>NC_092422.1:91930315-92556643 GCF_036169615.1 Heliangelus exortis
TAAAACTACTATGTTTTCAAGCACAGGGAGATGTGTTCTGTGCTCATATTTATATACACAAATCCCACCTCCTGGTAAGACTTGGCAGATCAGTCTAAAATCCTGCCTGTGAGAAGAAAGCTCAACATAAGCTCTTAAATCTTGTATACAGGCATCCCAAGGGAGGCAGATGACTTTTTCATAAATGGGGTCCATCCACAAACACTCATGAAGTCCAGGGGTTCTGCAAGCTTGTGGTTCCTTAGACCAGTGACATCAGTATCAAAGCCATGCTTTGAGTGCAAAGCACATATTTCACTGCTATCAGAGCATTCTCAACTTTCCTAGGGCCCCATACTTAACATTAATTTTGGAGAGGTGGAGACCTTTAAGCTGTATCTGACCAGACCATAACCATGCAGTGGCTCTAACACTATGACTTCAAGTAAAACAGATTTTCTAGTCTGAGGGCTGGGGACCTGGTTCAACAGTTACCATCAGACAAAAAGCTGTTTTATGCCCTCAGTCTCACCAGAGACCCTTTCAAGAACTCTGGTTCTCCATCAGCCATTGCCATGGGAAATGGGAACATTTCCACTCTCTGTGCTATTTCCTGCACCCCAAGCAGGTGCGTCTGACAAAGTCATGTCTACCTGATAAAAAGAAAAGGAACCTGAACTCAGGAATGCAGCATTTACCAGAAGAAATATTATGGTGCCTTATTTCTTCCAGAAAACCTGTTCCCAATGTGAAGCTTAGGGATGTCTACACTGATCTTCTAGAAGTTGTGTTCTTCTCAAATGAGCATGATGGACTCCAAGGGGACTGCCTACCCACTTGATCCTAAAAAAGCAGGAGGGATGTCAACAATCCTTGATATGGACAAGGAGGATTCACTAAGAGGATGATGATAGACAGATGTGTGCCAACTACCCCAGGGCCTGAGGCAGAAGAATTTGTGGAGACTCAGACTCTTCCCATGAACTCTTGCTGGTACCCTGTAATGTCTCTGAATTGCTGGATGCTTAAATCTGTACAAGCCTCTGTTGAGAGCCATACTTGAAAAAGTTGAATTGGACTAAAACCAAAAAAACCCACCTTCATTCCTGAACCTTAGGAAGGAAATCTGGTTGGGACACCTGAGGGACCTCCCATGTAGGATGAAAACTTGGCAAAACTGTAATTTGCCTTTTCCAGGAAACAAGCTTTGTCTACTAGTCAGGGTATTAATGGCCCTCCTTTGTTTTATGGAGATGAAGTTTCAAGCAAGGAGATCCTATGAAAGTATTTCAGAGCATTCCCTGCCAGAAGCATAAAGCCTGTCCCAAAAGCTCATGACTTGTCTATCCCGGAGAGAGGTGTTCAGTACCCAGCCTTCAGGTGTAAATGTTTCAAGGATGTGAGGGGAGGTAAGGTCACCACTGGGCAAAAAGAAGAGGGAAATTTCCCCACAAGCTTGAAGAACACCTTGGGGACAGCAGTGCTGCAGATGAAGAGCCCACTGGCAGTGGAGAGGTCCTCAGGTGCTGGCAGGGTGCATGTCTGGGGGTGGCAGGCATGTCCCAGGGCCCATGTCCCTAGCTGCTTGTCCAGGGACCATCCTATGTAGGAGAAATGGCCCTATATCCTTGGTGTCCATAAACCTCCCCTGGCAGTGACTAGGTGATCATCTTTTAATAATGCTGCAAATATTATATTGATTTTCCAGGCTTTAATCACAAGAAACATTTTGGCCATTCTGCAGCAGTGAGATTTAAAGTCTTGGTTTGCTTATTTAATTTTAGCAGGCAGATAATTCCCAGTAGATCTGGAAAACTTGATATACGTCATCTTTTGAGCTGACATAGAACACCCCAAAAAGGAGGTTGTTTCACCTCTGCATTGATGCCTCCATCTCAGTTACTAACAAAATTGGTACAATTAACAATGTACAAGATCACAGAACAAGTTTAGGCAACCAGAAGTCCCATTCTTTATTTAATGCATTTTTAATGCAATTTTTAAATTTTATGTATGAGCCCATAGCATTTACCTAGAAAAAAAACAAAACTAGAAAAGCTGATATGTTGAGAATTACTCTTCCAGCTGACTGAAAAGCAGGGACACCTGGTGCCTTCATCCTCCTTACAGGGTTGCAGAGTGTAGGGTATGGATGAGAAGAAAGCAGTTTATTTTCTGCCTAGGAGAAGATGAGCAGAGCACACACTGGAGAAGGGCATGGGGAGCCTGCAGTACCTCTGAGCATCTCCAGTCAGGAGAGGGGGAGCCCAGAGCAGATTCCAGGATGCCCTGAGCCTGGAGGCACAGGCTGAGCCCAGGGATATGTATCAAACCCCCACACATCAGGTGCGTCCATGATCAAACTTACCTTAAACACTATCATGCCAAGAGTCAACCTCAACAGTGCATCCTGAAAGGAAGAAACTGAGAGTTCCAGTTTCAGAATATTTCAGACCCTACAATGCACTCATTTCTGGTTTTAGAGCCTGCTGTGTTTTGTCAAGCTGCTGGCTGTTGGAGAAGAGAATTTGTCTCCTCCACTCACAAAATCCCTGTCTCTTACCTCCTGGCCTTCATGAGCTGGAGGTACTGGGACCAAGGAGTGTGTGATGGAGTGAGGGGTTCAGCATTTCTCCTGTGTCAGAGTAACCAGCAGGAGCAGGAGGAAGAGGCCATCTATTTCTTAAAGTAGTAGTCCAGAAACTGAGGGCAACACCTGGTTGGGACTGGTGATGGTGAGGTGTGAGGACTGCAGACAGTGGCACCGGACACAAATTATATGTGGCTGGTCAGGTTGACCTCAAAGCCATATTGGTTGATTTTTTTTTTTCGCAGAGTACCATGCCAACTCCCCTTTTGTAGTGACAGAAGTTTGCAGACACCACCCCTCTGTCAGCTTTTAGGGTATGTGCCAGGGCCTCTGCCACCTGGGATCTTGGATGTCTTCTGCATCTCTGCTGATACATCCTTTGCAAGCTACCTTAATAGTGCAGAATATAAGTCCAAGAAAGAGGTACAATCCAATGATAGTCATGGCCAAGGAGTTGTGATCAGTCTCACCATGCTCCCTGAAGGGATGATCCTCCATGGAAGCAAACCATCTGAGTCCTCCAGGAACTTTTAAGTTCCAGTAGGGTCAGGGCTAAAAAACCTGGATCTTACATTGACAAGATAAGTATAGCCTCATCCCAAACGTCAGTTTTGTGAAAAGACAGTGTGTTCAGTTGTTTTGAATTCTGCCCTTGTGCAGGGACACACACACACACCTAGATGCAAGAACTGTCCTCCCAGTAGAAGTGGTGCCTTCCTGCCTTTGGAGCCTAGCACAAATCAAGCCCTTTGATGCATCACTTTGTCCTCAAAATATTTACTCTTTTTACCTGTGTTTTCTTTCCAACCCCTTCAACTTGTACCCATTACACCAGTTGCTTTCTCTTTATGGTAAGACTTTACATAGTTTTTTCCTACTATTCACAAATGTTACTGTTTGAATACTTAATTTTCGCATAGATGTCTGCTCAGACTGAATATTTGGAAAATACCAGACCAAGTGGTTAGGACATGTACAGAAAAAAAGCCATGGAGAAGTAAAATAAAAAAAGTTTTTTTGTGCAAATTTTTTTTTTTTTATGTTTCCCACAGAGGCACAGGGCTCTTCATAGGGAAATCTGAATGATCTGAATCTAGCAAAATGACTGTTTGTTGAGGATTTGTGTTTTACTGCCTTTTCAAAAATGCAGCCAAATTTGGAGAAATTATAACAAAATTATAATAATGCGAGCTTTGCTCAGTAAAGTGTTTGTTAATTTTAGCAGTTTCATTCCCTGACAATTCTGTTTGTCTGGGGTTTTGTCCAGAGCCAACTTTTGATACATACAGAGAAACTTTTGATATGTACAGAGAAAACCCTCTGCAGCTACAATTTTCTTTTGGCTGACATGGGAGTCTTTTGACTTGGATTCGGTTCTTGAGGAGAACATTGGCTCTTTCACTCATGGGAGGGAGTCAAGAGGACAAGAATTATCCTGCTTGGAGGTGATGAAGGAGTATAACTGGTTGAGGAAACTGGGGTGGACACTCGGAAAACAGGCAAAGAGGAGAAAGAGACTGGACTTGGGAGTCAGAGTGGGGGGTCTGGGGTACCTGGGGTCTGTGCCAGGGAGCCCAGTGTGGTGAGATGGGAGATGATCAGGGCTGGGACTTAGAACATAGGTGGGGGTAGGAGAAAACGGTGGGGAAAAAACTGGGACACAAAGCCAGGAGGTTGGACGAAGCTGGGTTAGAGGAAAGGGTAGGGCAGAGGGACTGGTCAGGGCAAGTGCTGCCTGAGCATGGATGGGGTGAAGAATTTTTACCTCTGCAATAAATACAGTGGCACTCAGAGATGCAGATAGTCTCAGCTGCAGCTGGCATCAGTAAGGGGAGTTCACTGATGAATTACAGGTAATGCCAATATACTACAATACAACAAAGGCCCCATATTAGTTACTAATTTTGACTGTGACCCTGTGCCTCAGTTCATCCCAGCAACATCTTGTCTCTCAATTCATCTGCTGCACTTTACACAGGAGTGGTGGATGTAAATACTTGAGAGGCACTCTGATGCTGCTGTGCCCATGGAAAGGCCTATGAGGACACTGATAATTCTCCACACAAATGGAATAATGTCTAGTAAATAAGATGTACAGACACACACCAAGCAGGGATGAGAAGCTAAATAATGAAAGCTGCTGTCTAAATCAGTGTAGCTGATGTAGAGTAAGAAGGACCCTCAGAAAGCTCACACACCCAAAAGGAAACAGGGGGGCCTGAACATCTTCCTTCGTATCATGCCAGATCTGTCAGACAAGGAGGCTCCCCAAGGAGCTGTGGCAGATTCCTGGGCACAGCTTTGAGGCACCATCCTCTATCCCTACAGACAGGAAAACCCCTGACAGTGCCTGCTCAGGTCAGGGCAGGGAAACAATGACAGCCAACACCTTCAAACCCTGGGACAGGGACTGTAAAATTAAATTTTGGGCCGGACTTATAGCAGGCCAAATTTTAATCCCAGCAGGCAGCTCTTCTGAGATTTATTTTTTTTTTTTTGCCAGATGCAAGGGAAATTGTCCTTCAGTGAAGCTGAAATAACTATTAAGAGGACTTGCCTGCAACTTCAGCGAGTGCTCAGTAGTATTTTCTTCCTGAAAGTGCCCTTCCCCACATTATCTTTTAGCTTTTCCCTTGTGAGCATTTCTTTCTCATCATGAGCTTTGTTTCTAGGTCATGTTAGTACTATCCTGCCTCCCAGTAAAATCTGCATGTGGTTTTTTGTTTTTTGTTTTTTGGTGGGGTTTTTTTGGGTGGAATGGGGATACAGGTGAGTCTGCCAGGGAACAGCATGAGCATGTTCTCAGGTACCTCTCTGCTCTTTTAGACTTCTTGGTTCTCTGCAATACTGCTTGGGGAGGGCTTGCAATTGCCCATTCCTCAGTGCATGGCCATCTCTGAGAGCACCTTTCAGACTCTGTTCTGCCAATGGCTGTTACAAGCCCTGCCTCAGATATCCCTAAAAATAATTATTTAGCATATTGTCTATCCCACAGCACATGGCAAGATGCATTGTACAAATGCAGAGGACATTTCTTTCTTTCAGCTGCCATTTAGTTGTTTTCCATGTTAAATGGACAGTTCAGACAGACCACTGCAGGGGCAGTATTCTGAATGATAGAGACCACAGAAAGCCAGAAGCCATGTACATGGGACACAGAGCCCAGATTTTCCAAAATACAGAACTACATCATAGAGTCATAGAAACATTTTGGTTGGAAAAGGCCTTTAAGATCATCAGGTCCAACCATTAACCCAGCATTGCCAAAGGCCACCACTAAACCATGTCCCTAAGCACCATATCTACACATTTTTTAAATACCTCTAGGGATGGTGACTCCACCACTTCCCTGGGCAGCCTGTTCCAGTTCTCAATGCCCTTACCAAACAGGATGTGTCCTGAAGTTTCTGCTGTTTTCTGCAAGTCAAATGTGCTGAATGTGACTCAGATGTCTTAATCCTTGGTGGTATTTATTCCCTGTCTGGGAAAACCCCTGTCCCCACTGATTTTGAGAGGACACTGGAAGAAAGAGGCCTGTCACTGGAGAGTTTAGTGGCATGTTCATCTCAATTCTGTTCCTCATCATTAACCACCCTCATGGTTCCTCATTGAGGGTTGCAATTGCTTCTAAACTTGAAGTTGCAAATCACCTGCTGGTGTTGAATATCACTGCTGCAGGTACAAATACATTTGGTTTTCTTCATGCCTCATAGTCTGCAATTACGATGCTCCATCACTTTTGATGAAGTACAAGTGGTTTAATATATCTCACTGTACAACTTTTTGAAGCCTTATAGACACAAGGAATGCTCATGGCATTCAGTACACATTTTTTTTGCCAAGTTCATTTTGAACTCCCAGATTGCTAATGTACCTTCTTGCCGCATTACACCAGGAAGACATTTGAGGCTGAAGCATGCACAGAAATTCAGTTGCCTTCTTCAAGGCAAAACTGCTTTTTGTCCAGTTCTAAATGTAGCTGCAGAACAGAGGTAGGGGCCTCAAACAAGCACAGCAATGTCAGTGACAGAAGCCTATGTCAAACAAATGGTACCTCCTGCACTTCAGCAATGAAGTAAGATTGCCTTCACCAATTTAGTCGATACTTTCTGTATGCAAAATAAGAGTGAAAGATGCTGGGATACGCATTAATTTTTCCTTGAAGAAGGTAACAAGTGTCACATTCTTCACTGGGAGTAGGAAGGATGCAGCTCCCTTGACCTTTTGTTTTGTTAAGGATAGAAGAGAAGGGCTGTTGATTTTGCATTTCCCATTGCCTATTTTTCTGACTCTACTCTACTGTGAAGCTGTGTGCATTTAACCCAGCCGCTGGCCTGTGGCAACTGATCTGTACTCAAGTTTTGGTACTAATTTAAAACCACCAGGTTAGAATTAGAGTGGTTAAAATGATCCATCCTCGGATGCCAGAGCGATAGGAAGAGATGTGTAAATCTTGCACGAGCGGTGCCAACGCTGCATTTAAGCAAGCCCTCAGCTGTGTTCATTTTTTGTAACCATATTGGGGCAAGCCGGGCTGTTTTGTTACTCAACACTAATCTGACATCTGATGTCTGCCTCACATCATTGTCTCTGGCACAGCTGGATTCAGCCCAGAAACACCCACCGGACTTGCACCTTTTAGTACTCATTTTCCAGCACTCAGTACCTTATTTGCAGGAGGCCAAAAGGGCTGTAAAAAATCAATTGTTTGATATGACAGCCCTTTCCACCCACTTTGCACGGGCAGGTATGAGATGTGGTATGAGGAGCAGGCAGTCAGAAATCATGGTGCTGCACCTCAGCTTGCTTCTGGCTGAATTTTGTCTACTCCTACAATTATACTACAGGAGTGGGTAAGCAGGCTTCCTAAATATTATGGCAGACTTGCATCTGCAAGCCTCCACGCTGCTGCAGCTGCTTCCACACCTGTCTATTAACAGCCTCCAAACGATCCTTTTTTTTTTTTTTTCCCCTCCCTGAAAGTTGCTGCTGCAAATTCACTTTGCATTGTGACTTGATTATCCTAGTTGTTAGTACAAATCTTGAGTTAGACCTTTAGGATACACAGCGAGGTGTCAGTTGTTAACTTAACACAGCTCTGCAGCTAGGATGAGAGCTAAGGTCATGACCTTATAATGGTCAACCAGCCTATTAGTTTAGTAATGCAGGACTCAAATGTCATTTCAGCACCGGTTGGATGCTTGAATTTATTACCCAGGAAGCTCCTTACTTGAAAACGATAGGATTTTTTTTTTCTACCAGCTGCTAGAAGTCCCCTTTTTAAAAATAATAACTACAAATCTGCACTTTAAAAGTTCTCTCTGCACTCCTTAAATGGTAGGGTGACCTATGGCGAATGAGTAGGCAGAGTAGGTACAGCAAATCATTCGAACCTGCAGGCTTCAGAAAATGTTGGGGGGGGGGGAGGCAAGATAAAGAGAAAATGCCAATCAAATTTAAATGATGATCCCATTAAATAATGATTTTCATTCAGTCCTCACCTTTCATGGCTTTCACATTTTATGGTTATGTCTTACCCGAAACAAATCCTGTCCCTTTATTTCTCCATCCTCTTTCCCCTTCATTATTAATTTGTGATATACTGTGATAATTTTAGTTAAGGGGGGGGCAAAAGAAAAAAAAAAAAAAAAAAAAGAGAGGAAAAAAAAAAAACCTGACCAAAAAAATCTTGCTGTATTCAGTCCCCTGAGAATGTTGGGTCGAGTTTTTTGATCCCTGTTGCTCATTGATTTGAGGGCTGATGTAGTGCAAGGGGTCCCTATTAGTGGCGTCTGTCACTGCTGTAATGTTTTTGTTATTTTTCCTCATTTGTTCGCTCTGACATCATGTCATTACAGAATGGTGCTGTTCAGGCCCTGCCTTGGCTGTTCGTTAGCGTGTGTTTAATGAGCAGCTTAATTGAGCTGTCTACTAGGCCACCTGTCACCCTCCGGACTTATTAACATACTAATGGCCTGACATTGTATTCTCTGACAGGCAACAGGGTTTACTGATTTGATGTCTGGACATGGGGATTTTATGCAGGAATGAGAGAGGATATTGGGAAGGAGGTTTAAAAACGCAAATTAACTCTTTGGTATCTATGTATTTATGGCTTGCTTGTAAAAAGTTCAACACAAAGTAGCAGGGGGAAACGGCCCTGCTTAGCGAGCCCGACTTCGTCATTGCAATTGCAGCACGTTTCTTCAGAAGAAAATATGCTTGGTGTAAGAAGAGCAGGCTTTACTTCTATTACAGTATTATTGTTGGTGCTGCTTCAAAGGAGAAATCTTCTTAAGCACAGAGGAAAGTTTTGTGACTAGTCTTTTCTCTACTGTGGCTAAACAAATGAAAAGCAAGAAATTTCCAGTTAAGGGATTTAAGTGCACGACATTGTTCCCACCTTTTAAAGCCAGATGAAGACATTCATTGCCAGTGAACACTGTGCTGAGTTGTAAAGGTTCAAAGAAATGGCTTAAGTGCATGCAAGTTTAATAAAAACACTTGTTTTGATTTGGTTGGTTTTTGTTGTTGTTGTTGCTTGTGTTTTTCTCCAGCAGAGGAGAACCAGACCTTCTGTCACAAGAAAACTCGGGTTACTGAGCAGATAACAGATCCAGATGGGGTGGCTTTAAGTCCAGTGCTGCAGTAAATCCACTGCATATGCATACTGCACGCACAGACACGGGGCCATATTTTTGGGTGGTGGGGTTTTTTTCCTCCCCGTAGGAAAGGCTAAGGCTGGGTGGGTTGCACTAGGCCTTTGCACAGGTCCAGCCACTCCTTGCAGGCACTCAGGAGAAAAAGGAGCCCCACTAAGAGCAAGGGTAGTGCAAACCCCAAGCAGTGAGGTTTTGGCTGTGAGATGTTTGGTGGTGGGTGACATGACCTCCTACGGGACACAGCCAGAAAGCCTGAGAAGCTGTTGGGACCCATCTACTTGAAAACACACAGACTTTGTGTCACACAGGTGCTTGGTACCAGCCTCAGGAGGGCTGCAAATGGGTCAGTGGGAGAAAATGGGAGAAACAGAGCACACAGGGCAAGAGGGGTCCCTCAGTGCCAAGGCAGAAGGGCACTGGGAACCACCTGAACTTCCCCTGAGCACTTTGGTGACTAGCAGATAGTCATGTTTAAGCATAACCAGGCAAAACATCCACTCTGCCAGAAACACAGCAGAGCTAGGCAGAAGGAGCCCTATCAAATATCACCCAGGGGTGACCTGCTTATTTTGGTCCATCTGACTCAGTGATAACCACCCAAATCTCTCCAGTCTTAATGGGCTGGCACATGGCTAGTTCTCCAGTTTTCCAAACTATGGCTGGTCACAGATTTTAAGACCAAGGTGTTCTACTGATTATGTGACACCATCCCCTGTGAAGCAGCCATTGATTTCTGCTGTGACACTGGAACTTCTGGCTGAGACAAGAGATGTCTCTCTGTGATTTTCTCATCATCTGAGTGAGACATGGGGAGCATGCACAAGAGGGAACTGGCTAGCACTCAGCTTCAATGAAACTGCTCTAATGTGCTCTAGGAGGCAGCTGACAGCTATTATATTCCTTGTCTTCTGGGGAGGAGGTAATTTTGGTCACTTCTGCCAAAGTTTGCTTCCTGGAGTTCAGTCAGAGTCCCTGGTTGCCTCAAACATCAGCAATGACCAGAGCAGCAATTTTCCATCTGTCTTTGGCAACGAGAGCTGCTCACTTTCCTCTTACATATGGATGTTTCTGATGTGATCAGTGCTTTTTGCTTTGTCTAGATTAGATTCTGCATCGGGTTCCCTGCAAAATCAACGCAGAAAACAAAGTTAGAATAAATTACAAAAGCTCACAGGCACATCCAAATGAGCTTTGGGGGTGGTTATTTGCTGACCCTCAGTTATAAAAGATGGGGTAAGTTTTGATTCTGAGAGCTTGAGACAGCTTGAGGTCTTCCTCCCTGGAAAACTACCTGCAGCCTTTATGATGCTACAGCAGAGATGATGAGCAGAGGTGAGGGAGATGCTGGTATGGGGCTGTCCTCTCAGGACTCCCTTGGAGTTGAGCTCCTGCTCCATCACATTCTGAAAAGAAACCAGATGACATCAAGCTCAAAAGGTTCTCATCACATTTATAATTTTGGCTAGGTATCTTCATGACACAAGTCTTGCAGGCATAGCTTCTTTCATAAATATCAGAGACCAAAGGCTTGTTTTTGCTTCTGACATGTCTGTTTTATGTATGAGCAAGGAGAGGTTAGGGTTCCCTCTGACTCCCAGGGAAAAAATATTCCTCATTTTCAAACAGGGAGAAAAGAAAGAGCCACTCACTCTCACCTCTACACCCTGGCAAGATCACAGAGCAGATCCTCATGAAGGCTCTGCTAAGGAATATGGAAAATGTAGAGGTGGTTGGTGGCAACCAGCATGGATTCACCAAGGGCAAATTGTGCCTGCTAAATTTGGTGGCCTTTTATGATGGGGTCACAGTGTCAGTGGGCAATGGGAGAGGAACTGATGTCATCTAGTTGGACTTTTGAAAAGTGTTTGACACTGTCACACATAACACTCTGGTCTCTAAATTGGAAATATATGAATTAGATGGATGGATCACTTGGTGGATAAGGAACTGTCGGGATATTCACACTCAAAAAGTAATTCTCAATGGCCTGATGTCCCAATGCACATCAGTGAGGAGTGGAATTCCTCAAGGATCAGTATTGTGGCCAGTGTTTTTTAGCATCCTTGTCAGAGACATGAAGAGTAGAATTCAGTGCATCCTCACCAGGTTGACTGACAGCAAGCTGTGTGGTGTGGTTGACATGCTGGAGGGAAGGGATGCCATCGAGAGGGACCTTGACAGGCTTGAGTGGTAGGCAAACATCATGAAGACCAAGTGCAAGGTCCTACACCTGGGTCAGGGCAATCCCAATCACAAATATAAGTTGGGGGAAGCATGGATTGAGAACAGCTCTGAGGAGAAGGACTCGGGTGTGTTGGTTGGTGAGAAGCTCAACATGAGCAAGCAATGTGCCCTTCCAGCTCAAAAAGCCACCTGTATCCTGAGCTGCATCAAAAGTACCATGGTCAAAGGAGTTGATTCTCCCATTCCAGTCTGCTCTCTTGAGACCTCACCTGGAGTAATGTGTACAGTTCTCAAGTCCCCGACAAAAGAAGGACCTGGAACTGTTGGAGTGAGTCCAGAGGAGGGCCACAAAGATGAGCAGAGGGCTGGAGCCGCTCTCCCATGAAGACAGGCTGAGAGACTTGGGGTTGTGCAGCCTGGAGAAGAGAAGGCTCTGAGGAGACCTTACAGCAGCTTTTTAGTATCTGAAAGGGGTCTACAGGAAAGCTGGGGAGGGACTTTTTACAAGGGTGTGTAATGATAGGATGAGGGGGAATGGTTTTAAGCTGAAAGAGAGTAGATTCAGACTAGATATCAGGAAGAAATTCTTTAATGTTAGGATGGTGAGACACTGGCACAAGGCTGTACAGGAAGGTTGTGTCTGCTTCTGGACCATCTATATAAGCTGGCAATCTGCTTCCCTAAATAATAAAGAGCTTGTTGACTACTAGATTTGATTTGGCCTCTCCCTGGCAGCATTCAAGGCCAGGTTGGACGGGGCTGTGAGCAACCTGGTTGGTTGGGGGGAGGTGTCCCTGCCTATGCAGGGGGATTGGAACAGGGTGACCTTTACAGTCCTTTCCAACCCAAACCATTGTGTGATTCTAGGAAAGAACACTAATATCTGAAATATCTTTAGTCTACTCATTGAGATGGAATTTATAAGCACTTAGAGCTGTATTGTAAGCTGTATTGTAAGGAGGCTGAAAAGCACAGTAATTTCTTATGAAGTGGAACAGTGGCTCTGAGACATCAGGTGGGTGGCACTTTTTATTGTACTGCTTCACTCTAATTAAGCCCACATAGCCTGGGACTGAAAAGTATTTTCTGGTTACCTTGCTTCTTGCAGTTTGGGCAGCAGTCCCACCCATGCCATACCTGATTCCTCTAATAGGATCACACACCAGCCAAGGACATGTCTACATGCAACCTTAATGAGGCTCTTCTGTGAGCATCAAATTGTTTACAATTCTGTCACAACACTCCCAGCAGTCTAAATTTATAAATTTATTTTATTTACCACTGGTAATGTTTGATGGGTGTCTGGATTATGCTGTGGAAGATCTACATGCAGTTTAACACCTTATGTCTCCGAATGTGCCTGGTTTTGTACCCTCCCTTTCATAAATCAAAACCCCGCCTCCTGAAGTTAGTGTGAATCAGGCTCATCAGAGATGCCATGAAACAGAGGATAAAGTAATATACCTGTTGGACTGTGTCCTCATGACTTTGGTTTTGCACTGATAAAGAGCAAAATGCTGCTGGACATGACTGCTCAGGTTAGCATGACTGATAGTGAGAAATCTCACATCATGAATTATTTCAGTGGCTGCTGAAGAAGCAGCAAAATTCAGCACGTGTCAGCAATGCCTGTGTGTTAAGAGGAAGGCAAATGAATTTCTTTATTAGTTTCCAGTTAGTTAGCAAATAACTTCAAGCCTCGCCTCTGAAGCTCCAAACTGGTGTATTTTTTGTAAAGCTGCTCATTCTTTGAAAAAGATGATTTTACAATCAATGTTGGTCTTTAATTGCCCTTAGGGTGTAAGGTCCCTTCTGCCTTCTCCCCTCTTCCAGGATCCCCTGCATGCTAACAGGCATGAGGAAATATAGCAGTGCCCATAGAAAAATTCAGAAAGAATCACGTTGATTTTTTTAGTGTTTAAAATAGTATCTTAATAGTGCATTGAGGACTACATTTATGGCATCAGTGACAACAGAAGTTTATGGCTGCATGAACCCTCTTAATGTCCAGTGGACACTGCCAAAATTGTACTAGTTGTTACTTTAGGGTGTGCATTAACAACAATAACTACCCTGAACTCTTGGGAGATTAAGTCTAAAGGATTTAAAGCTGCAGATAATAGAACTTAACACCACTCAGGTGGGTAGCCTGATCAAATATTTTCTTTTTCTGCTGCACTGAAAACTGCTGTGAGAGCTCAAAAAACATGTTTGCAGGTCCTGTGCCTGCTCCTGGGCAGGAATAGTTTGGTTTTATTACGAGGGAAGTTGTGAGGAAATCCTCATCTCTGCCATGTAACTGACAATTCCACCTCATGCAACACTGAAAATTACCTGGTAGTTTGTATAATTAAGTAAGTGTAATTACTTTTTTCTGATAAGCTAAGTCTGGAACTGTTTTCTTTCCTAAGGCATTGATTCATTTATTGATTCATTTGATTCATTTATTCCCCCTAATTTCTCTTACACCTTACCACCTTTTCACTTGGGCTCTTCCACAGGAGTGCAAGTCTCTTTTGTCCTGATGAGGCATTGCCCTCAGACTGTGATTGAGCTTTCAAACTTGTCTTGCAGTAAGTGGCCAAGTTTTTGAGGCAAAGGCTTTGGGTTCCTTCTAATTCCAAAATGAAAAAGCCTCAACAGAATCAGCGAAACTCATGTTGAAGGAGCGAGTACTGATATAACCCAAGCCTGCATTTGCAGAAGTAAGTTTTTTCCAAACTCAGGAAAATTACTCTTCCATACATGTGCAAGAAGTTTAAAGGCAAATTTGTGTCCTATTAGTATTCATACAAAATAAAATATGGAACAACAGAGTTGTTTGGTCTGGAAAGGACCTTAAAGATCACCTAGTTCCAAATCCCCTACATGGGCAGGGACACCTTCCACCAGACCAGGTTGCTCAAAGCCCCATCCAACCTGGCCTTGCACACTGCCAGGGAGGGGGCAGCCACAGCTTCCCTGGGCAACCTGTTCTAGTGTCTCACCACCCTCATACTAAAGAATTTCTTCCTGATATCTAGTCTAAATCTACCCTCTTTCAGCTTAAAACCATTCCCCTTTATCCTATCACTACATGCCCTTGTAAAAGTCTCTCTAGTATCTCTTTCAGATACTAGAAAGCTGCTGTAAGGTTTCCTCAGAGCCTTTTCTTCTCCAGGCTGGACAGCCCCAAGTCTCTCAGCCTGTTTTCATAGGAGAGGTGCTCCAGCCCTCTGCTCATTATCCTAGGGCCCCCTCTGGATTCATTCCAACATGCCCATGTGCTGTTGGAAATAACGTAACAGGATCACAGGCCTCTTGCAGGTATAGCAGGTGGTAAATCCAGTAAAAGAGGGATATCCACCTGGTGACAGAAGAAACAGTTTTCCTCACCACTAAAGATGGGTCAGGAGTTTTCATTAAGTATTTTACATTCTAAGACGTAGTGTTACATTGGATTAAACTATTTGCAAATTTATATGGGAAAGAAATTTGAAATGGTGTTCGAAAACAAAAAATGTCAGATATCTGAGAACTAGTAAAGATTATCCCACACTTGAGTAAAACAAAACAAACCAAATAAAACAAAAACAAAAAAACCCACACCAAACAAACAAAAAACCCACTACTACCACAACAAAATCCACATATGATAAAGTGTTAGAATGCAGAGGCAATGTATATCGTAATTACTTCTGCCTTCGAATCTTCACCTTCCTATGCAGTTTTTATGGAGAATCCATATTTCTTTGAAGTATGGTGGCATGGGATGTCCAAACAACTGCTTGGGGATGCAGATTCTGGGGGATTACCATAGGTGGTCATATACTGCTACAAACCGTACAACATACGGACCTGGAGAGAGGAGTTTACACCCCAGCTTTTGCTTTAGGCATGCTTGTGTCTGGTATTACATTTAGTCAAGCCAGAATGACTCAGAGGAGCTCCAAAGGGCATTTGGAGGTTGTATGATGGTCCTTGTGTGGACAACAGCAATTCTGTGAAAAGGAAGGATCCAAGCAACAAGAGCAAGAAAATCTTTGAGAAATGCTGACAGACTGTCAGTCCACAGGGAGTAGCATGTTCTTCAGAGAGTCGTGTTTACTTGCAGTCAGGAAATGGTGTTTTTCAGAGGGCCTGATTATTTTTGTGAAAAAGAATCAGGGGTAAAATCCTTCTCCCAGGAAAGACAGTGAAACATCTCACTGGAGGCAGGATTTCCCCCTGCTTAGGCTTAGTATAATTTCTTCTTACTTTTCTCCCTTTCTGTTGTCAGCACTGGATCAACCTTGCTGTCTCCTCAAGTCTGTGTGGGGTTCAGATGTCAGCCCGTGGGGACACCTCTGTCCCACACTCTCCCCTGCAAAGCCTCTGTTGCTTTGTCCTCCCTCCTTCTATGGGAGGACAGCATGGTTGGGACTCTTCAAGTCAAGCTGTTATCCGTGCTCTGCTGTCCCTTTTTGTCTCAAGGGCTGGACACAGCTCCAGTCTCCTGTCTTTTCATTAACTGTTTCTTTTGCTATTAATCTAATGCTCCCCCTGATCATTTCCGGGGGCACTTCACTGTGTCCTTCTCTAAGCATAATACCTCTTAAATAAATAACATAAATACCTCTTGGGGTAATTTTTCACTTTCTACTTACACTGGGAAATACTCAACAGCTCTCACCTGCTTGTTGAACCAATATGCTAGATAGTGGTCTCCTAGACTGGAATATCTGAAGGTTCTCCTAAAAATAGACTTTAGCAACATCCCTCTTTTAAATGGTAGTTCTGGTTTTGAACAGCCACAGCCACCCTCCCACAGGAGCAGGAAGAATGGCTAAAGGTTTGCAAATAGAGGATGTATCCTCTGATTTATCCTCCATGTTCATCCCTAAGGTACCACGTGTTTATGGACCATTTCCATCAGTCCTGCAGTGTTCTAAAGTATCACTGTTTTTTCTCCAGCTAAAGCAGATTATGTTGGTTTTATGCTCAGTGTGAAGAATTTCTGCATAGTCCAATGGAAAGCTTTTTACTAGGTGATCTTTAAGGTGTTGGTAACGATTGACATGTGTCAAGCACTTCTGGAGAGGAGTCTGAACACTTCTGTAACATCTAGCAACACATATATACAAAAAAAAAAAAAAGATTTAAGCACTGTCACTGTTAGAAATACTGTTTGTGATATATTTAGATAAGCTCATAAATACTTACATCCTTTTGAACTGCTTACCCCCAGTTTTTCAGCTGTATTTCCAGTTTCCAGAAGAGGAGGATTACCCCACTAACAACATCTCCAAGAAATGCAAACATACTTTCTTGGCTGTATTTATGGGATCTGTGACTCTGCTCACACCAGTTAGATAGTTGCAAACTTGCACTCCAGGCATCTGAAATGCTATGTCTGATTCTTGTTCAGTTCTGGCAAACAATTTTTTCTCAGAGGTGGTTTTGACTAGAAAACATGAACAATTAATGCAGGTTGTGGAGTCCAGCACTGGCTCAGTACTGGAGGCATGATCTGAACACACAAATGTTGCCACTGGAGAGGAGATGAGGGCTTCTTGGATGGGGGCACATGTGTGTGGATGCCATCAGCTGTCACAAGCTTGGTTACTAAAAGTGACTTGTGGATAACAGGTACCTGAAAGACCAAGGAAATTCTTCCTAAGCCTTTTCTCACTTCCAAGTAGAGGAAAACATTAGAAAAACTGGAACCCAAGACTTTGCTGTGACATCAGAGATAACCATAATTGCTTGCCAGCAGCTCCCAGGATGCCATCAGTGGCATCAGTGCCTCTGTTTTGCTGCTTGGCTTATTTTGGGCAGAGATAAGCCAGGCAATGCTCGGGCAGGGGGGCAACTTCATGTGACCTGGGACCCTTTTTGGTACTGTCAAAATAACAGCCAGAGTGTCATTGTTTAACACTGTCCCTGCAAATAAACTGAATGACAGATGCTCTCTATTAATCCCCCTCCCCTCCCTGATAAAGAAAGGAGAGAGAATAAGGGAGAGAGACTTATGGGTTGGAAACTAAACTACACACCTTTAATGAAACAGTAATGATAAATAGGAAAAATTACCAAATATATACAAATATACAGGAAAATTGATGCCACGTTCCTCCCCTCTTCCCCCAAAAACTCTCACATCACCACCAAGGCTGCAGGGCAGCCCTGGGAAAGTCCAGGCTGGAGTCGGCAGCAGCCGGGAACTGGAGGCAGGAACACACAGATAAGGGCTGGCACGGATCAGGAGCACAGGCAGAAGAATGGGTGGAATCCTCCCAGGATGCTGAAGCAAACAGGGACAGGTGAAGCAGGGGAAGCAGGAAGGAGAAGGGGTTTGACCCTTGTGATCCCTCAAATTTATACTGAGTATGATGTGTATGGGATGGAATACTCTGGTCAATTTTGCCCATATCTCTTGTTCATTCCTCCCTAAGGGAGGGCTGTAGGTGTGGCCTTTTTACTCCTTTTCTTCTTCCGGAGGGCAAAATGTTCCTCAGAGCTGAGCAGTGTCCTTGGCTCTGCACACCAGTCTCTAGCAGTAACTATAAACATCGAGTGTTATCAGTCCCAGAAGCAGACACTGTCTGAGAAACTTGCTGTTAATTTCAGCAAGTGCAGCTACTTGCAAGAGACTTAGCTGAAAGCAAAAGTACAAGACAGAAAATCACCTTTATCCTGGCCCAAACCAGGGATGCAGGGCAAGGAAATGCTTTCAGCCATCATTGCCTCTGAAACCTCTGGGCAGGACGGCAAAATTGGTCCCGAAGTGCCACAGTGTCAAATGAAGATTTCCAGGATTCCTTCTCCCTAGAGCTTTATCAACACCACCACCAGCACAGTGAGCATCTGGAAATGTCAGTTTAAATCAGCCAGTCTCTAAGTTTGCTTCAGTGACTTTGTTCTGCTCACAGCAGTGTATTGTATTGCACCTGACAAGCAGAGAGCACGTGGGGAACCATCCCCTCGCTGCCCACCCTCTGTGCCTCTCTAACAACTCTGTGCCCAGGTACAAGCTGCATCATCCTGCTCACCTCCACTTACTTGAACTGTGAAAAGTTTTAACAAAAAATGTAAAAAGTCTTTGTCCCACCTCAGCGGCAATTATATTCTCAGCATCATTATCCCCGGTCCCTTCTTTCTGCCTTCCAGGGGATGCTGGATGCTGCAGTCTCACAGTCATCATGCCAGATGAGGCAACATTGCCTCCAACCTCTGACCTGATGCTTACTGCAGGTGAAAAGATCATTAAAAAAAAAATCTATACGATTAGGTGCTGCTGTCACTCATCCTCAGAAATCTTTCCATTTATTTATGGTAGCAGTTGCTGATCTATATGGACACCCATTTTGAAGATGGTAACTTTATTCTAATAGGTAATTCTACGCCTTCTTGTTCCTGCAAAACAGGCTGAGCTATTTCTAAGGTCATGGCCCAGATCTGTGTCTCTACAATGAACTTTGACTGGGTCATGCATTTAGTTTTCAGTGTGTCTGCAACTGAATGGACATTACACTGACCTCTGCTAAAGAAGCCAGTACTGAAAATGCTGCCTTCAATAATTAATAGTAACTCTTTCTGATCCTCAGGCTGGCCAGTTAAGATAGCAGATGTCAGGAGCAGCTAGGGCAGATGGCCTTGAGCCTTGTCCTGATCACCAGTTGGATGTCATGAAGTATATGGACTCTTGTTCAAATGTGCTTTCATTTTCTCTTTTTTGGCACAAAATAAAATTATTGACCTGATAATTATTCTTCCGATTCCTATACTTAGGGATAATAAATAGATAAACTCCACTATATTTGTATCTGATTTGGAAGAGAGGATACAGTGCCAGCATTTTGTGAAGCCTGGGAATGGAAATATGGGGCATGATAACATTATACATAACGACATTTTTTTTTTATTTCCCAAATATATTGACTCCAATGGGATAGAGAAGTAAACTGTCATTCTTGCCTCACTCTACCTGGAAAGGGAAAGACAAAGGAAGCACCTCCAATTAGTAATGTCCCCCAAGGTATTTCCTTCTTCAGTCTTGTTTTCAGTTGCAAATTCAGAAGATCATTAAAACCTGTGGGGTTATTTTTCCTTCACAACTTCTTTTCTATCAGAATAACTCCTCCTGAAAATGAGGACAGAAGAAACCATGATGTTTTGCTTCAATCAAAAACCAAAATCTTTGAGCCTTTTCTCTAAAAAGCTGTCAGGTTCCCTTTTTTGGAGGCAGTGTATCTCAAACCTAGCAGCGGGTTAGCCTTTCCATTAATGTGAAAATACACCCCGTGGGTCAAATCACAGCCTTTCAGAAAAGAATAGCTTGTGTATGCTTAACCAGACTTGATAGGTTTCAGCCAGTGACATCCCTGAAGAAGATGAGGGCAGACTTCAGTGCCTGACTGGGCCTGGATCCTTCTGAAAATAACTCCAGGCAGCACCAGGAGAGTGGAGGCCATGCCTCTTTCCTGAGGACCTCCACACTGAAAGCTCACTTAACCTCAGGATGAAAACCTCAAAGATCAGAGAACTCTGCCTCTAGTTTGCCAGGAGGCCATTTCACCTGCTGTTACTTGCTACATTATCACTAAAGTTGCTGATCTTAAGCAGCTCTGAGTTGCTCTGTTCATCTAAATGCCTTTGCTGACCAGATGTGATGTGTAAACTGGAACCTGCACTTCTCCACCAGTGTGCCCCTGGTTAGGGTTAGAGTTGTCCTGATGGCTGGCCTGGGTCTCTCCCAGTGGCAGTACCTAGCTAGTACAGATGCCAGCTAGATGCAGTGATTTTACAAAATTCTGCAAATACAAAACATGACCTTTTTTTTCTCGTTTTCAAGAGTTATCAAGAAGTTTAGGCATATCCACATAGCCCTTGTTAAACTACATGGAAATGCAGATTAGCCTGCAAAAAATGTACAGCTGGCCAAATAATAGAAATTAGTATCATTACATGCATCTGGTTTGCAGGAAAATTAAGATAAGGCCATAAGCTTTTAATAAGGCCGGGCATGATAAACATACAGGGAGGGGGTTATAAGCATACCCCAAAATAATTTACATAAAGTGATTTATCATGAGCATGCTATAAGGTACTACCATGCCCTTCACTCTACGAGATAGCTTAGGGTCTAACGAATGAATGAGGAGCACCAAGCTCTCTGGACACAGAAGTTAAAGGAGACAAGATTTACTGCACCCATTCAGCCCTGGATCCACAAAGGAGCTAATTCTCATTATTTTCAAGGGGGGTTGTGGTGCTAAATACGTCAAGGCTGTCTTCCTCACTTTTGAGTGCCTGCCATTGTTGCTATTGAAAGCCACCAGAGTGGAGTCAGCCTCACTCGTGGCTCCGGCCCTCCACGTGGAGCCCGTGCTGGCTGCAGATGGCAACCAGCAGCGCCCTGTCCCATGAGAAACAAAGGGTCTGGAGAGTTACAGGGTGGCCACTTAACCCAATTAATACTACCCCTCCACTCAGAGGTAGACAGCACAATCTTACTGCCTGTTCCTGGCTGCTCATCATGCTGCTTGGTGAATCTGTGCTCCTCCATCCTTGCTCCGTGATCCTGCTTCTTTTCCTGCCATGAGTTACCTGGAGATCACCTGGAGAAACAGTGCAGCCATCCCCTTGGGTGGTTTCAAGGGTAGGTTACACAAAGCTTTTCATATGATGGATTTTGGAATCTGACAGCTGAAGGGAGGGATATGGGATCAGTAAGTTGACCAGCCTGGACCACATCTTGCCCTGTGAGTCCATGGCTGCTCTGATTACCTTCATGGAGAAGCCACAACATACCCTCACAAGCCCTGCAGTAGCTGCTGAGGGCACCAGCTCCCAGGACTGCTGTAACTGTGTCAGCAGGAAGTAGATTTTTGCAATGCAGCTCAGGAATGGTTGTGATTTATTCTCCACCCTCTCTTCATGGATGACAGCAGCTCTTTAGAGAATCTGTTTGCACAGTTTGACTGTCAGTGATAAGAGTCCCGTGTCCTCACAAAGGTCCCCAAGAACCAAGGCTGAGCACTAACTGTGGACAAATTCCAATGCTTTATGAAGGCTCCTTCATCCTGGAGGCTCCTGGATCCTCATCCAGGCAAATTTAGAAAACATGTCAGAAGTACTTGGAGGAGAAGGAGGATTAAAAAAAAAAGGGGCTTACCCGTTTGCACAACACAGCACTGTGCTCACATTTGTTCCAGGGGTGCTGTCTGGAGGGTGTGTGAGATGCAATGAAGCAGCTGCAGAAATGCTGTCCTGACCCTTGGAAGCAGAAGTGACACCCGGCTGTTCACTAGGACAGGAAAGAGCCAGTGGAGAGTCCCAAGTGGCTACAACGACAGGCCAGGTTTTGGTGAGAGGGCATTAAGGAGAGCAAACAGGAGAGCCTGCAAAGTGGACTGAGATTGGCCAAGATGCTCACTTGTGTCTCCAAGGAGGTCTTAAAAGGAAGATCTGGTCTACTCAGCACTGGCATGGAAGGTGTGGTGGCTCCTGACTGCAGGGCTGTTCTGGTGCAACTCCAGCTTGTGATGCTCTGGGGTCCTGGCTGACCGCTGTTTCCTCTCCTGTATCTCATTTGGGTCTGCCAGGTATGATTTGTGAGTCATTTTGACAGGTTCTTTCAGAGAAGATAAAATACCAAGGAAAAAAGTGCAATTCAGTTATATTGAATTGCAGTTATTCAGTTATACTACTGTTCTCATATCGGAACTCGCCATAGCTCCTCGTGTCTGGTACACACTAGTTACTCTTGAAGGTCTACCACTTGGAAGAAAATTTTGTTTTAATATCACTGATTCAGTCCTTGCTATTTGCAAGAATGATTAATCTCTTGCATGCTGTGTTGGGGCATTGTCAAGAAAAACCTGGATCTGGTTGCAAAGCTGAGTTCTGGATTTTATAGTCTCTATACATGAGATTGGTACTTTGCTGCTGCAATAAACCCTGAATTTGCCTGTGTCCAGACTTGGAGCAAAAATTTTTAATTTGATGATTCAGTACCCAAAAGAAGTGTTTAGTTGCACTAGAAGCTAGGGCTTCTTTAAAGTTCCTCTTCCTTGTTTGTCTTGGGTTTTTTTCCCTCTGATGTTTCTTTGAATTAAACATTTGATTTTGTAGAAAAAATTTTGCCAATTCACTTAAAACTTTGATGTGTTAAAATGTCTTTATTAGAAACTGGAGATCTCTCTAAGCCTTTTGGACCTGGTAATTATTATATTTTTGTCCAGTAGATCTCTCAAAGTCATTGTTTTCAATAAAAGTCACCCTCACAGTGGCCAAGCTTGTTAATACTGCTAATCACTGGGTTATGCTATAAGGAATTTTTGATAGTAAAAAAAAACCCAAAAACCTCCAACATGTTCAGCAATTTCATCCCTTGCTGAGACAGCCTGGCAAGTGGCTCTTATGCTGGGGCACTGAGGTATAATAGAGCCTAAAACCATCAAAGGCAGAAGCACCAAGGGGAGCAAAGACACAATCAACTCCCCAGTTTCCATCCATCCAGACTTCTCAGTTAGGGCAAGCAATTGCATCCAACAGATCTTTGCAGAGCTGCCAAGT
Source organism: Heliangelus exortis (assembly GCF_036169615.1). NCBI lineage: Eukaryota > Metazoa > Chordata > Aves > Apodiformes > Trochilidae > Heliangelus > Heliangelus exortis. The sequence goes on from NC_092422.1 coordinate 91,953,269, forward strand.
TATTGGGAGTTGCCCAAGGGAGAGGGAGCACAGAAAGTGTTCCCAGAGGCTGAAACCTCACCTTCTGCCCTGCAGCCACAGCCCAGCTCAGCTTGGGAGAGTTCTCAGCCTGATTTCTTTGAGACTGGTGGGACAGAAAGTGAACCTGAGTTTCTTTGTGGCTGCCTTTTGATGCCCACATTTGAGGGAGCTGTCACCCTTACAGTCTGGTTTTGCAGCCCTGTTCTTCCCTCCCTATGGTCAACACCTCTATGTGAGGGTTTCTCCAAGGTGACCTTCTTCTTTCTCTTTTCCCTACCTTCCTGCACGTGGGTCTCTGCCCTTAGGGATAGAAAGAGTTTATGGATATTGTCTAATCTTTTCATGGGACTGTTCAGAGACATCAGGGATACAATCTGTATCCCTGGTACAAACAGATACAGGGCAGACAACCTGTAGAAATAAATGGCTTTTAATATTACCTGCAGTAGCAAAAAACAAACAAACAAAAAACAAAACAAAGAAACACTGAAAGGCAAATGCAGGAGGAGTGGGTAAAAGCTGGAGGACATAGTTATTGAGATAGTAATTCAAACAACAGAGAAGTCATAGAATCATAGGATACACTGGGTTGGAAGGGACCTTTAAAGTCACCTAGTTCAACTCCTTTGCAGTGAGCAGGGAATTAAGATTTCCCTTCCTGGTTATCATATTTAGCACATGGTAGCACTAAGTCAGGACACAGTTATACCAGGCCATGTACAGACATATGGCTGCAGTGTCCCTGTTTCAAAGAGCTGAACCCAAGTCAGTGAGATGGGCAACTCAGCCTGCCCAGGAGAGGGGCTGCAGAACTGAATAGCAAAGTCCATGTGGGAGATAAAGCAGGCGTGAGTGGGATGGCAGGAGGTGCCAACCTGCTCTCTGCCCCAAGATGTCCCTTTGCAACCACCTTCATCTGCAGAGCTGCTGCGGAGTATCTGGGAGGGTGGGCTTGAGCAAGCATCTGCTGAAGCCCCTAAACCTGAGCAGCAGCAAAAAATCCCACCTGGTGCATGCTGAGAGCCTGCCCCACCCCCATTAGGAAAATGAGGAGAGTTGGTTTTCTGGTTTGCTTCCAGCAACCCCTCCAGCTCCAGGCCCTGTTGCACGTGTCTAATAGGTCTAAATGTTATCAGGCGGGGACAAAACCTGCAGGTAAGCCTCTCCTCAGGACACAGTGGCAGTGTGGAGAGAAGATGGGCTCCTGCTGGGCATGACACAGCCCCCCAGGGAGGGTGATGTGCAGGGTCAGCAGTGGGGACACAGGAGCCTGCAGCCCAGCACTTGCTCCTGCTTGGTGTTGGCGGTCATTGTTGCTTCCCACTGACCAGCTGCCTGCGATCCCCCGACCGAAAGCAAAATGGGTAACACAGCCCCCATTCAGTAGAGATTAAATGCCTGAAATGAGCCACACCTCTGAACAATTGCTTCCTCCAGGAGGACCAGCATTCAAGAGCCAGGGAGCCCATTGATCCCTGCCAGAAAGGAGGTGGGGGCCCACAGGGACAAGGCTTCACGCTGTCCCTTGCTCCCTGAGCCTCCCTCCTCAGGCCGCCTGCTTCACCCACCTCACCCCTTGGTCACCTTTGCCTCCCCAGAGGCAGGCAGAAGTCCTAAAAACCTCTCACATTCGTCCAGCAAGGCATCATATTCCTGGCTGATCGCATTAGGACCATCCTCTTACAACTCTCCCTCTCTGACAATTAGTTACTATCATTCATACTGTGCAATCAGCTGTTAAATCCTCATTTATGTTAATTTGAATGTGAATGTGCTGCTCAGCAAAATGTTAGATTGCCATGTTTACAAATATACTACAGGTATTTAGAAATTTAGATGATACAAAACATACTGCTTAAGCTACTTGTGATGCCAGTTTAAATAACATAAGCCTATTTATCAGTTATTTAGCAATTCTTTGCACATACCACTGTGGGTTTTTTTCATGCCACCCCTTGTCACACAAGCAAACACATGCTTGCTTTTTTAAAAAATACATATATAATCTAATAACCAGTAATCTCAGTGATAGAATTTAATTACATGCAATCTCTACATGGGTAGCATGATTTAACCAAAACACGTTTTTCTAATCCGTGAAAGCATCCTTTAAATCTGGTGCATTTAGAAATAAAGAGGAAAATAACCTCTTTGGCTTAGCATTAGTAGAAGCTCTATCTTAGAGAATGTAATAAGTCCACGTGAAGTGATTTTCCAAAAGCTATTACGGTATAATAAGCCGAAGAATTAGTTTCAAGTTAAAGTTGATCTCATTATGTGCTCTGACCTGTATGCATCTCACACTTCCCACCAAAAGCTGATTTCCTCTAATGTTTTTTTCTTCTATGCAGTTGGCAGAGTTAGGTTGCATGAAACCTGCCTCTGATGCAGAAACTATTCCCCTGGTCCTTACTGCGAGTGAGTTCAGAGGAGGTCACACCTTCCACTGCATGGAAAGCAGGCAGGCTCTCCTCTTGGTAAACCACTTCCTTTTCATACGGAGCATAGAGGTCAAGGCCACCCTGATATCCTGGTCAAAGGATTTTGGAGGCTCCAGCACAGACCCATGCTCCTATGACACCAAAATGAGAAGCAGGGTGAGACCAACCTGCTCATAGTCCTTTCCTTGGGAAAACAAGTTACACTGAATTAATGAGGAGAAGGAACTGCATCTCACTCTAGAAACCCTGTTAACTTTCAACAAAGCTGTAGATTACTTACCAGGTCTTACTCAGTGATTGCACACTGGCTGCTTCTGCTTCCCTTTGTCCCTGGATAAACAGAGAACAGCCAGTCCCAGCCTTGCCATTAATTTTGATGGTTGAATGAATCATCACAGCAGCAGAGTTAGTCTTACCCTGGCACCCTGGAGTCCTGGGCATTTTCTGACACTACTGATCCTGCAGCTCCAAAGCCACCCTGAAGCCTCTGCCTCTGAGAAGAAAGCAATAGGTGAAATTCCCATAGACTGTTGCCTGAAACACAAGGGCTTCAGAAGCCAAGGAAACCTGCATGCTTGCCATTTGGGGGATGGCTGGTGCTGTTTGTAGCAGTACACATGAAAGGATGTCAGGACACTGCAGAGGACATGGGAGGTTTACTTGCCAAACACATAGTCTGTGTCCTACCTCACTTCTACCTGAATTGCTCTGTTGGATTCTAGCACCATTTGGGATGTGCACATGTGAGGGTTTTTAACCTGCAAAACAGAGAAAAATAAAAGCCAGGTCATTATTTTGGTGTCTTTTGATTGAGAGATATAGGGAGGTTTGGACTTCCTGGGACTGTTTATCCTGGAACACCTGTGAAGTGTGGAAGCTTTCTGCAGGCTCAGGGCTCCTTTCCCACCTCTTGGGTTCCTTTGCAGACACTATCACCTGCAGGAAAAGACCCACGCACAGCAAACAAGAGGCATGTCATAGCAGAGAGTTGCAATACAGAGGAATAAAGAGAGTGAAGATAAGAAAATCCTCAGGACTTCAGGCCAGGGTCATCTGAAGCAGAGCAAGCTTCAGATAGAAGTTATGTGGGCGGTCTGGGACCCATACTCCTGGGTCAGGAGTTTTCCCAGTCTAGTCAACCTTTTTTTTTTTTTTGCCTTTGCAAACAGGTATGCAGTGTGACTGCCATCTAAAATGGAGAATAATCTGTTGATTGCTCCCAGAAGGTGAGATCATTCCATTCCTGAACCATCACAAGGGCAAAGGCAGCAGCTGAGAGGCCAGAGGACAAATGACAGCACTGTTGGTACCAGTGACACAGGGTAAAGGCAGCTATCATCTGCTGTCTCCATCTTTCATAGCCCCAGCCCCAAGGTAAATAAAACCAACAGTAGTCTCATCACAATTATTCACCTCATTAGCAGGCTGCATTTCAGCCCTGGATCCGAAGGTGCCCATAAAGTGCTAAGACCTTCCAGTGTTTAACAATACATAAAATGTGTAGATTTCTGGCTGCCCATACCATTGCCTCCAAAAGTCTGTGTCAAACTGAAGAGGCATTTCACTTCTCTAATACGAAATGGCTGTGATTTTTAATATTTTGAATATAATTCTTACCATCTTGGTGAAGCCCCTTTTCACTTCTCCTTAGCAAGAGCTGTGATCGCCAGGTGACCGGGACAAATAAAGTTGCTTTCTGTCAGAGAACCCCTCCTTTAGAGAATCCCTTCCCCAGATTCTCAACCCAACAATTCACGCTTTTAGTGAATGCACTAGAAAAAAAGAAAAAAAAATTGCTATGTTTATTCAAAAGTAGAGCTGTCTCCAAGGAAAAAAGATAACTTCTTACAAAGATGAAAAGTCAGTCATTCAGACAATCTTCAAAGTGCTCGACTTAATCCACAGGGGACTCGGTTTTGCTTTTCTCAGTGCAGATTTCTTCCCCCCTTGTTCACACACCTTGAGACAAAGGCTATAGTTAAGACGGTGAAGGGGAGGGGAGGAGGGGGGTGGTTTTGTGCGGGATGAGTAGCAAATTTATTCTAGAGACCGCCTGAAATAGGCTTCAGAAAATGGATAGAGTGTCTTCTGGAAGAAAAGGCCCCTAAGTAAACTCCACCGCCATTCAGAAGATTTGCTCCGGCACTTAACAAGTGGAGGAGGAAGAAAGAAAAATCTGTTGTCAGGTTTGGGGTGTTTATCAGCTACCCTCTAGACACTTGACCTGGTGCTGGGGACCCCCTAATCCGCTGATCTGCATGCTGCAAGCCTTGCAGGATTCAGGCCCACGGCCGCCGCCGCAATGGGCTGGAGCACTTGTCCCTAATGCGCTGATCCCGCGGCACATTGTGTGCCACTCACCTTCTCCCGCCTCCCGCCTCCCCCCGCGCCGCTCCCCCCCCAAATTTAATTCTACTCACAAATTGTGAAATAAGTTGTTTGGGCTGGATTTGTCGAGTGAATTGTCCTCCTAATGAAACAGTCTGGTCATTATACAGTTGTCGAAGGAAGATTTAGCTCTCCCATACCCCAGGACCCGGGCAGGTTAACGTTTTGCGACGGACGGTTGACAAAGGAATGAATAGCCCAACGCTGTCAAATCAGGCTTACAAACAGCTTGGCATACAAACAGTTACTGCTTGTGTGCATGTGGATTTAGGGTCCCCGCTCTTTTAATGGCACAGATTTGTAAGTACAAATCGCTCGGTCTTCAAACTGTTTGCAAAGGGAAGAAAATGACCAAAAATTAGTTTGTTTTACCGGTTGTTTCCTCCCCTCTTCACCATTAGGAAAAAAAAAAAAAAAGAAAAAAAGAAAAAAGGTGAATCAGGGAAGCACCTACTCTTACATTTGCCCGTCAACCTACACGGGCAACTTGGTTTTACCAGAAGCCCCTGAGCTGCTTCTCCCATTTTTCTGTCCAAAGCAGTAAGAAAGATCAACTGAATTAATTCTCAAATCTCAGGGATTTGCAGAATTAATTTCAATGGTTTTTAATACCTGCTGAACAAAACTGTTTGCAAGATTTTTTAAGTTTTTAATTGCATTAATCATTATCTAAAATTATTAAGAGTTTTGTACTCTTTTGTTCAGTAGCTATGCATGAACTAGATGAAAACAGCTTGATTTTCGTAAGGTAGGGTGACTTATTTTGCCTAATGAATTGAACTAAGCAGAAATCCCAAGGCAAGAGTAGGCTGTGGAAAATTTTTACCAGGTGATTTATCACCAGAGGGACACTTTAAATCTGGCTCAGTTTTATTAAATCTGCCAGGCATTTATTAAAGCTGAAGCAGGAATAATAGCTGTCTGCAATATCACATAATGACCATCATTCTGCAAAGCCCCAGAATAACCAGACGAATATGGTTTTCAAGGAACAAACAAGGATAATCTCAGGACGTGTTTGAAATAACTTGTGAGCACCAGCCTCTTCCAACACGGGTTTTGTTCACAAAGACATGGGTTTAAACACCCTCTTTCCCCCAGAAATATGCTTGGATTGCCCACTACAGCTTCTTACACCCTAAACACTTGGAGGTACTGAAAGCCATATCCCCAGTGATGCACAGGGGCAAGCAGGTACCTTGGTTGCTCCCCATGAGGTGTCCCCTAGGGATAAAACTGCAGATGTAGTGCAGTCCCCTCACACCACATTGTAGGAGTGTTACTGTGACTACACGAGATAATAGGGACAGCTTTTTTCCAGCAGTCCTGGGAAACTGCTGTGAAAGCCATTGCGGTGTGGATACAAACCCTCTACCACATCCCCATTACCCCGACAGCTGAGGCTGGAAGCAGGGGTGCTCAGCCCCACTCCCACAAGATCTATACTGGTGTGGGATTTCAGGGCTACTGGCAAGGTTTTCTCATTTGATGGGGGGTTTATTCATGGTGGATGTGATTTTCCTTCTCAGAAACAGGGCAGAAGGGATGTGGTTCTCCCCTCTTTCCAATGGCAGGGCCATTCATCCTGCAGGACAGCCACTGCCCCACTCTGCAGAGCTCCAAAGATGGCAAAGGAGTCTCTTCAGAGGAGACAATAGCCTCTGCTTTTATGGAAGAGTGATAAGGCAGGAGGATGTTTAGTGTATGCTGCAACCCCCTGTGTCTCTGGGTCAACCAGAACTTTCTTCAGGTTACATGACTTTTTTTGTTTGTTTTTTTCAAGTCAGATAGATGATGCTTAACTAGTGGTGCGGATAACATCAGGTTTCCTTCAGCCTGGGTCTGAATTCATGTGGTGTATCTCATGCTGCATCCATTAGGGAGCTGTCAGCTCATTCTGCTGAAGCTCTGGGCCAACCTGAAACCATGGGACTGCCACGGTCTTGCAGCTGAAGCCTGAGCTTGCAAGCTGTGCTCAGCCAACGGTGCCTAACTGGGCATCTCTGGAGTCTGCTACAGGGTAAAATCTTATCCTGCTGGAGAAGCTGGTCTCCATCTTCTCTGACTATGAAGAAGAACTGTAGAACACTTTCAGGCTGGGCACTTAGCTCAGGTGGATATAAGGAGACGAGATAAATGTGTGAGCTGAGGTAGCTGCAAAGAGCTGGTTTGCTGCAGCTTTGGCAGGTGACAGTGACAAGATCTGTGCCTGAATCCCCTGGAAAAGGAGATACCTGGTAGTTCCCCATCTCCCAGACATCAATAAACCAGAGGAAAAAGGAAACAGTGGCTCATGTGGTAATGCTTGCAGCCTTGCTCTCCTGGCTTTTGCCCATCTAGCCATGTCACTGAGCCTGGAGGCTTCTTCACAAGCTGACTGGGAGCATCCAGACTGCACAACTGTGATAGCAGGGCAGAGGCAACACAATATGGACTAGCCATGTGGTGAGACACAGGGACCAAGATGGAAAGCCAGAGGAGGTGTAAGTGGGGATGTCTGGAATGAATAAAGCAAGAGAAAAGACTAGGAAAAAGGTTTACTGATATCCCTTGGTGAAAAACTTGATCTGTGGGGACCATTGGAATTTTCAGTGGGGAAATTAAGAAGCTTTTGCAATTTGGAGAGGACACACTGAAATGTCTGCATGGATGTCTGACAGGGGGACTACAGATTTAGTGGAGTTGTAGCACTGTCTCAGATTAAAGTATTTTAAAATTAATATTTTATTGGTAAGTATGAATAAAATTATAGTCTAATTAACAGCTACCAATCTATTGAAATATAGAGGTATGCACTTTGTTTAAGTACTGCAAACCCCCCCGATTTTTAAAATCTCCAATGGCTGTTGCAGTTACAGAGAATTTCTGAGAATCAGAGCACAATCCCTAAAATTGTCCTCCCTGAAAATAACCACCCCCCTTCCCTAGCTCTTTAGAAAACACAGGACCGAGAGGCTTGCCAGATGAAAGAGCACAGCTCAGCCTTTGGACACCTGGGCTCCTGACACACTGCAGAGGATAGAAGTCATGCATGTTCCAGCTTCTGTAGAGACACTGAAGGGTAAATAGCATTGTGTAGGGTTTGGGGGATTTTTTTGCCTAGTATTACATCATTGAGAGAAGTTCATTTTGTGTATGAAAAGGAACAAGGCACTGAAGCTGCCTGGTAACATGGAGTCACTGAAACATTTTGGAACAATTTTCCATGGCAGTGTTGTTGAGCCTTTGCTCTTTTAGTTTCAAGCATTCACACCCTCTTGATGTAAATTACCTCCTTATTTGTAGGCATCACTACCAGCAAAGGTACCTCTTACGCACTGTACAACTCCAACAGTTGTGAACCATACTGCCATTAGGATGGAAAGGCAATACAGCCCCGTGTGGCTCTGCTATGTTTATTAGTGTGATGAAGAAAGGAAAGTAGGAATTTTTATCCCGTTGCAGCTAAAGGTCCATGAACAAGAGTTCAACAGTAAGATTTTTTAAATTCAAAACATAAGAATAAGCGGCACTTCATTGCAGAGTTGAAAGATAATTGTGCAATTAACTGTATGAGGTCAATAATGCCAGAGCTGGATGCTTCTGACAGATAGGGATAATCAATTCAGCCTCTGTATGAAAGGCTCAGAGGTAGCAATAGAAAAATAACATAGCACAAATGTTTCAGTGTTATAATGAACACCAGGCAAATCATTATTGACTTTTTTTTTTTTTTACTTATTTTGAGTGCTAGCACACAAGTATCTTCTTTGATTAAATGTAACTTTAGAATTTTTTCTTTAAGTTCAGTGTCTGTCTTGATCTAAGCAAGGACATTAATTTAGAAATACAGTAAAATCTTCTCATCACAGCTTCAGTGCCTGCACAGGTAAATGCCATGAAAATTGTCAGCAATGATGCCCTGTCCTGGTTTGCTTTTGTCAGGAAGGCGACCATCTGAGCTCTTCTCATGTTGGTAGGCACCCAGACTTGGGTGCAGCAAAATTCATATGAAAATCTGGCCCTGCATGTGCGTATGTCCAAAGCTCCAGGGGCAGAACAAGCTCCAGAGTGGTCCTGGGCAGTGACTGGTGATCACAAATTCAGGGGAAAAGAAACATGGAAGCACTAGGTTATGGCTATGGAGAGTGACATCTCTTTCCTGCTTAGGTTTCCTTCTGTAATCAGGCTGAGCTCCATGCTAGCATGTCAGGCAGAGGGCCTTACAGCCACCTACATGAAGGCAGAAACATGGATGGGGAGCACTGTCAGCCTCCACCCAGGTTTGGTAGGTACCATTCAGTGTTGTGTGTCTTGCTTGCATTCACCCCATTAAGCTACTGTCACAGCGGGGGGGGGGGACCCTTTCACCGCCTTAACCATGTCCCAAAAGCCTTCTGGGAGGATGCTAATGAATAATGAGGAGAAACACAGCTGCTTGTACAAAGTGGCACTGGCTTAGTCACCCTCTGGCCACCCTGGCACTTGCCAACACCAGACACCTGAGGAAAACAAAAACACTTCCTATCCTCACAGTTAAAGCCTGATGCTGCAGGTCTGACCACGACCTCCTCCCTGTGCCCTCTGTGCCCTGCGAGGTGGGAGAGGAGAAGCCATTCTGCCAGAGCAAGTGGAGGGCGAGGCCTCAGAAGGCAGCCCCTCCACCTGCAGCCCCACAATTTGGCCATTAAAGCAAACCTCGGCCTGTGAAACAATTCAACTTCAAGTGATTAAAAGGATTAATTTGGTGATGCCGCAATCAAAGCGAGAGCACGTGATTCATTATTCATCAATTAGGGGTCTCATCCGCACACGGCTGATTAGGGTGCATCATTGCCTCAAATTAAGCACGAAAAAGATGTTTTAAAGCAACCATATGGTTCTACTTCAGAAGCAGTTAGCTTACAAATTGAGTGCATTGACTAGTCATAACTGTTGATGAATGAGGGACGAGTGCAGCAAATTTATTTAGAGAGTTTCCCCCTTCACTTCAGTTGTTGTTTTTTTTTAATGTGATCTAATGAATAAGCAGAGTCAGCTTTAATTGCTGAGTTGCTCTAAGAGAAAAAAGAGAGCCTCTAAAAGTCCCTTTTCCTCCTCTCTTCCTGTATCGCTTCCTTGAAATAAAAGGCCAGGACAAATTATTTTTTCCCCCAGACTGAAGGCAAAACATCAGCTTTTCTTTTCCTTTACACTGTGCTGCAAGCTTGAATTTAACCATCACTCTGCAGCCAAGCAGGAGTGAGGCTTTATATGCCTGTCAAGGAGAGAGATAGGGTTTTCTGCCTGTGCTGGGGGTGTCTATAGAGAGCTGGAGGGGTGTGGAGTGAGATGACCTTCTGGGACACATGAGGGACTGTGCGGAGCTGCCACCAACAATGGCTTCATGGCTAACGGAGGAGGCAAGGGATGGAAATGGCAGCACACAAACAGCTTCTTGGTTGAGAGGTTGTGTTGTCTGTGTGGTGTGATTGCTGCGGTGGGACAGTCAGCGTGTCCAGCAATTATGTCAAAAAAGAAATCTGTACTGGCTTAAGACACCCCAGAGCTTCCCTCTCCCAGGTCACAGAATCTCCTCAGCAGGGACACCTCCCACCAGACAAGGTTGGTCCAAGCCCCATCCCTCCTGGCCTAGAAAATTTCCAGGGAAGGGGCTGCCACAGCTTCCCTGGGCAACCTGTGCCAGGGTCTCACCACCCTCCCAGGGAAGAATTTCTTCCCAGTGTCTAACCTAAACCTACCCTCTTTCAGTATTCTTTTCAGGTCTCAGTAAATAAGTTTTTAATTTGGGGGACAGCACTCACAGCCAGCTTGAGTCAAAGTAGAGATTGTTGCTGGATTCACTGGGGTCTGGATCAGACCGTAAACCATCACTAGCCAAGGAGGAGGGACAAAATTTATGAGACTTGGGTCCTACCCAGCTCTCAGACTATTAGTCAGAGGTTGCTTTCAAATCATAAATACTAATACTTTCCTTCTTTTTGCTACTGTTTGCTGCTTTCAGTAAAATTATAACCTGTTGTTCTTTTTTAAGGAACTATATAAACAAAGGAGGAGAGTCACTCTGACTGTTAGTTTCAGAGACTTAATTTCTAATTTGGTTTTATCCAGTTGGAGAAAACATCAGGAATTAAGTTTACTTGCAGGTGTTTTGATGATTTAGTGTGCATTGCCAGGCTGCTCCGGGGCTCCAGTCACACCTGGAACCCAGGGCCATGTAAATTCAGTATGGACAGAAAATGATACTTCGTGTCAAGTTAATGTCTATTCAGACACATTCTAAAAAGGGAAAAAAACCTTAACCCTTAAAATAAAGCCTTCTATGACTTTTGAAACAAACTGTAGTGATGTGATATTTGGTATTTGTTTGAGATGATATTAGTTTGGATTCTGTTTTAGGGAAGTTGTCATAATTTAAACTTTTTTTTCTTGATCAGAACTAGAAAATTATTAAAGCTGATGGCAATTCTTGAGGTTTGAGTGAACTTCAATACATTCAAGGCTACTTCAGTTTAGTCACTTTGTGCTCACTGTTTTAATTACAATGCAGATTGTCTAATAGTTTTTCTTTTTTGTTTTTTTGTTTTTTTCTTTTTTCTTTTATATTTTTCTTCCTTTTTTTTTGTTTTTTTTTGTTTTGTTTTTTTTTTTGTTTGTTTGTTTTGTTTTTGTTTTTAATCAAGGCATGTCTACCAGCCAGGAATTTATCTGTAAGAGAAATATTTCCTTATGGGATCCCCATGAGCAGAATAGGAATGAGATTCCTGTAAACAGCAGACAAATCTTTTCCTCCTCTTAATCCAGAACACAGACTTATGTTGATTTTGCAGATCAGAGTGGATCACATTTTCCTATGCAGTTTTCAGTTCTTTTTGAATCCCTGGCATATACTGCAATTAATTGCTTCCCAGAAAGCTTTAAATAAAAGATTGTTTAAAATAAAAATTTGCATCCATTAAATTTATTTAATTTCTCATGCAGCCGGCCTGGTAAAGGAGCACCTGCTAATGGAGAGCAGTTTCTAAACTGCAGATTAGTGAGACTTCTCTGGTCACTAAGGGAAAAGCATTAATATTTTTCCCTTGTTTGTGAGTGCTGTAGAAATTTCCATTTATAAAACATTTCAGTCCTTTTATGTGAAAGCAGAGTTTGAGGAGAGGGTCTTGCTGACAGCTTCCTGGCCCAGTCTCTCTGACCATCCCATGGGAATGACCATGACCCTTCTCCAAGAGAAACAGCCCCCTCATCCATCACTTGGGATCACCACCAATGATGCTCAGTTACACCAGGGATTGGTTTTATAAAATGTCTGCTTGGCCTCTGGGAGTTAATGTGGAGACACAAACTTCATTTTCAACAGACTACCAATTTTGGAGCCTGCCCACCACTGCTACCAGACAAAACAATGTGAAAGAGGAGCATAGCTTGCTGCAGCTCCACATCCCACCAGCACAGGCAGTCAGGTCTCTTCTGTGCCCTCTCTGGGACATGGCTCGGCATGGAAGGAGTTTGCTTGGCTGACCCCCCCAGGTGATTGCTCTAAAAACCAGGGTATTCATCACTTCAAGCTGGTCCAAAATCAGCTGGGTCCTTCTGTGGCTTAATATTGCCAAGGGTAGCTGTGAGGAGGGTAACATACTGAATTCATTGTATCAGGGGCTGTTTTTCCATCCCGTGCTCTGGTTGGGAAGTCAAAGGTATTAAAGGAAGAAAGAAAACTCCAAGTTTAGGAGAGCAACAAAATATGTAGGACAGCAGCAACAATACAATGAGTTTTAAATTGGAGCCAATTGCTCCAATGTGAGAATCACCCATTCAAGTTCCCCACTTCTATGGTTTGATTTTGCAACCTTGTTGCTAATAATGGTGAAACTGTCTCATTCCCTTGTTTTCATTTTTTGGTGAAGAGAAATAGAAGAAAGGCTGGAGAGGAAAAGATATTAAAACACTTTCATAGCATCTCTTTCTTTGGTATATCTGTCAGCCTTTACATCACTAAGCTGCTATGGGCATATTAAGCTAACTACCAGCACATACGTACACACCACTGTGAACTGTGTGCATCCCTCCATTCTGGTTGAAACTATCTGAAGCTTTTCAAGCATGAAATAATATAATTTTTCCTCCATCTTGTATTGCTTCACAAGTAGGGGAAACAAAATTAAGCAAGACTGATCATGACTGTGATTCTGCATGCAGCATTGCCACCTCTATGTAAAGGAAAACTCTTCCCTCACTCACATAACTCAAATAAGTCTTGTGTGGGCTTTCTTGAAGATTTCCCAAAATGGTCTCTTCCACCTGAGAACAAACAGAAAGCTTTGGCACAAAGGAATTTCTGTGAAAAACTACACAACAGGAAAGGGGGATCAGAATGGAAACTATGTCATTAGTTATTACAGTGTTTCCTGCCAGCAACTGGATAATAAAAATACAGTACTTAATTTTTATTTTTTTTTTTTTTTCATTTGCCACTCCACAACCTCCAGTTTGTGTTGGCACCCATAATGAACAGTGAGACAGAAAATATCTTCTGTATTTCCCTTCTTAAAATCATAGAATCATAGAGTATGCCAAGTTGGGAGAAGACCCATCAGGATCATTAAGTCCAACTCCTGTCCCTTTGTAGAGCACCCCAAGAATCACACCATGTGCCTGAGAGCATCATCCAAACACTTCTTGAACTCAGGCAGGCTCGGTGCTGTGACCACTTCCCTGGGGATCCTGTTCCACTGCTCAAACACCCTCTGGGTGAAAAAATTTTTCCTTATCATAGAATCATAGAATCATAGAATTGGCTGGGTTGGAAGGGACCTCAGAGAACATCAAGTCCAACCCTTGATCCACTCCCGCTGCAGTTACCAGACCATGGCACTGAGTGCCACATTCAGTCTCTTTTTAAATATCTCCAGGGACGGAGAATCCACCACTTCCCGGGGCAGCCCATTCCAATGCTTGATCACCCTCTCTGTAAAGAAATTCTTTCTAATGTCCAACCTAAATTCTTTCTAATGTCTAACCCAAACTTCCCCCAGCACATCTTCCCACCATTCCCTCAGGTTCTATTGTTGGTCACCAAGGAGAAGAGGTCAGCACCTGCTCCTCCTCCTTCCCTAGTGAGGAAGCAGTGAGCTACAATGAGGCCTCCCCTCAGCCTCTTCTCCAGGCTCAACAGACCAAGTGCCTTGAGCCATTCCTCATATGGCTTTCACTCCAAACCCTTCACCAAACTCACAGCCCTCCTCTGGACACTCTTTACTAGCTCTATGTCCTTTTTGTAGTGTGATGCACCAAAATGGGGTGGCAAAATACGTTATTACAAAGGGTTTAGTCCCTTTTCCAAGTCCTTTTTACAAGTATTTAAAGTCTTCAAAGCTCCTTGAGTAAAACTGGAAAGATGGGAGAGGAACGTCAACATTCTTCTCAGAGAAGAACACTGAACTGGTCAGGAAAGTGATTTTGGGATACAGGGTGGTTAAAGAAGGCAAGACAAAAATGGAAAAAAGTGAAAAAAGACAAAAAATTATGTTTCCTTTTCCCTTCCTTCTCCAAAACGAGCAATCTAGCTCACTCTTCCATTTTTTTTTCTTTTTTTTTTTTCTCAATAGATGGTCTGATGTCATCTGAAACAGATTGCCATTGTCCAACCACTGTAATAAACTAAAAAAGCTTGTTATTTAAACACTAAAGCTCTCTAGCACTGTATTTTCCTGCAGTTTTAAGTAATGTTTCATATGAAATTTTCTGACAATAGACTCCTTTGTGGGATCTACATTTTGTTAGGGATGGAAATACAGTTTACTCTTACAAAATCCCTCAGCCAAAGCAGCCACTGAGGCGATGTGGGATATCCACATGGGTAAACAAGGCCACAAGTCAGGTCTGTGGGAGATGGGAAGAATGTGTCAGCTCTTTAAGAAAGCAGAATGTTAGGCCAGGTCAGACCTACCTGTGGTCTTTGCAAGCCATGCACATCCAGCCTTCCCTTCAGAAATATGAGGGAGACTGACCCACTGCACCAGCTGAACTTACAAAATTACACCGTGCATTAGAAGTACACTGATGCAAAAGGAGACATTGCTTCAAAAGAAGAAGTTAACAAGGCTGTTGGAAACAGCGTGGTGGGAAATGTGTTCAGCGATGTGGTCAACACAGCCCAGATGTTGAAACCATGGGGGCAACTGCTGCTGGGAAAGCCTGGGCTTTTGAGGTGCTCTCCAAATTATTCCCCCAGTTCCCAAGTCCTGTGCAATTATCTGTGTCTGCTGCTTGGGATATACAAGACCTTGTATGCTTATTGAAAGATTCAGCACAAAATATGCCAGTATTTAGTATCTGTGATATTAGCAGAAACATTTCACAATTCAGAATACATATGTCAGCTGCTGAAATTAATTTTCAAATGAGGTAACTATTTCGTGTAGAATTAGTGTATTCAGCAACTACTGTGTTCACTGAACTCATGACAAATGTTGAAGATTGCTCTGGATACACTGAAATGAAAGTTTTGCAACATTTAAAATCAAGGCTATTAGCCTATGACAAACATCACTCCAGAGATTGCACGTAATTCGATGCTTTTGGTAAAACACTGAGCCTGCTGATGATACTTGCAAGGAATAAATTGTTTCCTTGACTACATTTGGAATCCAATGTCAGCAGGTTGGAAAAACATGCCAGGTGATGAAACACACCTTTTTAATATTTTGAATGACAATGCAAAATGTTTCTGCTAAAATAATGGATTTACTACTAGTTTGGGATAAACTAGATGCAGAAACACCTGAGGTAGTGCTAATGTTAATGTCCAACAGGGATTACTTCCTTCCAGACAATGTGGATATTGTGTGTATTCCTGCAGCCAGGCAAAGAGGGGAGCACCAAGGAGAGATACATGAATTACCACCACAGAGTCAGCTCTAGAGGCATCAGGGTTGCCAAGGAGTCTCAGTTAATTAGTCCTTTTGGGCCAGAACTTGCTCTGTGTGTCACTATTTTGCTAATTTGGGTACTGATTTGAACCCTGTGTATCATAATGCTTAGAGCATCTCATCTTTCATTTTATGTTCAAAGCACATCTCTCCCTAACTTGCTGCTACCATGAATGTTACTTGAAACTATACTTGACTATTTTCTTTTAAAAGCAATGTATGATACCAGTGGTACCATGCCATTAAATGACCTCACTGTGTTATGAATGGACATAAATCCCACTAAAAGTTACAGTTGACAAGCCACGAAAATAATGCAAAACTAATTTGAGTAATATCAACATAAAAAAACAGTCAGTATGGAAATGGACATTTTCTTTGGGTATTATTTACAGAGTCATTTATACAGACAAATTTTTCTTCCCTGAGTGGGCACCAGTCCTTAAGCTTCTCACCATATTCCCCCGCTTTTTTGCTCAACAAATCCCATTCTTCAAGGCTCATGAACTCACTTTGTCCTGTCACCTCCCTCTCCCCCTCCCAAGGGCAGGTTCTCTGCCTGGGCAGACTGAGCATCAGCCTCTCACATTGCCCCTGTGTCCCTGCCCTCCCACTCAAGCCCCATCTGCAACAGGGGCTTTTTGGAAGTGACATTTCATTTTGCTCCCTGGCACAGCAAGTCTCTCTACCTTGGAGCAGGAAGAGACTTCTTTCTTTCTTACAGACAAAAGTCCAAGGGCTGGAAAGGACTGATGCAGAGAAACAATACAGGAGATGTCCATCTTAGCAGAAGGCAATGTTTCTATTAACAGACCCATGAAACCATGAAACATATGAACTGTGTTTCATTTAGTTTGTCTTTGCCCTGTCTCTGCTAGACCATGGCTAATCCTCTTTAGCCAAACAACATCAAAGCCTTTGATTAGATACCCCTGCATGCAGCCAGCAGCTTCCTCTTTGCTTCCAGTTACCTGCTGGCAAGAGCTGCAAGAAAAGGGGTTGTTTGCAACCATCTGATCCAGTGCTTCAGCTCAGTCCTCAGGTTTCCACCCCTCACCCTGCCACAGGATGCAGCTCCCCAGCAGGCAAATGGCCAGGCTGACCAGGTCTGAGTTACCAAAGCTGACCTCTCACCATCTCATCTGTGAAGGAGTAAAGGGAGGGTGGTGGCAAGGTGGAAGGGCAAAAGCAGCAGGTCAGACCCTGCAAACCTCTCTCACTTCAGAAGCTCCTGTGGCGCTGATTCCCAGAGAGGATGTACAGCAATGTGTGCATCCCATGGAAGTGCTGCATGTCAATTTATGAGCATGTATGTGTGGAGAGACTGGAAAGCATTGCTCTTCTGGGACTGAATTCTGCAACACAGAGGCATCTGTTTAGAGGTAAATTATATAAAAGTTGAGGATTAGAGTTGCTCATGTACTATCATGCTCAGCTCTTGTAGAACAACAATAGCAATCATACAATGCGGGACAGAAGCAATGTTAGTTCTGGATTTCTGTTTTTCAGTATGGTGTTCATCTTCTAGTTCTCTCAGCTTGCCAATAATCTTCACAACAAACCTCACAACAAGCCTCTCCTTATCAGAAAAATGTTCAAAATTAGAGTAGCACATAGTCAGCTTTCCCAGGAAAATGTATCTTTCACCAGCAAAACTCCAGCCCCAGACAGTGCCTGGTAACACCTTGGTACATACTTGTTTGACTGATGAGAAAAATAAGAAAGCCTATTACAGAGAAAAGATTTTTTTTTTTTTTTTTTCTTTAAGACTTTGGCATTGTCACTACTACTATACAGCTGTATTTATAGGGATGAATGTCTGTTGTATTTTTGGTTCACTCTTATCCAGTTCTGTATCTGACCTTCAAGATCATAAAGTCCAACTGTTAACAACAGTAATGCACATCAGGCAGGATCCATCAGTATCTCTAAAACAATATAAAAGCCAGATGTATATAATTATCTTCTGAATTCCCTCGTTAGCTTTAATTTTATTATTATTAATATAATATGGAGGACAGAGTATTAATAAGAGGTCAGGAACTGGTTACTGCATAACCATAAAAATCCCAAGGTGATGGCCACAGAACCAGTAAACCCAGAGCACATGCCTTGTTTTGCAGCACCTCTGCCAAATATGCCTTGCTGGATGTGCCAGATTTACACACCTGGGAATAAAAATTCCTGTGCAAGGCAAGTAATTCCACAACAGCTGCTTCCTGGCAGTCTGATGAAAGGCAAAAACCAGCCTCTCCTCCAAACACTTGGTGCTGTGAAGGCATGCACTAAACAATATCAGATGGTTATAATCAGAGTATTTTGTCTTCTTATGCAAAAATTCATTACAAATTGACTTGACCCTAGGGGTCAGTGGTTTTCGGGACAACATGAGCCCTGACCAAGATCTTCACTTGACTCTTCTTTAACTCTGTTTGGCCTTGAAGCACTTTTTTTCCTTCTGCTTTTCTAAAAAAATAGGAGAAAGCAAAGGCAAGAGGGGAGACAAACAGGACACTTGTTGTATTTGGGTCTCTGCAGTACAGAAGGGATCTAAGGTAGGGAAAAGTCCACAGAATGGACTGGGGGTTTTCCTCCAGGGAAAAAAGGAAGCCTCCACCTCAAGCTAAGAGCAGTTTGCTGCCCAGACTGCCAAGGTATTTCAGTTTCTGCTGGGCATGTGCTGTCAGTAGCAGGCAGACTTTGGTGACAGGTTTCTGCCTTCAGGACCGTGCTACATTCGCTCCCTACCATTTGACAAAGGACAGGTTACAATTTACATTTAAGATTCAATTAAAATTTCCCCAAATTTAAGGAATAAAGGACATAAAACAACTTGTTGGGTTTTTCTGTTGCTTTGGTTTTGATTTTTTTTGTTTGTTTTTTTGTTTGGTTGGTTGGTTTTTGTTGTTGGTTTGGTTTGGCTTGGTTTGGGTTTGTGATTTTGAGTTATCTGTCTCTTGGAATAATATGACCCACCTCTCTTCCTTAACTCTAGTATCCCCCACAGCTCTAATATTTGAATCATTTCCAGTCATGAGTTGATTTATCCTTACAACATGCCTGTGAAACAGGGGAATGCTGACAAACTTATTCTGAGGAGCAGGAAAGAAGCTTAGATGTGCAAGGTTGAGATTTACCACACAGCATCCTTGATGTGTGGGGTCTGCTTAGTGCACCCCAATGCACCACAGTCAACTTCATCCCACTGGCACTCCAGTCCACAGAAGTAAGACATTTTACACCTTCTCATTTTAGCATTATCTGCTTGCAGCCATGCTCTTACCTTGGTAGTTCATGGAAGAAGGAAGGAAACTTTCTGCTTCTCAGAGAAGTAATATTTTTTTCATATTTACTGCTGAGTGATAGCCCACTTGCAAACACATTGCCATGAAGTAGCTGTTGCACTGCATGTTAGCAACCCAGGTTGATTTACAGCAGTGCCCCTCTGCCAATATCTCTAGAGTAGATCCCTCTCTCCAGGTTGTAATATTTCTGTCTAGTTAGCACTGCAATTCTGAATTTGGGATTTTAAATATAATTTTGTTCAGAAAATAAATCACGAAAAAGAGTTTGCTCTCTGTAAATAGTGGCATTATCAGAAAAGTTTTGGGCTTCTGGTTTAGTGCTAGCTTAAGCACAATTACTGGTAGAGGACCAAAAAGGGGGATTTTCACAAAAATAATTAAAAAAAAATATATGGTAGCAAAAAAGAAACTAAACTTCAAAGTCAAACCTTTTGCTTTGGTCTGGACAGAAGTTTTTTGTTCCAGTTTCAGGTACTTTGGTTTTAAAAAATAAAGCAGAAGTAAATTTAGCAAAATAAACACTTCGCTAATATACATCAGAAACCTTGCATTATAAACAATAAACGTTTCTGGCTGCTTTTCCCACCATTATAAACAAAAAGGTCTCCTGGCTACGCTCCATAATGAGTCCACAACTCTGTAAGCCTGGCATAAGCTTTTGATATTTACTGGATGTTCTACATGTGTGCTTTTTCCTTTTCATTCACCCTGTTTTGTGAAGTTCTGGAACAAGATAATTATTTGTCACATTTCTATGCTCCAGCAGCAGCTGGTGCCAGCACCACATGGAACAGCTTCCCTGCCCCAGCACCCTGGCTGCCACCCAGGTTTAGGGCAAATGCCACAGGGGTCCTGGGTATGGTTCAAGCACAGTGTTCAGAAACCACCACCTCAGCAGCCTTACAGCACGTCACATACTTTCACACCAGAGTGACAAGGGGAGAAGCACCGACTGGAGCATTTCATCCCCTGAAGGTGAGTGCCAGGGAGGTGCAGCGAAATTCGTGCAGGAATATCTGGGGGAAGCATCTGGGATTCTCTGAGGCTGGTAGGGGCCACGCTGGCTGTGAACCAATCCTGCTCACATTTCACAGCAGAAGAGTGGGAACTAACTGCTAATGTTCAGTTTCACCCCAAAAAAGAATCAAGTGTCAATCACTGGCTGAATATAAGAGAGCTGGTGGCAGCAGGGAAGTTGCTCTTCCTACCATATGTCTTTTCTCTTGCTTTGGATCTACTGTGACATTTGTGAAGTGTCAGCACTCAATTCTTTCCATTACCTGGTTTTAATTAACACCCTAAAGCCCCTTTGTGTGGCTGGTGATATCAGCTGGGGCTCTGAATAGAAGCCACCACTGTCAAAAAATTTTGGAACAAGCTCCTCTTGAATGGGCCCAATGAGCCAGGGGGCTGTTTCCTCCTTAATCCCACATTTAATAGCATGAGCTGGAGACAATAGGCAGCTTCTCCAGCTTTTTGCATCTTGATTCCATTTGACATCTCCTGCCCTCTTTTGTCCCACCCCGAGAGGACGTGCCACCTCCGTGTCCTCCGCACGGGACACGCTCCCTGAGTGTCACTGAGATGAAACACTGCTGGGCAGTCCCTGCCTCTGGACCACCTCTGCCAGCTCCACCACTGCCCACGGAGCTGCCAACCTGAACAGAAAACTCCAGCCACGAGAGCAATAAAAAACACAGATACCACCAGTTTTGAGTTGTGTAGTTTGGGTTGGTTTTTTTGTTTTAATTCTTATAAGGATGTGTTTCCATCAAAGAAGTCAAGGATGATAAGATTTTGCCATGGCAACATGCTATTATAAATGCAAATGTAAAACTGGAAAAGGGGGAAGCCTTTAATTCTCATAATTAAATGACAAAAGCGTATAACATTGCAATTTTCCATATACTTTGAAACTGGAAAAATCATCCTCTCCTCTGTCATCTTTTTTTTCTGGAGAGCTATTTTTCTTCAAATAGAGCTGTTAGCTGGAGACCGTGGAAGAAAGCAAATTTTTCAATTTCATTTTTATTGTATTTGAGTGGTGAGGTTAACAATTCACCTAAACTGTGGCTAGGTCTGACTAGCTGGTGCTGTTTTGGGCTGGCAGTTACTATCCAAAAGGATGAGTAAAAGATGAGTGTGATCATCAGTCTGGGAGCCACATTTTAAATCAGGAGACTTCACAAGCAGGAGCTCTTCTGCATGTGACCTTTCATTTGTATTTACAGCACTGGATCTCATCACATGTTCATTAGATATTTCTTCAAATGCTTGCTGCATGTAGAATAAGTGGACTAATTAGGTTTAGTTTAAAAAAAAAAAAAGTTCTAGCACATGTGTAGCTGGCTAAGTGTAAAACTCTGAGCAGCACATTCTACAGAGAATGCTTGTTAGCAACTTTTTAAACTCATCCATCAGTATTTATATTCTTCACCTGTGCAAAAAAAAACCCCAAACTTTAAAGAGTAGCACAAAACCAAGCAATGACCAACCACAGTGTCAGCTTACTCCTACCTCAGGAAAAGAAGCAAAGATTTTGAATTATAGCAGGTACTAACCCAATCTACTTTTCACATAAAAGAAACAAAACAAAACAAAATAAAACAGTATAAAGGCACCAGCCTAGTGCTGGCCCAAATTTCCACATGTAAGTAGCAACATGTGGGGACTCCACTCTTGGTAGGTGCACTTATGACTCTCTTAAACAGATTTTGTTTTCACAGTAGTGAGTATTCCCAGGAAATCACAGTGTTATAGGCCTGGTTACCAAGATGTAAACAAAAATTAGTAATAACTCCTCTAATTTGTCTGTATACCATCCAATCAGAATTTTTTCCCTTGCTATTCTTACAGCCCTCTTTCAAAGCCCTTTTAAAAATAAAATTCTTTAATGATGCCCTCAAACCCTCATCCTGCCCTCCAAGGATTTTTTGCTAATTTGATGAAGACCACACACATAAAATCAAATGCTTTTGTCATTTCTTTCTCTTTGTACCCACTTTCTAAAAGAACGCATCGCCTGTGTTGTCTGATCATAAACATTGGACTTTGCAATCTGGCACCTTTCCAAATGTTCATTTTTCAGGGTAGCATTTTAGATAATTGTTGAGCTTCATGTTAACTGTCAATTATGTGGCTCGCTGGAAGCACTATCACACTTTTCTCTAGCCTAATATACCTTATGGTCTGGATTTAAATCTCTTTGTGGTTTTAGTCCTCACCAACTCAAGTAAAGTAGGATTTCATCCCGTGACTTTATCACTTGTATGACTATCCAGTGGTAAAACAAGTTCTGTTGAAAGCAGGACTATTAAAAGCCACATCAATTGATAACATCAAGTTATTAAGCCTTATTCCAATGGCATAGAGAAGTATCACATGGTACTTATTTCCAGCCATACACACGTGGCTTGTGATCTCACTTCTTAAGCTAAGCAGTGTTTATTCTAGTAACTATTTTCAGCACAAACAAAAGCAGAAGTATCACCCATCCACATGCCAGAGGCCAAACCCTTCAGGACTATGATGTCCATCAACCCAACACCTAGCCAGGCTGATGATCACACTGATCTTTCACTCATCCTTTTGGATAGCAAATCCCATATGTATTTGCACCATGACCAACCAGACCATCCTGGCACTTCCATGTTGCTTAACTTCATTGTATCACATAAAGCCTGGACAACACTATTCCTGTTCTCCTTCCTTCAGGGTTGACAGTGTAAGGCAACGTGACCACACTGACTCTTCTAACTCTATCCTGATCTGACTGACCCAGGACTCATCTGCTGTCAGGCAGACAATGCCCTTGTTGCCAAAGCTGTGGCTCACTTTGCCTGCTCTTTGTACCTGCTGTCTGCAGAGGGCCAAATATTGTCTGCAGCCCCCCCCCCCCCAACACTTATTTGTCTCCCTTTTATCTTTTTCCTTTGCTGACCTTTGCAATGCTTAGGATACCTCAGTAGACCTTAAGACTAGACCATAAGGTATAATTCAGCCAAAGAGGAAAGTAGTTGTTTTCCTTGTGATGATGGACCCCATTCCCTGAGCTCTTCTCTCATCCTCTGCAATGCCCCTGACATTCCTGTGAAATTCCCCACTGGTGCCTATTGCCCAGACATCATCCCATTGGAGAGATCAGAGGAGCCCGTGAGGGGGGGGATCCAAATGAGCCCCCAGGGGAGCTTAGCTGTGACAGACACTCAGGAAGATGCAATCAGAAATGGCTAAGACAGTGAAGTCTGTTGTCAGTGTTGGTCTCAAACAAGAAGTATCACAAAAGTCTGCAGCCATCACAATATGAAGTTAGACTTGTCATTATTTCAGAAAAATAACTGCAGTAGTTCTTTGGGCCAATACACCCTCTCATAGCAAAGTATCTATCAGCACAGCAAACTTTAGCTAAAGGATTAGTCTTTAAACAGACAGTTTGCCAGGTAAAAATGTAAAGGGCTGTTGCCTCTTGAAAAATGACAATCTAAAATAATATAAACAAATCTAAAAATATTTCTGTGAATGCAGTTATGTAATACTCCCTAGGAAATAATTTTAACACCACCCTAACCACAATTTCTCACATTTCTTTCCCAATCCTTCACCGTCTTTGAGACAATCCCTATTACTGTGTTGGGATCTATCCCTGCCAAGTGAGGAGGGAAGAGATGAGAAAGAAATAAATCTGAGGGAATGAAACTGAAAAGTTGTTTTCCCCTGATCTGATAGAGGCTGTATGAAGGAGGAGTTCAAAGAACTGATACAATACTGGACCAACAACAGCACTAGGAGTTGTGTGTGTCTCCACACGATTTTTTTTTCAGGGCTTTTCAGTGATTTCACTCACCACAGACCCTTGAGTGAATAAAATCTCATGTTTGTAAAACGTTTGTATTGATTTACTGGGGTTTCTAAATTGTGTAAAATGACTTGTTCTCCAGAATTGGTCAGTTGTTGCCCTCTGACTTCCAGGGGCAAAGCATAGTGGTGAGATCCCTTTATGAGGGAAGCTTCCTGAGGAAGCTTTCCTGAATCCTTCTGAAGATCCACCCACACCATGAAACATGTTAGTTTTCACCTCCTCAGGCTTCATTAGAGCTCCTAATTCTTCATCCAGGGTGGATTTGTATCAGTAGCCTGGTAGGCAGAAGGGTTATTAGGATTACTGAGGGGAAAGCCAGCTTGCTGCTCAGATTTGTGATTTAGCTGGGTATCAATGATGGAAGCTGGGATCAAATAAACAGTATTACAACTGAGTCTGGTACTCAGTGTGTACAAATGGCCACCTCCAGAAAAACTCAGTTAAACTAAGAACAAAGTTAAAGCCTTTGCCTCCAGTGTTCACTGCAAGCTGCATCATATGAGAGAGATCAGAGGAGATGAAGCTTGCCAGAGGCTCTGCTTCACTGCATGTTTTGCACCTCTTTCCTCTGTCTGTTCTTTCAGAGCCTGATTACACAAAGTTAATGAAAGTCCTTTTGCCTTCTGTAAAAGAACAAGGATTAAGTGGAACTTTGCTGGTACTGAGTTCATTCAGCCCCATTTGCCTCGTCTGATACAGAACCCTCAGTGATGTTTGAACAAATTGTTCAGTAGGACTGAGATATTAAAAGCTCTACTGTAAGACTTCTTTCCTTGTTTTGAGTAAGGAGCAACCCTTTTCACCTTGTTTTGTGATGGTCAGTGAATATGGGAACAGCAATTAATCTGGAGGATCCTATTGATGCAAACACTTTAAAAATACAAAATATGTGTCTTGATTCAATTTTTTTTTTTCTTCCTGCTCTTTTTGCAACACGCTGTCAATTAACATATCTTTACCTCACCATATGCCTGACAGACACCTAAAAGATAAGAATGCTTATCAGGTCGCCTCGATGCATGGTGGAGACAAAGACAATGAAATTAGCAGGACACCAAAAGACTGAAAGATAAGGATGACTCGTCTCCGGGAAGTCTGTGTGTATCAGTGACTTATGCAAAAAAGAGACCCCTCTTTTTTTTGCTGTATAAAAAACCCCAGGAGAAAAGGAGAAGTTGCAGTTTTTCCTCTAGACCCCCCCTTCTCTCGGCACTTCGGTTTCCAGCTACGGGGCTGACACAGCGGAGGTTCGGAAAAGCGGAGAACCCCAAACAAGCAGGAGCGACGGATCCTACGCCCCCCCCAACCTCCAGCCAGAGGCCAGGGCCGGACGGTGATAAAACTCCTTTGTTCTTTTCTTTTCTTTTCGTAACGACTCTCTCTCCAAGGTGACTAACCTGTGCAAAAGCTCTTTTCTTGCAAACTTGTTTTTCCTTTTTAAAGGTGGCGTTATTGCCTCCTCCCCTAAAATAAATCTTTGTGATTTGTTTAAATCACAAAGCTTGTTATTTTTGTAAATTCGGGCGACGTCTATGAGTAGTGGTTGGGTTTTCCTCACAATCAAAATATAAAATAATAACTCGGATCGTAACACTTACATAGAGTTATTTTACACAGGAAACAAGAGGCACTTCTGCTCAGCAAGAAAAAAAAATTTGCTCTATTTAAATGCCATTCCTACCTTGGGTAATGAGCTAAAGGTGTGACACAAAGGGAAGGACACACTACAGAAATCCTGTAGGATAGTTGGTCCAAGCATACTGTATCAACATTTAAAAATTATTAGACACTATTCATCAGTAGAGATACAATTGTTTTCAGTGTTCTACTTCAAACACAGAAATGTACTAAAAGGAAACTCAGAGCATCAGTAATGAGATCTATTAGTATAGAGGTGAACTGGGGGCACTTGAGGAAAACTGAGAAATAAAGGATGAGCAGAGATGACTTCAAAAAAACTGGAAGATAAGCTATACAAGAGTCACAGTTGGGTCTTTAATTAAGTTTTCGATCAGATTTTTTTGGAAGGGATTTTAATGGCAATGAAAACTAGTTGCTTACTACTAGCATTGCTGCCTCTGAGGAGTCATGAATTTT
The DNA here is from genome assembly GCF_036169615.1 of Heliangelus exortis. NCBI lineage: Eukaryota > Metazoa > Chordata > Aves > Apodiformes > Trochilidae > Heliangelus > Heliangelus exortis. Next base: position 91,979,289 of record NC_092422.1, read on the forward strand.
CCCATGAGCGTATCACCAAAATGCAGCCAGGAATATCTTGCTCTTGCTTAAGCCAACTTCTTGATTCTCACTGAGTCATAAGCACCTTCTGCTTTGTTTGTGAGACTCTTCCCTTGAATCTGTAATGTAAGTCCTACTTTTCATTTCCTGTTACTTTCAAGCATACAAACAAAGAGAGCCTCTTCCCTGATCCAAGCTTTTAGGAGAGTGATTCCAAAGTCTCAGGCAGGAAGGCAGGCAACAGGATTCCCTTGGTTCCTCCCATACAAAATTACCCTTGCCCGGGCCTAATATGTAAGGATTTCCCAGGTTCACAAACCTCCCTGTTCCTTGGGGAAAAAATAGGAGAAAGGAGGGAAAGGAAAGATACAGCGCAGTCCGATGGCCAACGCAATGCACAGCCCGGGTAGCTTGGAGCAGGGAGTTTCTCCTCTCAGGCCCTCAGCTGCAGGCATGTCAGGGGAACCTGAAGAGGGGCATTGCTCAAGAGTCCCCTGCAGCATTTAAATCAAAATAGACACATCTGATCCCAGGCAAGGCAACCTGGGACAGCCACAGGCACCAGAGGCTTGGCAGCCTGAGCCCAGAACTCCCAGGAATGCATCAGCAGCGGTTACCCCTGGTGCTTATGTCCTATTCCTCCTTGGTCATGCTCTGATTCCTTGATGTCCAGGGAGGCTCCAGCAAAGATCTGTCCCAAGAGAGGCCAGCAGTAGCCCAGGGCTCTCTGAGCACTCATTGTCAGCAGTGGCCACTCCACATGAGCCCCTCCAGAGCCTTCCAATTTATGACAAAGAGCTGTGCCCCAGCCCTACCTGGGCCGGAACTCAAAGGTGTCTTGGGATGGCTGCAAGGCCTGAAGGAAAACCACAAGCACAGCCAGAATGAGGAAAGGCCAAACCAGATCTGGTTTCTCCCCAGCCATCTGTATCCCCTCCTGGCCAGGGGGCTGGGATGGAGGAGGGAAGCTGAGTTTGTGCTTCACTACGGAGGGGTGGGAAGGTGTCGGGGGTGGGCACTGGGGATGTCTTCCTGCTGCCTGGAAGCTGAATGGTGCAGGGCAGGTGAGAAGAAAGGAGTTTCTGCATTGCAAATGATCCAGCAACACTGCTGTCCCACATTGGCAGCAAATTTCTCAGTCTGGGGGGAGAGATGAAATCCATAATGCAACCTGATCAATACCAGCCAGGCAGCTGACTTTTCACAGAATCAGATGGGTTGGAAAGGACCTCTGAGATCATCAAGTCCAACCCTTGATCCACTGCCATTGTGGTCACCAGACCATGGCACTGAGTGCCACATCCAGTCTCTTCTTAAAAACCTCCAGGGACGCAGAATCCACCAGCTCCCTGGGCAGCCCGTTCCAATACCTGATCACCCTCTCTGTAAAGAATTTCTTCCTAATATCCACCTAAACCTCCCCTGGCAGAGCTTAAGTCCATGCCCTCTTGTCTTACTGATGGCTGCCTGGGAGACCAACCCCCACCTGGCTACACCCTCCTTTCAGGGAGTTGTAGAGAGTGATGAGGTCTCCCCTGAGCCTCCTCTTCTCCAGGCTGAACACCCCCAGCTCCCTCAGCCCTTCCTCACAGGACTTGTGCTGGATCCCTTCACAGCCTCCTTGCTCTCCTTTGGACCTGCTCCAGGACCTCAATCTCCTTCCTGAACTGAGGGGCCCAGAACTGGACACAGTACTCGAGGTGTGGCCTCACCAGGGCTGAGTACAGGGGCAGAATCCCTTCCCTGGACCTGCTGGCCACGCTGTTCCTGATACAGGCCAGGATGCCATTGGCCTTCTTGGCCACCTGGGCACACTGCTGGCTCATGTTCAGCTTCCTTTACTTTTGGCCAGGAAAAAAATCGTTTCAACATCACCCCCCCACCACCACTCCCCTCCTATCTTCCTCCCCACAGCGTGTCCCAAGGCCATGGTTATGTTGCTGGGGGGGGACGGAGGTGTCACCTCTGCCCCACTCCCTACGCAGCTCCCCGGGAAGGCACAGGGAGGCCCCCACTCCGCCCGCCCCGGCCCCGCCAGGCCGCCAGGCGGCGCTCGCCCTCCGCGGGGCGGGAAGCGCGCGAGCCAGGGGTGTGCCTCTGTCCCTGCCCTCCTGGCGCGGCGGTTCCGCCGTCAAAGCTGCTTGCGCCCCCTGCCGGCCCGGGAGGTGGAGGCAGCCGGACCGGCGCTACTCATGGCGGCCCCAACAGGAGGGGCAACACCTCCCCCTGGTGCCGGCTGCTGGGTACTGGTAGCAGCCCCGTCACACGCACGGACAGGGCAGACTAGCCGGGGGTTTTCCTCGAGCAGTAATTTCTGATGGCTTCCCCCTCCCTCAGCTTCGCTGTCACATCTGTTTTGTTTTTGTCAAAGATAAATCCTCCTTGCGAGCGCTGCAGATCCCTCTACTGACGCTTAATTCCCTTAATTTGCCGCTTAGGTCTTTTGCTATGCCTGGCACGTCGATTTAGCAGGATTTTTTCCAACCACGGGTCAGGCTGCGCAGCATTTGTCGGGCAGGTAAGGAGCTCCCGCTGCCCGCACCCTGAGGCGGCTCAGCCAGCAGCACCCAGGCTTCTCCTGCCCGTCCGCTGCTTTTGGACCATCAGTATAAGCTGGAAATCTGCTCCCCTAAAGAACAAAGAGGTTGTTGGTTACTAGGAGTGGTTTGCCACCTCCTTGGAAGTGCTCCAGGCCAGGTTGGATAGGGCTTTGAGCAACCTGGTCCAGCGGGAGGTGTCCCTGCTCATGCCACGGGAATTGGAACCGGGTAATATTTCAGGTGCCTTCCCACCCAGACCATTCCATGGAGCACAGTAACATGGGCAGGTTCTGTGGAGTGGAAAGGTACAACTGAAGTAGGACCTCACTCTTCAGAGAATGAATTCTTGTAAGGGGGGGCCGGGGGCTCATTTTTTACATAGTTCACAGACTTAGTTGCAGGAGTGAAAGTTTTCTCTTGTGTGAGCAGGAAAAGCTTGAGGACAAGGATTATACTCCAGGCAGACATGCAGGAAAAGGTGCTGCCATTTAAATGTCAGAGCCTCCCTGTTTCTCCTTCATGCCACTGAGTCGTGTTGGGAGCTCTGATCCTGGGTTCTGGTTTCTCTCTGCACTCTGTCAGGGCAGAGCTGGTTTGTGCAGCAGCTTGCATAAATAACAGTACAGTGTTAGCTGGGCTAAGAAGATGTTATTCCAATTCAGATAATAACTACTGATACTAACAGATCCTGGTGGGTGCCCACGGGCAGGCTGCATGCCACGGGATGGCAGCCGTGCACCTTACACAGAGCCTCCTGCAGATACTATCTCTCCACTTCCCTCTCACTCTGCTAGGATAAGCAGCTGGTAAAAAAAGGTCTCTTGAGGGAAACCACAGACTTTGACAGCTGCCTCCTCATGTAGCTGTAGGCAGGCACTGAAATCTCACTTCATAGAAATTCTCAGCATTTTTAAGCATAGACCTGAAGCTACCAGCAGTTTGTTTCACCATGTTGTCTAAATGCTTTAGTTTGAGAATTAACTTTTCCAGAGCTGAAGCTATACAGCAACCAGAGGCAAACAAACACCATGCTGAACTCAAAGACTGAGGTGAATATCTCAATACCAAATAAACCAGACTGAGAGGATGAGTCAGTGTGCTCAAGGGCAGGTTTGTCACTCAGAGGGACCCCAACGGACTGCAAAAAAAAGGGAAAAAAAGGCCAATGGGAACATCAAGAAATTCAGCAAGGATAATTACCAAATTTTGCAACAGGGAAGGAACAGCCCCTTGCTGTAAGGGATGGGAATTGGCTGGTTGGGGACAGCTCTGCAGGAAATGTCCTGGGGCTCTCATGTCTCAGCAGCACAGAGCCATAAGCACCCTGGGCTGTTTGAACAGGAGCATGGCCACAAAATCATTCACAAGAAGGGATTTTCTCCATTTGCTTGGCACTTATGAGACTGCATCTGGAGTCACTCTTGTAGTTCTGGGATTTGCTGTACAAGAAATGCATCAATAAACTGGAGCAAGGTCAGCAGAGGGCCACCAGGATGGTCAAGGCTGGAGCACTTGTCCTGTGAGAAGAGGCAGAGGGAATGGGGCTTGTTCAGCCTTGAGGAAACAAGGCTGTGGGGGGCACCTAATGGCCACCTCTTCATATCTGTCAGGAAATCCTCAAAAAGATAGAGTTAGGCTTGTTGCTGAGATGCACCATGGGAGAACAGACAGGGGGAAATATAGGAAGATGCAACTGATATAAGGGGGGAAAAAATCTCAGACATTGGAACAGGCTCCACAGAGGAGTTGAGCAGGCTCCATTCTCAGAGGTTTTCAAGACCTAACTATAGAAAGCTTTGGGGAGCCTGGTGTGATGACAAAGAAGGCCCTGATCCAGGCAACATGTTGGACCAGAGATCTCCTGAGGGCTCTTCCAGCTAAGTGACTCTGGAATTCTGTGAAGCTGCCTGACAGTCCCCTCGTGAGCAGCAATGGCTGAAGAGCTGGAGATGGAATATATGGCTTTGTGTCTCATTGCCTGCATAGCTTTGTGTTAAGAAGATGAGCAAGCTTTTATAAAATGTCAAAAACCACATGTGCAGACACAAGTGTGTGAGACACAAAGGAGTCCTGACCAGAGCTTCCCAGTCCTCCGACCTATAATGTGAAGTTGCAACATCAGCCTTTATGTAAGTGATATCTAATAAACACATTGTTCACAAGTTCTCAGTAGCAAGATGAAATCACTTTTAAGACTGTGGGCCTCATCCTGTTTTTCTTGAACATCAAACTCTTGGGTACTGCAATACAAAACTTCTTTTGAAATCACCAGAGCAGAAAAAAGTAATTATATTTCACAGTTAACATGAACAGTACATACATTTTTTAGTGTATAGGAAAGCAATAAAGAAGAAGCATAGAGAAATCTTACTAACCTTCAATAAAACATGCTTTCACCATTGGCAGTATCTTATATTTTCACAGTGAGGCACATCAATGGAAGGAACTTTCTTTCCTTGTGCCACAACATAGCAGCAGCAATGTAAGAAAGAAATGTGGTGTGTCAAGGTGGAAGAGCAAGAAACTAGCAGTAACTCAACTTTAAACATTTTCTTCTATATTGCTTGTGCCAGAAGTGAGTATTTTGCAAGAAAATATTACAGTCTGGTTAAGGGAAGACTCTTCATTGATTTACCCTTTTCTCACGTTTCGCGCTGTTGAATGATGAAGGCAAATAATGTTCTCTTTTGAGGCTGTTCATTCAGAGTTGCTCCAAAACTTTTAGTAACAGATCCTTGGAGCAGAGATGCACACAGGTGTCAAACCCAGGTTTGCTCAGTTTCCAGGGCTGGGCTATTGGGCTGGCTGCCAGACAGACCCTTTCTTAAATTACTTGACAACACTTGATGGACTCAAAGAAAGACTGAATTTACCAGAAATAAAGGCACTTTAGCCCTAAGGTAAAGGTAAGGATCGTTTGGAGCAGAGAAGGAGTAAAAGTCTTACCCTGTCAGATGCACCCAAGAAGGGGAAAATGCATTTCAAAAGGAGTTTATTGTGAAATATAGCAGACTTTCTGCTAAGTACATACAGTCAAATTCACCACTACCTCACATGGTGATACAAGGCAAACTCTTATTTCAAAATATTAACAGCAGAGAAGTACTCTGGTGAACAGATCCTATGTACTTCTCTTATTTGCCTGATAGTTTGCCATAAAATTATTACAAAATACGGTTCCCCAAGGCATCTCTTCTTCAGCAGCTGAGTAGGCATCTTGAGAATTCAGGCATATGGATAGTTTTCTGCTGGGCAGACAGGGAAATACTGCTCCTTCCATTCTGAAAAGGGTGAGAGAGGACTGAAGTCTCTCATGCACCAGCTGTTACAGGGAAAAAAATGTACAGTGAGAAATCCCAAATTTACAGATCAGACAACTTGTCTAAAACGTCTATAGAATAACTGGTTAGATTTTGTCCTTTACATTTGCATCTGCAATACATTTTGTAAATGAGTAGGTAGGACTTGAATCACAGCAGCATTTAGTCTCTAACTTCCATTGGTTTCAGAGGCCTAAAATACTCTTTGAATTGAGCCTAAATGACACTTTAACTCCAGATTTTGGCAAAATGCCCTTACTCAGGTAACAGCATCCGCAGTTTCCAGAGGAACTTGGGAAATCTCTTGGGTGTGTAAAGGCCAGCATGTATATTTCCATTTGAACCACCACAATTCTTACCCTTCAGTGATCACAAGTGCCCTGCCAAAATACCTTTGCCCCAGAGCAGGTTGGCTCATGGGCTTTTTAGGATGCTTCCACTGAATTTCCTTGAATGCTTCCTACTGAATTCCTTCTGGTCATTCAGGCTACTTAGTACCAGGACAGCTGAGAGGTTCGAGCATTTGGTAGGTAACAGTGTTGTAAAACACTCTACAAAGATATGGTTTTCCATGCTGGATCATGGAGAAGCACCCACAGCATCTGACCCATGGCTGACAGCCACGCTGTGCCTCTGCTAAGCTGTGACTGAAAATTTCCAGTTGCTCCTTCTAGTTGGGCGAGCAGGCTTTCAAATCACACCTGGGGCTTTTCTGTTTTAAACCTACACATAAAGCACCCAGAAAGTGGGAACAGCAGAAAATGCTCCATGGGGATGGTCACAGGGCTCCCCAGAGGGTGTCAGGAAGAGAGCCCAGCATGCCAGAGGTCCTGCCTCCCTTCTTGCACCCCAAGCTGGCCATCCCCCTGCAAACAGAGGTCAGCAGCTCCCACAGGTCAGTGACACCCCAGAGAGAGGCAGGGCACCATCAGCCACCTCTGAGCAATTCCGGGGAATCCCTTCGTGTACTAGAGCACAGCTGGCAGCGTGGGAGAGAAGGTAATAAAAGCCAGGTAGGGATCCTCCTGCCGTGGTGTTAATGATCGGGGTAGACCTTAGACTGCTCTCCCGGTTGTCAGGGGAACGGTGTGAGTTGCCGGCCCTGCAAAAGCATAAAAGAGCAGCAGCAAGTGGGAGAGGAGGCACTGCTGCCTGCCCTGCAGGCTGACCCTGCTCCCAGCCCCAGCCCAGCATCCCTGCCTCAGCAAGCTCAGCCAAGAGGGAAGCGGGGTGGTGACAAACTCACCTGCCAGCACCTGGAGAAAAGAGTAAGTCACTGTCTTTTTTTCATCTCTAAAAGAGGGGGGTAAATAACAGAGAAATGTTTCATGTTGTGTTTTCATGAACGAGGCTGTTTCTCTTCTATCACAATTATTTTCTTGCCAGTAACTCTGTTCCTGGCAGGTATTTTGTTTCAGATTTGTTGTTTTGTAATGGCAGTGAAATAACAGGCACTGCAAAGTTTGTCTTTTGTATGTTGCAACTGTTCACACGCTGTATCTGTATGCCTTAGGTAATAATTAATAGGTCTATGAATAATAACCACACAGAACGGTGGAACGATTTTCCTCCATTTTGCAAATACTTCTTTACGCAAATCTTTAAAAGCGAAAGAAATGTTGGCAGCACTTATTCCACCTGACAGGAGTTGAGTCATTTTATTTAGTTAAAACTGCCTTGAGAAGAGCACTGGAAGAGGAGGATCAGGAATGAGCAGCTGAAACCTGTGTTTTATTCTGCCATTTAATTTCTAAATCACACCAGTGACAAAATAAGGACAAAATAAAGTAGACACACAGTCACTGTCTGGCTCTAGAGTCTCAATGGCATTGACAACATCCTAGAGAGTGAACAGGAGCTGAGATTCCCTGCACTAGGCAGTCCTATACCAGAGTTTCAGTCTCCAGATACTTATTGACTATTAGCATTTCATAACAGCTTTCTAGCATGCAGCCTTCTCCTCTCATGTCTTTTTTCTTAATTTACGTTTTGAAAAACAGGAAATAAAGTGTTGCAGTACACTTTTTATACCATTTTCTATCATGAAGTAAGCATTATGTTTTGCGCTTGGCAAATCTTTAATTTAGTGTAATGCTTAACTTGAACTTTGGTACAATTCAGATTAGAAAAAGAACCGGGAAATAGCACCAAAAAGTTGCAGTCAAGCTTTCTTTCCTAAAGTTCACCCAGTTTAAGTACCTTTGGTCTCAAAGGAGTAGTTAGTTTGATGTAAAAAACTGAGAATTGTTAAAAGTGATCTTAAAATTAATTTTTTTACCTCAGTGTTCAAGTGCTCAGCTTGAGTCACCAAGTATAACTCCTGTTTTCAGACAATGCTGACCACCAACCCTCAGGACACCTGATTTCCTAACTAATGTCCCTTTCTAAGGACAGATGAATAAACAGAGATTTGATTGCACATACCTTACAATTCCAAAACTACTTGTTGTATTAAAATGTGATGCACTTAGGCATACAAATTTATGCTTTATGCATCTGTACACACTTTTTTTTTCAATACTCGGACTAAATCACAGAAAGAACAAGCCCTCTAACATGGTAGCTTATATACATTCAATGCATTCAGAGTCAGCACCAGTACTGAAGGAATTTGCATTTGCTAAGTCTTCTCTTTTACAAAAATAAAATTAGCCTGTTGGAAGGCAAAAGGCTAAGTGGTTCAAGAAGTGAACAAGAAAGTTGTTGGAAAGTACTAATATAAGATATGGAGTAGAAGCAACATCTTCTCTCAGTATAACAAATAAATATGTACCCTGTCATTCTCTTTAACATAAGCCAGGGCATGCTTTTGTGTTCCTGATACCTTTTTGGTACAGGGCTCTCTCATAAGCATTGAGCCAAGAGTTTAAACCACTGGTGCTTCCATTATTTGAAAGCTGCAGATAAATATCAGTCACAGGCAGGAATAGCTGTGTGGTTAGATAGCAAAAGGGAGAAACTCACTTTTCTATAATGCCTTCCCTCTTAGACTTTATACCACTGAATAGAAAACTGGGACTTGTGGTCAGAGGTTGTACTAGCAGGAAGGATGGAGACACTGCTAGAAATACAATTCTGATTTTCCCATTCATTTGATCAGATTTATACCACTGATTTCAAGCCAGTTGCATAGGCACAAAAAACAAATCCTGCCTGTGGTGCTCAAGTAATGTGTGTCTGATCATCTGCTGCTTTATAAAGCTGTGCAGAACAGTGCTCTCCTCTTGAATCTGTAAAGCCTTATACCATTCTCCTCTAATTTTCATTTATGTAAATGCTTATCCTGGTGTAATTCAAAGGTGAATAACCAGCTCAGTGTGGGTCAGCTTTCCCGGACAGCATGTACTGTGCACACCTCTGAGCTGGAATAGCTCCAGGTCTGTTCTGGCAGAGCAAATCCTCCCACTCCTCTTGGAAAAGTGCACTTAGGAAAAGTACAGACTGCAGGTGTGAAGCCAGGCATGAAAATGAAGCCTACACATGCATCCTTTCTTCTCTCCCAGGGTTGGAAATAATCAGGCTGTGACGTGCTGAGGGTGATCTTCATCAGGGGAAAAAAGGGAGGTATCACTACTCCCAGTTCTTTGGGAGAACAAGCCTTCCTCCTTTCACTTGAGTTTTCTCCTATTAATCTGCTTCCCTGCAGTTACATGTCACAACCTTCCCTACTGTAACATTTGCCTCCAACATGGACAAAAGCTTTGCATGGGACGGACAGGCTTGAGAATCTCGCAGAACTGTTTTTAAATGAATTGTCTGTCCTGTAGTCTCTGGATACCTGAATACCAAACTACTCAATACAGGAAAAAATTAAAAGGTGTCATTCTAGTTCAATGCAACAGAACTGCCTATTTTATCTTGCATTTTTATCATTGCTGGGAAGGAATTTGTTCCACTATATTTGACAGCACCAATGTTACAGCACTTGCTGCTCAGCCTAATGTCAGCAGCCCAGGCTTTTGCTGCACAAGCAAATGCAAATACAGTTTTCAATATTGACAACACATATGGATCACACTGCGGCCTGGAAAGCTGTAGAAGATCAGCTTTTATCACAAAGTTATTTTCCTACATTTATCTGTGGACTAACTAAATAATTATGGTAATTGTTAAAACAAAGAGACAAGTATTCAAAGACAGATTATTCTGAGCAAAACACTTCTTCAAAAAAAGACAAAACACCTCCCTCCGTGCCATCTGCCCACTTAGAAAACTCCTAAAACTCCCACAGAGTAAAAGAGTCAAATCTAGTACTTTGTTTTCCCCAAGGCTTGAGCCTCCCTAGGGCTTTCTGGTCAGATAATGTAGCTACTCTGCAGTGAAGACTCAGACCAGACTTATTAAGGGACTGACTCCTTGCATTTTACCTCACACTTTATATTTTCATTTCACTTCTATTTTAACACCTGCTTAGATCAGGAGATGTTAAAAGCTCACCTTACCCTTTGTCATGTGCATACCTCTGAAAACCAGAGATGTTATTTTTTCACTTACAATTTAAGAATAAAAGTTCTGGTGGGTTTTTTGTTGTTTGGTTGCTTTTTTGTTTGTTGCTGTTGTTTTGTTTGTGGATTTGTTTGTTGGGTTTTTTTTTCCAGAAGGTGTGATAAGGCATTATCTTTGAGAAAAAAAAAAGAAGAAGAAGAAGAAAAAAAAAAAAAAGGAGAGTTCATTTTACTCTTTCAAATGGAAATTGTACTTTAAAAACCTTCATTTAGTCCCAATGCAAAAACAGCACAACTACCCAAAAGTAACCCCGTGCAGCCTTTAAAACCCCTTTTTTCATCAAACATTTTACAGGCTAGACCAGTATTAAATACCACTGAAAGAGTACAGAGATGAAGGCCTGGTGCATGCTTTGCTCCGTAGAGTAATGGGAGCTTGCTTGAGCTTCCCTTACCCCTGCCTCCCCTTCTGTGTGGCATCAGGCCTGGTGAGATCAGCCCAGTTAAGCTGCTGTACCCACCTCCTTGCTGCCTTCCTGCCACCTTCCCTCTGAAATGCTCTGTATATTTTTTACACATCCCTCCCACACCTGCATGTAAATAGGGAAAAGAAAGAGGCAGTCTTGGTAGTTCTAAACGCTTTTGGCATTGTCGAGCCTTTCATGCTATTTTGATCTAAATTGAGTGGGTTTGGTATTCATCCTGTGTACATTACTCAAGCTGCACAAGATTATATGGATTTAAGCTCCTGTTTGCTTAATACAGCACTTTCACATAGGCACATGTTAACACACGTGATCAATGAGGGGTTTTAATTAGGTTTTTTTTCTGAATAGAGAATGGAAGAAAGCACCCTGTGAAGAAATTAATTGTATGGGCTTGGGACTTCCATTGAATAGGATTAACTTTCCTTGAGACAGTAGCATTCTCTCACAACACTCAAAGGCTTTTTATTGCTATTTTGCAGTTTTCTTAATACATAGCTCTGCAATTAGCAAAAACAAAAAATAAAAATAAATTACTGGAATGATATAAGCAAATTCAGAAATTTGAACTGATGGTATTGCTAAATATGCATTGCAAGTCTCCTTTAGCTATAAAAACCTGTCAGGGATTCAATCTTGTGCTAGAAAAACTTCTGGGATAACATGAATTAAAACAGGGGGTTCAGTGCTTGAAAAAAAATTACACTTCTAAAAACATGCATGGCTGAAGCAATCAAACTGGAATAAGTTTCTGCTGGTTATCTATGTCTAGTCTGATTTTCTTGAAAGCCCTTCCCCCCCCCTTCAGGACAAAAGTGAATAACTAACTTGCTGCACTTTAGATCACTTAAAATTATGGGTTTTTTTCAGAACCAGGTTATTGCTACCAGAAGCAAGCTTTCTCTGAAGTCACCATTTTTTTTTTGATTGCTGATAAGGAGAGAATGTACCCTCCCTATCACAGAGATCTGAGCTGCAAAGAAGTGGCTGCCTTCCCCCTTCCTGTGCCAGCCATGAAGGCTGGAAGGGACTCCAAGGCAGCTGCTGGGATCTATTTTTTTTCTGCTGTTTGCAGAGAAGGATTTACTGAATAACAGATACTGGATTGGATATAAACCACACAAGTTAGGAGCTAAAGCAGAAGCAGAATGGATGACTCTTCTAGAAAAATATGGTTTCTTTTATTTTCTGTCAAGACATGCTTGTAAAGCCAGAAAAAAAAAAAAAAAAAAAAAAAAGCCCCAGAGGTTCCTCCTTTGTTGAGGAAGGCTTCCTACTCCTTTCTTCTCCTTCATTTCTCCATCCCATCTCTGGGCTGCACTTGCCTCTACTCCTCCCATCCCCTTATAACCACCTTTCCCCCTCCTCTGTACAGCAGCCTCCTTCACCCACAGCCACCTCCTTGTTCCATCATGAAAGTGATGTTGTGGTTTCCTCCTCATTCACCTACATCTGCTGAGCCTGTGCTCTAGGGTTTAGGTGCTGTGTCCATGTATTCCTAGACATGCTTTACTATGGACTTAGTTGTTACAGAGATGGTCTTGGTGCTTAGAGCTGACCTTGCTTCCCTGTTCACAAAGTGTTCAGCTAGACAGATCTGGTTATAACAAGAAGTCCTCCAGCTTGGGTTGATGCAAGATCTTTTCCTCAATGTAAAGGAATACTTTTTTAAAGGAGTCTATGAGGAAAATCAGATGGTAGCTTTGGACTTCAGAAAGTTTAAATGCCAGATGAAAATCAAGAAGACGATACTAATCACCAAATGTTTTGATGGTCAGCATCTTCAGGCTGACAAAGAATCTCTTGATCTTGAATATATCTTACTTCTACCTTCCCATTTCCCAGAAAGGCCCTGCAACTTCAGAGTTTCTATCAGTCCTTTTTCTAACTGTTGAATCTTTGCCCTCTGATAACTAAGGTATCACTTGAATTCATAGAAACCAAAATGCACACTTCAAAAGATTTCTGAGGTGTTTTAATGCTGTAATTGGAGGGTAACCCCTGGAGAAACACTGTCTGGAGGAGAACAGGATCAACAAGCAGTAATTCCCATGTGGTAGTGGTCCCCTACCACTGCTCAGTGAAGTTGGGTGTCTGCTTAACCAGGCATAAGAAAAGACCTCTAGAGACATTCAGCCTAATTACTATTCAAGGCACTGAGTCATTCTCATACAGGGATTTAATTTTCACCTCAATCTCAAACAACGAATGCTTACCTGGTCATTACTCTGGACAGCAAGGCAGTGTGGGGGCTATGATTCAGCAACTATTTATCTACTAATTTTACTGAACTCTTGCTTTTTCCACTTCTGATTGTATATCCAAAACTGAATTATCCAAAAATGGAAGGAAAATAGGCTTTACTTCCAGTTTACCTATGCAGAGGGTGGATTTGTTAAAGGTTGCAGCTGTACAAAAACCTGACTAGTAACTGATAAAAGGGAATGTTGCAATCACAGTGCATAATTTCAAAACACTGTTTAATTGTTAGCTGACTGTATGAGACCAACTTAGAAAAGGTACCAGTGCAGCTGGGTGAAGGACATATTATTATACCCTACCTATGCCTCATTTGAAACATGGTTATTTGAGATGTTGTTAGAAGGAATGGCACCACAAAGAAACCATGATGTTAGAATAAACCACCACCTGTTTGGAAAAATTATTTCTTTAATTCATTGGACAAGAGGATTAACTCAAGGTCTAGATTCTGGTAGAGCTCTATAGATTCTTTTACTCAAATGTTTAAACCATATCCTCAGTAAAAGCATAAAACCCCTATAACCTATCCCATGTTTAGGCTGCAGAGCTATTCTGTGCTTTAATCAAAATGTATTTATCAATTATCTCACTGCAACTGGATAATGAACAAGTTCAATCATTTCTACTATGAAAATGTGTTAATAGCTTTACTACTCCAGCCACTTTTAGGTGATGAGCATTGGTTATGAGGCTGGACAAAAATTACTGTCTAAAACAGCTGAACTGAACAATAATATAGAAATAAAATTCAGACCAGGTCTTTCTCAGTTTAAGCTTTTGTAGCCAAAGGAGTTATTTTTTGTACAAGAACAGATACATAAAAGCAGGTAGCTTTTCATTACCCACCTGTGAGGGAAAGCATTCAGATAATTTGCCAAGTTCATACTCAAAATACCATTCTCATTTCTTGAGTTCAGCAATCTTCTAATAAAAACTGGAAAGCTGAAAAATACTTACATGTTTTTTACAGTACTACTATGCCTGCTATGCTATTCTATTCAAGGAAATGTCAAATGGCTTATGGAAAGAAGCTGTAAAATCCATCCTGTCAGGTGGACAAGTCTTTAAATAGCTACAGATTTTTAAAGTAGAAGCAACACCCATAGATATTTTCTTTATAAATGTATGATAAGCTTCCTTTTGCCAAAGTTGGTATCATCATAGAAAGGCAAGACACAGCTTGAATCTGTTGGCTTGTTTTATCACTGAAATGCTGTCTCATAGCTATAATTAAAAAAGAAGGCTGCACAACTGGTTGACAGCATGCATACTAACTGCATATAATGAAATTGTTGCTTAATCTCCGAATATGTATTGATTATATTAGAAATGTAACTAAGGTTGATGTAAAAATGAGGGAACAGAAGGTGGCATACCCACCAATTCTCCCTAGAAAATTGGAAATTCTTGACATTTAGCATGATCTGATGCTTCTATGGTGCATTCTTTGGGCTTCTATACATTATATCTAGAAATATGTTTGTAAGCTCAATGGATAATCTATCTCTGTGTAGGGGAGTGGGTAATGCCCAGAGATAGAGCATGGTTTGAAGATGTATCCTACAGCCCAAATTCTCCAGTTTTCTGAAGATCCTACCTTTATTTCTAAATTTGGAAATGATAGGAAATACAGATCCATAATAGGCAAGAGAATCACCCCATATTTTCTTTCAGCTTAATGGCAATATTACAACAAATATGTGTGGCTTTTGTGTAACACCAAGAGCCCTAGTGAAGGTACAATTGCATTACAAGCAATCTGAAATACAAGGAATCTCTGCAAGGGAGGAAGATTTTTGAAAATAACTCTGTTATCTTTTACAACTTCAAAAGCACTTTCCAATAGACAAAGGGCTTATTCTCTGTCATGCTCACCATGTTACCCACAGACTAAATTAAAAAACAAAACAAAATTAACAATTCTGTGTTTTGGTCTTCTCAATGATTAAACTCAGATTAAACCCCAGCCATTTTGCTTCATCCTGCAGGTACATACATTCAGGCCTTGGTCCTGTTTTTCAGCCCCATGCTCTTCTTTGATCCTCTTTCTTTTCCTCACATCTTCTACCCTGGCAAACTCTTGTCCCTCAACTGCCATGTCTGTGACTTTTGCTTCACATTCCTCTTCATTTTCCTTACTGAAACTCAGACCCTTCTGAGCCATTCCTAGAGACAACAAACTCAAGACCTCTCCCCCACACTTTCAGTGTAAAGAACCTCTTGCTAAGTCACAATCCCCTCTCTTCTACCACTGCCTTGACAGCAGCAATAATTCAAAAAGACACAACTCTATGTCATCAAGTTCGTGTGGTTAAGTTTTATCTATGCTTTAACTCACTTCTTCCTTGCAAAGCAGCTCCCCACACCTTTAAAAATTAAAGCAAACCTTTTCCCAGGGCTTAACTCTTGCAGACAGCAAAGTAATTTGATTAAGAGCCATAGAAGACACTTTTTTTTTTTAGATAATTGGTGGCTTAAGTAAAGGTGCATTGCAGGTGATTTTGAAACTTCACAGCCAGACTTCCTGCAACATTTATTTCACTGTTTGCATACCATTCACCAAAGCCACACAGTGTTGAAGGGATCAGAAGAAGACAGCAAATATTTCTGGAAATAACATTTTCTGGAATGCCAAGATTTAGAATTTTGTTTAGATTTTGACAGATCAAGTCCAAATGTGATCAGCTAAACTAAACTTGACAGAGAATTTTCTTTGGTTGGATGCAAGACAGTAGAGAACTAAAGGTTCTCCACTTCAGGAACTAAAAAAATACATGAAAATTTATCAAGAGTTGTAACTACTGAGGCATATCAAAGTACTTTATTCTAATATTTTATGACTACTAAGTCCTCACATGCTATGTGGAAAAAGCAGTATCAACCCTTCGGATGAAGGTGCGAGTTTGAAATGCAGAACTGCTGAGTCTTCAATTAAAATGTCTTTCACTTAGTTCGAACACATATTGTTAACATTTTCTTGGAATTCTTCTTGCAAATATTACCTCCAAAACAGATGCATCCAAACAATTTCTTTGAGTTGAAAAACAGAGGTGACATTAAAGATTTCTGATTTATCACAACTGTTAGCCAATGCTTAGGGGCTGAGAAAATAAGCACAGTAGGGAGGTTTAGTAATAGGATTTTCATTGTGATGCATGATTAGATGCTTAGGTACTGGAGACCAAATTAATCTAGCAGTAATGATACCAGAACAACTACAGCTTGTATGAGTCTGACCTTTGAAGTTAAACATTAGCTGAGTAAGACTGGTATTTCTGGTATGTTCCACAACATGGATTAAATATTTAAGGATTCAAATGACTGTGTTTCTTAATTTACGAAAACAACATCCTAAATTCAGGGAGCACATAAAGATTTAAATCCCATTTGAGTCAGTTTGTATACATTTATGCTATGTAGTTCTTCTATAGAAAAAGCCCTATCTTGTGAGACCGAAGATCCACCTAGTCAAGTTGCCACCTCAAGCTGCAGCCATAAGAAGGTGCACAGGAGAGATTTCAGACAAGACAACAACATGTGATACTTACTGCTATAATTTTCTTTGCCTCCACCTATTTTCAGCACGGGGCTGAAACCACATACCCGGTAAACTACCATGCACACAATAGTGGTTATGACTAAAAGAACTTCAGTGTGCTCCTAGACACTTTCCTTTAATTGTTTGTTGAATGACCATGAAGTTTATAGCAGACGAATCCAATGTCTAGTGGTGGCAGATTGAATAACAGACAAAATTAATTTGTGTTTTTATTATAAATTGCATTATTTTCCTGTTTATCTGGTATGATTCTCCAAAAGTGCAGGTGTAATGCCATGTTTTCTGAGGTGCTGGAGACATGAATTCTGGACATGGATCAGTCTTTTCACATGCTAAGGACCATCTATTGCTGTGATCCCTAGGACCTGCCACTGTTTGTTAAAATTTGGCTCTAATGTTTCTTAGTGACTCAAAACAATTCCAATCAAATCAGACAAACTTTTCAACAGCTTATAACTTGCGTTGAGAAATTACGTTCTGCATTGCTGCTTGTACCATCACCTTACAATATGCCACAAAAATCCAGATGCTTCTAGTAAGATCCAACCCTGCTCTGAAAACCAAAGGGCTAGTAGTTGAGAATTCACAAGTCCCCATCAAACATACTCCCACGGGTGGAGGAACAT
This sequence comes from Heliangelus exortis, assembly GCF_036169615.1. NCBI lineage: Eukaryota > Metazoa > Chordata > Aves > Apodiformes > Trochilidae > Heliangelus > Heliangelus exortis. Next base: position 91,996,526 of record NC_092422.1, read on the forward strand.
GGCTAGGATGGAAACTTGCTCCATTGTGATAAGCATGTGTGGAGGTGCTACTTTGCTTTGCCAGGGTAAACTAAGAGGGACAGAGCAACCAACACAGCCATGATCTATCCTGTGCTGCTGTGCAGAGTCACAGTGAGAGAAGGTCCTTGGTCCCCAAAACATGTCTCTGAAGGTGCTGCATCTACCAGTGCTTCTGACATTAACTACCCTGCCTTTCTTCTTCCCTTCCCCTCCCCCAGTATACCCCACACTCAGCTTCAAGGGAAGGTGATCACAACCCTTACTTGGCAGTTCATGTGAAAAACAAAATTCTTGTCATTAGCTGCGGGAGCGGCAAAGAAAATGCGTGCAACCAATATGGTTGATAAACGAACTTCTGGTTTATTGCGCAGCAACTTTTGCTTATATAGTGCTTCTGTGACCACACCCCCGCCACCAACACGCACTTTTATTGGACACCCAGTGTGTTTACCTGTAGCACAGCGAATCCCTGGTGCAGGTAGCACCAGAGTATGGGCCGATCTAATTGACCTCCCAAACATGGGGTTGGGCATAGCAAAGGGGTCGCACCTCCCATCTCTTCGAGAATATTCAGGAATATTCTCCAACATTCTCCAAACCTCTCTAACATTCCACAACAATTAGCCTTTCTCAAACTGCCCTGCACTTGGTGAAAGTGCAGAACAGGGTTATTTGTCAACGCTATCTACTGGGAAGAGAAAGCAGAGAGGAGAAATGAGCAGGAGGAGTCTTGCCATTACCTTCACACTGGGCAGGCTGAGGACCTGCCTGGGTAGAGAAGAAGGTGTCCAAACTGTCCCATAAGCAGATTAAAACACTTAGAACAGAAGAGTGGAAGAAGAATGCCAAACATGACTCTAGGTGGCCCTGCTCTGGCAGGGGGGGTTGGACTAGATGATCTTTCGAGGTCCCTTCCAACCCCTAGGATTCTATGATTCTATGATTCTATGACTCACAACTCGTGCTTCTGAATCAGTGTAGCTGCGCTTCCCCTTTAATGCAGCACAAACTGCAAAACTGCAATATGGTTCTGAATAGATGAGACAGATAATGAGTGAGAAATGCAAAGCAATATTAATCACTGAGTAATCTTTATTATAATAAATAAATGAGTGGGAAATGCAAAGCAATATTAATCACTGAGTAATCTTTATTATAATAAATAAATTGTTTTTCTTCAGTAGGTAAAGCCAAGTGGTATAATTCACTCAGTAAAAGAAGGAGACATTTGGCAGCTTGGCACCAGTACTAATGAAGCCAACAGCCTTCTCTGCCTTCTCCTTTTGGCTGGCTCTCCTTTTGGCTGGCTTCCTTGGCATACACATGGCTGGCAGTTTTGTGAGAAGTCAGAAGAACCATACGCTAATTTTCACCAAGGAAAACACAATTCGCAACTGCAGCTGTTGGGCGGGCGTCCGTGACTGTGATTACTGCCTGGCAAACCTGATGTGCAATTGCAAAACAGTGCTGCCTTCTACCTTGGAAAAAACTACCTACAATAGCCACCTGACCATTTGGTTCACAGACATCTCTGTGCTGGAGATGCTCCTCAACTTCACAAGGGCGTGGGACTTGAAGCTGTCCTTCTGTGGCACCGCTCCTCTCCCAACAGAATACTTGGCCATCTGGGGACTTCGAAAGCTCCAGGTAAACAAGGTGAAGGGACGATTTCCAGAGCAGAGTGTAACCATCTACAGCAGCAGAAACAATGAAATAGAAGACTCACTTGCGGTGCACAACAAAGACAGTCAAATGCTTGTATATATTTCTTTTCTGGACACCTCGCTTTTCAATGGATATTCTTTGCTGAAGTCATACAGCGTGGAAAATGTCTCCAGTATCACGAAGCATTTTCCCAGCCTGCTGTACTCTGACGTTTCCTCAACCTCAGATAACAAGAGCTATGTTGTAACATTCATTTACTGAGTTATTGAACACATTCACTAGTCAGAGGCAAGGCAAACTGCTATGAGAGATGAGACTTCAAGTCTGCTTGGTTTGGCCAGGAGGAACTGTTAAAGGATGGACAGTTCTGATTGTGATACCACAAGGATGCGTTTAAAGTTAGACTGACTCATCAGAATAATTCAGTAAATGCATTATTAAAGAGCAAAGAAAATGTGAAATAACTGTTTATGAAAGAATTAATATAAATTCTTTTTATATATTGTATGCTAAGCATTGATAGATAAATTTTGTTCTAATGTTATGCCTTAGAAAAGGACAGAATTCCGCATCTCCAGTCGTAGAAGAACCTGCGTGTCCCAGAGTCACCCGGGTTAGCCAGCAGCTTGGGCTGTCTCCAGCCCAACCCCACTTGCCCCAGGCAGGGCCAGCTCTGGGACCAGACCAGGCAGCTCAGAGTTTTCTGTAGCCAGGTCCTGAAAACCCCCAAGGACAGAGCCTGTACAACCTCACTGGGCAACATGTTCCACTGGCTGCCTGCCCTCATGGGAAAAATTTTTCTAGTGTGTTAACCCCAGCCTTCCCTTCCCCAGACTGAGCAAGCCCAGTTCCCTCACGCTTTTCTCACACTCACGTGTGCCACCCTCTGACCATCTTGGTGGCTCTCCACTGGACCTCATCAATTAATCCCTATCTTTCTTGCTCTGAGAGTGCCAAAACTGCACGCAGGACTCTGTAGTCAGTCAGTGCCAGGACATGGGGAATAATCCCCTCCCTCCACCTACTGTCTGTGTCCCTGTTAATACAGCCCACTGCTGTCAGGTTCAAGGGGTGCAAGGTGGTTACAGGGTACTCAGACTGGGAGTGATGCCCTCTGGTATTTGGTCAAAACTGGGAACCTTCTGCTTTGAGAGCAGGGACAGGCTATGCAGGCAGCCTCCCACCTCAGCACACAACCACAAGTGTATCAGGGGGTGCCCAGGAAGCTGTATTCTCTGTCAAGCCATGGCACACACCATGGGAAGGCACTGGGCAAGAGGCTGCCTGATGGGTGAGACACTGTGCTCACAAAGATAGTTTTTCCCAGGGAAAGGCCTGTCTCTTGCAGGTTTGGTGTGCCAATGCCTGCATTTTCCCCAGATATGGGAAAATTCATCTTCTGTGATAATGACAAGCTCTGCTCATGTTCTCTGCCATGAGAGAGTCCAGTGGAAGGTAACAAAGACAACTGGGAGACTACAGCATCTGTCTTTTCAAGGAAAAAGACCTTCAAGGAAAGGCTGTGAAAGCTAGGACTGTTTAGCCTGGAGAGAAGACAACTGAAAGAAGACCTTGTCTTTGTCTATAAATAGAGATGTTGGCCTCTTGTCTTAAGTAAATAATGATAGGACTAGAGGAAATGGCCTGAAGTTGCACAAGGGGAGATTTACACTAGATATTAGGAAGAATTTCTTTACTGAGAGAATAGTCATGTGCTGGAACTGGCTGCCCAGGGAGGTGGTGGAGTCATCATCCCTAGAGGTATTAAAAAACATGTAGATGAGGCACTTCAGGACATGCTTTACTGGGATCATGTTGGGTTTTTTCCTGGGTTGACAGTTGGATGCAGTGATCTTAAGAGGTCTTTTCCACCCATGGCAGTTCTGTGATTCTGTGTGAAGGGTGAGTGTAAAGAAGATGGAGCCAGACTCTCTCCAGTGGTGCCCAGTGACAAGACAAGGGGCAATGGGCACAAGCTGAAACACAGGAAGTTCCATTTGAATACAAGGAAAAACTTGACTGTGAGGGAACCAAAGCACTGGAATAGGCTGCCCAGAGATGTTGTGGAGTCTCCTTGTCCAGAGACATTCAAAACCTGCTTAGATGAAATCCTGTGTGATGTGCCCTAGGAAATCCTGCTCTAGCAGGGGGGGGTTGGACTAGATGATCTCTAAAGGTCCCCTCCAACTCCAATGATTCTGTGATCTGAGAAAGGAGAAAGACCCCATCCAATGAGTCTCATCTGATGAGAGAGGTGAGGCTTCCGGCAGACACATAGCAAACAATTTTCAGACATGTTGCAGGAGAAAGATTCTCATCCCTTGAAAAATATACACTGGAACTATTTATATAGCCTGAAGTCTGCTCCTTGCCTATGTCTGCAGGATTTGCACTCCATGAGATACAATTAAGTTTAGGATATATCCATATAATATAATAAGGACTTCGGAATAAAAGTCCTAACAGTCTTGCATTAACAGCAAAGGATTACATGAAATTGGGATGACATATCTGTACTGAGGGGAATGGCTGGCAAGACTCTGAGTAACCAATTAATTTGTTTCAACCACTTTAAATGAAGACTTTTTTTCTATAACTAATCAGCAATGGAGCAGTTTTGCCAGGATGCAAAACTTATTTTTTCAGAGCACTTAAATACATGCATAGTTTCCTTTGCTTCCCCTATGAAATAAAAAATGTGGTAACTATTGATGAATTAATGGGGCCTATTTGCAATTGAAAATTAATGGATTTAAGCACATGGGTGCCTGAAGGCTGGGGTCCGAACTTGATCTAATTCAGACAGAGAACTATTAAATCAGCTGTAATGATGATGTTATTTCTTCTGTCAGAACCTTGGCAGCAAACCATAAACCTTTTCCCCAAGTCACAAGTATTTTTGGTGTTACCTCTCACGATGGTGTCACAGGTTACAGAACAGTTAGGAGCTGGAGCTAACCGACTGGCAGTGTAAGGTGTGTGTGTTCTGAGCACATTATATGCCTGGAATGACAAATAATTCATTCTCTAGCTGTCTGTGCAGGAGTAATAACCTTGCCATCACAAACTGAGCAGTCACTAATCCTGCACAGGATAGTGTTGTAAAAAAAAACCAAACCAGAGCTGCCACACACCAATATATTTATTTCTAACTGTTGGAAGCCCTCTCCTTAAGCTCCGGGAAAGTCAAACTTAAATTGTGAATACACTTACTGAGGCTCTGCTGCCCTCTAGTAAAAAATGTGCTTAATAGCACAGTACCTCCACATCGCCAGGACCGCGGTGGTTGGCTGCAGTCTCTGTTCAATATTCACGTATGCAGCAAAACAAAACAAAACAAACCACCATGAGATTAATAATCCATTGGTCTTTCTAACACTTCAAATTACAGTTTCAGTCACTTTTGTCACCGTAGTGTTCTGAATAGGGCTGATGTAAAAGACCTTTTGTTCGTGTGCCCAAGTAAGCACAGCAGGTTGGGTTTTTTTTATGGAATCAGGAAGAAATCCTCCTCTCAGTTAAATGTGCAGCAGAAATCCACAGCACAAATATTTCAGCCATTTTTTGAAACCCCCAGTTCTTCTCCAGGTGATACTAAAACCCCAGTTCTCTCAATTTCAGTTTTATACAGCTCTGCCATTTTAAAGTACTGCATTAGAGGCTTGCAGAATTTCTTCAGAATGTGAAAACATTCCACGTACACTGTAAGCTTCACTAGTTCTGTTGGTAAAGGTTTCTTTTGTCTGCATGTAAACTGAACACAGCTTTAAGTGTCACTGCTGAAATCGTGATATATTTGTGTATGTTTTAAATCTCAGTGTAAAATATAATTAACCACACGCAACACCCTATGGCATTTGATTGTGCATTTATAGAAATGAACACTTATATACACAATGAGTCTATTCAGGTTCAACCTGTATGTATTTGCCCATGATTACTGGATATGCCGGTCAGTGGCAACTGAGGCAATTTCTTTTTCCTACCCAAAAAAAGAAAAGGATATAAGCTGTGAATCCAGTTTCCCTTCCTACTGGTAATTCTGGTGTGACTTTGGGAAGTCAACAGCGATTCAGAATATCACAGAAGTAATGCATTGCTTTCTACAGAACCTCGCTGCACAGCAAAGGTTGGATTTTAGCCAGGCCCCCCTGCATCTCCTGGGCAGACACCCAAGGTGGTTGGCAAAGGCGAAGGGGAGTCTGGCCCTCCTGATACGGCAATAAGGCTGAGATAACCCTCCAGTTCCAAACACTTGTACCTCGAGTGGCTGTCTTTCAAAAGGCCAGCAGTCTTTGGCATCTGCCACCCAAAACACAACGTTTTTTAGTCAACATTGTGGCCCCTCAACCCCAGCTTGACAACTTCTGAGGATGCCCCCAGCCTAGGTGAAACCCAGCCCCGCCGAAGACGCTGCTATTTAGCACATCATCTCCCCCCTCCAAGCCAGAAGCCGGCATTTCCTCAGGGAGGGCAGGGTCTTCCCGGCAGAGGCCGCGCCGAGCTGGGGAGCGAGACCTCTCTGAGGAGAGCACTGCCCGCCCACGAGACGGCTGGGGCCGGGCACTGCGGGGGTCCCCTCACGAGCCGTGGAAAGCAACCCCACACCGGCGGGGACGGGGATGTCGGGGAAGACGGATCCCAGTGACACCAGATCCCGGTGACACCTCCTGGCTCCGCAATGGGGCAGCTCCCGCTGCTGCCCCCCCCCATCCCCGGCCCCGGGCCCTTCTCGCGCGCGGCACCGCCACGTGACGCGCACACCCTCCCTCCCCCCGGTTTCTCCACACAAGATGGCGCCCGCGGCGGCCGCCGGGAAAGGAAGGGGGGAGGAGCGGCGGGCGGTCCGCTCTACCCCTTGCTCTCTATGCTCCCCCGCCGCGTACGCTCTACCCTTCGCCTCCGCCGCCTCTCTATGGTCGGGCGGCCACTCGCCGTTGGCGGGCGGGCAGCGGCGGGGGGCGGGCGGGCGGCAGGGGGCGCTGTGGCCGGCGGCGCGGAGGCGATCATGCTCGGGGAGCCGGGCCTGGGCCGCGGCGCGGGGTGGCGGGAGCGGGTGGTGCCGGGCCTGGAGCCGGAGCGGAGCGGCGCGGGGGGTCGGTGCCCGGCGGGATGTTCCGCAAGGCGCGGAGGGTGAACGTGCGTAAGCGGAACGACTCGGAAGACGAGGACGAAGAGCGCGACGAAGAGCCGCCTCAAGACCCGGCGCCGGCGGCCGAGACGGGGGGGGAAGGGCCCGGCGAGGCCTCCGTGGCGTTGACGGCGGGCTCCGGGCTCCTGCCGCTTCCCCCTGGTTGCGTGCCCCTCGCCCTGCCCGGCAGCCCCGCGGCCTTCGCTTGTGCCGCGGGCTACGGCGCGGCTCTCGGTTTGGGGCTGGGCTTGATGGGAGGCGACAGGGCAGGCCTGGGGGCTTTGCCAGCGCCCACCTTCCTGCCCCCACCGCCGCCACCGCCGCCCGCCCCGCAGCAAGGCAACGGGTTGCCGGGGACCGGGCGCCCTAAGGAGAAGAAGCGGCCGCGGGAGAACAAAGAGGTGCCGAGGGCCAGCCTGCTTAGCTTCCAGGACGAGGAGGAGGGTGAGGCGGGGAAAGGGGCGACGGCGGGGAAGTGGGGGGGCCGGGCTGGGCTGCCCGCCCCTGGGAACCGGGGCTGCGCGGCGTTCGACTCGCTGCTTACACGAGAGGAAGGGATCCGGAGCTGTTCAGTCTGCGCCGGGCCTCCGCTTGCCGGCTGCACACCTGACCTCCCCCAGGAGAGCCGGGACCCTTTATTTATTAAATTTTTTTAATTCATTCGGGTTGATGATGAGTCGCGTAAGAGTTGGCCTAGGTAGCCAAGAAGGCCAATGGCATCCTGGGCTGGCTCAGGAACAGCGTGGCCAGCAGGTCCAGGGAAGGGATTCTGCCCCCGTGCTCAGCTCTGGTGAGGCCACACCTCGAGTACTGTGTCCAGTTCTGGGCCCCTCAGTTCAGGAAGGAGATTGAGGTCCTGGAGCAGGTCCAAAGGAGGGCAACCAGGCTGGTGAAGGGACTTGAGCACAGACCCTATGAAGAGAGGCTGAGGGAGCTGGGGCTGTTCAGCCTGGAGAAGAGGAGGCTCAGGGGAGACCTCATCACTCTCTACAACTCCCTGAAAGGAGGGGGTAGCCAGGGGGGGGTTGGTCTCTTTTCCCAGGCAACTCACAGCAAGACAAGAGGGCATGGACTTAAGCTCTGCCAGGGGAGGTTTAGGTGGGTTATTAGGGAGAAAATCTTTACAGAGAGGGTGATCAGGCATTGGAATGGGCTGCCCCGGGAAGTGGTGGATTCTCCGTCCCTGGAGATATTTAAAAAGAGACTGGATGTGGCACTCAGTGCCATGGTCTGGTAACTGCAGCGGGAGTGGATCAAGGGTTGGACTTGATGATCTCTGAGGTCCCTTCCAACCCAGCCAGTTCTATGATTCTAAGAGGGAAGGCACTGGGGACGGGGGACCGGGGCTGCATGGACAGGGAGCATCCCGCCGGCAGCCGTCTTCGACCCCGGGCCCGATCCAGATCCTGCGGTACAGGCGTGAGTCCAGCAGCGATGCGGTGTCCCGTGAGTTCAGCTCCAGTTGAGCGATGTGGATTGCCCCTAGTTTTGCGTTGCCTCTGCAACACTGTTGGAGCCGTGTTGCACTCACTGCAGGTGGGAGCTGTTATGAGGAAAGGCTGAGAGAGCTGGGACTCTTTAGCCTGAGGAAGAGAAGGCTGAGGGGAGACCTTATCAATGTCTACAGGTATCTAAAGGGTAGGTGGTGGAAGGATGATGAAGCTGGACTTTTCTCAGTAGTTTCCAGTGGCAGGATGAGGGGCAATGGGCACAAGCTGGAACATGGGAAGTTCCATTTAAACATAAGAAGAAAACTTCTCTGAGGGTGACAAGGCACTGGCACAGGCTGCCCAGGGAGGTTGTGGAGTCCCCTTCTCTGGAGATACTCAAACCCCACGTGGATGCACTCTGTGTAATGTGCTCTGTGTGATCCTGCTTTACTGGGACAGTTGGACTAAATGATCTCTCAAGGTCCCTTCCAATGCTGACAATTCTGTGATTCTGTGGTTTTCCAGTCAGGGCACAGGCTTCAGCCTGATGGGTTTGTGTTGGCAGCAGGTGTCAGGGTTCGGTGCCTGTAAAGCTCCCCCTGCCTTCCATCAGACCCAGCGGTGCTGGCTGAGGGGCATCTTTCCTGCGGCTTTGTGGCAAGTTTGTTTTCATCTGTTGTGGCTGGTGTTCACAGATCACGTTGGACTGCCTGTTGTCCAAGCAAACTCCATGCGAAGCCACTGTTTGTTGCAGAGCTGGTTGGTCCATCTAGCAGCCCACAAGGTTTATGAAATTAACCTTCATGAATAGTGGAAAAAGTGGTTGAGGAGTTCAAATAGCATAGTTTTGTTTGTACAGTCCTTCAGCTAATAACTGATAGATTCCAGCAGCTGCTGCACTCATGAATTGGTCCATTCACACTGAGATAATCGGATTATGGATTATAGTTATTATTTGTTAAAAATTACTAAATATGTATTAAAACACTCTTCAGACTTCAGAGTTCCATTGCATCCCAGAACGTCATAGTGAATAGAATTGGTAGTTTGTTTCTGTGCTATGCTTTTCAAGGAGGAGAGTGTATGTACATTAAATTTTCACGGAATTTATTCTCTTGTAATCACTGTAACTTAGATTCTAAGACTAGTGATTTGAAATTTTGAAAGAAATACTGGAAACATGGAATACATATACTTTATTAGAAAAACCCAAACACTTGTGGATTTCCTATATCAGATTGGGGTTTTTTTGTGCCATTTAGTTCTTTAACTTACTACATACTATGGTAGGTTGAAGTACTGCAGGCATTTGAAATGGTAACACAATCAAACCCAGCTATTCTCTTACTTGTGGATATGAGTGGCTTTGAGAAGACCGTTCACGTGAAATGTTGGAGCTTCATGTTGTCTTCTTTGAAATTCATGGTCACAGTGAAGGATCAGTAGATTTTTGTTCAATTCTGGGGGGTTTTTTTGTTTGTTTTTTTAAATTACTGAAGTGACATAAAAGCCAGGTATATGTGTGTGTGCACTTTTGTGTAACCACATTTCTTTTCTGTGACTGCTCTATGAGCAGGATCAATAAACTTGAAAATTACCACAAGATGAGATAGGCTTGAAAGGATATGGGACTGGTTTTGGTGCTGCAGTGCAAATGTAAATTCACACTGTGTTGTTAGTGGCGTTTATTACGTTCTAGGTACAAAATCAAGAGATTTAATAGGTAAGTAGATTTCATAGCAGGTCTAATGTAATGTTTTCTAACTTGTCTTTTAAAGAAACTGAAGAAGTTTTTAAAGTGAAGAAATCAAGTTACAGCAAAAAGATTGTAAAACAATTGAAGAAAGAATACAAAGAAGACCTTGAAAAATCAAAAGTTAGAACAGAGGTCAATTCTCCAACAGATGGTAACTACAAAATTATCAGTAACTGTTGTAATGTAAAAGATTAAGTACTGTAAATACAAATTACTTGTTTTCAAGATGAATTGTTAGTCTCTTTAGAGGATTTAGCGTTGAGTACTGAAGTAAAGCATGCATTAAGTAACTTCATTTGAACATTACAAATTCTATTCTGAAGGTGGTAGAGTTCTTTGATTAGTATTTTTTGTTTTCAGTTTTGTATTTCAGTTCCGTTTATGTCAGATGAGTTACTTCCCATTGAATTAGGTAGGAGTTAAATTAGTTTAGAAATGTGACTGGTGCTTATCCGACAGGATGTGTCCTTGTAATGCATCTTCACAAAAAGGAAGAATTTGGGGTGAGCAAAGTGGTGCTCTTTGTTATTTAGTAAATTATTCAATAGTTGCCTGTTTCAGGACTTGGACCTTGGAGTAGATTTGATGCTTGAGGTGTCAGGATGAAAGTATTGGATTAACATAAATCTACAGTACTCCAGAGCTTACAATAGAGCCTGGCATTTTAATTTCATTGTACTTCTGCTGCCATCTTAGCAAAGTTCATTGGTAAAGCATAAGGATTCCTTTTCCAGTTAGGTTTTTGTGTAAAGTAATAACCTACAATGCTGTGAGCATGAGGTGAGAGACCTGTAATCTAAAAGTTGCAGTGGTATAGTTGAAGCATATGAACATTCAGTATGGTCCCATGCAGAAATTACCTTTTTCTGAGTTAATTAAATTAGTCATTAAGAAATCATAAAGATTTTTAGAAGGTTTTATCTGCATTTTATAAAGAAACACAATTTCTTTCTTACTGGAATATTTAAGTTGACTGTGCGGCGATATGGGGCATGAGCAAAACCAGAAATTACCTTTTTAGGGGCTAATGTTCAGGTAATGTGTGGTAATCTAGATCCTAATTATTGCTTCTGTCACAGAGATTCTTTAAAAAAATAGTATTTTACTTGTGGCTGGTGTGTGCTTATTTTCTGTTTGTCTGTTTTGCAGTCTAATTGGTTTGGTTGTAGTGCAAAGACCTCATGTCTACTACTGAGTCAGTAGCCCGGACTCTCTAAACAAATGCAGGAGTGTAAAAACTCAGATAAGTGCAGCTTGGTTTGGATAGCTGGATTTAAAGTGCATTTTTTTTACATAATACTTATACCTGCTGCCTGTATCTGTATGTTATCCACCTAATGTAGAGTAATGTGCACCCAGCCCAAGAGGAAAGCGAAAGGTTTCATTTGAAACAAGACTGTTCTTGAGGAAAGATTTGGTGTAACGTAGGCAATGCTTTCTGATTACCTATCTAAGAGGCTGTGTGAAGGCTGCAGAAATGATCTTAATTATTGGGTTTCCTCACTTAACACTTGGCAGTGTGTAGAATGTTTAGTGGTTGTTGAGGTGTCTGCTTTGTCAAATTTTATGTTGAGTGGATGTCAGTGACTTAATCACCATTCAGAAGGCCTATTTTACTAGATTTCCAACATGAAATTTGTTATTTAACATTTTAATTTGATTTTTACTTTTGCTTGTTAGACCTTAAAAAATACTTCTGAGTGATCTTTATAAAAAGAGTAAAACATGGGCTTTGTTGTCTTACCAGTTGAACCACCACTAGAAAAGACAGGGCAGATTAAGGATATAGCTCAAGAAGATGGGACTGCAAACAGTGAGCATGGGGAAGAAGAAATGGAAGTTGAAAGTGAGAAGGAAGAAGAAAAACCAAAAGCTGGTGGGGCTTTTTCAAGTGCTTTATCATCACTGAATGTTCTCCGCCCAGGTTGGTTAATGTAATATGTCTGATGTGTTAACAAGTATTACAGCCAAAGTTTAAAACAGACTAAGGTGTTTGAGATATTAGGAATTTTTTTCCAACAGTATATCCAGCACCTGATAATTCATGAAATGTTAATTTTCCAAAGCTGTTCAATTTTATAAGCCTTATGAGAGAAAAGGTTTTACTATAGAACTCACCTTGATGTCAAAAGCAGGAATTTGTCTTTCAAAGTGATGACAAACTCTAAGAAAATCTAGATTTGGAATAGGTCATTTAACATTAATTTTAACTGCTTTCAGTTTAAATTCTGTTTTTAGTTCAAATGTCTGCCAGGTACCTCAAATATTTTCCTACATTATTTTGTCTAATGAGGTTCTAGTCAGGCCCTGAAGCTGAAGAAATTGGTCTGTATTTTTGAAACTAGTTTACTAATTGTTAGTTAACTTGTGGTAGCCTGCTCCCCACATAGAAGATGGGTGTCCTGGGTCCACAGACTTCGTCATATTTCAAGGAAAAAAAAGAATTCCTTAGTTAACTGCCAAGTGATTTTTCCTTATAGGGGTAGTTGGAAAGTTGTGTGATAAATACATTATTGCATCTCTAGAGCTGCTGCTGGCTTGGATAGGGTATCTCATGTCAATTATTGAGACAATCTGAAATTTAACCTTTTGTGCATGCCTAATCAAAGTAGGGGTAAAAATTACTTATGTTTCAAAAAAAAAGATATTCTTGGAGATCATTCTTTATAGGCCTTATATTAGTTGCATTAATTTTGTGCTAGGTATTTTAGATCTTTTAATTAGGTCTGCTTTTCTTATTTGTCCTCAATTTGACAGTTTTTTATATTAGCTTTGTCTGGTTTGGTGTCCTCTGAGATATTATTTGATGAAGTGGCTGATGGCTCAAAATACAAAAAGTTGGGAGCAATATCAGAACAGGAAGTGATACAGTCAAGAAGCCTGTCTTCTGCCTTCCTTTGCAATAGTCAACTCCTGTAAAGGGCTTCCTCTTCTTTAGGAATATTCCCCATAGGAAATGGGTACCCATAGGAAAAGGCTCCTGCTCTTACTACATGTGAGCTGCTGGAAGCAGAGCCAGACTTTTCTGAAAGATCCCAGTTTTGAGCGTTTCTGGTCAGAAAATGTGTATGCGCAGCTTCTAGGTTGCCTGCAACTGTTTCTGTGTGGATTTTTTTACTCTCACACTTTTTTTAGGGCGGCAGAGATGAGTAGTAAGAACAACCTGTTTTGTTGCAGCTCTTGATTAACTGTGCAAACATCTGTCTCTAGGAGAAATTCCAGATGCTGCTTTTATTCATGCTGCTAGAAAAAAGCGTCAAATGGCTCGTGAACTTGGAGACTTTACCCCTGTTGACAGTGAGCCAGGTAAAGGCCGCCTTGTTCGAGAAGATGAAAATGATGCCAGTGATGATGAAGATGATGACGAGAAGAGGAGGATAGTTTTTACAGTGAAGGAAAAATCCCAAAGGCAAAAGATTGCTGAGGAAATAGGTAAAGCATTTTTAGGACAGCTGATAAACATTCACACTGTTTTCAGTGCAAGTCCTCCCATTCCACAATTTTAAACAAGAAATGTTTTTTAAACAGGCATGAATCTGAAGTTGTATTCTGTTTCTAAGGAAAAGCACTGTGTTACAGAAGCTGTGTGAACCATTATGAGCACAAACTGTGTTCCTGTGCTTGGAACTCTACTGAATCTTAGAAACTTTGAATATGAATCAATTAGCGTTGGTCCTGTACTTTATATTTTAGGAATTAGGTGGCTGTGAGAGGAAAAACCTAAGTTCTTTATTTTAAAATGCCATACCACTCTTTTGGAAAGGAGAATTAGTAAGATATATAGGATTTAAACATCAGAGAGTTTTACCTGCAGTCAATTGCAAATTTACTCATCGGATTTTTTAAGGGCAACTTTGTGAAAATAATTCCCAGGCTAGTGTCTTTAATTCCTTGTGAAGACAACAGAAGGATGCACTGAGACGGAATCACCAAAACATGCTCTCGTGGGTTTCTGAACTCATGACCTTTATTGTGAATACATGATCTTCTCCTTTTTGTTGCATGTTTGCTGTTCACGTTAAGGAATTGAGGGAAGCGATGATGAAGCACTAGTGGCAGGGGAGCAAGATGAAGAACTCAGTAGATGGGAGCAAGAACAGATTCGGAAAGGAATCAACATACCTCAGGCATGTGTTTTGTGGTCAACTCTTTGGTTTGTGTCTGCATGTATGTGCTAAATATACTGTGAATTTGAGTAGTTTGCAGAAAGCTATTTCATCCAAGAAGTTCAGTACATAACTTCTGATATTCTTCAAGGAGAAATGAGAGGTTAGATTTTAAGTATCCAATGGTATCCATTTTACTGGTCTCTCCGTCTGGATAGAGACTGATTATGGTGCTGTTAACCATTTATTTGCAGCCTAAACCAGAGTTAGAATCATGTAACTTTGAAGAGTTCATGTTTATCATTTGGTTTGTAGGGTCTATGTTCACAGTGTGTGTTTGGTTTTTTTCTGTCTGTTGTTGCAGCACCTAGCTGGAATTTGAAACAGGTTGTACCATAGGTTTTCTCTACATTCATAGTGAGGTTTCCCCTCAGTTCAAGATGATAGTTGTTGGTTTCAAAAAAAAGATTAGCAAAATCACAATAAAACACACTTGACTTGAAGAACCTCTTATGATTCTTTATGGCTGTTAAATAGCCTTAGCAAAATTCAATATTGTCCCAAACGCTTGGTTATTGTGGGAGTTATAGGCTGGTTAAAATTGTTTTTATAACTTGTTATAAGTATAAATGTTTAGAAACAGTGATACTAAGAGTTTGTCCATTTAAGAAATTGCTTCTGTGTATATTTGTTAGCTGTTGGATTTTCTACACTTAAATCTGCTTGATAAATACATTTTGTAAATGTACCTGCATATATTTTGCACTTCTTAACATTTGAGATGTGAAAGAAAATAAGATTCTCCTTTCTTTAATATAGCACAATTGCATTTCCTCTTCCATTAGGTTCAACCAAGTCAGCCAGCTGAAGTGAATAATCTGTACTACCAGAACACTTACCAGACACTGTCTTACGGCTCATCATATGGCATTCCATACACTTATGCTGCGTATGGATCATCAGAAACCAAGTCTCAAAAAACAGATAATACAGTTCCTTTCAAAACTCCCAGTAATGAGATGACTCCTGTTACTATTGATTTGGTAAAGAAACAGCTTAAAGACAGGTAGGACAGACCATCTTTTTAGACTTAAAGACGTGTTCCCTAGCTTTCTGTTTCATCGCTGGAAAAGTACTGACTGACACAACCATTTAAAAAAAAAAAAAAAAAAAAAAGGGGAAAAAAAAAAATATCAAAGTGAAGATGACATTGAAACTTTGTTCGAAAATCTCCTGGGATTGCTTCTCTGGAAGTGAAGCTTTAAGTATGAGGCCATTGATCTTGTTGAAGACAGGTCTGAGTTGCATCTTCGGGACACTGCACAGTCTTATAGTCAAGGATTGAAAGGCCAGTGAGGTGTTTAGCTTGTCAAGTTGCATTCTCTTAAACTGTGAATCAGATTTTTCCACTTCAGTAGATAAAGAATTTAAATTTTAGTACAAGGGTTACAAGTTAATACAAGGGTTTTTCTTTTAAATACTGTAATCTGCAAAAGGTCCTACTGAATGAACAACCCAGTTGTAGTGAGAAATCATTTGTAATGAACAGCTTGCACTTTGCATGTCTTCAAAATTGGTTTGTATGTCCCTTTTAGTTTTACAGCCTTTGACAGTGAATCAAGTTAGTAGAGGAATTAGGCTGCTTCGTGTAAGCTGTAGTTCAGCCAAAACCTTACTTCCCAGTTTTATTTTAGGGCCAGGCTTGCACTATTCCAGATCCTGTCAACTCCTGTAAAAGTTGGCAGTGCAGCACAGTTGGCATAGTTTAGCAAATTAATTTAAACCATTAGCCTTGCTGTTCATGTAGAGAGGGGAGAAAGTGACCAATGCAAGTTAGAAAATATTTCTTTGCCATATTTTCTTTCCCATATGTAGACTTGGTACTTGCACTGTCTGTTTGATATCTCAGTAGTCTGAAATATACAGACTTTTGGATGTAAATTTGCTATTTATCCATTGCCCTTCAGGTTGGACTCTATGAAAGAACTGCACAAAGCTAACCGGCAGCAATATGAGAAACATCAGCAAAGCCGAGAGGACTCTACCAAGGCAATTGAAATATTAGAAGGGTCTTCTGGGGGTATTGGTGAACAGTATAAATTTTTGCAAGAAATGCGAGGGTATGTCCAAGACTTGCTTGAGTGTTTCAGTGAAAAGGTAAGGACGCAAAAACATTCATCTTTTTTCAAAAAAAAAAAAAAAAAAAAAAAAGGAACTCTTAGTACATGCCAAACACCACATCTCCCTCCCTTTCGAAAAAGTCCCCTGAGAACATATTCTTCTAAAGGTTTGGTTATTTGAGGGTCCAAAAGATAACTTTTCATCATGCTAAGCTGATTATCAGAAACCTCTTTCACCTTGTAAGAGATGATTGAAGACTTTAGATTGCCTAAAACCACTTATAGATCATATGCCTTCAGGATTTTGATGGCATTTCAAGTTTACTCAGATGATGCTTTTTTCTTGTGTTGGATATCAGGTTAGGAAAAATAAGGGCTGAATTACAACCTTGCTAGTTTGTGGAATGCTTTATGAACATAGTAACAAAGACTTGTATTTTGCATGGTATAAATGCCTCCTGCCAGTCAGTTTTACATACTTGTTGTATTGCTCCAGTGTCTGAAGGAGAAAAGCTTTAAAACTAGCATAGCTGTCTGAAGACACCCAAACTTAAAAATATACTTCTTTCATGTAATGTGATGCTTTTGTAGATGTCTAACTTGTAAACTTAGTCTTTCTTATGTTATGCATTATACTTCAATTTCTGTTGTAAATATAACAGAGCCTCCTGAATATATATATATATTAATTTTTATATATATATATAATATGTTGCACAGAGGAGCTGTAAAATTCAACTGGCAGTACATTACCTATTTCTTCATTGTCCTCTGACCTGAATACAATAATACAGTATCTTCTTAATACATTAGCTGTTGAAATTACTTGAGTAGTTGAAGCCACTGCTTACCTAGCTTGTTAGGTGTGGGGGAGCAATCTAAAAGTATTCTGGTTGCTAATTAGTTTAGACATCAATTGTCCAGCATTAGTAGTATTGGGAGAGTTATATTTTCAGTCCTGTTAGTTGAGAAGAATAGCTTTGTTGTGAACAAATGCAGGAAATGTGGCCCAGTTATTTCACCCAGGTCATTGATCAGTTACAGCAAATACTGTTCACTGAAGAAGCAGTATGCCTGAGTCTACCTTGGCATTAGCTGTTGAGGGGGTAGTAAAGTTACTTTCCTTTGCAGCTCTGCCAGTGCTGGTTGCCCAGATGCCTAATTTTCCACTTAAAGATAATTTTTTTTGTTCTTTCTCTGAGAGAAATTTGTGTTTTGGAATACAAGCTAAATACCTGTATCTCTATTCAGCATTTGCTTTCTGAAGACCTGTTGTTAAATTTCTTTTGCAATACCTGTAAGTCATGTCTGGAGGTTCTCTTTGATAGCCAATGCTGTCTTGTTCAAATACTTTCTTTTTATTTTGAGTATAAACCAAGCCTTTTAGTCTCCCATATTTTGTATAAACCAGGAAAACTTACCATTAAGCAATAGTGTAACAGTTTCAGTTCAGTTTGTAGAAAGTTTGTTGACCTGTCTAGCTAGACTAGTAAATTGATTCCAGCTGTTTTACAGCAAATTTGGTACTGACAATATATCAAACAGGCTTTCTGAAGCTGCTTTCTTACTATGTACCTTTTCTTTCCTGGTAGTTAGTATTTTAAGAATTCTACACCTGGGACACCTTCCTCCCCCTTACCACCATCCTGTATCCCACCTTTCATGCCAGTCCATTGAACTTTGAAGATGTGGTTTTTTTCATGTCATGCTTCTTAAGGGCATTCACAGAGTTTTAGTCTTTTCAGCTGATGGCTGCTGTAGAACCTTTATGAGCAATGAGTTACAAAACTGGAGGGGATGTGGTCAGTTTAATATTTACTTTATAATGATATCCTATGTATTTCACCATTCTTTGGACAGATAGTCTGTTTTGGAATTCAGCATGACAAAAGTGCTATCAAATTCAAAACCAGTAGCCCACAGGACACCTAAAAAGGAGGCAGGAGGAGGGGACAAAATAAAGTAATAAAATCATTATTGTTGTTTATACAAATGAAGTAATGAAATCCAGCAGGACAGTATTCTTATTATTGAGTGTAGAGATGAATTACCTTCAGCTTTTTTGTAGAAACTTTGGCTGTGACTACTTCATATTTAAAGTGTATTTGTGTTTTTGCAATGTAAGTAGTTATTATTATACGTAAGGATATTAAATAGCAATATCTTGTGTATATGTATGTGTATATCAATACACATACATAGAAGTACACATATCCTAAATGTGTACAAAGCTAGGTCCCTCCCTCTCCTTTCAAATATGATGCATTTATTTTTTCTCTTCATTCTCTTAGGATTAGTCACAGTTATGAGTCAAATTCTCATTTGTACTAATCTGAATTTAAAAATGGTTTGCTGAAGAAACACTAATGGGTACACAATATACTTGTCCACTCCAAAAAAAGTCAGTTCCCCCAGAGCTTTCTTGTATGCCTGTTGACTCAGTTTTGGAGACCCAAAAAAACATCATCATAAATTAGATTTTCCTACCCTTAGCGTCTTATTTCTGCATCTATTCACCACGCTTAACCTTTTGCAATGCATAACCAAGCAAAACCATCTTGTTTGTATTCTGTTTTGAATAGGTTCTGAATGTTAGAAACACTTTGCACATTGGTAAGAGGCACTAGACACTATAATGAGGCAGTTATTATGCACATTTTAGAAACAAGCAATAGAAATGTCAAATTCTCTATGATTTTTTTTTTTCCCCTGTAAATGAGAAAACCAGTGGAGCAGAAGATGCTTGCATGACTTCCTTCACAAGTAATTACTGTCAAAATTGTGCTTTATGAGAAGACTAGAAAGTGGTAACCAAGTTATTTCATTTTGAATGTAGGAATATGTAAGGCATACAGAAAGACTGAATTGCTCCAAGCGTATCTTTGACACCACAGTTAAATGAACTGGTATTTTACCTGAAAAAGCAAATTGGTGAAATTCACTGTGTCAGAAAGGGGGACTGTAGGTTAAAATTATCTGTCATTAAATATTCAGAGAGCTCTCCAGTTTTTCTCTTGCACTGTTGACCGTGGAAGGGAAAAAACAAAAACCAGTGAATGTAAGGTATTGACTAAACTAAACACAGTGACTGAGGGCTCTAACTTTATAGCAGCCACCAAAATTGCCACTCGTCAATCACAGTATTTAGATGAATAACGGCTTCTAAGTCTCCTTTGTTCTAAATGGGAAATACTTTGGATTTTTTTTAACAGTTATTATTTCTGTTTTCAGAATTGTCCTAAGTTCCAAATATACACTTCCAGCACCGGGCTACTCTGTTCTCCTATTATCTCTATTTTCTCCAAACAAAAGTTGTACATATTTTGAGTTGGTGCATAGCTGCTTTCATTTTAATCCCCATAGTCCAGTTTATACCACAAAGATCTAATGCTTCTTTCCTTTTAATATCTCCTCTGATGCATGTGTCATTCTTCAATGTCTGAAATGGCCCTGTAGCCATAATATCTTAATCTTATGTTACTGGAGGAGATTCTTTAATAGCTGATGACTCAAGTTCTAAATTACATCAGGAAACAACTTCTGATTTTATCTTTTGTTTTGAAAAAAACTTAATCCTGGATGGTAGGCAGCAATGAAATATTTGAGCTAGAACTCTGGAAGACTGGATGTGTTGGAGGTAAGGAATGGCTTAAGTGTACATACCAAAAGGACTTGCCTTTCCAAATTTAAACATTGTGAAAAGTTCTGGTTTGCATTTGAATATTTATTTACATCTAATTTTCACTTGTCCCAGGAAATGAATTTTTGCAAAAGTGGGCAGTGAATCTGCTGTTTAATGTCAGGAAACCCCTAGTTGTTATAACATCATCTGGTTTTGTTATAGTGACTACTGAAATTCGGTCTCCTTAAAAACAAGAAGTATGTGGCAGGTCAGATCCAACTGAATTCTGTATCATTCAAAGGTTATACTTAATGCATAACTCACTCAAATTGTGTAATTCTAATGATTGGCTAGAGTAACATTTTACTGATATGAATTAGCTGTTGGCATAACAGGCTTATGCTCATGTGTTTTGGGGTTTTTTTTGCATTTCAGTAATAATATTTCAGTGTATGTGAATAGAGTTACAGCAAAACAATAGCTGCTGGCTTCAGGAGGTTAGATTCCTTGTTTAGATGCTTCGTTAGATGCTTTGTTTTTTCACTGTATACAGTCAGGACGTTTTCTCATTTAAGTGTAGAATACTACTACATTCTTATTTAAAGATATAGCACACACTTTGAGGTCTGAGAATTGTAAGCCCTGCAGCACAACACGTGACACACTTGGTAGAGAAAACAGGACTACTTGAAATAGCATTTTACACTCTCTAAAATGGTTGTCTTACTATGTAGGCTCCTTCAGTCAGCACAAGATAGGTTCAGAATGCTACTGCTCCACTTGAAAGCTGTCAGCACTGTTAAATGCATGCATGTTCTTCACATTGGAACAGTTCCAAATGATACAAATGGGTAAAGGGAAAGAGTTTGTGCTGCTAGAAGTACACTGACAGCATTATGCTTCGGAATAGTATGGTACCCCAGAAGCTAGGCACCTGAAGAACTTGGTATTACGTAGTGTGTTGTATTTTTACAGGTGCCTCTGATTAATGAACTTGAATCTGCAATGCACCAGCTGTACAAACAGCGAGCTTCCCGCCTTGTCCAAAGACGACAAGATGATATTAAAGATGAATCTTCGGAGTTTTCAAGCCATTCAAGTCAGTCCATCTTGAAGGTTTTTATTATTCATTAAACAACCTCGTTTACTTAGTATGGCTTAATTTAAATGTAAATGTTCAAAGTATGACTGTCTTAGTTTATTCTTACTCTTGAGATAGGTAGAAGCAAGTTTAGGTAAAAGTTCTCTAATCTGTTTTGCTTTAAACTCAAAGCCACTCTTAACTCTGACTTTACCTCTCCTTTCTGTTGCCCTTAACTGTATTTTCTCTCTCCTAGCACTGAAAATGTATGCATGGTGAAAGTGGTAGTAATGGTAGCCTGTGAATCCTGATTTTTCTCCTACATAAGGACTTTCTTTTTTTTTTTTTTTTTTTTTTTCCATTTCTTTGAAGCTATAAATTTCCTGTAGCATCTACAGTCAACTCTGTACAAAGTTGTGAGCTATGAAGCACTGAGCGAAAGTTGATTCTCTGTCAAATGCTCTATTTTGTAGGCAGCATACGTATTTCATTTCAGACACTTAACTGGTAGAGCTAAGGAACAGGAAGAGACTGGTGCCCTTGTTAGAAATTAATACAAACTGACCCTATGTGACATACAGCTTAAAATTAGCCAGCTGAAATACCTGCTTCCTGTGAGTGTGTGGATGGGGAATTCTCACCGAGGAGTTTTCTCGTGGTGATTGCACTTCAGCAAAAGTGTAAATGTTAACCTGGATGAAGATACATGTTCCTTGGTGGAGGTTTTATTCAGCACATTTAATGATGGATGAAATATTATAGTAATAGTAGTCATCTTTCTGCTTTGGAGAGCTTCCCATTTTTAAAAATAGCTTTCTTGTCTATCCTATTGCTGACCTAAAATCCTACAATAAAATCCATTTCCTATTCTATCATGGTGTGTCCAGAGATGAAATTTTATTAATACCATTAGATTACTTACTAGATTACAGGGGACATTAGATTACTTACATTACCAAACTTACTGAGTGTGATAAAGTGTTAGGGCATCAGAGTTAGTCATCCCTTTACATAGTAGTTAGCATATATGTGCCCTTTAGGAGTTTTATTTGGAGCCTCAGGTATCATGCATAGGCCTTGCAGTTTTATCGTGAAAATACTGTTGTGAGAACTAGAAACCTAATGTACTAGCAACATATTTCTCAAAAGAAAACCAGAAAATATTGTTTTAGGCTGAAATTTAATGGTGGGGTGGGAATAGTTGTCATTGTCAAGGCTGTGTTGTAAAGAATATCTTGCATGGTATCTGAGAGTCTTGAGAATGAATTTCACTGTCTAGAAATAGTTCAGTTCTGTCCCTCAGAGTATTACAGAAACTAGGAACTGATGCCAGCATTTAATGTGTGTTGTAGACATAAACAATACGGAGACTAAAGAGCTAGGAGCGGATTTAAATTTGTCTGCCAACTTTTGGTTCATTTCTTCATAAAGACAAGTAGCTCAGCTTCAAATGACGTTGGATGGATTTGTAAATATCTTTAGTTAGAATATGTAGAATTATTTCTGAAATTTGCGTAGGCTTTTGTTTAAATTTCGTTTATATTTGTGTGGATTTGAGCACTTGCTAACATTCAGTCCAGTTTAAAAATTCACCTGAAAAAGGATGAACTGAAAAAACTCTTGGGTCTGTCTTCTGGCTGCTGCTCAGCTTCACTGGTTAGCTGTGTTGTTTTCTATAATCAGGAACATCTATAATGAGTCACAGCTTAAAAAGAGGAGGAAAGGTAATTTCTTTTCCTGTGATTTTGATGTGTCTTAGCATATAAATGTAGAAATTGCTACAGCTAGAACTCTGAAATATTGTATATTTCTGATGTGGTCGCTCTTCTCTGCCTTTCTTTTTGTTCCTTTTCAAACAGAACGTGGTGAACATGTTTATGTAAGGAGCACGTTTTTTCTTGGAACATTCAATTTAAGCAATTTCTATTAAAACTGTTTACTTTTATATAGTTGGGCAATGCTGTGATGGGCAAGAGTGAAGTATGGTGAAAACTATTTGATATTTAAGTGGAGATTTTTCCAGACTCCACAACTTCCTCTTTTAACCTCTACACTTGCAAATTCAGGCTTCTGGGTGCATCTTTTTGAAAACTTCAATTTTCTGCTTCAAATTGCACTTACTTTAAAATAGGTAAAGGCTCTCATGAAGCTGCCTACAATACATTTACGTAATCATAGATAACCATTTTAATTTTCACCATTGTAATTTTACAGATAAAGCACTGATGGCACCAAATCTTGAGTCTTTTGGACGAGACAGAGTGATCTATCAAGAACAAGTAAAGCGTCGGACTGCAGAAAGAGAGGCTAGAAGGTTGAGTACTGAGATTACTTGTCCCTTAGGAGTCTGCTTGCTTGTAGCATAAAATGATACTGTGTGACATGCTAATGTAAGCAGCAGTGTTTGCTCCTTTCCTGCAAAGGAAGAAAACACTTGAGTGTTTGGTATGCTGAGCCAGGGGTATTCTTAAAGATCCTGGCTTCTCATGCAAGTGAACAAAACAAGGCACAATTACATGATACTGATTTAAAATATCTGAAAAAACGCATAGTAAACCCATTCTGTAGCTGTATGGTCTCTGCTTGTTCCTCTTCCTTCCACTGTCTGAAGTGGCAGCACAGTGGAATGTTTGACATGGTGCCAGTGAAAGTTTTTTCCAACCCAAACTTGCTTGCAATGAAAGTTGCATCAAGCTTAGGCATGCGTCTGTTCATTGTATAGGAGGAGAAGAAGAGTAATAGCTGGTTTATATTACTGATCTTTTTCAGAGCTCGTCGTAGACAAGCAAGAGAGCAAACTGGGAAGATGGCAGATCACCTCGAAGGCCTTTCCAGCGATGATGAGGAAACTTCAACGGATATTACAAACTTCAACCTGGAGCGAGGTTAGGAAAGCCACTGAGGCTTTATGTAATAAACCATAAAAAATTTGCAGAAAAAAAAAAAAAAAATCCAAATGCAATTTTTGGAGAAAGTTTAGGAAGTGTTGCTGGATCATCAGTGTGACCAAAACAGTCTCCTTCACTAACCTGATGTGCATCTTGCAGATAGCTAAGTACCCCATCCCTAGTGACATTCTTTTTATTTAATTTAAGCATTCTTTAGCTGGCAAGCACTAAGCTTTTGTGCCTTCAGTGGATACTGGGTTATGATTCTTGAAATATTTGTTAATTTTACATGTGAAATTCTGAAAACCTCAGTGGTTTAGAAGCTTTTTTTTGCATGATAGGAGGTATTTTCTGGAGTTTTTTGTAAGCATCTAGAAATGCAGCGACAGAAGTTTTGTAGGCTCTTGTTACAGCCTGGCAAGCTTTGCAGATGACAGAAAAACAATGTTAAATGCAAACACTGCAGAAAGATCTTGTGCTGACTGGATTTGAAATTCATCTGCAGTTTTATGATGATTTACTCAAAGTAACCATTATGCAATTATGCATAATGCCACTTAAGCAATAGTAGGGTTGTATGCTAAGCTAATGCCTCTAGTGCCTTGGGAGTACTGCAAGAAACCTGAGATTTGGGGAAGTATGGGTAGTTAGGTAAAACACTTACCTTTTACAGCAGCAGTTAAAAGGCAAACAATTCCAGTAGTCACTGTGAAACAGTTGCAATGAAAGTGGATCATCACTGTAGTAATCCTGTTAATGTTCTTGTCTTGAATCTGAGTACAGTTATCTTTCTCTGATTAAAGAGCATTTGATGTGATCAGAGGAAATGTAGAGAAGAGGAGCAGCAGGTGTATAGGGCGTCTTATGTTGTATGGGAGGAGGGATTAAACAGTTTTGGACTCTTCATCTAGGAGAGCAATGTTGACTTTTCACAGTAGTAGAGCTAGGGGGCATGAAATGAAGTGATAGGATAGGTTTAAAATAAACAGAGCACTTCCCATGGAGAATGTAATAAAAATGCAAAAATCCATTGCTGTAGGTGGTTGGGGGGACCTAAAGCATGAACAGTTTAAACTAGCAGTTGGATCCTTCAGAAGTGCAAACATTTTCCATGCCTTTAGTTGCTGGCTATTAAAATTATGGACACAGGGAAAGCAGTTTGATAAACAAAGCAACTGTTCAGGGTTGTTAGGTACTATAACTAAGTTTGCTAAATTAAACAATTAAAAGTTCAGCATGGTTGAATTGTTTCTTATAACTGTCATGTACAAAAGCCATCTCTAGTTTCATCAGTTTCTGAGTAAGCACAGTATTTCTGAAGCTTTTTTAATCACTTGCAGCTCTCTTGTTAGTTACAGAGTCAGCAGCGAGCTGTATGGGACAGGGGACATGCTGTGGAGGTGCTACTGTTATTAGTAGCATCTCTTGGTTCCAATGTGAAAAGTGTGTTTATATGTCATAATCTTGTGTTCTCTCAGTCCTGTCCCTACCTGCTGCATATACTAGTTATGTTAGTTGTATACAGGTTACTGCTGTAACTGAGCGTTTAAAACTGGCTGCAGCAAGAAAGAGTACTGCTTAAAATGAAACTGACCCTGGGAAGTAGAAAACATGATGGTAAAGTAATATACAGAGAAAGTTTTAGACTTCGTAGAATATTGATACTGTAAAATGGAAGGTGCAAAGGGATTGCAATAGTTGCCCAGTGCTAACAGCTGTGTTATGTTCAGCAGTTTAGCATGATGTCTGCCAGGGTTTGCTGTGTATGAAGTGCTGGTTCAGTTGACCTGAGATGCTTTTCTGTACTTGCCCTTAGATGAGCAAAATTGTAGAATAGTTTGGACTAGAGGAGGCCTGGAGATAACTGTTCAAAAATCCCATGCAGAGCAAGGCCAGCTTTGAAGTTAGATGTATACTCTGTACAGCCCAATACATCATCAGTCTGATGTCTGGTAACTGCAAACCATTGTGTAAAATGTTTAAAGCAAGACCCGTGATAAAATAGTTTATCTTGTTATATGAAACAGCTCTTGTTTTCATTGCTTTTATATTTGAGGCAGAAGTAACATCACTTTTAAAGGTGATGGGTTTTGCTTTAGCTTATAGGAGTTATCTTATGACACTGAGCATCAAAATCCATCTTGGAAGAGGTATTCCAGAGAATAGGTGATTAACTCACTGCTCTTTCTCCCCCACCAGATCGTATATTGAAAGAATCCAGCAAAGTTTTTGAAGATGTTTTGGAGAGCTTTTACTCAATTGATTGCATTAAGTCACAGTTCGAAGCTTGGCGCTCAAAGTACTTTGCTTCTTATAAGGATGCTTATATTGGTCTCTGTTTACCAAAGCTGTTTAACCCTTTAATCAGACTTCAGCTCCTTATCTGGACTCCTTTGGAGGTAAGGTTCTCTGCAAGCAACTTCTGTGTAAGCTTCTGTGTAGTGGTTCTTCCACACTTCAGCAGTGTCACAATTTAACGTTGTAAATTGCACCTTTGTGTGCCTCTCATAAATGTGTGCTCTAAGCATCAGGTTTAAAATGGGCATCCCTCTCTGGGTGAAGGTTTTCTGGAGAGTTTCTGTACTATTGTCCTCTGTGTTCCCAGCAGGCCAGAGTTCAGTTCAGCACATGTGAGTAGGTGCTGTAAACCAAAAAGTCAAACAGCTTCTTAAATAATGCATTTAGGTTTTAAAATGCTTAAGAGACAATTGTGATTCTGGAGATGTGGTTCCTTTAGAAGTGGAGCTAAGAAGCCTGCTTTTATATTGACTTGCAACCTTTGTCTCTACAATGTACATATTTCTTTCCCTGATCTGTACTTTCATACCCTGTAGAACTGTGGCAGTTTCCCAGTCTTCCTCATTGCCCAGGTATTAGATAGAGAACATGGGAAAAGCAGGACAGCAGTATTGCAGCCAAGTATCCCTGGCACATGTTCACTGTCCTGCCTGCATATATATGTGCTGACATTAGTAGCCATCAGGTCAAACAGTTCAGGTAGGTTTTGTCTGCCATTTATTTCTTGCTACCAGTGAAAGCTCTTGGTAAGGTATTTCTGCTGTGATCAGGTTCTTATTTTCACAGTGCTGGTAGGAACTTATATTTCTCTGCTATTTTGGCTTTTACTGGGGAATGGGTTGTTTGGTTTTGGGTTTTTTTGTTGTTGTTTTTTTAAGGAAACAATGCTAATAAGTCTTCTTCCCATGCCAAACTTTGTTCATCTACAGCACTGTCTGCAGATGTGTCAGCCCATCTCTCAAATAACTGAATCTCTCCTTTTTTTAGGAGTGTTTTGTTTTTAGCTACTTAGGGAGTATTTGTAAAGGGTATCTTTTGTTGCCTCTGCTCTGATTGCAGAGGAAGGGAAGCATGAGTAGTCTTCAGAGACCTTTCAGAGTATTTCATTTGAGTAAAAGGGAAGAATCTACAAAAGGTATAATGAAATGTAAAATTGTACATCCTCTCTTCCTCCGTTCTATGTTTTTGTGAGTTGCCAGGTTGACAAGACAAAGCCCAAGTGAATTGCAGACATGGTACAAAATTCCTAAATCTGATAGTTTTCACTACTCTGTGTTACTGGCACTGTCAAGTGTTTCCTTAAGATAGAAAAATTGCAGGGCATTCATAAAAAGAAGCTTTTAATCCACAAAGCATAAGTTTATAATTCAGTGCAGATGAACTGTATTTCTGTTTTACCCTAGTCTGTGTGCTTTTATTTGGCTCAGGTGTAACTAGAAGTTAAAATCTGTAGGGAAGCAGCTGTCAAAAAAAGGAGCTTTACTTGCTCCATTTTCACTTCCATTAGATCTAGTGATTGTGTGGTTGTAGAGTGAGTTGGCTAATTTGGCTGATTTATAGAAAATTGACCTTATTCCCAATCCTCTCTCAGATTTTAGTTGGGTTGGGGTCTCCATATACAGTAAGCTGACCTGTGGTGCCATGATAATAAGTGTCCAGGCAAAGAGGCAGAACACGTTCTTCACTTCTCAGGAATCAGGGTGCCTTTGTTTCTGAAGGAAGTAGTAGCACTGCTTCAGAAGTAAGAGAGCCAAAGCAGATGAGGTAATCTGCCCATGCTTGTGTGGTCTCGAGGCACTATATATTGTTTTTTTTAATTATTACTATTTCCAGTGCAGATAGGTATCACATGGACAAAAAGAACTAGATCTTTGAGATGGTATTTTGTTCATTTACTGGTCATACTGTCTGCTGAGCACACCTGGTAGACTGTTTTAAAGTAGTTTTGTTCTGTTCTGCGGGTGTCATCAAACTTGTATATATAATACCTTTTTTTCCTTTTTTAAATTACTTTGAATCTCTTGTTAGGAAATCTAACCTCAGTTCTTCTTTTATTAGGGCAAGTGTCGAGATTTTGAGACTATGCTGTGGTTTGAATCATTGCTGTTTTATGGCTGTGAAGAACAGGAGCAGGTGAAAGATGATGCTGATATTTCGCTGCTGCCTACCATTGTAGAGAGAGTTGTTCTTCCTAAATTAACAGGTATAGTATCGAAAAGAAAATGGTGGAAGAAGTGATATGTGGGTGGAAGGTGATGCTTGTATGTACTTTCTGATTTTACTGTTTTGTAAATTGTTGTCTTGACTGTCTTAGTACCTGTATTTTAACCTGTGAAGTGGAATAATTTGATCTCTTGCAGTGATTTCTGAAAGCATATGGGATCCTTTTTCTACGACACAGACATCTAGAATGGTGGCAATTGTACAGAAATTAGTAGATGGATATCCTTCAGTGGTGAATGCAGAAAACAAAAACACACAAGTAAGTTGTTTTTTCTTTAATATCTTGCATAAGTTATAGAATTTTTGTCTATTTTTAATACATGGTATTGGAGAACACAGAATGCTTAGTGAGGAGCAAGAAAGAATTTTGTGATTATTTGATGCTCTGTAGCCTAGTTCTGGACAATCAAATACAGTGATGAATGGGGAGACGAAACTCAGTGAAGTCCCCCAAAAATAGATGCTAGAAATAAAAAGATGTACTAAGACTTGCTGGTCCACAGTTTTCCTTTAAAGATCAGATACAAATAGTCTAGACCTTTCTTTGTTTGGATCTTTGTAAACCTTTTCAAATGTATTGCCTTGAAATTTAATTGGTTTACTTATGAATGCAAAAATTGATGTCATGAGCTCAGGTGCTGTAGCTCATGCAGTGTACGCCTTGCCCTTAAGATAATGGGAGAGAGGCCAAAGTGCGTGTGTAAGGTTAAGTCAGCAGAAGACTGAAAATTACAATAGCCCTGACTTCACAGAAGCTAATTGCATATCCAATTTTAACCATAAAGTACTTCAATTGACTTCAGTTTTTATTGAAAGTGTAAAATTTCAGCTCTGTTAATTATTAATAGGCTTCTCTAAGATTTTAATTGTGTATGTGCTTAAGTATGTATGACTTTTACTGTTGGCGTCACAAATGTTCTTTGTTGCTTTAAAAATCAGTTTGGTTAACTACTAAGCAGTGCTTTGGACAGTTTTTGAAAGAGAAATTGTCTATTTCAGATGCTTTTAAAGGCATTGTTGCTAAGAATGAGGAGAACACTAGATGATGATGTATTCATGCCCTTATATCCAAAAAAGTAAGTTCACTTTCAACTATGGTGTTAGACCTTTATTAGCAAGTCGATGTCTTCTGTCTGTAGTTAACAGGGTTTTTTTCCCAGTATGGCTCACTGTCTGGATGCAGGAGACCTTAAATTGTCATGCTGTGAGGATTTAGCAAAGCCAAGCAGGACAGAAGGGAGTATTTCTAGAAATATGAACTGTGTGTGGGAAGGAGGAAGCCAGCAAACTCCAGACAGAGGTGGTCTTGGTTGCTCATTAAAGAAATCTCTTACTTTCCAGCATCTTAGAAAACAAGAACTCTGGTCCATATTTGTTTTTCCAACGTCAGTTTTGGTCCTCTGTTAAGGTAAGTCAGTAAATACATCTGGTAAATCCTTGGTCTAGACAGTGCAGCAGTAAAATCCTCTTCACATATCTGGAAAATGGTAGATGAAAATTGCTTTGAAAGAACTTTAGGATTCTTAGCAGTTGATAATGCACTGTGCACTCTTCAAAAGATAAAAGCATTATCATTTTAATTTGCACTTCCTGAATTTAGCATACTCCAGATTTTTTTAGTGTCATTGTGCTTGTCAAGGTAAAATATGCTGCTTTTATTTCACTGGTGTGGGAATGAGAGAGCTTGGTTTGATTTCTTTCTATATATAGTGTGTGAGAATCTTCATGAAAATAGTTTGGCCTTTTTTGGAAAGCTTCCTGGTATTTGTAAAGTGTAAGAGCATTTGTAATCTTAGTTGAATTGATAAAGAGTGTGAAATAAAAAGTCTGTGTAGAATGTGCAATATAGAGTTTGCCAAAGTTCTGTAAGAAGCTATGGCTATTGTAGTTTATTTCCAGTAAAAAGCTGTGAAGTAAATTAACTTCCACAAATCAGAAAAGTAAAGTATGAGATGCACATTTGCTGACCTACTGATCTCTGTGGTCACACAGAAAGAACTCTTTTCTGGAATTTTCCATTTATTTTGCAGCAGTGAGGGAGGCTGTATTCTGAATTGCTTTGTTATCTCTTCATTTACCTAAAATATTTGCCACTAAATTCTTTTGCTTCGAAATAAAATTCAACTTCTTAAATGCTGTTTAGAGGGGGAAAAATGCACCAAGCTCATTTGTTAAAATGCTGTTGTTAAAGTGAAGTGGGTAGTTTATTTAGCACTTGTGTCTCCTTTAAGAGTAAAATCACCTGCCTCTGCTACTATCTGTTGGAGCCTGGGCAGTTCAGAAGAATACGTGCTGTTACCACTGTTTTATTTTAGGGAAGCATTAAAAATACATCTCTCTTGCGCTAGCAAGTCAGTTATAGCATCACAGGGGAGCAGAAATAGAAGCTGCAGACATTCCTTTACTGTTCCCTGATGATCTGCCTCAAGAGTAAGCTGCTGGTTGCATTTGTTTGTACAAGGCTGGCAACAATTTTCCACGGGCCACAGGCCAGTGGGGAACAACAGCTGTACAGGTGGCTTAGCCAGCACTCCCCCATGGCATTTCTTGTGTCTTTTGTGTCACTATGCCATGGAAATAAAGATATGTTAACATCATAGCTGGGGATTTCATTGGCAAGGGGGCTGTGAAATTGCCCCTATATGGCAGGCCTCACTTGGCTTGACATTGACATCAGATTTTGAGAACAAGGTACCTTCAAACTTGTTAAATTCCTTTTTTCCTTTTTTCTGATTTTTGTGTCCAAAACATGAGCAAAGTTGAGGTGGTGGTTGTTTTGTGAGAATTTATTGCACTGTAGGCTCGTACTTTATGGATTATGAATAGTTTTGAAGCTAACAGAAAGCAAATTTCCACTGCCTACCTAGGCCATGCTGTTATATTTGAAGAGGATCTAGAGTGATCAACTTACTGGTTTCAGTACATTTTTAAATGCTTATTTTCCCTATGTTGTATTTTCAGTTATTAGGAAACTTTCTCCAGTGGTATGGAATCCTTTCAAACAAAACTCTTCAGGAACTGTCAATAGATGGCCTGCTAAACAGATACATTCTTATGGCTTTTCAAAACTCTGAGTATGGAGAGGACAGCATTAAGAAAGCTCAAAGTGTAAGTAAAACAAAACATTATTGAAAGTAATTTGTATTTCAACAGTTTCAGCTGAAGGCAACATGTAGTTAAAACTTAAGGCTACATGTGAAATCTTGGTTTTGATGTTTTAATATCAGTGAAAAACAGGTTATTTTTTTTTAAATACCCAAACTAAAGAAGGAGCCTTTTCTGGCTCATACCTTGAGATGGTTTAGGTATAGTGTAGGTTTCAGTGTTACACTGCCTGAATATTTAATTACATTTTTAGTAGGTTTCTCGCTGTTTTGCTCAGTTGGGCCTTGTCATTGCAGTTTTACCTGGCCGACTTAAAAAAACGGTGTTAGGCAGCATTTAAACTTTTGTTACTTTGTATTTAACTTTGTTTTTCCTTTTATGTCTAGGTAATAGCTTGCTTTCCTAAACAATGGTTCGCTAATCTCAAAGGAGACAAAACAATTTCTCAGCTGGAAAACTTCTGTAGATACCTTGTTCATCTGGCTGATACAATATATAGGAACAGCATTGGTTGCTCTGATGTAGAGAAAAGAAATGCCAGGTAACTTTTGAGTTAATTCAGTTGCAATTTGTGTGCTCTGTGTTCTTTTGCTGATGCTTGCAAACCTCTTTGAATTCAACTAAAAATCTTAAAGCATGGCAGATGGAAAGATTTTTAAAGTGTCTGAATAAAACCAACTGATTAAATATTAGTAGCTGTACATGATTGTTCCATTTCTGTGTTGACTTCTCCTTCACCTTTTTTAGGGAGCACATAAAGCAGATCATCAAGCTTCTAGCAAGTATCCGAGCACTAGATCATGCTGTGACAGTCGCAAATGATCACAATGTAAAAGAGTTGAAGATTTTAATAGAAGGAAAATAGATTTTTCTGACAACACACTCTGAGCTTTAAAACCATTCCTGATGTGTAATTTATGTACATATGTAAAGTTTCTTAAACTGTAAAGTATTGATCTTTGTTTTAATACAAAGTGCATTCTTATATACAGCCTCCTTAAGAAAAAAAAAATAAAAATTGACTTCTTTGAAAACAAAAATGGAATCCCAAGATTGTCATCTTTCCAGAAGTAAGATTTTCCTTAAAATTTCTCAGAATCTTGTTTACAAAAATACTTTGTACCCATGATTAGTAGTCATCCTATTAGCTGTTCCATGGTTAACTGGAATGTGTATAATATATTGTATGTAATACAATGTGTGCATATATTTATACCACCATGTTGCTTTCACACTGGATATAGAGATCTGTTGGAATAAGATGTTCATTTGCTAAAAAAATACTGAGAATTAAATTCTCATTGTTGGTCCAAAGGACTGGCAAAACATCCAGATATGTGAATCATTTGAGCTAAAGAATAGGCACTTCCAAATGAAATCTGACCTTAAAAAAGCAGCTTTGCTGCACTGAAATGGGAATAGCTGGGAGATAATTTGCATTCAGAGTATGGAACTCTTAAGACTGTTCTTAGAAACAAATAAAAAAGGAAAACCCAAATCAGTGCTTTTATTTTTTTAATGTACAGACATGAAATGAGAACTTGTGATTATTGAGCAAGTATACATGGCAACACTTTCTAAGCCCCAAATATCTTCTGTTTTGTAGAATTAATAATCCACTCATGAACTCTGGAAATCCACTCATTGTCCTATTGGTTGGTTGTCTTAGGTTTTTGTTTTTCTGTTTTGTTTTGGCTTTTTGTAACCTCATACATGGAGCCTGTTCCTTCTGATTGGTGTGGCTAATGATGTCAGGAAAAATGAAGATGAAGAAAATCTAATAACCTATGATTTGAAGTATTTATAGTAAATATTCAAGTGTTGCACTTCCCACTAAATGCCATCTAAGAATCATCTTGAAAAAAACCATTTAAATGTAAATAAAAAAGAAAACACTTCAGAAATCTGGTGATCTACATCAAAGCACTAGGAACTTGATCTTGGAGTTCAAGGTATGGAGTGGGAACAGCTGTAACAGCCTTGGATTATGAGCTATTCCCAGGTGTGCCCTACTATTTGGGGGAACTGAAGAGATAAATTGGAATTCTGAATAACAGAAATCATTGTATTTTATGCTCATGTCATGTGGTATAAATGAGTATTAAAAATGTACAATTTGTAACATGCACACTTCATTTGGACACTGAACAGCTGCTTTTCTGAACTGTTGGGATTGATGGATTATAATCAGAAATACCTGCTTTTTAAAATTATCTCAATAAACTCATCTGTCAAGGAGCTGCTGCAGTGCAACTTGGTAAGCTTTATTCCTTCAGGAAGGTGGTAAAGGAAATGATGCATGTACTGGCTGACTATTTCAGTATGTCAGAAAGAAAAAATCCTTGCAAGATGGATTTTTGGAGTGAACAAACTTCTTTACTTTGGAAAGCAATAGGATAAACATGGGATTTCATAGGCCTCCATGAAGAGCAGTTAAGATATTTCAAAATACTACTGTACTCACAGATACATGGTTTAATAGTGACTGATTTGACGTTTTCTGTGTTAAAATTTTACTGACTTCAGCTTTTATTAGACTGAAGAGGATAGAATTAATTCATGCTACTCAGGTTACTTAATGATGAGATTTAAAGTTGTAGACTATTTGGTTGAGGGAAGAAGAAGGTAGGGGGTAATCAAAAATACTCAAAATGAGTTTTTTTGTTGTTTGATTGTTTTGGGGCTTTGTTTGTTTGTTTACAAGGAGGAGCAAGACTGTACAGTGACTTTTCAATATCTTAGTACCATACCTGCCTCCTAGTTGCAGGATCTCCAGGGATGAGGATGTAGTTAAAACAGCTTTTGCACAGTGTAGTTTGACTGCCCTTTCTAGTCCAGCTACTGGAGTATAAACCTCAAGTGAGGGTTAACTTCCTGGCTTTAGGATAAAGTCCTCAACAGCAAAGCTACTGCTGGTATTCAGAATACCTGCTGCCTTTACACCTGTGATTATAAATACTGGAGGGGACAGGATAAAGTGTGCTTGGGCAGTTCAAAGACCTGTGCTGCTAAAGGGGGTTTGTTGTCCAGCCGTATGGTTACTGCTACTGTTTGCAAATTAATGTAAACAGATAATATTACTGTCAGGGTGAAAATGTACTGTGTTTCTGTTTGGATATTTTAGATATCCATATATATCTATGGATATATATTTGGATATTTTAGACAACAGCATTCCCTCTGAATTTACTGAAAGAGATGCAAAAATCTAGAAGGCTGCCCTCTCTGAATACATTAATGTAGTATTAATAATGCACACTGCATACTGACAAATTTGTTCAGAATCTCCTGGTAACAACTTCAAATGACAAAGCTTTTCACTATTTTTTTCTATCACCCAGAATTTTGACTGCCCTCTAATACTGAATCCGCAAAGTGGCAGTTTCAGAGATTTTAAGACTTGAAAATAAAGTACTTGGTGTCACAGTTTACATTTTCAGTTATGAAATTCTTTGAACACTGGGGCTAATGATACAAGAGAGTGCAGGAAAAGGGGTGGAGTTAACTATTGTCTTTGGTGCCAGGTGCGTCTGCCAAAAAAGATGATTCATAAGAGGCAGTCAACAGTAATCCATCTGAAAGCCTTCTTCAGCCTTGCTCTGCTGAAGCTCTCCCTGTGGCAGTGGTGTTGTGCTGGGCTAATAAAACAACAGCAAGTGGATTTGTTTTTGAAATCTATGTGTAATCATGCTCTCTACTTCCTCTCTGCAAATAATGTGGGATGAGTCATTCCCTCACTCTCTCCCTGGCTGTAGTTCAGGGAGAAAAAAGCTATAGGCTCAAGCCATCAGCTCTCATCTCAAACTTTGCTTTCCTTCTGCCTGTGTGTGCATATATATACACACACATATACAACTACAGAACTTAAATGCAGGATTGTAACTGCAGTTTCAATAGGTGTGCACACTGCTAATAGAGATCCAGATGAATGAAGCAGCAAAGCTCAAGACATTATAAATAGAATCATAGAATCATAGAATGGGCTGGGTTGGAAGGGACCTCAGAGATCATCAAGTCCAACCCTTGACCCACCGCTGCAGTTACCAGACCATGGCACTGAGTGCCACATCCAGTCTCTTTTTAAATATCTCCAGGGACGGAGAATCCACCACTTCCCGGGGCAGCCCATTCCAATGTCTGATCACCCTCTCCGTAAAGAAATTCTTTCTAATATCCAACCTAAACCTCCCCCAGCACAACTTGAGACCGTGCCCTCTTGTTTTGCTGATGGTTGCCTGGGAAAAGAGACCAACCCCCCCCTGGCTACCCCCTCCTTTCAGGGAGTTGTAGAGAGTGATGAGGTCTCCCCTGAGCCTCCTCTTCTCCAGGCTGAACAGCCCCAGCTCCCTCAGCCTCTCCTCATAGGATCTGTGCTCGAGTCCCTTCACCAGCCTGGTTGCCCTCCTTTGGACCTGCTCCAGGACTTCAATATCCTTCCTAAACTGAGGGTCCCAGAACTGGGCACAGGACTCGAGGTGTGGCCTCACCAGCGCTGAGTACAGGGGCAAAATTGCCCCTGTATATACTGGCATTTTGCTCCAGTTCAGATTGCCATTAGGACATTGGGGAATTAGGAAAACATTTTTTTTGTAATCTCTTTATGGCTGCAGAGAATCTTTTTTTCAAGATAGGTTGTGGTCATTTACCTAATTAAGTGCTGTGGAAGACCAACTACACTTCGCCTGTCCTCCCTCTGCAACAACACTGTGTGGCTCTGGTGTTGAAGCCCTTGGACACTTGGAGAGTTTCGCATTCCTATCCCCACACAATGTCACATTTGGAAAACAGTAATATGAAGACGCAGCAAAGTATACTTTTGGGTCATAAGTAATATAACCTCATTTGGGGAAATGTGGGGGCTTTCCTGTGGTTAGATTTGTAAAGGCACTTGGAAGATTTGGTGTAAATAATGTTACCCAATCTTCTCTATAAACAAAATAACCACTTCTGCCACTCAAGCTGTATCTCATTTATTGCCGAAAAGTAAATGGTAGTAGCAGAGTGGTCATACTGCATGTAACAACCTGTAAACAATGTTACAGAACCGCTGATTAGTTGAGGTATAACCTGACGACCACTACTTGAGCGTTATTCTCTCACAGTTTTCCTCACTGTTCACAATCAAAGTTAACAAATAATTATGACACGTTAAGAAGCTGATATTCTAGATCATGATGAAATCCCATGTGAGAAGGCAGTGACACATTAAGTGATGTGGCAATTTTATTTCTGCTCAGAACTAGAGAGACTTGACAAAGTCTAATGCTATTTCAGTAGTTAGCATTGTTTAGGAAAGCAAAGATGTAGAACACTTAAGAGAAAATTGCATGTAAAATTGTCAGTCATTTGACATTTTTATGGATAAGATGATGTATTACAGAACTATTAGAGTTATTTAATTCTAATTATTTACTTACATACTTACATACTTACATTTATTACAGAATTACTTTTACCCTAAAGGTCAATAGCAAAAGGAAAACCTTGTCTTTTACTGCAATGGAAAACAAAATGAAATCTGAAATGTCAAATGGAGAAGTTTGAGGGAAAGTTGTGCAGATACAAGGGCATCATGTGGTTCTCCTTTCTCCTCCGTTAATATAAATCTAATTTTCTGCCTAAGTTTGCTAATCAGTGGTTCTGCTTTCAGTTCTCCATAAGGTACTCTACAGAAAAAAAAAAAAAAAATTCTTTTTGGAAGAACCCTAAATATAAATACCAGGGGAGGGGATATGAACCTGCAGTTTTGATGTAGTACACAGCTTTGGCAGAATTACTTGGTAAGGTTTCTTTTAACAAGCTGACCCATCCTCTTCTTCCTGGTGGTGCTTAAAAACAGTATCCGTCATCTTAGGTTTATTAGTTGACCAGTGAAAATTAAATGTCCTGTGATCAGTTCTCTGAAAGGAAACAATAATACTTGGGATCTGACCATTAGGCTTTACCTGTGATGCCACAAGCAAACAGTTCCTGCAAGAGTTAGTAGTAATTGGTACAGAAAAGAGAACTCTGAGGAGACTTAAAAAATTATTGTTGCAAGGAGGGAGCATGGTTGTGTTTTTTTGAGAAATTCGTGTCCAAGCAAGAGGATGGATCAAATTCAAGAGTTTTTGCCCTGTGCGTGGTACTCCAAACATCAAGCTTTGGTAGCCTTAAATTTTTGGGTTGAATTACTCTGCACCATTAAAAGTAGGATTATTTGCTCAAGAGTATTTAGTTTCTCTGTGTAACTAAAACTCTTGTCCTAAATATGCAGAAATAAATGAAGGGGGATAAACTAATTACATTGAGACAAACTTAGTAACAAAAGGGCCTGCAAGTTAAGAGTCTTATCCAGCCAATGACTTTAGCATATGCTTTTGTTCAAATACGTGAACTGTTGCACTGGCTGAACTTAGATTACTTCTGTACTTTATGTGGATAGTTGAATGTTTTCATAGAGCAGAGACCTGGAGTGGCTGGATACATGGACGTATCTCCAAGATTTGGTGTAGTATGTTTCTTAGATGCTTGATCCCAAATTTACATAGCCTAGATTTCATATGACTTCTTGAATATTGTCTGTTTACTCTCTGACTTACATGATACCTAGATAACTGAAAACATTAAGTGGGATGTAGGTTGCTTGACTATGGGTATCACACAGGCTGGGGACATGTGGCCTAAAATAATTTTATTGTATTTAAATTACATATTGCTTTTTCACCCGAAAGTTTCCATCAGGCTAAGGCATTAATTGAACTGAAGATACTAAAATTACTGTGTACACATGATTACTGTGCCTAGGAACTAGCAGTTCAGAGAACCTGTGTCTGCAAACAGGTGTGGGAAGAGCAAATTCAGCTTTGAAGATTTAATGAACAGGAGTAAGGTCTATGATAAGTGCTAGGAAGAACATGCAAACTAAATACAATTATAAAACTTTAATATATTTGCAGTTAGTGTGCCAATTTAGCAAGGTACAGCATCACAAGATGCCCTGAGAAAATGGTGGTTTGGACACTTAGTGGAATGCATAAAATAACAGTGCCCATGCCAGAGCCTGGCAGCCCTGGTCTGCTGCTGCTGCCAAGGGGAGAGGTAGGGTGTGTGAAGCAGCTGCTGCTGCTGAGGCTGAGGCTCACCCTCTTCCCGTTTCCTGCCATTGCTGGGTTTTGCACTCCTCCCAGTTTTGCTGCAGTAGCTGCAGGTCCAGAAACCTTCATTTTTCAGGCATCCTAATTCTGCCTTTATTTCCCTCTTCCCTGTGACAGATGTTGCATGGTCCTGGGCTTCCTCACCTTTCTGATACCAAAGGTGAATGTTGCCTCAGTTGCTAAGAAGCCTTGAGCCAACTCAAGGCTTTTGCTTTCAGATAGCAAAAAAACTTTTAAATAGGCTTTAATCTGCAGCCCAGTGAAACTGTGGTGAGTCGACCTTGGACTGTAGCCAGACACCCACCCAAACACTCTCTCATAAAGACAGGGTGAGAAAATAGGCTAGAATAGCTCATGGGTCGAGATAAAGATGGAGAGATCACTTAATTATCATCATGGGAAACAGACATGTCTTGGGGAATTAATTAAGTTTATTGCCAATTAAAACAGATCTGGATACTGAGAAAAAAAAAAATCAACACATGTTCCCACACACAGACCTCTTTATCCCAGGCTCAATTTCACTTCTTCATTTCCTGACTCCTCTACCTCCTTGCTCCCTGAGCTCCAGGCACAGAGGTATGGCTCAACATTTCCATACATTTAAGGTTGGTGAGATTCTGAAATTCAGTTGGCAGCTGAGGAAAAATTATAAGCGTGTTTTACTGCACACAGCTGAACAATATATATATATATATTTAATATGCTTTGCTATATTGTGTGGTATATTACACTGTCAATTTTTTAGACTCCAAGATTCATTCTCATTCTCCATTAACTTATAGATTATAGCAGCCTTCCAGTACCTGAAGGCATCTACAGAAAAGATGGGGAGGGACTTTTTTAAAAGGGCATATGGTGATAAGATGTGCAGGAATGGCATTAAATTGGAAGAGGGGAGATTTAGGTTAGACATTAGGAAAAAATTCTTTCCTGTGAGGGTGGTGAGACCCTGGCACAGGTTGCCCAGGGAAGCTGTGGCTGCCCCCTCCCTGGCAGTGTTCAAGGGCAGGATGGGGGGGCTTGGAGCAACCTGGTCTGGTGGGAGGTGTCCCTGACACAAAAAAAGGGGGCTTCCCTTTGGGAAGGCAGGAGCATCTCTCCTGTGAGGAAAGACAGAGAGTTGGGGTTGTTCAGCCTGGAGAAAGGTTACAAGAAAGATACTTTTTACCAAGGCCTGTAGTGACAGGCCAAGGGGCAACAGTTTTAAACTGGAAGAGGGTAGGCTTAGATTAGATAAAAGAAACAAATGATTTACTGTGAGTGGTGAGACCTTTGAATTGTTGTCCCTATTGGTGACCTTTATGTACAGTTAAAACCAGGACACACTTGCTTTGCTTCCACAGCAACTACATTGTCATAGTTTCATTTTTGAACATTAGACCAGAGGTATTCAGGAAATATATATTAAAAATAACTTTTCATGTTTCAATATAATGTTTACAAGAAATGGAAAGGGTATTTCTCTTTTTATTTTTTACCCTTTGCAATGAGAATTATCCTGACTGAGAAGGCAGCAGGAAGAAAAACTACAATCTAAACTCAAAGGGGGTCCAGCTGTTGTCTCAGGAAGTAGCTATACCTCTCACATTTGCCCTCATGAAGATTCTTTAGTTCAAATTAGAGTCTCGGTGAAAAGAGCTTCTTCACAGTATTTAAAATTTTGGTTGTTGGGAGTTTTTTGGGGGGGAGGGTTTGTTTTTTTCTACTTCAGCTCTCCACTCAAACCACCATCCTGGCCCCAGTGTTACCTGAACTGCAGCAAAGCCCATTTCACTCTTTATTTTAGCATGTAGCTCTCTAACCTGCCTTCTGTCATCTCCTCAGTAGCTTGCAATGTCTCACCAACACAATACGGTAAAGCTCCTGTGAAGTGGTACTCCTCCTCCACTTACAGCCTGCACAGGCTAGATGGAAATTTCCAAAGAGACACTTACAGACTGTCCCTAAAACTTCTGAAGGCTGCCAGGCTTCAGCCATGATTCAGTGCTCCCACCCAATGCTGCACTGACAGTCTGTATGCCTATAACACATTTTGCGCAGCAAGGGCTTTCAGTCTGCGTGGCTACTCGTGTGCCCACCCCTACGATTTTTGTTCCAGCTGCACCTGCAGAAAATACACAGCTGCGACCGGGGCTGTGTTTCAACACAGCCTCACCGTGCATCCATAGCACAGTTTTAGACTCGGAAGCTTGCAATCCAGCAGCGCCATCAGACAACGCCACAGGAGAACTTCTCCCAGGGCCCCTCTTGCTACTTTTCCCTCAGAGGACAGGGCTTCCTCAGGCTGAACCCCGACCCTCACAGCAGCGACTGCCCAACACCCGGTGCTCTGGCTTCACCTACCCCCTCACAGGGCCGACGGGGGGGACACACACAAGAACCCGGCTCCGGCAAGCCCTCTCCGCCCAGCCCAGCGCCGCTGCCGCCCGTCCCGCCGAACAACGGCTCCCCAGGGGGGGGATCTCGGCAACCGCCTTAACGGCTGCCCTCGCGCCCCAACAACCGCCTTAACGGCCGCCCTAGCCCCCCTCCCGCCACCCTCACTTTCTTCCCCCCCCCCCCCCCCCCCCCAGCCCCTCGCACCGCCGCCGCCCCCTCACCCCCTCCGCCCGACTTCCGGCGGCGGGAGGCGCAATGCGGAAGGGATGGCGGGGCCGGGGCGGAAGTGAGGTCCCGCCGGCTGCCGCGGCACGGAGCGGAGCGGGCGGCCGTCGGCGGGGGCAGGTGGCGCGGCCGGTGAGGGAGGCGCTGGTACCGCTGTGGCCGGGGGATAGGGAGGGGGGAGGCGGGGGTGGCGGCAGAGGAGGGGGCATCGCCGGCGGGCGCTCGGCGCCTGTCAGTGCGCGGCAGAGCCAGCCCGGCTGTCGCCGTTGCGGAGCTCGGGCCGCGGGGGCGCCGCTGGCGCCAGACAAGATGGAGGCTCCGTCAGCGCTGTCGCGGGTACCGGCGGTACCGGGCTGTGGCGGGAGGCGATGCGTGCCTGCCCCGGGCGGCAGGTGGTAGCGGAGCGGGGATCTGCTGACCCGGTGCCGGCTCCGCGGCTGCCCCTTGGGCCGGGCGGTGGGGAACTAGCGGCTGTGTGGTGGTTTCCTTCCTTCCCTCCGGCGAGGGAGAGGGGCTCCGGGGGAAGGGTCGGACCCCGGGCGATGCTGCGCCCTCAGGGGCTGCACTGGAGGGCGGGAGCCGGCATGTTCCGGGCTGGCGGCGTTGAGTCTGTGTCCGTCCTAGAGGTTACGGACAGGGAGCTAAAGGAAAGCCCGCTCCTTGCTGTCAAGAAGCATCTTCTCTTGCTGCGTGTTTCCTGAGCTTAAGCTTTTCCAATTAGCTGCTCTCGCGTTTGTTTATATATATTTTATATATATATATATATATATTTTTTTTTTTTTTCCTTCTTTATCGATATAAAAGAAGGTCTGACCTGTGTGTCTCGTAGGCATTAGTTTCACTGGTACAATACTGCAATGTTTCAGTCGTCAGCCGCTGCAGGGGAGGGTTTAAATCCGAACAAAAAACTGCTTTAATTTAGAAAAGAAACACTAAACAGGTTAACGGGTTTTTTTTTTGTGTGTGATCTTTTAAAACGTTTTAACAGCTTCAGTGTTTCAAATACACTGTTTCTTTGTACAAGGTCAGAATCAGTAAAATACATGTAAACATTGAAGCCTGCCCAGGCTTCTAGTCCTCTGCATTTGGCATCAGTTTATGATTAAGATACTTGCCATTCCTATGTGTTTTAACCTTTTTTTTTTTTTTTTTTTTTTTTTAAGTATTGTGAAATAAATTCTCATTGCCTTTGCGAAGCTTTTAAATAAATCCTTTATTTTGAAACATGTTTCTCTGGGCAGTTGTGCTTTTGAAACATTGTTATGTTGTCTTCAGATAGTCTCTAGGTTTGTTTTGAAATATGAGATAAAATGAGTCTCCTGAGGTAGGAAGAATGTGGGGTGTTTTTTTGTTTTGTTTTGTGTTTTGTTTTTGGGAGTTTTTTTTGCAGTTTGTTTTTGTTAAAACATGCACAGAAAGAATGCAAGTCAGACCTGCTTTGTAGAATGTATATAGACGCACAAGAAGGTTTCACTAACATCATCTTGTGTTGGACAGGACCGCCTCTGATCGAGGCAAAATGGCTTTCAGTAAAGGATACCGTGTCTATCACAAGCTGGATCCACTTCCATTCAGTGTGATAGTGGAAACCAGAAACAGAGAAGAATGTCTCATGTTTGAATCCGGAGCTGTGGCTGTCCTCTGTAAGTCGATATGTTTTGATAACTACAATGTAAAAAAGTTGGCAAACTTAACATTGTGTAAGCTGCTTATGGAATATAAAGTAACTATTTTGTTTTCTTATTTGCTAATGGAGAGGCTTCTGATTTAAATGAAAAAGAATAACAAACCAAAACAAAGATATTTTCATGCCTTCCATCTGTTGAAAAAGAATTTTACACATTTAATTATATTTTGTCATGCATCTATATTTTCATGTTTAGTAAGTTTTCTTTTTAATAGCTTCCAACAACTGTTTATTTCTTTTATTCTGCACAACCTTCTCCTTTTGAATTCATGATAACTCGTTGAAAAGCTAATTCTCTGTGTTGTATTTCATAATAAAAAATACCATATTTTTTACATGCTATCATTTTAGTTTTTAAATCTCATTTTGTATTATGTTTTTTAATAGCTTTTTGGTTTTTAGCTTTTGTCCCTGTATTCTTAACCTGTCTTGAGACTCTGTATTGGTTTGTCTTGGAATAAAATGAGTAATATTTGGAGCAAGGTGTCTTGCATTGCAAAGTTATTTTTGTGTTTTCAGTGATCAAGTGATAAATGCACTAAATTTCTCCTCCCCCCCTTTTTCTTTTAAGTCGTAGTTGAGGGAGGGCACTAAAATGAGAAGTGCAGAACAGATCTGGAAAATCTATAGATAGGGTTTTAAAATGTAGTTTAGTTTGTATTCTTCAGAAAGCCTGAGTGCCTGTTTGCACGGAGTTTCTAAGCTTGGTTTTGACTCTTTCATAGGAAGGTTTCATACCATGAAGTAATTTTTTTGTTGTCAATAGCTTTTTGATTAAATCATTTTGATGCCTGTTGGTGGTTTTCTAGCCTCGCTATTCTAAGCATCTGATTGGGAAACAGGAGGTTTGATTCACTGCCTGAAGTCTGAGTGGACACAAAAACCTGCCTTCTAGGAGGATGCTCTGGCTTTGTGACTGTGGAGTAGGCTGAGAGGGGGTAGTGTTCTCTTAACAAGACTCAGTGGGAAATGCAGTTTCCAAAGTTTGAGATATGTTTCCTTTCTGCTGTGTTTGCAATTGGCTCTCTTACACCTGAGTGTGCTCTTGGCAGTGGCACGGCCTCTTTCTGAGGCACCTGGCTGCCCATGTGTCCTGTGTAAGGTACCTAAAAATAAGGCCATAGAGTCATCTATACAGGTTAGACTGTATGAACAAGTGTTCTCTGGCATACATATTAATCCACATCTTTAATGTGCAATTAGAAAAAGCTGTCATTAACTGTTAGAGGCCTAGTAATGGGACATGCCAGTATGATTGACATTGTAGCTGTAATTTTATGATGATCCATCTGAAAAACTGTTTGCTTTTCTCATGTTTTTGAGAATATATATTTTTTTTCTACTAGTTTCTTCTTACTATGTATTTAAGTAATCTCATTGATTTTGCTAGCAATATTTGAAAGGCATTTTGTCACATGGATTGGGTTGAGAATAAGTGTCCAGTCATAGAGCTAGTGAACAGGTTTAGTGAAATCCATAAAACAGGAAAAATGCTTTGAAGAT
The DNA here is from genome assembly GCF_036169615.1 of Heliangelus exortis. Classification (NCBI taxonomy): domain Eukaryota; kingdom Metazoa; phylum Chordata; class Aves; order Apodiformes; family Trochilidae; genus Heliangelus; species Heliangelus exortis. The sequence continues at coordinate 92,040,905 of NC_092422.1, forward strand.
TTGTGGAACACTTTATTTTACCATGTGTTTGGTATTACTGAACCTGCTTAAGCTATTTAAGGAGCAATGTATAAAAAGTAACTTCTGAAAGTTATGCTCAAAAAGGACAGTAAGTTAGATGCTTTTTGTGCTGTGATACACTGCAGTCACCTGGATGAAATTATTTTCTCTAAAAATTAAAAACCATATCAAAGTTCCTGCCCTATTCTATGTTTCATTATCAAACAGAGGACATCTGAAAGTCTCTCTTCTTGGGTTCTATACTAAGTAAAAGCATATTATTGATCTGTAAACGTTTGTCCTTGGTATTCTTATTGGCAGGCTACAAAATAGTAAACATTCATAGTTTGCTAGAAGTAGTTGCTCTGAATATTGTTTTCAGTGACCTTAACCACTAACTTGCTTACTCTTTTTCTATCTGGTAAATGGGAATGTTTTCCCAATGCATATTTAGCTATAGCTTTAATTCCTTCCTTTCACCTAAACTCTTTAGGTACTGAAACATGATTATTTTGTTACTGGTTGAAATTTTAGAACTGACAGCAGAAAAAAGTGCTGGAGTTCCCTAGCTCAGGACTTTTTGATTTTTTTCATATTTTTTCACTTCTTTCTGCTTGTTAATTTCTGCTATCTATTGCTCTTAATATGTATTTAAAGGAGCAAAATTATTAGTGCTCAGAGAATATTCATAAAGTACTACTTCTCCATCTCTCTAGTCATGCCACAGAAACCAGTCAGAAGATTTTAGTCTGTAACCTTACAAGCTTCTGGATATCAGTACAAATCTAAAGGCCAAAGATAACGAAAGCCTGGCCCTTGGAGAAGATTTCCCAGATGTTTGTAAAAGTCTGTGTGAATAGATGGGAAAAAATCAGATCAAGTATAAATCAATTTAAATTCAGAACAGCATCACTTTAAAGTATTAAAAATTCACATTTTTAGCTGATTGTGCTAACACTTATTAGATGCTACATAAATTGACAGTACTGATTTCGAACAGTTATGTGTTACTCAAAAGATTTTAATGAATACTGAAGACAAAACAAGTTGTTCAGCCTTATAGCTGATCATAGTTCTTACATGTATGTTGAATGTATAATACAGGCATGACATGGTGAAATACATGTTACATGGAAAGTGATTCACATGGTTCAGTTTTGAAAGCCTTACTGAACTGCATCTTCTAGGGTATCCATATATAGAAATTTGGATTTGAAATGGGCTAGGAGAAAGGCATGAAAGGTTGCTGATCCTTTAAATGTCACCTTAAAGGATGTGCAGCTGTTACTTTGCTGAGGGAAAGGTTATGGTATAGCCCCTCACCCCCTTTATATTCAGTGAAGCACTGCAAGATGATTCTGAGGGTTTAGTTAGCCCTCTACATGCAGTGCTGTATAGCTTATATGTTGTGTGCTTTTTTTTCAGTGTGTACTGTATGCACACTGAATCCTTTATTCAAGTTGACAAAGTAAGGTGGAAGAAAGGAGAGGGTCAAAGGGAAAGTACAGATGTGACAGTTGTGTAACCATTCTGTCGTAATGTGGAAAGCAGCCCAAGCCACTCTTCTGCTGGAAGTATTCTGTGTACTGCTAGTGACATGTTACTGTGACCAAAACATCTAAGAGATGCTTTGCCTGCCTCTATATGTTTAATACCTCTTTTATTGACTCAGTCCTAGTATTGGATTAGCCCAAGATGTTGAGGGGATCCTACCATCTTTCTTCTCAAGGCCATGTAAGAACACTTGATTTAAATGTCAACAGTTTCACTGCTGATTTGTTTAGAATTTAGTGGGAGGATGTTGTAGATCGATTTTTTTTTTTTTTTTTTTTTTTTGACATATAAAATAGACAGTAGATTTATTCTTTGAAATAGGACTATTTAATGAGGTATCTTACCTGTAAATATTTCAATGAGTGAGCTGGAGGTTTTTCTCTCTCTGTTCCTCTCTGGTGAGTCATAAAGAAGCAAGTGGGAAGCTGTCTTTACTCATGTTGCTTGTGATGAGTAAAGGAGAATGTTCTATCGTCTGGGAAAATGCTGGGCCCTGAGTGAAAAGAGCAAGAGCTTCATGCATTTTGGCTTCAGTTTTATGGTAAAGCTGGTTATGGTCTTCTTCAGTCTTATGGTTACAGCAGGTGTAAAGAGGAGGCACTCTGAACATCCCGAGCTTTCTGTAGAGCTAGATAAAGTAAGAACTGTAATAACCTGTGTGCAGCAGGCATCCTGGTGTTCATAGTCATCTTTAGCAATGCTGCTTTGTCACCCAGTCATATTCCAGTTCTTTTTAAAAAGAAAATTCTTTCACACTGCATTTTTGGGGGCTGGGGGAAAAGGCAGATATGCTACTCTCTACTCACAGTAGCAGATGGGGAATAATAATTTTGCATGAGATTTTAAGTTTACATGGTGCTTGAGGAAACTTAGATACCCAGGAAAGAAATACGCTGTTGGATACATTTGATGAGTACCTGTTATATGTATGCAGTTATTAAGAAGCATAGCATTATATAGGATCACTGTTTTGTTTTTTGTTTTTTTTTTACTTTGGCATTTGCTGCCACCAGTAATAAACTGCCAGTGTGTGATTCTCTATCCTCCTCCCTCTCCCCTGCTTTTGTTTATTACATGGAGTTTCGAGTGGAACCACATCACATTAATTAGGAAAGGAGAATGTTTCAAAATAAACAGCTGCATTCCATTGGTCATGACAGGATCCTATAAAGGAACCTTGATATAAATAGTTTCCTGTTTTATATACATATATAAAGGTATAATAATAAGAATCAAAATTCTTCAGACAATAATGTATTTTCTGGAAACAGCATGTCAGAGAGGAAAGGTCCAATAAAGGCTGTGGTAGGAACAATTTTTGAATGTTTTTCTAATGCAGTATTATATTTATATGAGGCCAATGTGAAGGGACTAGCATTCAAAGGCAAGCAACAGTTTAACTTTCCTGTCCTTATTACTGTTTTGACTAAGTGTCATCTTCCAGATTACACCTTCTCATTAAACAGTATCTTAAAACACTTCAGAAGCTGGAGGGAAGTGGCAGCTGTAGTGGACACCAAGGGCAGCTGTGCTGGTAGAAGCAGCTGTAACCTGTCCTCATGTCATCAGGTATCTTTCTTTAGATTCTATTGAATTCACTGTGCTTTAAAACATTCTGGGAAGATGTTCTGCTTGTTGCTTTCCTGGCATTTCCAACAAAATCACATGGTTTAACAAAGACCACATATGCTAGCTGAGCACACTTTGAAAAGTACAAGAAGGTACAGTAGGAGTTTTCCCAGAAGGTCAGTTCAGGCAGTTGAGGCCTCCTCTTCTGGGAGGATTGTGACCTCTTTGAAAGGCATAGTGGATCTGCAAGAATTTGGTCCACAGTACTGCAAACATTAAAAATGTTAGTTAAAACAGATTCTGGAGGCCTTTTGCTTTGTAAGGTAGACTTGCTTCACAGCAATAGTCAAAACACATAGTCAAAATGTGTTTTCCACATTTGATGATTTTAGTGAGGGATTTCACTGGTAAAAAATAATTCTCTTTATTATAATGTTCCCTTTTCAATTCAGGAAATTTTAATTTCCATGGTAGAACACTTGATAGTAAAAGTCATAGTTGTATCCTACTGGACATCCAGTGAATGATAGCTCTTGCTAATTAAATGTCTGTAACAAGCCTAGTTTGCATATTTCTGGAGTTACTCAGACATAACTTAGAAAATCTAATTAGTATGTTTACATTCCAGATACTTTGGTAGCTCTTTCACTTGCTAGTGCAAATTTAAACTGAAAATTTTGTAATTTTGTGAATCAACATGCACGAGAAAAATTGCAACAGTTGGATTTCATGTAAAATAACTATTTTTAACCAAAGTATTCACTATTGGAAGAAAAACTGCAGATTATTGGAGCTATAAAGTTTTGTGTTCAATTAGAAAATGTGACTGGGTCAGAAAGTCTAGATGTGATGGAAGTGCTTGTATCTTGTTACATAGGTCATCTTTGTTATCACACTTTTATTTCTCAGGTTTTTTTCCCCTCATCAGTGGTGTTAGTTGAAATGATATATCTTCTGAAGTAACTTTGCATAATATTGATAAATAATGCTAAAGCAACCAAGGCAATTTTACTTGCTCATCTGTTACAGTTACTATGTTGTTGTTCTAAAGAGTGTAGGGTTTGGGTTTTTTTCTGGCTTGTAGAATTCAAATATCATTGCTTAAATCTAGAGATGTTTGGGTTTGTTTTCTTGTTTTTTTCATTGTTGCAGATTTACTGAGCATTCCTCCCCATAGTCTTAATGTATGTGTTAGTTATGGTAACATGTAAGTGTCTTTATGAAGTTAATAATGGAACAAATGAGATGTTAACATGTAAAAATACCAATACCCAATAATTTGGTTTATTTTTCTTCTTATTATTTTTCTCTTGGTACTGCAAGTGAAGCTTAATGGCTTTCTACAAGGATGTTTTCAACTTGACCTGAAAAACATGAAAACCTTTTTAAGTGTGTGCTTTTATGGGTGCTTTTTGTTGTTGTTGATTTTTGTTTGTTTTTTGTTCAGGTTTTGTTTTTTACTGCTAAATAGCAAATCTTCATTTCTGTTTCAGTAATTAATCAAGTTCAATCTAATTAATGAAGTGGGTTAAGCAGAATCTACTTTTAATTTCCTTTCTCCTTAATAACTGTATTGACACAAAATAATAGTAGAAATACTGCTTCATAATGTTTTATGTCCACCTTTATACACAGACATGTATGCTTGCATTGTCTCCTCTTTATAATCCTTCTTTATGTGTAATTTGAACTCTCTTAAATCCAGTGGTAGGGGTGAAAGTTGCCATTCCAGCAGGTCATTTCTGTATTTAGAAGTTGCTTGTCTTTGTGTTTCTAAGGAAGTGACAGTCTTTTAAATTTTTTTCAGACAGCCTTAATTTCGTGTTTGCTTACTTCTAAGTATTTCAAGATTAATAAATAGACAACCTACTTCTCCCTAAAAATTGATTTAAATTTTTGGACTCTACATTTTTATGAGTGCATATTTATATTAGCTGCATTTTTTTAAGATATGGAGGTCATAAATCAAAGTCAAGAGGGCTCTCATGGCTATAGGCCAACCTGCCATTCTGGGAAGAGATGTTCTCATTCATTGAGAATGTTACAGAGGAAATGAGGAAATGCTCTTGGAAATGCTCTCTCCTTCTGTCAGGATTACCTTAGCCTTCCTGTGGTTTAACCTCTAAACTGCAGTTCACCCAGCTGGTAATTTCAGCTGTGCATAGAGGAAACTGGAAGTTGGCTTTTCATATGCTAAATATAAGACACTACAGTCATGGAATCTTAGCAGTGTATTTTTTTAGCTTCAGTGGCTCTTTCATATCCAGCTGTATCCAATGACTTTGCATGTTGAACTAAGTGAGAAAGCATAGGTCTTCATGAAGGTTACAGCTTTGGTGAAGAAGGAAGAGTGAAGTATGAAACTTACGGGGAGAATCTGGATGGTTCCAGAGCACTATGTTGTTATTCACACTGTTTGGTACAGAGTGATGTGAAAACCTATAAGTTTAATTTTGTTTTTTGCAGAAATGGGAAATGCCATGTACAGAGATTGCACTCTGGTCTGAGTGTTTGGAGTTTTGTTTTTTTTTTTAGCACCCATAAATGAAAGGCATCTGTGGCTAGCACCGGAGGGGATGTGATGGTTAGGAAATTCTTTTAAATGTTTGAGAGCTAAAAGGTCTTTTGGGCTAAAGCAGCTGTATAACCATTTGCATGTTTTCATAGTGTTACTGCTTGTCCCTGCCCAGACCTGTGAGGCTTCCCTTACCTTGCCCACAGCCCAGGACCCCATTTCAGTCCCCTCAGGGCTACCAGTCCCTGCCCCAGCAATGCTACAGCAAAGTTCTGGTCTACAGCTCTCCACAGCCCTGCCCAGCCTGGACATGGGCCCTGCTGAGCTGGGCTGAAGTGCTCACCCAGCCTTGGCCTCTCCCTGTCTCCATGGCCTGCCTGCCCATCCTGGGACAGTATCTGGCCCTGGTTGCCTGGTTACCAGGCCTGACCCTTGTCCACAAGTTGACATCCTGGCCTGTCTTCAGCCCATCCCCATGGAGATGCCTGGTGTCCTGGCCTGGGGCTGCCCTGCCTCCCTAGGGAAGCCCATGTTACTAACAGTGTCCTGGCTCCCAGGGACATGTTGGGCCCCACGGTGTTCCAATAGTTCAAATTGAAGAAAATGGAAAGGATTTTGGTGTGTCTGTGTTTTGCTCCTGATTTCATCTTGGTTTCTTGAGAAAACTCAAGTGGTTTTCCTTAATAGTGTAGCACTGGTGATGGTGGGAAGTCCCTTATTGTGCATTACCCTGGGAGCAGCCTGAGCACTGCTGCAGTCAACCATCAGAAACATCCAAAACATCCCTGTGTAGTGTGGTAAGGAAGAGGTAGCAGTGCAGTGCTGTGGAGCTGCTCCCTCTTCAGCTGTTGTTGCTACCTTGTGGCTGCTTTCTTTTTAGATTAGTTTCTTAAGGAAAAGGAGGTTTATGTGATAGTAATTTTTCATCCCTCTGTACTGGCTAATATCAGGCATCACCAAATCTCGGAATTCTTTCAGATTTTGCAAGCACTGCCTGCTGGAGGTTCAGATGGGCTCTCTTGATGAAGGGGAATCTGCCATGTGAATTTATATTATGAAGTTGTAACTCACAGATGTGCCTTGTGGGAGGGAGGTAGGAGCATGTTGCTGGTAGGCTCTTCTGCATCGTGGCCGCCTGTTGCAGGACCTGTTAAATGTACCATGTGCCTAGACTTGGGTTCAGTGGAGGCAGTACCTGAAACCTGGGGTAGGTGAAGATGTGCCAGGATGGATGAAGTAAACCTTCTGAGGTGTGAAATGTTTGCCATTTTCCCATATGAATGCCTTAAAAACAAAACAAGAACATAGTAAGAGAGGTAATGGCTGTGTTGGATAAAAATGCTCACTGTTAGAAAGTTTTGCTCAGAGTTCATGCTGTATGAGATCTAATGTAACTGAAAAACATGGCATTAAATTATTTTGGTTGGTGTTGGTGCTTTGTTAACAAAATAATAATTGACTAGCCATATAAAATTTTGTCTTTCTGTTCTGTTTTTTGCAACCCTTTGCTGCTCTTTTAGCAGCAGCCTTTTTTGTTGATCCGAGTTTGCCAAATCCTTGGGACTTTAATTTACGTCAGGCATTTATTTATTTATTAGGGCTTAGCAAGGATAATGGGTGTTCTATGCAACAGAAAAGGAGAATAAATCCATAGAAGGCTGAGAAGCCATTGTTCTGAAATGTCATTAAATGCTGAGAGGCACCTTTAAGAAAAATCCTGCAAAAAGTTTGGAATAAAACCTCATCTTTTGTTAATAATTTGAAATGTGGAAGAATGCGGCAGTTCTCTGGTTACCAAAAGCTGTGTTTAGAAGAGTACTTTGACATCATTAAATTCTTGCTGAGAAAGAAACAGATTGATGAAAGATTCTTGAAAGAAAGAGATCTTGAAGTTTAGAAGCTGTGCTTTCCAGCTGATGGTGATGTGGTTAAGAAAAGCATATTTTGGTGGTATTGATAAAATCACTGCCTGTAAAAAATGTGTTTAGGCCACCTGCAAGCCTTAGCACTTGTTATGGGTGAGGGCTTTGAAAATAACCATGCTGCTATAACCCTCCTACCTTCAGCATATAGATTGCAGAAATACAAATAAGAATTTTTAGGATACACTTAATAAAACACTAAATGAACTTAGATTTCAGGTTGAGGTTAAATAATTGTTAAATCTCTATTGGAGTTTCTGATCCAATTTAATAATAGAGCTCAAATGGAGGACATCTGAACAGAAGATACAGGCTTGGGCCTAGGCAGGGCTATGCTAAGCTTAGGGAATACTCATTAGAAAGATTAACAACATCAATTGTAGAGAAAGTATAGCTTATGTGAGAGAGAGCACAGTTGGATGCTAGGTCAATAGGCATTTTGATTTATGCTTTTCTTTATGTCAAAAGCTAATTTTTAAGTGTCAAAGTAAAAATTAATTAGCAGGTAATTTCTGAGGTGCTGATCTTTGGTGATCCAGAAACCTCAGTCCCTGTGGATCCAGTGGCACAGTTGGTGTTTTGTACTTCAGATGCAGTCTCAGGTGTGAGCAAAAATGTAGAAAAGGTGGAATCCAGTTTTTGCTCTGCAGCATCCCTGTCACCTGACTCTGCAGTCAAGCTTTTGGGCCTGTTTTTCAAGTGCTGATTGAAGTCTTAAAATAATTTACACTGGGAGCATTAACTGCCAGGTGAATAATGGTAGATATACCTTAATTTATTCTAAAGTACTACAAACTTATTTTTCAGAAATTTCTATGAAAGTTGTGTTTTCCTAATCTAGGACATGGCTTTTAAATACTCTTATCTTGTGGACCTACAAGAGTTTTGATTTCCTTGGAATATATCTAAAATAGACTTGAGATAATCTTGTTTACTTATCTTGAAAGAATACTGCTGCATCACTGTTGTGTTCTTGGAGAAGAAGGATATTTTTTTTCTGAAGAAAAGCATGGCATTTATCAGTAGTCTAATTTAGGTAACTACAGGAGAGCGTTCTCATGGAACTCATTTTCTGACTGTGTTTTAGATGCTTCTTGTATTCGGAGATGATGATGTTGAAAATGCCAACGTTCTTTAAAATCACTTGGAGCTTTTACAAGTCCTTTTTTTTTTTTTGCCTAAAAACATACTGTGGTCAGACTTTGTCAGAAAATCAAACCCTTATTTGCCTTTATAAAATGCCATATATTTGTACATTTGTATTTCTTTCTGGAACTTTCATATAAATGCTACTCTCATAATCTCTTGGATTTTTCCATTTGGAGTGGATTCATTCTCCCTGCCATAGTATATAGTTTTTTACATAATAAAATTTTGTTTTCTTTCTGTAGCTTCTGCAGAAAAAGACACGATCAAGAATACCTACTCTAAAGTAATGGATGCATATGGCCTCTTGGGTGTATTAAGATTAAACCTTGGTGAGTAAAATATGCAAAACCTCAGTTTTTCATTTGGGAAAGAAAAATGTGCTCCTTTTGTAGAACACCACAGCACAGGATCTTCGCAACAGGAACTAGGCTCTTTTTTTCTTTGTATTTTCTGTCTTTGTAGAGTAACTTGCAAGTCTGGAGTACTCCCAGAAATGAGGGAGTGGACAAAAATAACTTCCGATTTCACAATTCCTGTTATTTGCAGCTTAGTTTCTCCTGCTTGCATTTCCTTTTCTTCTGTAGAACTTGAGAACCAGTTCTTGTTGGTTGTTTTTGCACTTTTTCCAGAGAAACTGAGATCAGATTGTGTGCGTTTAAGTGTATAAATACATCAGCATCACTAAGATTGATTCCCTTACCTGTGCCTTCTCTTGTTTTACAGGAGACACGTTGTTACATTATCTGGTTCTAGTAACAGGATGCATGTCTGTGGGAAAAATCCAAGACTCTGAGGTTTTTCGGGTCACTTCCACTGAATTTGTATCGTTACGAATCGATTCAACAGACGAGGATCGGATTTCAGAAGTGCGCAAAGTCTTGAACTCGGGAAACTTTTATTTTGCGTGGTCTGCAACTGGTGTCAGCTTAGATCTCAGTCTCAATGCACACCGCAGCATGCAGGAGCACACCACTGACAATAGGTTTTTCTGGTGAGTTTGTGAAGTGTTTTATGAGGCATCGTACAGGATAATGCGTGCCTGTACAAATTAATCCATGGCACATTTTTATCCTTGTTTTTAAAAGCTCCTAAATCATAGAATCATAGAATGGGCTGGGTTGGAAGGGACCTCAGAGATATTTTAAGGAACCCTTGATCCACTACCGCTGCAGTTACCAGACCATGGCACTGAGTGCCACATCCAGTCTCTTTTTAAAAATCTCCAGGGATGGAGAATCCACCACTTCCTGGGGCAGCCCATTCCAATGTCTGATCACTCTCTCTGTAAAGAAATTCTTTCTAATGTCCAACCTAAACCTCCCCTGGCAGAGCTTAAGTCCATGCCCTCTTGTCTTACTGATGGCTGCCTGGGAAAAGAGACCGATCCCCCCCTGGCAACCCCCTCCTTTCAGGCAGTTGTAGAGAGCAATGAGGTCTCCCCTGAGCCTCCTCTTCTCCAGGCTGAACAGCCCCAGCTCCCTCAGCCTCTCCTCATAGGATCTGTGTTCGAGTCCCTTCACCAGCCTGGTTGCCCTCCTTTGGACCTGCTCCAGGACCTCGATATCCTTCCTAAACTGAGGGCCCCAGAACTGGACACAGTAAATGTACACCTTTGTCCAGCAAACGTTTATGAGATAGAACAGCATTATATGAACTCTTAAGAACATAAGCATGTTATTAATGATACAATGTTTACAATGTTTCCATGGCCATTTGTAGTATCTTAACTGGAAGACACAGGTTTTCACTGCTTATGATATACTTTGAATAGTTGTGATGTTGTGTTTCAGCTTTGGTGCCTTTTAATTCTTCAAGTGTGTCTGCTTTTTAAAATGAGTGTGGTAATGGAGCTTTAAAGAAAATGTTAATCTGGATTAACATTCTGGATATTGAAATGTTGTGGTGCTTATATATAATTACCAAGAGGGTTCCAACATAGGAAAGGGCCTATAAGTGTCATTACACAGATAATTGTCATGTTGCTTATTTTATTGAAACAGATATGTAGCCAAGCAGTGCACACTGCTTGGCTGCTGAACTCATCCTTTCTAAGAATATTTTTTAATAAAGTATAGGTTTTCATACAGATAATTCTTTATGAAAGGATACTGTTATTTCTGTCAACAAGCAGCTCAAGTAATGCCAGTGATGCCTACTGTAATGTAAGAGATTCTCCTGACATATTTTCAACCTTTGTTGAAAATGGTGTATGTGGCCATGAAACTTAGAAGGGTCCCTAAAACTTGGCAGTATTCTGTTCAAAGAGGTGAAAAGCTACATCATCACTCCTCTTCCCCCCAGCATACATGATACCAAAATAACTTTGGCATTTGTGCCAGTGCTACTCAACTCTGCTGCTGTTTCAGTCAGACAGAAAAATATGATCAGATTGCTATAAAACCCAAAATATGGGTATTAAGACAGAAAATAAGATCTAATCTTCAGAAACACACCTACCTTGATGTAGGATGTCAGAAGTTATAGGAATATAGTTGTTTGCCTCTACATCTGGACGATGACTGGGCTCTTTTTAAGAAGTCAGTATTTCAAGAAAAAATGATAATGCTGGTCAACCCTGTCCAAATAAGCTTGTCTGATTTTGACCCCCGTTATAAAACTTCCTAAGTTGCCTGGCTTTTTTTTCCAGTAAGATTCAATCCTTGCAGGAGGTAGGTGAAATGCCACAGATTTCAAGATCTAGAAATGTAAACACTGAAAGTCAATATAGAAAGAAAGTATTTTGCTTATGCACTTTATTAAGCTTTCTTGGGCTTCTTCTATTAAAAAGTTTAAGTCTCAGATTGCCCAGAGGAAGAAAGTTGCTTTCTCCATCTCCTATTTTAATACGTATGCATACTTTTCTGTAAAGTGAATGCATATTTGAATACAGTAATTAGATCTTCATTGATGATTCATCTGAGGTGTTTGATAAGTTGCAGATTATCTATTTATTTACTTATTTCATTGGAAATTTGAAATGAAAAGGCTGAAATTAAAATTAGTATCTTCCACCTTTATACCAAGTATGCTATTTGCAATGCTGATAGAATTTTCTGGACAGTGGCAAAACCACCCATCTTACTATGGTTTGCTTTTCTTTGCTATGCAGAAAAATTCACTTCCTATTTATACAAGGAAATGTTTCCAAATAAGACCAAAAGCCAAGCCCCACTAAAGTGAGGTAAAACAAACAAACAAAAACCTCTCAAAACCCAGACTTTATTCTTTACTTACTTCCGGCAGTGTTGATTGGTACTACTTAATACAAAGGTGCATCCAAACTGTGGCTCAGTCTTTCATTTGAGCAGTAGTTGGTATGAAAACAGTATATTCAGTATATAATGTACCAACGTTTAATCCTGAAATTCATGTGTATTCCTGGAGGCTTGTCTAGGCAAGGGATGAATAGTGGTATTGTATAATACAAATAATCAATGTATGCTGACTAGAATTTTTTTTAACTTGTGGTATTGTGAAATTGAGTAGTGCTTTACCCATCACAAAAAGTAAGCCCATAATTGGAATTCTAGCTTGTGTTTCCCAGAGTCTGTAATCTTTGGCTTCTCAAAAGAAATATAAACAAGCTCAGAGTTGGTTTTTTTGCTGGGTGAAGAGCAGAGGCTATAAGGGTCATTTTTTTGAAGTCATTAAGATTCATGGCTTCACCCCATATTCTTATTGTGCAAATGTGTAAGCTGTTGTAACTTTGTTATTTCAAGTATGTTTAAGTTAGAGTTATGTCATAAAACTATGACAGGCATATTTTCATTTTGTTACTTGTAGTAGTGGGCATAAAGTATAAGAAGTTAGTAGCTGGTTTAGCAGTTGTCACAAGTTCTTTTTTAGCTGTGTTTAATTTTAGTTATTTTTCTTAATTTTTTTTTTCCTGATAGGAACCAGTCACTGCATTTACATCTGAAGCACTATGGTGTGAACTGTGATGACTGGTTGTTACGTCTCATGTGTGGGGGAGTGGAGATAAGGACAATTTATGCAGCTCACAAGCAGGCAAAGGCTTGTCTCATTTCACGACTAAGCTGTGAACGGGCTGGCACCAGATTTAACGTCCGGGGAACAAACGATGATGGTCATGTTGCTAATTTTGTTGAAACAGAACAGGTATGCCATGATACAGTGCACATTATTTGGCTGATAAACTCAAGATAAACCTGCGTGTGCATAGTTTTTTGCTCTGAATCAACAGATCACCAGAGATATTGAAATAGTCCCTTTGCTGCTAAATAAGGATTCTAAGTAGGTTACATAATTTGATGATCTTGGTTTTTAGCGTAGCTTAGCGTAACAGCACGCATGGGTCTGAGTTTCAGTAGCTTAAGAAGCTGTTATCCACCAGCTGAACTTTTGTAGGTGGCTGTACTTCCTTTTATCCTCCTCAGCTCTAGGTGAGCATGTGCTTCTTTTGGCCTAAGCTAATGGTAAAGTCAAAGGCCTTAGAAATAAGGACAAGAGATTGTTTTGCAAATACATGGTACCCGTGGTTCAGGAAAAAGAAAAACATTCCTATGGTTTCTTAACACAGCTCCTCTGAAAGGTGGTTTTTAGAGTCAGTGTAATTCCACTGAATTTGATTGCATCATTGCCCTTACTGTACAGAAATGCAAGAAATTATTAAATCTTTCTTTGCTCACTTAATGATGATAACCTAGTAACCAAGATGTTTCTGTAGCTGTATTGATGTGAGCAGGTATTCTTGTTTGACTCATTGACACTGAAAAGCCTAGGTATTCAGTAGAATTTTTTCCAGGAAGGGTTCTGTTTCAGAACCCTGTTTCAGGAATCCAGTTTCAGGAATTTAGACTGTTGCTATAGTTTCTCTGTCCAAATTTCTTTGCAGACCAATGACACTAAATGACTGTGAAATATCATTCCACTTGAAGTTTCCTTTTCTGTATCCTTAACAGACCATTGTATTTTGGGTTCAAGTGCCCTGAATAGGCTGCATCGGTGTACATTAAAATTGTTCCTACAGGAAGGTCTTAGCAAGTTTTTTACAAGAAGTTACTTTTAGCACAAAAGTTATTCAGGCCGAAATAATAAAAGCCTTCTGTGTTTTCTTAACTGTGATTCTGCAAGGAAGCATGAGAGGGTTAGAACTTCTTTTACAGATTGTTTGGAGACAGACAGAAAAGTCTAGGGCACACAGTATTTTAGCTTCTTGTGTGGAATATGTTATATGTAAATACATTTTATTTACTCTAAGTTTAGCTAAGGTTAAGAAACCTAAAACCTCATGCTCTGTAGTATCTATCAACCTACATTAACCTATGTTTTCCTTTTCTTGACAGGTGATATATTTAGATGACTCTGTGTCATCTTTCATACAGATTCGAGGATCTGTTCCATTATTTTGGGAACAGCCAGGCCTGCAGGTACGTAGGAGACAGATTGATTTATACAGATATTTCATACTGATGTCTTTTTAAACATCTTACAGTAGCATGTAGATTTTTCTGTGTATTGACCTGTCAGGATGATGTTATCCTTTGGAAGTTGCTGCAGTTGTTTAATTACCCAAGCCTGTTTCTCTCAGGTCTCTGAATCCTATTTTGCACATGATTTGAATGCCTTCTTGGATGTTTTCTCTTTTAAGCTTTGCCTTTTCCTGTTTTAATTTAACTTGCTGTTTTAAAATAGTGCACCCAAAGAGACAGTTTTCTTCTGAATTGTTCTTGAGGATAAGTCTTTTTAAGAGTCAATATGGATCAAGGGTTACTGTAATATGATTTCACCCCAATTTTCTTGAAAGAGGAATTGTGACAGCAGCTAATACTCTGGTAGTTTTTACAAGGAAAAGTAGAAGAAGCTGATGCCTCAGAGTGACTCTAGGTTCTTTACACTAGACATATAAGACATAGACATAATGAACATATACATTACATTTAGTAATAAAACTGCTGAAGCTCTTACACTCCTACTCAAAACAAGAATTAGATTATATGACTAATTATGACTATATTAATTTTTAAAGTGTTTTTAGAGAAGAGGAATTTAAGAAAACTCTATAAAAAGAATGCACACCACAGCAAGCAGAATACATTTTGGAGATTTCATTTAGAAAGGAAAATTATTTATGCCATATTTAAGATCAAAAGAGGTCTTTGAAGAATGGTTAGTCATATGTGTAAAGAAATAATTTATCATAATTTTCATGTCATAGGTGGGATCCCATCGTGTCAGAATGTCAAGGGGTTTTGAGGCCAATGCACCAGCTTTTGACAGGTGAAGAAATGTTTTTGTTAATAATTTTTGTTAATATACTACAAATTTTTGTTAATATATATATTTTTGCTAATATACTACAAACCTCTGATTAGTGATGCAATAGAAGAATGGGATACATTATTCCAAGTAGGAGACTTTGTCTATGTGAATGTGTGATTCAGCAAAGCACTGAGCTGCCTAGGCATCTTTTTCAAACTTCTGCAGGATTGCTTGTGCCTTGGAGTGCTGTCTTGCAAAGCCTGAAGAAAAATTAGAGCATGTTTATGTTGAAATTTACATTTTGATTTTATTCCTGGCTTGACACTCCAGCTTCACAGCACTGTGGTTTTAACTAAATGTACATTGTTAAATGGATGCTGTTATCCTAATTAAATAGCAATCAGTGGCTGCATGCTACTATTGAGTTATATTGATTTGTTTGGGCATGGCATAGTAAAATGCTTGTGGCAGTTCTTAGGGCACCCAGTGCATTTTTACACTAGCTCAGTCAGTGTTGTAGGTGTTCATGTTAATTTTCTGCATGCCAAAAGATGAGTGTGGAATTTTGCTTCTGTTAACAGGCATTTCCAAACTCTTAAAAATTTATATGGCAAGCAAATTATTGTAAATTTACTTGGGGCAAAAGAAGGGGAGCACATGCTCAGCAAAGCTTTCCAGGTAAGTATGCCAGTTCTCACACAGTGTGTATCCTTGGAATTTACCAGCTTGGAGTGAAGTTTATAAATACCCTTGGAAATATTTAACAGATATGCTGTGGAGCAACTACCACTTGTGGTTAAAGTTTTTTTTATCATAAAAGTACTGCTTAATACGTAATGTGAATTGAATTTTTAAGAGCTTTATATACAGTTAGTGTTTGATTATGTTCAGATTGGTTACATTACTGAAAAATTGTAACAGCAACATAATGTTAGGAGATTTTCAGTTATTTTCATATTTCATGCTTATTAGGGGTTATTTAAAATAAAATATCTTTTTTGCACAATGCAGTTGGTGAAAAAATAAGTGATAATTTGTGGTAATTCATAACTCTGATGTTACTTTTAAAAATCTTTGTCTTGGTGTTCCAGGATGTATTTCTTAATACTTTTTTTAAATCACAATTTATGTGTTTAAGCATAAAAACTGCTTCACAATTAAATACAAATGTTGTTCAGATGTCAACCATAAGTGACTATTTTAATGAATTCCCCCTACATAGGCTAAAAATAAGCGTCACATTGTGGTCCATAAATACTGACAATTTGAGAAGTTCTGTCTGAAGCCAGAGAAGATGTCAATAGCCATCTGTTATTTCCCTTTCCCTTTTTCCTTTTCCCTTTCTATTTTAATGTTTGACTATCTTAGGCCATTCTCTATTATCTTTTCTGTATCCAGCTATCCTGGTAGGAGACAATAGAGCCTCCCAGATGCACATCAGTGCCCAATGCAGATAATAGCTTTGCAAGCAAAGATTGTGTGAGCACTTCAAGATTTTTCATGGAAGTTTTCATGGGAAGTTTTGCTCAAGCCACCCTCCAGAGCAGCCTACATAATTTGTCTGTTTTTTCCAGTAGTAGTTTATGGAGTGTTTACTCAGTCCCTGTTGCTGCTGGCAGGTATACCTAAAATGATGACTGTTAGTGAAAGGGGTTTCTACTAAAACATCTCTTTGCAAACATAAGCATTTTAACAGTAGAAGGGGCTGTAAACTGTCTTGGTAACCCCTAGAATAGCAAGGACAAAATTGACTTTCTGAAAAAAAAAACCAAACCCAGTTCTCAGTAATTTGTTGAGCAATAGTGATAAAAATGGTTTCATTTTACCTAAGAGAAAGCATGTAACAAACCAGATAGTTAATGAAACAGCTTTAAAATATTTGTAGCCATTTATTTACCTGATACTGCTGTATGTTTATGTATTGGTATATTTGTACTTATTTCTTCTCTTTTTACAATGTCAGAGCCATTTGAAAGCATCTGAGCATTCAGCTGATATCAAAATGGTGAACTTCGACTATCACCAAATGGTTAAAGGTGGAAAGGCAGAAAAACTACACAGTGTGCTTAAACCTCAAGTCCAGAAATTCCTAGAGTGTGGATTTTTTTATTTTGATGGGAAGGAAGTTAAAAGGTTTGTGTGCATAATTTCTGTAAATTTCTTCAAATTAAATTATGGTTGAGGTGTGTTTTTCATCCCTTAGCCAGAATATAAAAAAAACTTGTTAACTATCGTGACTGTAGTTTTGGTTTATCTGGGGGTGATGCTCAGCAACTGAAATATAAGTCACTTATTTTACTCTGCTAAATTTTTATTGTGTTCTGAATATCCCCTAAAAATCTTAATGAAAGATATCCCTGAAACATTGCTGGGGCATGACTTAGCAGAAAAAGTGAAGCAGGGCTAGAAATAGGCAACATTCCTGCTCTTGCCCCTTACACACCATTCCTCCTTTTAATTAATAATAGAGCAAGCTGCTGAGAATTGAGAAAAACTGAAGAAAAAAAGACTCATGTTATATGCAGAAAATTAAGTAGTCCTCTGTAAGGAGCTCTTCTGCAAAATGCACTGCTATTATTATTGTAGCTAACCCTATATTGCTGATATATTTATAAACATACTTGGGATGAAAGTAACAGTGCACTGACAATCCCCTGATTTACTATTCTGGTTCAGATCTGGATGTCCCTGTCTTTATTGATGATATGTGTGTTAAATGAGTTATTTCAGTTGTTTTCTCTCTGTCTCTCATTGTTCTTGGCACAGATCTCAAAGTGGTACTGTCAGAACAAACTGCTTGGACTGTCTGGATAGAACAAACAGTGTGCAGGCTTTCTTTGGCTTAGAGGTAGGAAAAACAGTGTCCAGTTATTCAGCTGCTTCTGATGCTTCTGTAGGAATTAGCCTGTAAAAGTATCATCACTTTTGCTGAGAGAGATGAATTAAAATGTTTCATAGATGGCAGTTTGATTTATAACCAGATCTTAGTAGTTACAGAAGTAGTTGTGTGGTGATTGTAATTAAACAATACTCATGCAGCATTGTGAAAAACATGAATTAATTTTTAGGTGTCAGTTTCTTACGTCTGTTGAGGTTCAGGCTTGCAATTCTGAAGAGATAGTAGTGTTTGGTCCTTGACAAAAACTCTTGCATTCACAGGTACTCTATTAGATTAATTTCTTCAGCATCTACTGGAGCTTCTGCCAGTGCTTCATGTTCATATTTTCACAGCATGTGCTGTGAATTCTTCATGGGACAATATCATGGTTATGGCTTTGGCCTGACTCAAATTGATTAGCTGGAAATCAGCTGTGGGATTGCCTCCTGCAGGGCTGTGCTTCAGCATCCTGGCTTTCTATTGAAGCAAGATTCTAGCCTGTAGGCTTACACAGTAGATCTTGAACACATTAACCTGGTAGGAATCGATGAGGTAAAATAATATTGATAGGGCTGAAAGAGAAGCGCTTAAAAACTTTTGACTTTTGTCTCATCTTAATAAAATTAAGTTCAATTCCTAAAGATAAAATCCTCAGAATATTTAAAACAAAAAAAAGTATGGGTGCTGTAACATCAGACTAAATAAACAGATTATTTGTTTTCTGAATTTTATTTAATTAAAATACCTTTGGTTTAGTGTCTATAGGAGGAATTTCTGTGAAAACTGCAAACTCCATTGGCTGTAGATCAAATATCTCTGACTGGAATATGTAGTGCCTTGCTACATTTACCAAGTGAACACTTGCTATGGGTGTTTTAGTCAAATGGAATTCTGAACTATATGATCTCATGCAAACACTCTGAAAAGTTTCTCTTAATACAGCATGAGAACATACAGTAGCAGATATAACACAGTTTGATAGATGTTTTTACTCCATTGTTTCAACTCTGCATGTGCCATAGGGGGTCATAAATTTTAGATGTTAATTAAGAAAAATAATTCTTACTCTTACTGTGTGGAGAAGGTAGCAGCATGCTTTGAAAGTCTCACTGTTGTATTATTTTTTTACTTTGCCATGGGAGACACATGAAGTCTTCCCTGGTCCTAACTCTGTTTGCGGGAGTTTAATGGTTCTACTATAAGTAGAAATGCAAGCTTGAAGTAAAAAATTTAGTTCTCTTAAATGAGACATGAGAAATATTGCCTGTTTTTTTGTTTGTTTGTTTGTTTTGTTTTGTTTTGTTTTTTGGGTTTTTTTGGGTTTTTTGTTTGTTTTTTTGTTTTGGTTTTTTGTTTTTTTTTTTTTTTTACTGATAATGCAGTAATTTTCTATGGCATAAGAACAAAGCTTAATACACTCTTAATGGGTGTAGTACTTACATGCACTTACATTACTTACAAACTTAGTGTTGCAGCTCTATTTTTCCTTTCTTATTCTTCTAAGAACTTAACTAAGTATTATGATTTCTTTTTTTTCTTAGACTATTTAGACCAAATTTTTCCTAGGTGAGTTCTAAATTATTATTTCAGCTACATGAGAGCTAAAAGTATAATACTAATTAAAAAGAAGGGAAATGATAAATCCTCATGAGCTGCTTACTTAATTTTAGCATTCTAATTAAATGAGGTATTTAAATTCTTACTTTTCAACATGATAGATACTTCATGTAACAAGTACTGAGCTCTGGATGACCACCTAAAATTACACGATGAAGCATTCAATTCCTGAAGCTTCTTTTCTTGTTTATTTTGACTTAATTTTGTGTGCAAGTTTTCCTTCTTAAACTTTTGTTAATACTTGCCCATACTTTATGTAATTTTATATTCCTTATTTTAGATTCCTAGTTACTGCCATTGGCCACATCAAAGTTTTAAAGATTTTTAAAAGCTCATGAAAATATCTTTTTTGTTTAGTTTTAGTTTTTTATATTTATTTTAATTATTATGTCGGTAGACACCAAGGCTAGAAGCTAACTTGACTTGTTAAAAATAATCAGGATTCCACAAATCAGATATAATGTTCCATTTTACATCCATGAGCATAATGCCACATTTAAGTAATGTGTTTAAATGTGAAATAATGCCTTTATATGTATTAAATTTATACAATTTAAATGCATTTAATGCCGTCAGTGCATCATGGAAAATAAATTTATTCTATATGGATTATAAGGGTAAAGATTGCAGTGTATTGCACGTAAAAAGAGGGTGAATGACAGAACTGTTGCTATTTCACTGATCACAGAGCTCTATTGCTGCTGCATTTGATAATAGATGTCAGTATGTTTGGTATTACACTTTTTGGGGGGAAGAACATGAACTGTTCTAATTCTAAACTATGTAAGTAGAAAGACTGGAGAGCCAAAAATAGCTTACTTTGTAACTGGGGAGCTTTTGGAGAAAAATACTTACAAATCATACATGTAATTATTTTCCTGTATTACTACCTATCTTTAAAAGAAAAAATGTTGATGCTAAAATTACATGTATGATGCAGCCCTTCAAACAGGTGCCAGTTTGTTCAGAAAGATACATATAAACCAAAGATTTTGGATGCATGTTTGCTGAGAAAAAATTATGTGCCTTTTAATATATACATGTAAAGATATTTCTTTTGCAAATGCTGTCTCCATCTGTTGCAGATGCTAACAAAACAACTGGAGGTGTTAGGATTAGCTGAGAAGCCTCAGTTGGTTACTCGCTTTCAGGAAGTTTTCCGATCCATGTGGTCTGTGAATGGTGATTCTGTCAGTAAAATTTATGCTGGAACAGGAGCCCTTGAAGGAAAAGCTAAGGTAAAGTATATTTTATTTAAAAGTTTAGCAGTATTCGGTATAGGTTTTAAAAAATTTTGTCAGTATGACAGCTATGAGATTTTCCTTTTTAAAATATGTTTTTGTTGTAATCAAAAGAACCCCAGCCAACCAAAAAAAACTAACAAAAAAGGGTTGGTTATGTTGGTGAGCAGATCTTGTTTCAGTATATCCTTTCTCAGCCATGCCTCCCAGGTAACACCATTCTGTAGGAAACTGGGCTCAAAAGTTTTATTTCTTTAGATCATACTTCAGACAAATGTATTTTCAAATCAGCTTTCTTTTTTCTCAAATACTTACATTTTCTCAATGTACCCCTGCCTTCTGTTTTTTTCAGTTTCGTTCACATTGTCTCTTTCCTTTTAAAATGTTTTTTCTGGGTCTTGTTGTTTGGTTTTAATGTTTATTAACAGTGTTAAAACAGGCATTTTTGCTTGCATGCTCCTCCAGCTATTTCTTTTTAGTTTCGCAGTAATGGAAAAAAAATAACCAACCAGATCTGTTTCTACCTTGCTTTCTAATGTTGTGCTGACAATTCCATACTACATGACAGTGTAATGCTCCGTTTCTCTTTGACTTGTTTTGTTTCTGATGCCTGAGTTGTTCAGATTTTTCTAATGCTGTCCTTTTAGTTTTCTTCTAACAGTGTTGCTTCTCCTGTTCCTATAATTCTCTCTCTTATCAAGTGATACCAGTCAAGACAAACAAATGTTGAACCATAGCATCTTTTGCCTTTAGTTCCATCAAGTATTTCTTTCCATATTATTCTTTTTATTCAAGAATGCACTGCTTCTCAGTTGATATTATATACCATATATGTACCCATAGTCAACTGTTTTACTTTACCATTCAAACCATACCAAGGTCCTTCTCTGCACTCAGGCATTACAGTAAGATACATAAAAAGAAAATTAATAAAACAGACTTCTTGCTTATTCTACCCCTAACTGTTGCATAGGAGATTTTTTCTTTGGGGAATTGCTTGTGTTTTAGTATAGAGTGGAATTTGGTGAAAGATGTTTAGTTTTATTTTCTTAGAAAAATGTCACCCAAACCATCAGGAAAACTACAGTAAGTATTTTATGGGGTGTCTGCCCTTCTCCTGACTTTCTCATTCAACTTTACCTGTTTCTGTTCCTAAATTAATAAATTAATTAGGCTACTTAGATTTATTTTTTTTTTTTACTATGTAAAATGCGTTTACTTCCATTTTTAATCTATAAAATACAGAGTACATTTACTCTGATGTATTTGTACTAATACAGAATAGACAGTTGTTGTCCCAGACATCTTGGCACTGGTATAACTGTTAATGAGTATAACTGTTAATGAGTACCACATCTCATAAGTCAAACACAGTGTCCCTTACAGAAGTCTGTGTGTTCAAAGAGGATCTTTAATACTTTTGAAGCCATACAATACTTGCCATTCTATCAGGGAAACTTGACCAGGTCACTACTCAATATTTTCTTGAGTACTCTGATAATATTTTTTTTTAATTTACTTTTAAAAACTTCCAGAAGTTGCAATTCTTATTCTCATTTCTCAAATGAAAGCTTTGATGTTTGAAATGCTTCCATTTCTTTGTCATCAGTTTGATTCTTTAGAGTTTGAGAACTTAGAAGCAAAAATATGGAAATTAAGGATAGAAGGAAAAATATATTTTAGCCTTAAATGTATTAAAATATATTTCTATATTGAAAACCAGTCCTTCTTAAAGTATTATAATACTTGTTACATCTAACTCCTTACCTGCTTTTCCTTTTGCTTTCTCTGGGTTCCTTTCAATTAATTGCCTGGTATGTGAATGGTGAGTGTGGAATTTTTTATGATGTAGTAAGTTACACATTGTCTGACAAAAAAGGAGCAGCTGTTGTAATTGTATGCTCCCCAACACCTCATCCACATTGTGTTCCAAAAATCATGGTGTGAATTTACTACTACTTGCCCTTGACCCAAGAGTACTTTCATTCTTGTTGTCCTGTACAACTGATAGAAATGAACGATGGGTTGTTTTTTAGTTTTTTTAAACTTTTGCTTTTTTCTTTCTGTGCATTTCAAAGACCTTAATGAACAATGCAAGCTACAAACTTCGAGTCTTTTTTACAATGAAGCAATATTGTGCAGCATCCTTGATGGATTACAGTCTTTATTTCATATAAATGTAATAGGATCTGTTTGCTCACAGGCAAAATACACATAAATGCCTAAGACACAATAAACCTTGTAGTCAATAAAATGTCTCTGTGCCTGTGAAATCAGTGTCAGTGCTGTGTGCACAGATGAACACTGAGGGTTTTGAATCAAGTATGAGACTGCATGACATGTTAATTACATTATCCTCTAGGTGTCTGCTGACCTACAGAGAATATCTGCAGTAGCAGTACATCTCTTGGATGTTCTTGTTTAGTTTAGGCAGTTGGACACTGTTCTTTTGGAGCACTGTTCAATCCTGCCACTTCTATGCAGTGTGTGCAATGGAGCATCTTCATGTGTATGTAGCCATAAATGAGCGTGTATGTTCCTTCTGGGATACTGCATGAGACTTGCATGTTATTTTAAAAAGTTAAAAAGGTTTTAAGAAGTTGAATCTATCTTTTTTTTTAACATGGGTATTTCAGAATGTGAATTCTGAACTAATATGCTCACATGTGCATATACATATGTATTCCTGTGTCATGACGTTTGTACTCAAGTGCTTGGTTGTGTCTCACTATTTGGGGAAAAGCCCAAAATTCCATATCATGGTCTAAAGATGGCACTGTATCAGTTTAATTTTTGAAGATTTAGGGGAAAAAATATTCCCTTTCCTGCAGTATTTTGTTTTAATTTAAATAATTTCAGCTGGAATAACCTGAATGTTAGATATGCATTGAAGGTATTACTGTTTAGTTTAACATTTGGAAAAAAAAGCACACATAGTACAATAGTAGGCTCAGAAGACTTTATTTACCACTTAAGGAAGGAAATTGCCTTAGATTTTGAACTCATTAATACAGTGTACAAATATGTTTCTGAATATTAGCAATGTTTTTGTCAGCAATGTCCAACATAAAATATTTTATACGTATTCCTCCCTAACAGGCTGGAAAGCTGAAGGATGGTGCTCGTTCTGTGACCAGAACGATTCAAAATAACTTTTTTGATAGCTCCAAGCAGGAGGCCATTGATGTTTTATTATTGGGAAATACCCTAAATAGTGATTTAGCAGATAAAGCACGGGCTCTCTTAACCACCAGCAGTTTACGCGGTATGTGTCTTTCAGGATTTTAATCTGTCTGTTAACTATTTGGTGTAATCTGTTTTCAAAGTAATATTGGAAAATATAAATGCTATTTTATATTCTGTTGGCTTATTAAAAAATGAAAGTTACTTCTGCTTTACTAATATTACCAAACTAACGTGCTGCAGTAATTTCTTTAGTGTTAATACTGTGTTGATGTCTGGCAGTGTAATAGTTAAATATTTATGGAGCATATTTGTCAGAACTTTACACTAGATGCATGATAGATATGTTCTGTTCAGTTCTTCAGATCCATTTACATCAAGTGTTAATCATGACAACTGCATGCTGAACTGGGGGGGAGATCCTAATTGATTAAAACTCGAGGGGTTTTTTTGCTTTCTAAATGTGTTCTTCGATCTGTCTTGTTAGTGAAGAAATTCCCACCATGGTGTTAAAACTAGATAAAAATCATTTATTCTTTTCTCAGCCATAAGAAATTTGGTATATATCTTTAGTGTGGTTTCTGTGAAAAAAAAATGAGGGGGTTTGGTAATTTGAGGTAAAAGGAGCTATCAAAAAAATTCTGATTATTTTCCATCGCAAAATGTTTTGGGGTTTTTTTTGTGAGAAGTCATCTTTCCCAGGAACTTGTTCACCACAAAAGCTTGTCAGGCTTTGGGTGAATCACAAAATCAGTTAATACATCAAAATAAGAGAGATTTCAATAAGAAAATCTGCTTAGGCAGAATTAGCCATGTGGGACTTGGGTTCACCTAATTGGAACAGAGTTGAACCACAGCATCCTGCATCCTCTGACAGAGGTGTAGCCTGCATGGTTCCTAGGGCTGCAGTCATGTCCCATCTTTCTGCAGGGTTTGATGGGCAGGGAAATAGTAAGTCAGCCACTGACTAGTAAGTCAGTGCTGTGAGTGCCAAAGCTCCAGTGCAAATCTGTGGCACAAGAAAAAAAAAAAAAAAACTTGCCCTATTGTGGTCTTCATCTTGTGGGTATTTATGTATTTCCTCTGTGAAACTTGAAAGACAGCTTTCTTCTCATTTCTTTACCACGTGGTTTCATGGTATTGTAACATTTCCTGTATCTGAAACCTGCTAAATCTGTCTCAGAATTAGCTGAAAGCTGCTGTTATTTTTTTTCTCTTACTTTCTCTGGATGCAAGCTGTCCTTTCAATATTTGCAGCTCCCATCAGCTGAGAAATTACTCCCTCTTCAGTGCTCATAATATCTTTGCATTTGCTGCTAGCTGAGCTAAATAGAGAGATACTTCATCGTATGTGAAAATATTATTAATATAGCAAGAAAAGATACTTCTTAATACTGTTGAGGAAATTTGTAGATTTTGCAACATAAAAGATGTGCTTTAAATGATGCAAAAGGTTTTGTGTAATAAATTGCATATTACAGCATGCTCTTTCACATAGTGCTGGAAAATTTTAAAAGCCAATTACTTATTTAACTAATTTTTTTCTTGCTTCCTTCTTACTGCATCCGTAGTTTCAGAGCAATCCTTGCAATCAGGTATAGTACAGTAAATTAAGTTGTAAACATCTGAGTACCTTCTCTGGCCATTTTCTTGTGTTTGTTTGCATATTTGGTTGTGGGCTCACATTTTCCTAGTAGTGTTTGGATCTGGCATTCCTGTGCTCCAAAATTCTTTAATCCAAGAAAAGATCTTCAATTCAAAAAAGGGAAAATATAAGGGGTGAAAAATGTTGCACTTGCGCTTGGTGTGAGTCATGAAGAGGGGCAAGAAATTATTTGGCGTTTATTTTTGCAAATTCTTGTAGAGGAATTTGGGTTTTGTTTTTAAATATTAATTCAGGGAGACTTTGCATTTTTTTTATTTTTTTTTTTTTTTTTGTCTAAATGTTTTGTTTGGGGTAAGAGGTATAAATTCTTCAGTGCAATTTGTAGCTTCATCTTATTTGCCATTAGAAAGCTCTGCCTTCTGGTGTTCTTGCATGAGAGGGACTGATCTTGTACTGTCTCCCAGGAAAGGTCAGCATTGTACTGAAATAACCTGAAATAATGTGCTGACACCCATGTTCTACAGCGCAGAAGTAAAATCAAAACCAATGAGATAGTTACCTCTGCATGTGATGCAAAACAAAAATGTTAGAACATCTATTTTGTAAAGCCCTTGATGAAGAGAAGGCCTGAAAAGGGAACTTTATTAATTCATAGTCTTGTACTTTGAGGCACTGTGGTAGTATCTTCGTGATGTTGGTCTTAAAATATAAAAGGTTGGCTTTGGAGGATTCAGTACTGTGAACATGAAGCAACACATAGTAAGATTGTGTAGAGATAAGCTAGACAGTGGAACAGGACATGAAAGATCTCTGAGATGTAAGAAGCTTTTGAATACTCCTGGTTTCTCTAATTGTAAGTTAGCAACACACAATACATAATGCTTTTGTACTACATTTTAAAACATTTCTAGCTCTTTTTCGAGATTTCACTCTTTGTTGTAACTTAAGCTATATACACAAAGCTGATCCATTAGGGGAGATCTAATTATAGATTCTCAAGGCAGAGCTGTGAGTACTTGTGAGCTGGACAATGCTTCATGATCTCCCTGTTCCCAGAAACTGTTATTTAAAATAAAGTATTCCTAATGCTCATATGTTCAGATTTTACTATTTGTTGAAAAAAATTGGAACATCAAATTCTGAGCTATTGCCTTAATGGGGTTTATTGTGCTAACTCTTGGAAGCAGATTATTTGAAAACAGAGAAGATGCTTATTTTCTGGATGAGAGGAGAAAAGTGTGTTCTTAGTACCTGGGAAGGTGAAGGGAGAGAGGAGGGAAAGAAACCAGGAAGCTCCTAATAATTGTTCCGTCAGGTCTCCCATTTTAAGAGAATACAAAAATTGTGCAGGTGGTAGCTACCAGTCCTGGATGCAGAAGATTGACAGGGAAGGATCTTTGGAAGAAAGGCTTGAGGATTCGTTATTAGCTATGGTTCAAATAGTCTGAAGTTTTTAAAGCTGCATTTTTTCTTCCCCCTCTCTTGGAAAACCACTTGAACTGTGATCTGTATTTTTGAGCTTAAAATGTTTTTTTCCCCTTACATTTATCTTAGCTTTGCTTTTTTTCTACTAAAGTTTTACCAAGTACTTCATGAAATCTGAGTCACAGATAATACACACCTGAAATTACCAGATTTATTGGCATTTTGTCAGTGTTGAAAACTGTTTATTGGAACAACCATATTGTAATTTATGATGTTACCATCTAGGGAATATTAGCCTTGCTTATTACTCATTAACAGCCATACATGTCAACTACTTTTTTACTTCCTAAGGTAACATTTCACTGTGGGTTTCGTTTGTATAGTATTCATTTGGATACCTACTGCATATACAGAAATGTATCTACAGTAGTTTGGCTGTTGTAGCCAAATATTTCAGTAAAGTTCTGCTGCACAGAATATCCCACCACGAATTTGAAATTAATATTTGTAGAACTGATTTCCAAATATCTACCTGCCTAGTACAGCATTTAAGATATTTTTGCTGTAAGATAACTGATAATGTATTTGATTAAATTTTTAACGTTGTAGAGTGAGACACGGTTTTGTTGAAAAAAACTAGAAATGTGTAGGGAAATAATGTGTGTGGGAGACTCAGGAGCTCTGAAAAATACTTGGATTACTCAGTTTGAAAACCATGAAAAGTTAATATATATTTTTTTGCTAATTCAAATTTATAAAAAGGATCATTCTACAATTTAGAAATCTTGCTAGTTTAAAGGTGTGAATTTCCGTGTGTAATAAGGATATTGCAGTTCACTTCTAAAGTTCTGTCCTGGTAAGATTTTTCACATTAGGGGCTCGTGACAATGTCAGGAGGTAAATAGGCAAAAATAAGCAATTGTTTTCTTAAAACCAAATACTAGTTACTTGGGGTAACTATTTAAAATCAGGCTCAAAATTGCTAAATTTGCAAAATAAAAAATCTGAAGTGGAGAAAATAGAAGTCCAATCTCTACTTTTAAACTTGCTCAGAAGGCTGATCTGTACAGATCTTCAAAGCTGTTGTGATGCTATTTGGAGTACCTCAGGTTCAGGTAATTCTTCAAATGATCTGTGTATCGTGGCTGCATTTTTTGGATGGGTTTCTCTTCAGTGGTCAGGTGCTTGGGTAGCTTCTGTCTTTGATCCTCAGAGACTTTTCTGGCATTTGGTGGACTTTTTGACTTAATTGTTAGTGTATGGATACATTTAGAAGTAGACTCAGTGTTTGGCTCGCACCTGTAGGTGTAAAGTATTCTGTTGTCTCCCTGCTGTTTTCTTGACTTTTGTTTACCTGGATTATAAGGAAAGCATTATCTCAAGCATTATTTGCTTGTGGTACCCCAAGGAGATACTGGTTAGCTCATTGCTTTGTATATGTGATTATACCATGTATGGATATATAATTTATTCAGAAGTGAAAGTCTTTGCAGAGAGCAAATACAATATATTACTTTCTTCTAATGTTTTCAGTTTCAAAACCATGAGGGATAGAAAATTCCTGAGTTTTGTTTTAATTGGGTAGCTAAGATTCTGTAGCAAATTTAAAGGTGGTAGACTTAAAAAGAATAACTAAAAATATGATAGCAGCTCACTAACCATCCTGTTTTGGGGAACTGAATGAAAATATTGTGCCCAGTTGCTGACCATGTTGCAAGGCAGCACACAGTGAAGGCAAGAATTCCATCTAATATTGTTTATATGATTCTCACAGTCTCATAACCATGTGAGTATTCAAAATAGCTAAATTAATATCACTTAGGTAAAGTGCAATGCAAACAGTACTGTATATGCCTTATGCAATCTTTACTCCACTGAGATGAAAGAAAAAAAGCTTATTTCTTAAAAGTATTCAGATGTGTTCATTTCCATTAGGGACTATATCTATATGAGCATATTATGCAGCTTATTCATGAAGGGACTTGTAAAATCTCTGTAATTCTAGTGTCTGACTACTGAATAATCTTGTTTGTTTGTTTCTTGCAATGCCCTTTACAGATGGGTCATTGCTTTCCCATCTGGCAGGTAGAAACAAAGCACAGAGAAAGGCTGGTGGAATAAAGAAATGAGTTTAGTTGTTCTGAACTCAAGCCTACTTTCCTCACTGAAGCCGAATTTAGGAATTCAACTGACATAAAAAATAATTCAGATTTGTGGCTTAAGTGGACATACTCTAATACAATAAAATTATATACCTAAGCTATTTTAGTAAATGTAGTATATTGGTCATTTTACATTTCTAGAAATGAACATATCTGGAAGTTGGTCTTGTAATGGAGACTGATTTTCATATACATAATCTGTGAAAATGAGGTAGATATCTGTGTTGGCATGTATGAAATACAGTGGTTTCCATAGATAATTATACAGGGAAAGAATGACACGTATTTGTAAAACATAGAAATTATGTTTCTTTCGTGTATTTTTTTATATATTCATATGTTACTTTGAACAAATTACTGCTGTCTTTCATTCAGCCAGCATCCTATTCAGACAAGTAGTACGTCTGCAGATGTGCTTTCCCTTGTGAAAAGCTTTCTGTATGCCTGAGCATGGACTTGTTGCTGTTTTTTTTAAAGGAAAAATCTTATCACCAAGTTTCCTGAAGAAACATTCTAAGTAAAAATAATGTCTTTTCAATTTTTTTTTTTTTCCAGCATCTGTAAAAGTGCTAAAGAGTATGTGTGAAAACTTCTATAAGTATGCAAAACCGAAAAAAATCAGAGTCTGTGTTGGGACGTGGAATGTCAACGGGGGGAAGCAATTTCGAAGTATTGCCTTCAGAAATCAGACTCTGACTGACTGGCTTCTGGATGCACCAAAGTTAGCTGGTATTCATGAATTCCAAGGTAGAATTTGTATTCTGTCAATTTTTGCTCACGCCCTCTGATTTTCATAATTAGATCATAAACATAGATATCTGATGTCTTGATTCTTATGCTAAATTACAAACAATAAGTAGCTTTTTTAATATTTAAATGCAGATCGCAAGGGCAAGCCTGTAGACATATTTGCCATTGGATTTGAAGAAATGGTGGAATTAAATGCAGGAAACATTGTAAATGCCAGGTAAATCATTGTGAACGGTTTAGTAAATAATCACTTTTTTTTTTTGAGAAAAATGTTGCGTCAATTTTTTTTTCTCCTCTTTTGTAATGCTTGGGACTAGCCTGGATTAATTTTTGACTCTCTGCCAGTTTCTGTGCCAGGATTACAGACTTCATCTCAGCGTTCCCTAGGAAAGCTGTGATCACTTAGATCACGTATAATGTCAGTTCAAGGATCCAAACAGTCAGTACTTGACCATATTTTTGATTGCATCTTCACCAGCCCCTCAACATTTTCCCTCATTTAACACATTGAAGGAATTTACCTCCCAATGCTATTGGTGTTCTGCAGTCTCTTACTTTCCTGCTGCTGGGAACAGCAAGTCCTGTGAAATTCTTTCCAAAGGCATGTATTGTTGGTATTCTTGTATATAGTGTCCTATATACAGATTTTGATCTGTATAAAGCAAGCATTCCTTCCATACTGTCATTCCATATATTACACTTATATACTCCTGTTGGAGTCTGGATTTTTCACTCCTGTCATAGGGGGTTATGAACATATATTTTTGTCCATGGTGGCTAATAAAAGTGATGAAGTCTTTATGTGTAGTACTAGGATCATATTCACTTTGTCCATTGTTTTGTCTGATTGTTTTGCATATTTTCTGGTGTTTAGCAAGCTTTAACTCATTGGGAGAAGCATGTAAAGCCTATGACACTGCTAGCCACACAGGTTTTTGTCTTGAGAACAAAGTGGCAGTTTCTCACGTAGTAATTTAACAATTTCTAGTTAATACTGTTTCTAGGTCTGTTATTTTTCATTTATATTGAATGCTAGCTCTGAAAACCATAGTCTCTTAGGTCTCCAAGGAACATTCTTCTTTATCTCTGACCATGGACATCTCTTTCCCAATGCTGATTGAGCTATAGGATAGGAAGTAACTCCTTAGAAAAACTCTTAGGTTTTGCTGCTCTAGCCTAGTCTCCTGAAATACAGGAAAGATAATCCTGGCTCCTAATGTTGTGGTGTTGAGAAAAGTGAGGCAGCATTTTATGAATCTGAATTTGAAATGATGATTTCCTATTTGTCTGCCAGAAGGCATCTCAGCACTATTCACAACATGGCTTTGGCTTACTCCCCCAAGATTTTATTTCAAGTTATTGTACGAAGTTTATTCAATTGGATCAACAGTTTAGGTGCCAGCTTCATTTGATTAATTTTAAAACTGACATTTTTTTAATCTACCTGCTAGCACAACCAACCAGAAGCTCTGGGCTGCTGAACTGCAGAAGACTATATCAAGAGATAACAAGTACGTGCTGCTGGCTTCTGAGCAGTTGGTGGGTGTCTGCCTTTTTGTGTTCATCAGGCCCCAGCACGCTCCTTTTATCAGGTCAGTGAACACCCAGCTGTGCCCAAGTTGGGTCACTTTCCGTTTGCTTTGTATTGCAAGCTCACATACTAGTGTACTAAGAAGCTACCAGGCTCTTCATCTTCTGGGGAACTAGCTGGTTAAATTCTTCCTTCTTTGGTCTTAAATGCCCGATCAATTGCCCAGAAAGCTTGAAAAGCACGAATGTTACATTGTTACCTGCTCAATAGTTTTTGGCATTTTTTAAAAAAAAGCCAAGTGGCCTTACTGCTGTAAGAACACTGTGTAATTGTTCTCTTACCCTTAGACTGTCATACTCAGATGTATTTAAAGCTTTTAACTTCTGTGCCAATATATTTGAAGGCTTAATAGTTGTATAACTCTTATAGGGATGTTGCTGTTGATACTGTAAAGACCGGCATGGGAGGAGCCACTGGCAATAAAGGTGCTGTAGCAATTCGGATGTTGTTTCATACCTCCAGCCTTTGCTTTGTCTGCAGTCATTTTGCTGCAGGGCAGTCACAAGTTAAAGAGAGAAATGAAGACTTTGTAGAAATAGCTCGAAAGCTCAGTTTTCCAATGGTAAGTAACAGTGTTCCAATTCCATAATGAGTGACCAGTTAAAACTTTGAGTTCCAGCACTGTCATCCAAAAGCTGTTATCGGTATTTTTCCCCCTCCTCTGGTTCTTTTGGAAATCAAATTTACTTGGGCTAGAGGTCTCAGAGATCATTAAGTTGCCACAATTTTTATTAAAATAGATGACTGCGGAAAGAATAGACCTTTCATGTGCAGAAACTGATGGAGCTCATTAAGCACGAATTCACTTGCATTAGGCATCAAGGATTTAGCACAGGGAAGAGACCTTTATAGATTCCTGTCATGGAGTAGAACTTCTGTAGGCACTGGAGTTAATCAGCTATGAGAAAAAATAAGTGGGAAACAGCACTTGTTCAGTACACAAGAATGATTTTTACTAGCTTGTTTTAACTTCTTGTTTACTTATTTTTGTCAAGTGAATTGTACAGTTCTTTACCATATGCTCATGAAGTATTACAAACACCAAGCAAATACATGATAGTTTTATTAATGAAACAGAATGTTTCAAGCTGCCTTCAGTTTTGTAGTCAAACTGTCCTTTGTTAAATTCTGTGGCACTATGCAGGAGTCCGTGTTATTTTACAGGGGTTTCTAATTTAGAAACTTTGCCCCTTGGTCATATTTGATTTCTTCTAGAAAATACTGTATTATTCTGGTTCCCAGAAGCAGTTTCCTAAATGCTGTTGTTTTGATCTGCCAGTGTATCTACTTTGATTTACTTACGAGCAATGGAAAAATCAAATCAAAGAGGGAACTAAAAATTCTCACTTTAAAACGTAGGCTTTGTTTAAACTAAGAGCCCTTCTGTTGCTCTCACCCTCGTTATGAAAATTCTATGTAACTGAAAAGTCTACAATTAAATCTGAACAACAGAGCCTTCAATTTGTAGTTTGTCAAGATATTGTGCCACAAGATTCCAGGGTAAAGTGTTCTGTTCTTGCAACCTCTTTGTGACACAGGTAGCAGCCATCATAGAGCAGACTTCTAAAACAGAAGTAGAAACCCGAAGAATTTTAGATTCCAATTCAGATGATTCATGTTTCTTTAGAAATGCAAACTATGTAAGAAATGTTACTACTTTTATCCTTTATATGTGTGAATACCATACAGCTGGCTTTGTTGTTCTAATGATGAACACCATATGAACACCAAGTGTCAGCATGTATTTCAGTTTTCATCAGCTAGCAATGATGCATATTTTACAGTTAAAAGCTGAACTGCACCTGAAACTAGTAAATTTGTCACTCGGTTGTTTTTAACTTCACAACATGCTTCTGTTTTACAGGGAAGGATGCTCTTTTCCCATGACTATATCTTTTGGTGTGGTGACTTTAATTATCGAATAGATATTCCAAATGAGGAGGTTAAGGAGCTAATACGACAACAGAACTGGGATGCCCTTATAGCAGGAGACCAACTTATCAATCAGAAAAATTCTGGACAGGTATCTCAAAAATGTTACCACACTTTAAAATATTTTTCATTTTGGTTTTAGCAATTTTCCGTGGTACTTCTATAAAGCCATATCCTCACCATGTTTCACTTACCTCTTTTGTCCAGTTACTGGTATGGAAGGGTGGGACATAGCAACATTTAGTAACCTAGTTGTAGTGACTGATCTAGTCACTCACAGAGGAGGCAGTGATGCAAATACAGCCATAGCAGTCACTTTTTTCTTTCTTTCCTGAGAAAGAAAAGAAACTCAGTCGTCTTTTTAGAACTTTGTGTTGGAGTTTACTACTTAAAATATTTTTCTTTTTATCAGGTGCAATTATTAAAAAGTGTATTTATAGATTTTAATGTTCTTGTTTACTTTAAATTGCTGCAGTAATAGGTCTACTGCTGTTACTGTCATTCTGTGGGAAAAATAATCTGAATGGTAGCCTTTTTTACTTATAAAGAAAAAGCATAGAATAATGAATTCTGAAGAAAGCTTCAGATGTTAGATTTTTAGGATTTCTTGGGAGGAAGCACATAGTAATTAAAGACTATTCATAATGAATCAAATTTTGTGTGAAAGTGTGCATTTTCTTTTCAGTTTTATGCTGTAGATGGTAAAATGAGAGACAATCCTCTGTTGTTAGTTTTGTCTGCTTGCCAGCAATGTGATAGTGTCCCTTCCTGGGAAGAAATAGTATTGCACTGCTGGTATAATATTCCATTATTTGGAAGCACCTGAGTGGGCAGCAGGGACAGCTCCACAGTTGTTAACTGCTGTATATGCTCTTCGGAAAAGGCATTTACATAGCAAATTTCTTCATATAAGTAGGTTAAGAAATAATTAATGAAGGCAAAGAAATTAATAAATTGTCTCAAAAGTTGCAGATCTTCTGACATTCTGACATTGGTCTTCTGACTGATTTTTAAATTGACTGGGTTTCATTTTATATTTCCAACAAGAAAAGAAGGCTAATCTGTCATTTGGTGCAGACTTGCCTAAGTTAAATTTATATTTTGCAGATCTCTGTGAAATAAAACTGTCCAGACAAGACTGAACTTAAGACTGGAGCTAGTAATCTGAAGTGTTGTAGCTTGTATCTAGTTCAAACTAGACAAATCTACTGCCTTGTGTCAGATGGCTGTATCTGCTCATGTTCAATGTACCTAATGGATATTTTATTCCTTTCAGTATCTCTAAATGCCACATGTACTCTCAACAAATGATTTCTCATAGTATCTTTTTATTTTCTTTTCCTATTCACCAGAGAAGGTTAATATTCTCTCAGTCATGCAAGTCATATCTTTTTTCTTTTTTTCCCCTTATTATTGGGGCATCATGTGTCAATTTGGGGGAATGTTTTGCATGCTCACATAGGCACATAAAATATTAACCTTAATTTCCAACTTCTCCTGACACATGAGCAACGAACCAACTAACTAAAGTGCAGTGGGCAGTATCTATGTTCTGATGACCTTAAGTTCTGAATGACATTGGAGTAGCAGGAGGTTGCTGTGAGCCTGGGCTTAAAGATATAAATGTTGACATGTTTAATAATGACCTGTCTGGGTCACTAGTTAGTGGCAAATGTGGAATGTTTTTAGCAGATAATATTTGGAGAAGGATACATATTATCAAATTACTGGGGGTTTCTTGAGATATATACACAGGTTTTCACTGTTAGAAAAGAGAATTCTGATTAGTGTCAAGCTGTTTCCCATCTGTTTCTGACTTCTGGTATGACACATAACTGCTTTGTTTCTTACAGATTTTTAGGGGATTTTTGGAAGGGAAAATAAATTTTGCTCCTACGTACAAATACGACCTGTTTTCTGATGACTATGATACCAGTGAAAAATGTCGCACACCAGCGTGGACAGATCGTATTCTTTGGAGAAGAAGAAAATGGCCTTTTGACCGATCAGGTTTGAGTGCTTCCTTGTGTCATTTAAAATATTCTTTTAACTGGCTTATAGAATCCGTTTGGTGACATTCACAGTGCCTGGGATTCTGAGGTTCTGTCCCTGACTTCGTATCACACAAAGTGTCTGCAATGAGTACAGTGATGCTAAACAGGAGAATCAAGAATCAGATACCAGTTACTGATATTTTAGTGCTTCAAAAGGAACTTCTGTTTTCTTCAGTAATACACTTGGGTTTGGTTTACTTTTTTGCTTTTTACAACTAGTTTACAACAGGGGAGAATTTTAGGGGAGAATTTTGTAGAATATGGGTGATGGTTGGACTCAATCCCATGGGTCTGAAAGCTGAAAGCTTCTATGATTCTATGAACTAGTTTATTTTAAAAGTATATTCTTGCAATCGCTATGTTTTTCCCCTTTTTTGTTTTCATGAATACTGAATGTAGCTGAAGACCTGGATCTTCTGAATGCTAGTTTTCACAACGACAGAGATGTCCCTTATACATGGACTCCTGGCACTTTGTTGCACTACGGAAGAGCTGAACTGAAAACATCTGATCATAGGTCTGTTTTATTTTATGCATTACCTCCTAATAATTGAAGATTTGATATCCATGTTATAGATTTTGTTGCTCAGATACTCTGCTTACAGGTGTTTCTTGTGTATTTTTTTCCAAGGCCTGTGGTTGCACTGATTGACATAGACATATTTGAAATTGAAGCAGAAGAGAGACAGAAGGTTTATAAGGAGGTGATCGCAACGCAAGGACCACCTGATGGTACTGTAATGGTCTCCATCAGGGGTTCTTCAGCAGAAGAAAACTATTTTGATGATAACTTGATTGATGATCTTCTCCAGAGATTTGCAAGCTATGGTGAAGTTACACTTATAAGGTTAACAAGACTTTTTACTTTCAATCGCTGTTCCTCTTCGCTGTTCCCTCCTATTTCCTGAATAAAGTTGCTTTCTTAGTGAGCATTTCAGTTATGATCTCCTTAATTTTTAACATTTAGATTTTAACTTTAATGTCTTTGCAGTTG
The DNA here is from genome assembly GCF_036169615.1 of Heliangelus exortis. Classification (NCBI taxonomy): domain Eukaryota; kingdom Metazoa; phylum Chordata; class Aves; order Apodiformes; family Trochilidae; genus Heliangelus; species Heliangelus exortis. The sequence goes on from NC_092422.1 coordinate 92,077,269, forward strand.
AGAATTAGTTTTACATACCTGTATGTGTCTCTGTTTTCAGACTTAATTTTTCAGATAGTCTTTATTTTTGAGATAAGAGTATCATGCTGACTTTGTCAGAAATCAATCAGAGTTAAAATTACATAAATTTTAAGTATGTAATTTAAGTTTGGTATTCTAAAATTAGTTCATAGCTGTAAAAGAATGCTGGAGTGCTGTGCTTTTCTAATTAAACTATAAGTGTTGTGATATTTTGTTTGGGTTTATTTGGGGGGTTGCTTTGTTTTGCTTTTGTTTTGTTTTGGCTTTTTTTTCAGAAGACTAGGAACACAGTCCCAAGTCCATAGTCTTAATGTCATGTGGAACACCTAATACAAATATCTAACCTGCAGCCACATTATTACTATTGAATGCGTAGCTGAAATCACAGTAACACATTTTAAGAGGACAGTGCTTTTGCTCATTGATATTGACCCTGTTCTCTTTTGCCTTTTTTTTTGTTTGTTTTTGGTTTTGGTGCAAGGGTGCATTCAGTTGAAGCTTATTAGCTTTACATACATAATTATGTATATTTTAATGAACTTTAAAAAATAACTCTTTTCCATCAAGTGAAACATTGAAAAAACTTTAAGATAAGAGGCTTTAAAAGTTAGTAGGTACGAAAAAATATTTTAATTATTGTTTCTAATGGATTTTGCAGGTTTGTGGAAGACAAGATGTGGGTAACATTTTTGGAAGGAAGCTCAGCTTTGAATGTTATAAATTTGAATGGTACTGAGGTAAGGTAAAAACTACTGAATTTCTGTATAGCAAGAAAAAATCCAGCTTTTTAAAAAGCATTACTTTGAGTTTCAAAAGCAAGCTGAGAGAAGCACCAAACTTTTTATTTTTAGGAGAAAAGGACTGCTAGAGAAATGAAGATCTCAGATTGAGGGCCACCTTCATTACTTGAGGGATTTTTAATTCTTGGGGTTTTTTTTAATGGTTTAAAAAGCAGAGTTTTTACTTCAGTTTGTAGTATGAACCAGCTTGTTTAACCTGCAGTTATTTAAAATTCATAACTCCTGTCCTGAAGTGTCTTTAAAATGTCCATTTCAGCTCTCATTGATTTCTGTAGTATTTAATCTTTGTAAAAATTTTAAGTTTCATGTTAAAATTTTTACTGATCTGTTCCTGTTAAGACTTAGATTCTATAATGTGATGTTTGCGCAGATCCTTGCATCAGCTGAGAGTTCCACTGACAGTTCCAGGGTTCAGTGTCATGTGTCAGTTTGTAGATCAAAGGCCTGATATTCTCTGTCTTAAAATGACTTTGCTAATGTAGTTTATACGTAAGTTTGGTTTTGTTTACAAAGAGTAGTGTTTCTGTCAGAATAAAGAAACCAGAAACTTTATTAACTGAACAGGAAAATCTTACGAGACAAGTTGTTAGTTTTTCTTTAGAAAGATCTTAAAAAGTTGCAATAACTGTTTAAACTACATAAATCCACTTGATTGCCAAAATGCAATGAAAAGCATAATTATTTTTTCATGTGTCACTGCCATTGTTTAGTCCAAGAAATTATTATAGACTTTCTTGTACTTTTTAAGTGATTATTTTTTTAAATGCTGAATTGTAATGTTCATAGTCTTACCAATTTCTCTTTTGTGCATACCTGCTTGGCAATTCAGCTACTAGGGAGGACTATAAACATAAGCTTGAAAAATCCAGATTGGATCAGAAGTTTGGAAGATGAAATGAATCTAGAGAAGATTAATATTGGGCTGCCTTCATCAACAAGCTCCACTTTGCTTTGTGAAGATGCTGAGGTTACTGCAGACTATGATATGGAAGGTTTGTTGTAAAAAAGTACTCCTACTTTTGAAACAGTTACAGTCCTAAATAACATGGATAATCTCATGTATAAATAAATATGTTAAATTAACATGCTTATGCCCATCTCAACCAGTTAATGAAGATCCCCATTATTTCCAACAGTATCTTGATGGCTCGTTGAGCAGTGTCAGTTTGCACTGTATCTCTAGGCTTTTAATCATTTGCTGACCTTCTCTTTATTTTTCTCACTTTATCCTGTGACTTACCCACTCAGGGTCACTTCCTCCTGGCAACTTTTACTGCTCATGGAGAAACCCAGTAAGCAGGATATACACATCTTCAGAGCACAAAGGCATTATTTTTTTTGCCAATACATTATGCAGATTAATACAGTAGATGAACAGAACTAATGAGCTCCCGTGCTAAGCATTGGTACACCCCCAAGAAGACACCTGGGGAGCCTTTGACAGGCAGGCAAATATGAGTTGGGTAAGGAAACCCTTAGAATGCTCACTGAAACAGGCTGATCTTCAGTACTGATTGTTTTCTGGTTCCCTGTATTTTGTAGAGTTTGTTTTATCCCAGAAGGATTTTTTGTCTTTTTGTTTCCTACTTTGTTTCCTAGTGGAATCCTCAAGCTGCTGAATATCACTGTTTGCAGCAATTGTACATATTTGGTTTTCTTTACCTGCATATTTCTCATCTATGTACTTTGTCACAGCTGATTGTTTTTTTAATCCATTAATTTTCACAAAAGATCTACTTCACTGTCCTCTTTTCTCTTTCCCTTTTCTCTTTCTCCTTTCTCTTTCCCTTTTCTCTCTTTCTCCTTTCTCTTTCCCTTTTCTCCTTTCTCTTTCCCTTTTCTCCTTTCTCTTTCCCTTTTCTCCTTTCTCTTTCCCTTTTCTCCTTTCTCTTTCCCTTTTCTCCTTTCTCTTTCCCTTTTCTCCTTTCTCTTTCCCTTTTCTCCTTTCTCTTTCCCTTTTCTCCTTTCTCTTTCCCTTTTCTCCTTTCTCTTTCCCTTTTCTCCTTTCTCTTTCCCTTTTCTCCTTTCTCTTTCCCTTTTCTCCTTTCTCTTTCCCTTTTCTCCTTTCTCTTTCCCTTTTCTCCTTTCTCTTTCCCTTTTCTCCTTTCTCTTTCCCTTTTCTCCTTTCTCTTTCCCTTTTCTCCTTTCTCTTTCCCTTTTCTCCTTTCTCTTTCCCTTTTCTCCTTTCTCTTTCCCTTTTCTCCTTTCTCTTTCCCTTTTCTCTTTTTCTCCTTTCTCTTTCCCTTTTCTCTTTTTCTCCTTTCTCTTTCCCTTTTCTCTTTTTCTCCTTTCTCTTTCCCTTTTCTCTTTTTCTCCTTTCTCTTTCCCTTTTCTCTTTTTCTCCTTTCTCTTTTTTCTTCCTCTCATTCTCTTTTTTTCCTTTTCCCCATTTGCAACGGGATTTGTTATTTAGGAGACATTGATGACTACAGTGCTGAAGTAGAAGAAATCCTTCCTCAGCACCTACAGCCAACTTCAGGTTCTGGTGTTGGAACCTCCCCAAGCTCTTCACCACGTTCCAGTCCCTGCCAATCCCCTACACTGTCGGATGGACCTGCGCTCCCAGTGAGACCGAGCCGAGCACCAACAAAAACTCCTGGACCACCTGTTTCCACACACAGTGAGTAGTGCTTTCCCTGACTGCCTCTGATACTATACCAGCTGGCAGCTGTAGAGCCCAGTGATAGAATACTGTCTTATTAGATTATTTTTAATAGAGCTTTTAGATTAATATTAGATGCTTTTCTTCTTAATGTCTAATGTTTTATAGATAATTTGCCTTGGGCAAATCACCTTATCTTTGTATCTCAGTCTTTCTACTGAGCAGTGGAAGAGCTTTGTTTCCTGAATCTTATTTAGTACACTGTATGGTGATCTACGCTGCTGCAAACTACAGAACTTGCTCTAATTCTTTAGCATTTCATCATGAAAGAGACCTCTCAAAAAGCTACATGATTAATAGGCTTTCTAAGCTGATTGGTTTAAAACCTCTCTTCAAAAATGCTGCTGCAATGTGTTACTGTAATTCCAGTTCACTTTAGTCATGCTTTTCAAATACAAACCATTTCAATTAATGCTGGATCAGCTGTACTATGTAAATTGTAATTGGTAGACTTCTAACTTGGATGTATAATATGAAAGCTTCTGTTTAAACACAACTCCGTTTTAGTGACAAAGTGGACATTTATAATCAGCAATGGCTTCTAGAACAGCTTATTTCAATGCAATTTGGAGTAACTTTATAAAGATTCCTAAAGTGCCTTCAAAATTTTCTGTGTAGCTTTTTTTTCCAGAGCACTTTGTACTTTGGATCAAAATAAAAATGACAGGATCAAAATAAAAACTTGGAGCTCTGCAGTTTGTAACAATGTTCAGGATGCCATGAAGAGCATAAAGCATGAGACAAAAGTCTTGGCTTAGGAAATCTGCTTCTTTCCATAATTGGTTATTCCTCTCACAAAAAATGTTTTCGCTCTCTCAAAAACGTCTGTGTCATTCGTTTCCAGGGCTGGGGACTAACTGTTCACTCTGTGAAAATAACTTACCACGAGAATAGCTTTATTGTTATTAGAATGTACAATTGATTCATTTTGGCACTGTTTTCTGTCATGTTCTTCAGCTGAATTTCAACTTGGTACCCAGCAGAAAGAGCCTTCCCAGAGCTTGGAGCCTAAGCGTCCTCCACCACCTCGCCCCGTTGCTCCTCCTGCACGCCCTGCTCCACCACAGAGGCCACCCCCACCATCAGGTAATGTGATGGCATAGATCAGGTTGTCAAGAATATTTTGTTTCAAGTCTGTGAGATGAACTTAGAAAGTCCACACCCAAACTAGATACTATACCCTTGGTTTGGGGATGAATGGAACATAGAAATTTTTCACTAAAATGTAATAGCAACAACAGGATGGGAAAAGACAGAATTTTTAGTACCATTAAAGTATTACTACCTTTGCTTATAGATTAAGTTTTAAAATTTTATAGATTTATTTTCACAGTTTAAAAATGTGAGCTTTCTTACAGCAGTGTTTATTCAACATTTTTATGTTTATAGCATCTTCATTTTAAAAATAAAAGATAAATAATCCTGTGCATCCATTGATTTATATCCATTTAATTTTGGCATCAGTATGTATGCATTTTATCATGTCTGGGTTTTTAATGTTGAGTTCATCTGGATCATCTGAAAATGTAAACAATTGAGTGCTAAGAGAAACTGGATGTTCAGAAGCATAGAGGCAACATAGTAACAAACTGATCCTTGTCATTTTTAACTTTCTCATTCTTTTTCTTCCCTCTTACTGTACTGATATTTTTCATTATTGCTGCATTCATTTCTTAAATACTGTAAGGCGGTAGGAGTCCTGCACCTGCTAGAAAAGAATTTGGAGGTAATGATTTTAATTGTTTTCAAATATGAATACATAGCAAAACTACTGTGGTGGTCTGTTGTGACAATACTTAATATGATGATATCCACAGGTATAAAATGGGTAATTCTTAAATATCAATGCAATTTCTTTTTCAAGGTTTGAATCCCCCTTTGAATTAAATTTGACTTCTTAGTGAAAAAAATATTTCCACAGAGGTTGATAGAGTCAGAGAGGTTGGAGTTGTTCCAGGTTTTTATTACTTTGTCCCAGTCAAAATATACCCAGCAAACTTCCCTGTGAAAGCTGAAACTCATCTTTAGCTGTGAAAAGGTTAGTTAGCTTTTTCCTCACAGTCCATTACAAGGATTGTTGTAAAATGGGTTATGACTGTAGGTACTTGCAGTGACTATTCATTAATTAGTTGTAAGTTGAAACTATTGCTGGTCTGGCCCAGTTTTCTCTGGATGACCACTAGGTAACAGAGAGCTCCAAATCACTGAGCTATATTTTTATTGAAGCCAAACACTGACATAAGGGTGGTTATTTTTCATTTCCAAGTCTCAAATACGCTCCTAAGCCCTTAGGGACATGAAACATCCTCTATAGTTCTTGGAAATAGCATTCAGAAACACAAACTTACCAAAGGTATTTATTCAGTTACTTTGAAGAATCTCAAGAGCTTATAGGTCTTTGCAAAGTAAAAAAAATCCTGAAATATTTCTCCCCTAATTCCTTCCCTTTTGATAATGCTCAGGGTCTCAGCAACCTTTCAGGATAGTTTTGGTTTTTTTCCAGTTTGATCTGGTTTTGCATGTAATAATGACTTACACATTCTCAGAAGTGCTTCATGTTTAAAATAATCTTTGCCCTTCTTTGTCACATGTTTCATAATTGAGCTGTTCTGCTTGGACTTAAATCAGTTCATTAATACATGGGATAGAGTGACAATGGTGTTAGCTCCTCTGAAAGATTTCTTCATGGCTTTTCAGACACTGTCTCTCGGTAGGAAAGAGGGATTTTTTTTTTAGAAAATAATTCAAAAGTTTTGAACAATCTCAAAAAAACAGGTTAACTATTTTAAACAGTATATAAGTATCAGCTAGCTTATTCTGATGCCAAGCAGAGTTGTGCATGACTCTTAGATACAGTGGGAGGAAGTTATTATGCCAAATGAACTAGTTAAAATACTTGTTTTAGAAAATAGCTGGTTTATACATAACACACCACATATAAAATTCAGTTCATGGTACTACTTCAGTCCTATACAGTTTAATATGCACTGACACAGTCCTGTTATCCTAATTTGTCTCAATTATGAAAAGACTAGTCCTTTTTTCCCTATTGTAACTGCATCAAACTTGCTTTTTATGCAGTCTTTTAAACGAGACTGTAGTGTATTTTTTCATATATTATATATTTTCATATATTATTCTAACTCAAAGCTCATCTCACTTTTTCTTTTCTCTTAATTTTCCACTCAAGGTATACATTTGTAAGCCATACTGCTTTGCTTTTCAGCAGCACCTGAGCTTAGCTCTGAGCAAGCTAGCACAGGACTGGAAGCACTAAAAATGTCACGGGGTGTTACTATGCTACTATGGCATCTGTTTCTCTTACCTAGAATTAAGGTTCCTAAAGCACTGTGAAAATATCCCTTTGTACTGTATCAGTGTTTAAAACTTTGTTTTTATATCTGAGTAGTACATGCAAAATGGTAGTGATCATTTCTTTAAAATGGTGTGTATTTTAAGTGTTACTTTTCTCTTTTTTTGGCTTATGTGTTTTAAGCTTTTTTTCTGATTGCCCATAGCATTTTGTCTCATGCCTCTCACAGAATGCTTTGAAAATGGGATCATGATTTGGGCATCTAAGTTTTTATAGAGTTTGGTCATAGTTCACATCATTTTGCAACTTGGAATTCAAGACAACAAGGCTATGTACTCATTGCAGGCTTTTTGCAAAGTGTAGAATTTTTGTCTGCTATGGAACATTTCCACTGAGGATTTTATAAGCTCACTTGTTTACAGTTTAAATCAATGTGTTGCACTGTTTACATTTTGAAAAAGCTCTTTGTTTTTTTGAACATGAGGAAGAGCACTTTCCCTTTCTTGATGAAGAAGGGATGTTTAGTAATGGAGGAAATAAGCCTTAATGCTAAAACAGTAAATGCATTGTTCAAATGTATGCTAATGGCCTAAATTTTTTATGTAAATATATACACATACACACATAGGCACATATGCACATGTGTGCATATTCACATTTTACTTTATGAGAAGTTGAGGCTGCTTTATTTTCCATTATGCTAATGTGTAAATGTAGTCTTCCCAAAACTTCAGTTCTGTCTAAAAGATGTCAGGGCATATGTCACAGGTTGTTTCTGTATAAAGCCAACTTCCTTCCTTAAATACTATTGAAAGCAAGTATGTGATATCTTTACTTGTAAAATACTGTTTCAAACTGTAATGGAGTTTTCAGGCTACATACAGACTACAGTAATAGATTTAAAACATATTTTAAAATGTGTTTCATATTTTCCTTTTTGCACTATCCTTAACATTAAAATCTTCCTATGATGCCAAGTGTGATAACATCAAAGCACCGTAATTTTGCTTTATCACTGTTGAAGAGTATTAACAGTATGTGAATTTTGGGGTATTTGACCTTTATGGCCTTTCTCTCCCATATAGTAAATATTTTCACATTTGCAAAACCTTTCAAAATTCACATGCACAGAAGTCTTCCCTTGTATGGTGCACTGACATAGGAAAATGTCTATGTGCTATGGTCAAAGAGGTTCTCTGCCTTCTTTCTCCATAAAGAAGTTGACTTTATTAATCATCTTGGATAAAACAAGATTTGTTTAACAAGAGCACCCTGAAAATACTTATTCAAAGTACAGACTGATTTGAGCTTTGAGAGAGAAAAGTGCAGAAGATCTGTGAAATGAACAGGCTAGTTCCCTGCTCTTGGAGAGCTTTTATTGTGTCCATTTCCATTAATACTCTCAGATATTAGCTCTACATCTCTGTAACAACAGAGGGTTCAAAGAAGTGTCCTTCTACTCTGTTGGGCTGCTCTCCACCTCCCTTTATTTTCCTCCAGTTAACAGGTAGGCTTCTCATAGCCTCTGGGTTACCACTTTATTTTCTCCTCCAGGGTTCCTCTGAGTAACATGGGAGAAGGGCAGAGCTAGTACCTGAAAGCAACCAAATGTTCTCAGGCAGTGATCTCTTCCTATTTCCCACCCTTGACAAACACTCTCAGTTCATCCCTCCTTGGTGTTGCTTCTCTTGCAGAGAAGTTCACTGTTTGAAACTTATGGTGGTGGAAACCTAATGTTAATTGCCAGGGCCTGGATCCCACCCAAAATATGTAACATATGATAGTGTTCACCACAGCTGAACCAGATGTCCAGCAAAACCAGAGATCTTACATCCCTGGAGATAATCACATAGCAGCCTCATCTGCAACCTTCACTCTTCCTACTCTGAGTGACACCTCCACCCATATCTGACAAAATTCACAGCACTCTTTCCAGATCATAGAGAGCTCCTGAGCAGATACCACACACTGGCACATCATGAGAAAGCATGAGGCTGTGTCATCGCTAAGGCAAAAGTTGCTTTTAAGGTAGGCTTCTTGAACACTGGCCCCCTTTCCTTCCTCTGTACTTGAGCCATTCCAGAGTTGCCAGATATTAGTTACTTTTTTCCTATGCGCATGCCTTAAGGATTTCTCCTTGCATACTCTCTCTGTCCTGCCATGTCTTTACCATAGAATTTTATGGACCCAGTAGATGCTTGATCAAACTGCAGAAATAAAATAATTCAGCATGGTTCTGCATGATTGAAAATCATTGGCATCTTCTTCTGGGCAGCAATTGATAAACCTTTCTCAAATAGTGTGCTGCTCGGAGATAACTTTATGATACAGTACTGTAGGATGCATTATATAAAGTGGAAAACTTATTTCTTCCATAAAACTTCTTATTGTAATCTTGGCAGAAATATACTACACGGTTTTCTCCTAAATTACAGGAAGCAGACAATGTTGCAAGGTATAACTGATGTACCTGTTTATTTTCAACCGTTTGAGTATAGGTATGTGCTCTGCTTTAGAAGAGTTTCAAGACTGACATGTAATATCATTCTGAATTTACAAAAGTTTGTGGAGAGTGAATCTGAAGAAATGAAATTCTCCTTCAACTGTCATGTGAAATTGAAGTAATAGCATGTTTTTAAATGTGATTGTACTTGCTGATCTCTTATTTGTATCAATCCCATTTCCCTATGCTGCTACAGTTATCTCCTACAAGTGACTACAGTCTACCTAGGCTGTTTTGAAGTTATGTAAAGCTGTCTTGTGGCAGTGTTCTTGCTGGTTTTACTTTCTCAACCTACTGCTTTTCTTATGCAATGTACAGCTTCTCTTCTTTCTCTGAAAAGGTCTTGGAGCTCCTCCCAGTCCTGGGGTAGCTAGGAGAGAAGTAGAAGGTAACATAACAATTTTTGTATTCTAGAAATGGATTTCTAATTTAATACCTGAGTCATGTTATTGCCTTTGTGATACTTAAAGGTGGTTTCATTAAGGTATTTATTGTGTAGGATCTTTCTTTTCTATAACATAGCTTTCAGACAGCCAAGTTGCATCCTGTTTTTCAGGGATAGTGTGAACTGTTCAAGAAATGAAAAATGAAGTGAAAACTTAAGACTGCACTAATCAAGAAGAATGCTTTCAAGACTGACTCTTAGAGGAAGCTGTGGCTGATTGATTGCTAGAGTAAATACTGTACCTGTAACTAAACTAGGAATCCAGGAAGCCTTGTTTTTCATAAAGAACTACATTGGTTCATTTTTATAAATTGGTAAAATCACTCTAGGTACAGTATAATTCAGGTTAGAAGGGACCTCTGGTGGTTATCTAGCCCAGCCTTCTGCTCAGAGTAGGGTAAACAGGCACCAGGTTGTTCAGGGTATGAATTGCATTACTTAGAACTGTACCCAGAAACCAGTTCTAACCAGTTCTAAGAAAGTAGGGTTGCCTGACAACTGGAAGCCAATTTGATAAACTTAAGTGTCTTATGTACCACAGAGTATTCCTTCCAGTTACTGTAACTGACATGGTGATTTTACCTTCCTGGGAAATAGGCAACAGAAACACAAGCCAGAGTCCTAAACCTCTTTGCCTGTTAGAAATTGTGCCCTTGTCTGAGGTAAAGGTAATTTTTTTGTATCTTGCACTTCACAAATTGAATGTTTCATACAGAGTTGTAATTAGCATCAGCATGTAAATGTTGAGGTTGGTGCTGTAACAAATTTATCCGATAAACAGAGTAGGTTCAGGAACTTTGGTGTAGACCCTGTAGATTGCTGTAACCATGTCTAGTTACAGAAGTACTCTTCTGATCACATGATTTTTTGAATCAGCATGTTATATAAGTTCTTTTTGTTCTGAAGACTGCTGTTGGAACATTTGCAGACTATACTGCAAAAGAAAACAACTTCTAGCACAATTGAGAACACAGGGTACCTGTGCAAGTGGGCATCTTTAGCTTGGAACAAGTAAGAGATGATTTGATCTGTAATTAGATGGGCCAAATTACTTCACCTGTGTCACGGGATAAGAGTGTGCTAGAGTAACAGCTTAGCTGATGGATAGGCTCTTTAGTATGTAACAACTTGTAAAAAAAATCACTAATGTCTTTCTGCTTCCACTTTAGTTAGTGATAATGTACCATTGCTGTGTAATACCTGTTCGTAGCTTACCTAACATAGATAATTACATTTTTTTCCATGCTTCAAAGCACAAAAAAGTCCTGGAACACAAAGAAAAGATAACCTAGGTAATACAGATACATGCTTTGTACTAATTATAATACAGAAAAAAGTTGAATTTAAATATGTTCTAAGTCACTCATCTCTAATATCTGTTCTAGTTCGTAATCAGCCTCCACCTTCAACAGGAATTTCAAGCACAGGAACTGCTGGATATGGTACAACCAGACCGGTAGGTATTCCATCTTAAAACAATTTTCCTCCAAATTTCTACAATTAATTACACTGTGGATTTTTGTAAGTCATAACAGCTGTAAGAAATCTGCAAAATCGACTGGTCATTTTACAATTTATATGAGTTAAATCCCTCAGCAATTCTTCTCTGTTGACTAAAAATACACCAGAATACATGTGCTGGACACGACTTCATTGTTTTGCACTCTATGCATAGTCACTTCATAGGCTCTTCTTTAATGCTGTATCTTTCTTTGAGGTAAAGTGAAAGACCAGTTGTTGCTAATGAGAGAGTGTGAAGAAGCTGTTAAGACGCAGTAAACTCAAAAAGTTTTAGTTAAATCCATATAAATGTTTTATGAAAGGTTTTAGAGTCCTTTTCTGCCTTTTACATGAGAAAGAAACCAGAGAACTCTGCCAGCTGTGCAGGGTTATTTGAGTTCTTGTGGAGCTTAAAGGCATTGTTACTTACTGATATTGCCATTTCTATTGTCCTCCCATGCAATATTGAAAGCACTGAAAACTACTGTTGAAAGGCACTACTGAAATAATAATGAATAGTTCTTGATCTTTGCACTTTTTTGTTATTTTTCCAGAAATGTAAAATGCCCTCTTTAAAAACTCAGATAAAGAGAACCATATACTTCCTGTATACATGGGAAGTAATGTATTAATTTATCACCCTATGTCTCACTCCTTTTGTAATCCAGAGCCACAACAGGATTGCCATTTCTGGATTAAAATAATTCCTTTTTTTTTAATGGGGTGTACACAAGAGAGAGTCCACCAGTATCTTGGACTTGGCGTGAGTGCAAGAATTCTTGTTCGTGTGAATAAGGCTGTGTTTCTCAACACCCAGGCAGGATTACAATTAGAACTTCTTGCCCCCCACTCTACAGTTACAACTACTTGTCCAAGGACCACAACACTGCAGTTGCCAGAATATTCTGACCAGACAGAGCTGACTGCAGCTCTTCTTTTGCAGACCTTGAGATTTTCTTCTTAAAACACCTCAGCAAACTAACAAGCAAACATAACCAAAACCCAAACACAACAAACCAACCAAAATAAAAATTATTAGAAGGTCTGAAAAAAAATCTCCCTAAGATGGCTTGGCTTTTCAAGCCTTAGCTCAGCACTTGATTCTTGTAACTGATGTTGCTGCTTTTTTTTCCCTTTGTTGTTTTTGGGAAACGATTCATTTTCAGGACCAGGGACAGTGGCCACAGCAACTGCCCTTCTCCTGCCTGGTCCTCTTCCTTTCCCTTCCCCCTTTCCCTTCCCCCTTTCCCTTCCCCCTTTCCCTTCCCCCTTTCCCTTCCCCCTTTCCCTTCCCCCTTTCCCTTCCCCCTTTCCCTTCCCCCTTTCCCTTCCCCCTTTCCCTTCCCCCTTTCCCTTCCCCCTTTCCCTTCCCCCTTTCCCTTCCCCCTTTCCCTTCCCCCTTTCCCTTCCCCCTTTCCCTTCCCCCTTTCCCTTCCCCCTTTCCCTTCCCCCTTTCCCTTCCCCCTTTCCCTTCCCCCTTTCCCTTCCCCCTTTCCCTTCCCCCTTTCCCTTCCCCCTTTCCCTTCCCCCTTTCCCTTCCCCCTTTCCCTTCCCCCTTTCCCTTCCCCCTTTCCCTTCCCCCTTTCCCTTCCCCCTTCCCCTTCCCCTTCCCCTTCCCCCTTCCCCTTCCCCCTTCCCCTTCCCCCTTCCCCCTTCCCCCTTCCCCCTTCCCCTTCCCCCTTCCCCTTCCCCCTTCCCCTTCCCCCTTCCCCTTCCCCCTTCCCCTTCCCCCTTCCCCTTCCCCCTTCCCCTTCCCCCTTCCCCTTCCCCCTTCCCCTTCCCCCTTCCCCTTCCCCCTTCCCCTTCCCCCTTCCCCTTCCCCCTTCCCCTTCCCCCTTCCCCTTCCCCCTTCCCCTTCCCCCTTCCCCTTCCCCCTTCCCCTTCCCCCTTCCCCTTCCCCCTTCCCCTTCCCCCTTCCCCCTTCCCCCTTCCCCCTTCCCCTTCCCCCTTCCCCTTCCCCCTTCCCCTTCCCCCTTCCCCTTCCCCCTTCCCCTTCCCCCTTCCCCTTCCCCCTTCCCCTTCCCCCTTCCCCTTCCCCCTTCCCCTTCCCCCTTCCCCTTCCCCCTTCCCCTTCCCCCTTCCCCTTCCCCCTTCCCCTTCCCCCTTCCCCTTCCCCCTTCCCCTTCCCCCTTCCCCTTCCCCCTTCCCCTTCCCCCTTCCCCTTCCCCCTTCCCCTTCCCCCTTCCCCTTCCCCCTTCCCCTTCCCCCTTCCCCTTCCCCCTTCCCCTTCCCCCTTCCCCTTCCCCCTTCCCCTTCCCCCTTCCCCTTCCCCCTTCCCCTTCCCCCTTCCCCTTCCCCCTTCCCCTTCCCCCTTCCCCTTCCCCCTTCCCCTTCCCCCTTCCCCTTCCCCCTTCCCCTTCCCCCTTCCCCTTCCCCCTTCCCCTTCCCCCTTCCCCTTCCCCCTTCCCCTTCCCCCTTCCCCTTCCCCCTTCCCCTTCCCCCTTTCCCTTCCCCCTTTCCCTTCCCCCTTTCCCTTCCCCCTTTCCCTTCCCCCTTTCCCTTCCCCCTTTCCCTTCCCCCTTTCCCTTCCCCCTTTCCCTTCCCCCTTTCCCTTCCCCCTTTCCCTTCCCCCTTTCCCTTCCCCCTTTCCCTTCCCCCTTTCCCTTCCCCCTTTCCCTTCCCCCTTTCCCTTCCCCCTTTCCCTTCCCCCTTTCCCTTCCCCCTTTCCCTTCCCCCTTTCCCTTCCCCCAAGGGAACCATTTCTAGAGCATCCACTGTTACGAAGATTTGTCAGAATATACAAAGTATAAAAAATTTAAAGAAAAAAATCTTACAAATTATCTCACCTCATGATTTTTTTTTCCTGAAATTTTGCATTTTAATTCTAATGTTTTATGTTTTAAATTCAGCTTTCAGTTGTGGTGTTTGTAATACACTTGACATCAGTTGTAATGTGGAATAGTTTCCTATTTCTCTCAAATACTGATGTAGACTTTTAAAATTATTTGATGAGAGCAATTCCATCCCCAGCCTGGTCAGTCCTATTCCAGCAGTTTGGGAAGACTCCAGCCTTCACATGAGTCAGAATGTGTTTCATTAATATTGTTTGCTGAGGAACAGGAGTACCTGCCTTACAGTTAGTAAAATAAGTTTCAGAGAAAAGAATTAACTACGGTCTTTTATGCATATCTTGGACTTTCACTACATAAAATTGACTGTGATTCTGTTTGCAAATGCCAGGCTATAATTATAGTCTTAAGAAATCAATGATGGCTACAATCTGCACTGGTGGTGGTTTATCAGTGTTTCTTTACTAGATGTCCAAATAAAGTAGTTGTTGTTGGTGGTTTTGTTGTTTACAAAAATTCACAGACATAGTTAAAATTAACTTTATTATTTATACTAACAAAATAATAAGTGTTTCTAACATTGTTGTATTAGTAAATATTTATGTGAAGCTGAAGATGCTTACAAAAATCCTTTTATTTGAATTGATCCCTCACGCTTTGAGAATATATTCTTTACTTTTACATGTGCTTAAAAAGTTAGTTCAGCAACTGTTATAAAAGAATTTATTTATCAAAGAGTCCTATTTATTCTGAATCATTTAGCAGTAGATTACTACAGATACAAAGTAGAACTAAAATGCCTTTCTTCTTTTTTTAAACCAATTATTATGCCAGACTATTCCACCTCGAGCTGGAGTTATTAGTGCACCACAAAGCCATGTCCGTCCCTCTGTAGGAAGACCAGCACCTGAAACTCAGACCAAGCCAGCTGAACCTCCAAGAGGTAAGTTTACTTTAGAAGTTAAATATAAATGTCACTGTTAAGAGGTACTGTCTCTGGATTAAATGCTTTGTTTTCAATAGAGGGCTTAATTTTTCACTAGAAAATAAGATTCTCAAATGCAGTAACATTCATCAGTTTCTGTTAATCAGCCACAAGCACTGTAAACTGTAAATTTAATTGTAAATTTTATCAGTTAACAGGCAGCAGTCACGTAAGAACTAGTCCCATATATTTTATGCTTTGAAGGAAAACTCTGATCAGATTGCTGTGTTTTGGTCTCAGCACACTGGTGTGTCCTATCATGTGTGCTGATCACTGAATCATTCTCTGCACTTTAGTTATAATATTGGGAATAGTGTTTATGTTTGACTTTCAAAGCCACTTCCCAAACTGAAAGTTACAGGGTTTTTAGATTGTATTAATATCTGTCATGGTTTAACCCCAGCTGGCAACTAAGTCCCACACAGCCACTTGTTCACTATCCCCCTGTGGGATGAGCAATAGTAAAAGTGAGAAAACTTACGGGTTGAGGTAAGACCAGGGTCCTACATAGGTAATCCAGTAACAGGTAAAGCAAAAGCTGTGCACAAGCAAAGCAGAACAAGGAATTTGTTTGCTACTTCCCATCAGCAGGCAGGTGTTCAGTCATCTCCTGGAAAGATGGGCTCTGTCATGCCTAAGTTACTTGGGATGACAAACCTAATAACTCTGAACCATCCACTCCTTCCTCCTCCTTCTTTCCCAAGCTTTATATGCTAAGCATGACATGACATGGTATAGAATATTCCGCTGGTCAATTAGGGTCAGCTGTCCTGGCTGTGTCCCTTCCCAACTCCTGTTCACCCCCAGCCTACTCACTGCTGGGATGGTGTGAGGGGAAGAAGAGGCCTTCACTGCTCAGCCATCACAAAAAACATCCCTGTGTTACTAACACTGCTTTCAGAGGTTTGTATCCCCCAGCCCCATATTAGCTACAACGAAGACAATTACCTCTATCCAGCCAAAACCAACACAACATCAAAATACACATTTTATAATAATGACTTAAAAATACTTTTAAATACAACTGAAGTACATTTATGAATGAAATGGTTTCTGATTCTCTATTTTGTAACTATAATAATAATTTTTAATGGAGATATGCTGAGCTTCTGATGACTTCTAACCTAGTTGCTGTGAACACCTACTCTTCTTTCAACCCTTTTGTCTGCAGTTCTCTCTGGTCCTTCCACAGCCACGTGTACTATTCATGCCATTCTTAAGATTTCTATTACAATTCTTTACAATAAAAAACACTGCAAATATATTTCCAGGCTCACCATTGCTTCCTGAACCACTAAAGCCTCAGGCTGCTGGATCTGCTCAGCCCACCACTCAGCCACAACCTGTGCTAAAGATGCAGGAGCCTCTGATACCCACATCATCACAACCATCTCAGACAAGTGCTCCTCCCCAAAGTCTGGAACCTCCACAACCGCCTCCTCGTAGCCGATCATCTCACAGTTTGCCTTCTGATTCTCCTCCTCCACAGCAGCAAGTATGTAAAAAAAGATCCTGTATATATGTTTTCTTCATTATTAACACTGCTTGTACTGAATGCTGTAGATTTGTGAGAACTTTTAAAGCAAGCCAGCAAGCAGCCAAAAAAATAAGGTCAAAAGGTTGAATTCCAAGATCATCAGGCTCTGATAGGATAATAGTTAATAGCTTATGTATTGTCTGTGAATAACTAACATCTCAAATACTAAAGATTTAACTTAAAATTTTGTATGACAGACTTAAAATTTACAGCCAGGTCTTTCTCAAAATTATGTTGACAATTTTGTATGGAAAAAATAGTAAAATTTAGTTTTATAATGACACACATATGACTTACACTGTATAACCAACTAGCTAACACAGGTTTTGATCATAAATTAAGCTTTATAGGTCACATGATGAGGTGCTTTAAGTTGATGATAATTCATTGAAGGTAGACAATTCTGCTGGACAAAAAAGACACATTTCTCCCCAGTCACCAGTGCCAATAAAAATATAGAAAAATAAAATAATCTGAAAAACTAATACAGGAACATAAATACTGTGTTCTGTGGTACCATTTAGAGTGCTGTTATTAAAAAAAAAATCCTTTGTCTAGGAAAAGCTTTAAACTGCTTTAAAAATGCAGTAGTTTTTCAGTGTCACTTATACATACAGCTAAACTTCTTGACTAAATGTCAGTGCAGTTAGTTTTACAGTATCAGGTGCTAGGGTAGATAATACACTACAAAGCAAATATTTATTAAAGTTTGGTTTATTAAGGCTTATTAAAGATTGGTTTATGTCCACTTCTTACAGAGAGTAAGTTTGTGGTTTTGTTGTCTGGTGTTTTTTTAAAATATAAACTCAGCTGTGGATATTTATGACTACCTAAGTTTTCATCAGTATTTTAGATTTTACTTATCTCTGCATGTGAAGCCCACTTTCACTAAGCAGTCAGTTAATACCTATATTGTGATGGGGCCAAATTTAGTTCTCAGTGAGGTGATTTTGAATTGTAATTGAAAAATCTTTAAATGCTCTTTCTTTCTATCTGTTGAACCTCTCTCTCTGACTGTTAATTTGCTGGTATACTGTATATACTTGGGACTCTAGATTACCAAGCAATACTTTAAAAAAGATAAGTATTTATTGTAAATTAAAGAGTTTTTATTTTTTTACTAAATTAGTTTTTTCAGTTTGAAACACTGTTACTGTAGATGAATGATTACAAAAACACAGTTCCCAAAGTGAGAGTTACAGTGCTTTTCAGATTTAGAGATTAATAGAATTAGACCATCAGTAGTCAAATTCTTATGGTCAGTCTTCAAAAAATAACCCAATGAGCTGCACAATGAATGTCTATATGGAAATGATACTAGAATTTACTTGACTCTTAATGGTAGAGCTTGTAAGCCTTACCAAAGAATACAAAAGAAACTTAAAATTGTTAGTGTAGTGTGTAATATTTTGGTTTGTATTCATATTTCCAAAAACAGCTTTGTGAAAACTAAAAGTATTTTTAACATGAGGTTGCTTTGTTACTTGAATTCCTTCCTAATTTTCTTTCCTTTGGTGTCTGTTTCTCTTTCACAAGCAGGAGCAACCATCAGGGTAACAGGTATCTGACTATTTACCAATCTTGTATGTGGTCTCCATCTATTCAAGCAGAAAAGATGTATGAATCTTGTTTTCATACATCTGCAGTCTCATCCACGTTAAAGATCACCTGTCCACATTAATGAATTGACTGTTATACCATAGTTTGCTTTTTCCTTTCATAATGCAATTACAATTGATAGTGTTAACTGTATTTATTAGCACCACAGCAAATAGTTTACCTCATCATCTTTTATGAAACGATTGGAACCTCACTTATGTTGCTCAGTCACTGCTGAATCTCCTGGTCTTGGTCTATTTGGAAAAAATAGGTATGGGAGTTAATGTTTCTTTTGAACACAAGTAAATTCTGATGCAATTTCACTCCCAAAGTTTTTTCAAAATAAAACCCATAGTTCATGTTTCTCAAGAACAGAAAACTTACTGTTACCTAGAGGTAAAATATGCTGTTTGTTACAGCTTAGGAGCATTTGGTTCCCAAATTACTCAGATCAAAATTTTACTTACCATAGAGAAAAATTGGGATTCATAGTTTCTTCGGGATCTTGTACTCTTTAATTATTTGCTTAATGAATACAGGACCTAACCAGTTCATGCCAAGCTGCCTTTGATTTACATGCTTTCTACAGTTCATTTTTTTACATTTCTCCCTCAGTTACTTGATGCCTTTGGTTTAATATTATTTTCCAAAACCCTTGCTATATACATACAGAAATCATAAAATCATAGAATTGTTTCAGTTGGAAGGGGCCTTAAAGATCATCTAATTCCAAAAATACCAATACTGAACTATTCATCTCTTTTAGAATGTCTCTCATGTAGTAATGCCAGGGATGCACATAGCAGACACTTAGTGTAAAAAAAAAAAATCATCAGAGTAAATCCATTGCTGCCAGCATACTTCTCTTCTCCTACCAACCAGTACCAGCTAAAACTGCTTGGTTTAAAGAGACTGCTATGATGGATACATTGCAAAAAACTTACAATATTCTTATTATTCCTGAGAATCTCTAAAGCATGTGGGCTAATTTTTCATAGCTGCCTGGGATGTATCCTAAGACATGCTTCAAACTATTCTCAATAAATGCAGAAAACCCAAGATGTTTAAAAAATGCAGTTATGCTACAATAGTATCACATTGCAGTGGACAGCTTTAGCTAGCATCATAGTTTCAAGAAAACAATTTTCATGCTAGATATCCAAACTATTGGGGGTATATTAGAGTGATGTGTTAAAATGACAAATATGTTTTTGAAATTCACATTTTCAGAAGCTATTTTAACTTAAGCTTAGTTCTTTGCTTTAGTTTAATAAGGAGAAGCTCCAAACTATGTTCTGTCCGTGTGATGACTTGAACAAATTGTAGATATTCTACCTCTTTGGACAGTTGCTATAACGTGTAAAAATTGCATTGCTGTTTGAAGAAGTTCATAAAAACAGGTATATCTTGTTTTTAAAAGATTAGGAAGTTCTGCAGATAACCCCCTCTCTTCCCCATTTGGCATTATTCTAAACAATGATAACTTGCCATTTCAAAATATTAAAAACAGAGGATTGTAGCTTCACCTTGTCAAGAAGCACTGAAGATGCCTACAGATGCATATGCCTACATAGAAATGTTTAAAGTGCATATACTAATCACACTAATTTTTCCTTTCATTGTGATGCTTAAATAATGCTTGTATCATTAGTGTCATAAACTCTCACACAAGGAAATCTAGAGGGTTTTTTTTTTTTTCCTATCTGTGCTGGGTTATCACCTGTTTAGAATACAGCATAATTCCCCAAGTTTCTTGGGGATTTTCTGCTACAATGTCCACTAGTGCTTTTGGCTAGGTTACTGACCTGCATGAAATAGATTCAAGCTGCATCAACCAATAAGGGGGGAAACTGTGTTTTAAGAACTAGTAGGCTTTTCTTCAGATGAGAGGCTAAGGGTTATTGTTTTCCAAAAAAGGGGCTACTTTCTACTACAAGTGCATTGTACAAGTTACAACCAAATTGTATTGAAGAAGTTTAAGCCCAGCAGCTTCTTTTCTTCTCATAGAAGAGTGAGAAAGGGGGAGTTAGTAATAATCTTAAAACAGACAGCCACATGATTACTAAGCACCTTGTTTTCTTTCCAGATTAAAACAAATGGAATATATGGCACTAAACTTGAAACACAGTTTAACAGTGACCCTTTTGAAGATTTGTCATTTAAGCTGCTTGTGTCAAAGATGCAGACGTCTGTTCGAACATCACCTGTTCCGACTTCAAACCAAAAGGAGTTCATACAGTTGCCTTCAGCAACACAACAAAATGCTGATCCTTTGAATACTGTAAATTGCATGCCATCAATGCCTCCCATTCCAACCTTTAACACATCCCAGGAACATAAGCGCAGCTCTCCAAATCCATTTATTTCTAGATTGAATTGCACAAATCCATTCACCGAAAGAACTCCTAATGCTGGAAACCCATTTAGAATGGAAACACAACAGTCTGAAATAACTTCACACTTCCTAGAAGGACGTGCTGCTTGCAGTCCTTTCCCTCCTCTAAATACCCCCAGCTGTAATACAAGCAAGCCTGTATTTCCTGTTGATGCATCTGAAAACACTTTTTGCTCACGAAGTAATTCTCTCATGGTAAAAAATGTACAGCCAAAAGGATGGGTAACGTTTGATGACGATGAGGATAATTTCAGTGTAAAGCTAAAGCCATCTAAAAGTGTTCCAGATTTTAAGCGAATCAGTTCCAGGAACTCAGCTGGATCTCCAGATTTGCTGGGCACTGAACAAAATACTTTTCTGAGTTCACATTTTAATTTTGACAATGACTGGAACAGAAGTTCTACTGATTGCTTCTATACAATGCCAGCACAAAGAGCACCTGCACCTCCTATCCCATCAAGAATAACCAGCAACAGATCCCCTGCAGATCCTTTCACTTCTTTGGCACCTAAGGTGTCACCAACACAAGATGTTACAGAAAGATAGATGTTCAAAAATATAAGAGTTTATATTTGTTGCTACGTTTATCCAGTAGAATAATTGGGCATTTGAGATTATTCTGTGTGCAATAATGTAATTGTCTAAAGCACTGAAACGTAATTCTACTCGTAAGCAGCCACTATTGTCTGTGTATAAATTTTGAATATGTATATATGGTAGAGCACAAAAATTGTCTGAAATGTATTAGAATCCAAATGTAATAGTGTTTGAATAGACAGAGAAAAGAAGGATGAGCTACTAATCTCATTAAAATATACCAATCTTGGAAATATTTTTTGCACAGGGAGCTCTTTGGTTTCTATTCCCCTTTGTGGAATTTCAAAAAAAAAAGAGGCTCCCTGCTGGTAGACTCACCTCTCCCTTTTTAATGTTTTGTTAATTGATATTTATAAGTATTTACCAAAGAGCTGCCAAAGTTTATTGAGATTTGAATGTTGACAAGTTTAGAAGTTGTTTAATTTATAACAGAGGCTATGGATATTTGTAAGGCTTATATTTGAATCTGAGGCACAAAAAAAAATTTAATTTCAAAGTGCAAACAAAACTCTGCATATTAATATATTCAATACTTGACTTTAGTTTTCTGCGTCAGTACATTTCAGTTATCAAATCTTACTGTGACATACACTCACTAGCATTACTTCAGTATAATTGTTCCATATCATCCATTCATTCATCACTCATTTAAAGATACTTTTTTTCCCACAAATTGTAAAGAACTGATAGAAATAAGTTACCCCTCAACCTCTGGAAATAAATTCCCCTTGTGTTTTGATACACAAAGCAGTCTTTACCAGTTGCAGACAACATATTGGAGTTTGATTGTCCCACTCTCCTCTTTTGCACATTAGGAGAGCTTTCTTGTCCTTTAGAAAGACCTGAGTGAGGGAATCAGCAGCCGTGTTCCAACATCAGAGAAGGAGAAAGGCTTCTTGCATGACTGGGTTGTCCATTCAGCATCCTCCCCATCTACTAGACATATTGTTGTATTTGTAAAATCTAACTTTCAAAGCAAACAGGAGAACATCAGTTCTCTAACCTGAATAATATCATTCTGCCACTTTGGCATTTAAAACAGAAGGATTGAGTCTTCCTTGCCCAGAGACACTGACCATCCATGCTAGAGAGAGCAGCACAGCGGAAAGGGACCTGGGAGTTCTAGTAGACATAAGGATGGATGACCATGAGCCCACAATGTGCTCTTGTGGCCAAGAAGGCCAATGGCATCCTGGGGTGGTGGTTAGTAGGTCGAGAGAGGTTCTCCCCCTCTACTCTGGCCTGGTGAGGCCACATCTGGAATAGTGAGTCCAGTTCTGGACCCCCCAGCTCCAGAAGGTCAGGCAACTGCTTAAGAGAGTCCAGCACAGAGCCACAAAGAACATTAAGAGAGTGGAACATCTCTCTTCTGAGGAAAGGCTGAGGGAGCTGGATCTCTTTAGCTTGGAGAAGAGGAAACTGAGGGGTGACCTCGTTTATATTCACAAATATGCTAAGGCTGAGTGTCAAGAGGATAGAGCCAGGCTCTTCTCATTGATGACCAATGTCAGGACAATGGGTAATGGATGCAAGCTGGAGCACAGGATGTTCCATGTAAACATAAGAAAAAGCCTGGACAGAACAGGCTGCCCAGAGAGGTTGTGGAGTCTCTTTCTCTGGAGACATTCAAAACCCTCCTGGATGTGTTCCTATGTGACCTACACTAGGTGGCCTTGTTCTGGCAGGAGGATTGGACTTGATGATCTCTCAAGGTCCCTTCCAACCCCTAACACTGATTTCCTCTGTGCAGTGCTGCTTTGAGGCCAGCAAAGGCTAAGTTGCTATTAGATGTATTATGCTATAAAAATGCAACTCTGTGCTTTTACAATTTTCTAAAGTTCACATGACATTACATAAAATACAGTACTTTGTTTATCCTGAGGCAATTTAAAATAACTGATTTCCTTAGCTCCACTTATATATGCTATAAAACCCTGCAATTCTTACAATTTGCAGTGTCTTAGGATGTGACTCATATAGGCAGCTGCATACTTTCATCCAAAGCTGAACATGTCACAGTGGTGTCATCCTTTGGGGGACTGCAAATCCATGCCTACATTCATTGGCTTACTTGCAAACAAACTGTACTGGTTCCGCAAAACCAGGGACTGAAACACAACGTACTAGCATTATATTTATAGTAGCAAAATACACAATGACAGTACTTTTTTAAATATTCAAATGCTATCAAGACATTATTTATAAAGTAATCCACTCTTCCTTTAAACAGTGTATGGTTACCCATGAGCTGCAGTTAGAGGAGTGACAGTAGTGAGTTTTATATTGTGCTTTTTTTCCATTCAGGTCATTAAACAGTACTTGTACATTTTAAACAGCAGTGGTACTATACTCTTTGTGCTTCAGTATGTGAATTACCTTGTTTTAAACTGTTGCTATAAACATCTGTGTGATTGGTGTTTTGGTATATTCCTACATTAGCAAAACAATTTTTGGGGACACTTTTTGCTAGTGGGAGTTACGTGATAGTTCTTTGTTCAATATTTAAATACAGTGATCAAAAACTACTGTCTAAAATGTACGTGGTATAGAGCACCTCTACACTTTATAGGACTACGGAGACTGACAGCAAAGTACCGCAAAGATCACAAGAAATGCTCCAAAAAAATTGTGTGTGTGTGTGTGTATATACATAGCTTACCGCTGTATCGTGTATTAACGGACGTAACTACTCGCAGAAGTTCTGAGAATACTAAGAATTAAAATTAGAACCGCTCGACACGTTTTCACGAGTTCTGTGTTCCCTGTGGTAAATGGCTCTGCTTCGTGTCCCGACCCACTCGCCTGGGGCCCGCCCGCCACTGTTCGACGCCTGTTCCCTCCCCACCGCTGCGGCAGTGAAGCCCGGGGGCGTACGGCATTCCTCACCTACCCTGTGGAAGGCGGTGGTGTATTCATGAAATAAACGTACCTTCCCTTATGACATTTCAGCTTCTTCTCTCTTTGTACCTCAGGTACCTTCTCGGCTCCCTCCTTTACTGTAAGCGCTTCGGGCCCTTTAAGCTTCCCCCGTGTCGGCAGCGGGAGGGCCGGAAGCGGAAGCGCTGTGGGTCCGGAGGGCAGGGCCGGCGCCGGGTGGGAGGCACGGTTGCTCCGGTGGGCCCTGGTGTGGGTGCGAGGGGAGGGCGGGCGGTGTCGCGCCGCGCCCTCAGGGGTGGGACAGCAAGCACCGGACGCGGCTTTGCCCTCCCCGCCGCCTTCTCACCGCCGGTATCCAGGGACGCGGAGCGGTTGCTGCGGGGGAAGAGGAGGCGGGCAGCGGCCGTAACGGCCGTAACGGCCCCAACGGCCCCCCCCCTCACCTCACAGAGCCTGTCCCCGGTCCCGGCCCCGCCATGGTGCGGCTGCACGTGAAGCGCGGTGACGAGAGCCAGTTCCTGCTGGAGGTGGCTGTCAGCGATCGCCTCGCCGACCTGGCTCCTCTGGTCGCCCGCATCTACAATGGGAGGCTGAAAGTGCAGCGCCTCTGCTCAGGTACCGTCCCGCCGGCCTCCCCACCAACCAAGCCCCTGCCCCGGCAGCCACGGGTCCCGGCTTCTCCCCGTGCACCGGAGTGGGCTGGGACTCCTGCCCGGGCCTGGCTGCGCCTCCGGCGGGTGTGGAACTCGGAGGCGGGGGGACGGGCTGCTTCCGGAGCCCGGCAGCCTTGGGATGGAGCTCTGCTCAGCCTCCTGCCTGAGGGTTTATGCCCTGCGGGCTCATAGGCTGGGAGATGAGGGGCGGCACTAGGAGGTGGTTTGGCAGTCACCACCCTGTAGCAGTTCTACACTGACAGAAGTTAATACCAAATACTCATATCCTCCCTTAAGCTTAAAAGAGCAGTGAATTCCCACCCAAGTTGCTAAAGCATGTGTCAATTGCTACTTTCTGTTATTTTAGTAGTCCTTATTTTATTTGGTGACCATACAGGTCTGAGCTTTCTGTTGTACAAGGTTGTAAATTAACTCATCAGTTGCATGACCTAATTCAGCATGTCCTGGCCCATAATGGCTATATAATGTTTTGTGACCAGCAGCGTGTGTTACCTCCAGCAGCTTGTGTTACCTAATGCATGTGTGGTGTGAGGCATGCACTTGCCATGAGATGGAGTGGCGCTGGATGTGCTTTAGCTCAATTCAAGAGTCTGCTTTTGAAAAATATTTACTGTTTGTCCTCTGCTGAGCACGTTTTGGTTTGCATTACTTATCACCCAGGGAGAGCATGAGCTGAAATTCCCTTCACATGAGACTGACCTGAAGGGTGACACCCATCTATGCCTGATGTGCTCCAGCCTCAAGTATATGTAGTATATGAGGCCATACTGAGGCTAAGCTGAAATAAAACAGACACTGTGGTTACAATATTTCAGCCCTTACTCTTTTTATGAATCTACTGCTGTTTCTCCACGGTACTTGCTAATTTAGTCTTAGCCTTCATGGTTTTGTATGTGTGTCTATATACCCAGCCACAGGAACCCAGCTGCCATTTCTGGCCACTTGGGTAATATGTCTGTTGTGATATGGAGATGCTTTAATTGATATGGTGTTGGTAAAGAGGCTGGAGGTCCTTCAAGGAAAGGATGCTATGAAGTGGGCTGACAGCTGGATAAGTTGTTCTGGGGGAGATTAGTGCATGTAGCTGGCAGGCTGTGGATCAGATGCTGTCAGCTGGATAACACAGTTAGGAAACTGCATCCACACACTGTTCTCACTGTGTCAGACTGCATTGGTAACCAGCACTTAAACCTCTCTCTTGGCTCAGCTACAATTATGCTGAATTGTTGCTTTTTGATGAGACATAAATTGCTGTGGAGACTTTTATTTCATACTGGGTATGAATCTGACCCTTTGGGTCAGATGTGTTATGGACAAAGCTATGGTTTAATTATGCATTTTCTCATCTGCAAAGAAATTAGTTACTTCAGAACAAGAAAATGTTTTTCCATTTTGGAAAAAAAACCCCAAACCAAACCAACAAAAACTTGCTTTTCCAAAACTACGTAGAAAAATTAATATATAGTCAGCTAATGCTGACCAAGGTAATACCAACAAGAAAAAGATCATCATGAGCAAATATCATCTAGGTTTGTGTACCTGCATGGTGTAATTTGTTACATTGTTTCATGTATATGTGAAATGTATGAACTGTAATTACAGGATATATATATATGTGTGTGTGTATGTATACACATACCTGATTATTTATTCCATTTACCAAGCTCTTTAAAAACTGAAGGCTAGGAGTAGGATTTGCCTGCATATACATAATGTGAAAGGCTTTTGTGAATGTATGTGGTCAATAATGCATATTTTTCATCTCATTTCCTAAAAAATTTGAAGAGATGGAGGAGCTGGCAGAGCATGGCACTTCTTTGCCTTATAACATGCAAGGACTGACAGATGAGCAAATTGAAGAACTGAAGTTAAAGGATGAGTGGGCAGAAAAGTGTGTACCCAGTGGTGGAAGTGTCTTCAAGAAGGATGTAATGGGGCGAAGAAATGGACATGGTAAATCAAGTGTAAATGTTTGTTTCTTTCCCTGAGGGCCTGGTTAATCTATAATGTAATGACAAATGTGAACCATAATTCTAGACCTTTCACTTTTACCTCACTGGCCTGGAAGAAATAAAAAAAAAACCCAAGTAGTTACTTAGTATACATATTTCAGGCCAAATGTTCTGTAAATAAACTATGTTAAAGGCAGTCATAGATTTGTTAAGTAGTAACAGTTTTAAGAGCCTCTTTTCACAATAGATCTGCTTAGTTATCGGTTACATACAAAAGTCACTTGGCTTGGATTAAGACCTAGTGTAATGGTGATTTAAAAGCCTAAATAGTAATATATTTGTTCAGCACATACACTTTAACTCTGTAGCTATGGCACTAGGAAGTAAACTCCAAAGATAAGTAAAGAATTATCAGAAGCAACCTTGACTGGTTCACTTTAATTTAATCTCATTTGTAACTGTATCCTTGTGTACTATATTTCTTCTGAGGCTCCAAGGTACCTTCACAAGTTGTTTTTCTAATATTTCTCCTTTTTTGTCATCCACTGTGACTGAGACTTACTGAACTCACTCCTGTTAGTTTTTCTTTCTGCTTCCCCTGCCAAGTTGTTTTACCTTAGCACTTGATACATGTATCAAGCTCCACTTTACAAATGCAGGAGGATTGATTGCAAGGAAGAGACGAAGATTGTTGTCATGTTGTCTGTCCCTGTACTCCTGACACCACAACAGCCCTTGTCTGTCAGGGCAGCAGGCCTTTAGGTGTTGGTTTCAGGGCAGCTCAATTAAGGAGAAATCTTTGAATAGGGTTGTCTTGTCATACACAGCTTGCTTACTCCAAGTGTCTGATTTTGGGAAAGGTAATTCTTCTGACACAACACTTTGCCCAATCAAATTTAAATCCTTGCTGACCTTGATGAAGAGCTTATGTTACAGCTAAATGCTTCCCCTTCCAACTGTGTTTTCAGAAATAGCTGAGTGTCTTGTATGTCTTGCCTGTCTTTTTGGTATGGTTATAAGTATTGTCAGGCCTTTCAGTAAAAATTTGCAAGCAACTTTAGTATGAGGACAGCACCACTTTTACTTGTGTTTGTCCTCTGGCATTTATTTGTTAGTGGGAGGACAGCTTTGTAATATTAACAAAGTTGTAATGTGGACCAACATGCAAATATGTGCCAAACGAAATACCATCAAATGCATTTCAATGTTCAGCTGCAAATGAGTATGATTTAACTGTATTTTTGCTTTTGAGGGGAACCTTTTTATAACAATTAAAATATGTAACAATAATATAAAATGCACACTGTATTTGCAAAACTACTTTTGCTGTTAGGCTGAAATTTTGGTTGGAAAACACCAAGTTCTTGTCTCCTTTTATGCACATCTGTCAGCACAGCCCACAATAGTCCCAAGTATGGCATGGGAAAGAGATCCCTGGTTTTGGTTGTGGTGAGTATGAAATTATAGCTGTTGCTTTCTACTCAGTACTTTTGTCCCAAATGAAGGTCCAAATACCAGTCATTTTGGCTCTCCCAGGAGAAGTCCTGTTTTGTTTCTTAAATAAGTAGGAAATATGGCAATGAACTGTCAAAATGGTAAATAAATTGCAACTCTTGCTTTGTGGTTTAACAATGTTTTATTTGATTAGGGTAGAGAATAACCTGCACAGTTTGTTTGCTGGGTATTTTAATAGGAAGTGTAGACTGTTAAATGTGTGTCTTCTATTTTTAGCTCCAAATGAAAAAATGCAGCAAGTTATAAAGAAGACAATAGAGGAAGCCAAGGCATTAATCTCTAGGGTAAGTTTTCTGGAGTAGCATGTGGAATGTGGAACTTTGTTAGTAGCTTCTGGGTAATGGGCAGTTTAAGAAAAATCTTGGCTAACAATTTTTGAGTGATACCATGAAGTGATGTGAATAGTCTAATAAAAACTGACATTTCTGTTAATGATTTTCTTAATGGCTTTTGGCAAGCTGGTTCAACAAGTTAAGGAATGAGATATTAAACTCCAAGTGAATGCTGGCAACCGAGACCACATTGAATGATTAAATAGCATTTAATTTTATCCACACACTCTTAATTTGCTGTTGCTGCATTCCTTAGGCAAATGCTTGTTGTCTTTTCTGGTGAAAAATTAACTGCATTCTGTGGTGTTCCTGGAATAAAACACCTTTTGCTCATTAATATAGTATTTTTAGTTTTATGTATAATTAATTGAAAAATTTTGTTCTAATCTCTTAAATTAGGCCTGGGCTTTACAAGCACTCAGACTCATAGGCAGTCCCAATGAGTCTGTGTTTAAAGACAAGCACAAGGCTATGTATTGGTGGGACTGTGGTCTCAACTATTCAACTTTGCTTCACCAAATCTGTAGATGCTCTTTATTGTGTCTCACATGACTTTGAAACACAAATTCAGTAATACTTACTATCAGATTGCTTTTTTCATGAACATCTGCAAGCACTTTTCTTCTCCCCACTCCTAGAGTTCTGGGAATTGGTATGTGTGGAACTTTAAAATAGCTTTAAACGAGTTAAGCAAATAGATAATGTTACTGATTTTTTTGGCGAAGCCTGTGCACTTAAATCAGCCTTCTTCACTGTTTCCTTGCTGATAACAATGTCATATCAGTGATTTAGATGAGCAGGTCAGTGTTTCCAAAGGCCTTGTAGAGGCAAGCACAGAAGCTGCCCTGTCACCTGGCAGTGCTTCCAGTGCACTGCGTTGCATCAAACCTTTCCTGAATTGAGTCAGGATTTCAGCCAAACTTTTTCTGAGTCATAGCAAAATCTACTCAAAATGAGAGATGTTTTGGATTACATCTTCTGGACTATAAAGACTTTTTCCAGGTGGGCTTTTTTTTTTTTTTTTTTCTATTGGATTGCATGTCGTAGACTTTTTATAAACAGGGAGCATATTAATAATATGTAGTTTTACCTCTTCAGTAAAAAATATCTGCAGATCTGGTCTCTACTTTGCATGTCTTCCTGGGTGAAGCTTCCAACTAAATATCATGTTGTCATTTGCAATAAAAAGTTGCAAAATTGTCACAGTGAATAGTGGCTTACTTAAAAAATAACTGCCATTCACTTGTAAGTGAAATTAAAGATAGTTAGTGATTTTTTAGGTTTGTCACTTACAATGATGAAAATAAAGAAATATTCCTGTATATTAAAAGAAAAAAAAAAGTTGATCATCTGAAGTTGAGATACTGATTGTACTTATCTAGTTAAAGAAACTTAACTAGTTTAAGAATGTCCACAAGGAGGCAACATTCACTTACTCACTTTTTTATAAGCCTTGTTACTTAAAATATTGGAATGGTTAAATCCATAAGCAAAATTTTCTTCTCTTTCAGCTGTGTCTTGTTTTTCCTCTATTTGTTGCAGTAGGATTTGGAATGATCTCATTTATTTAATCTTGAAGATCTCTGCATTAGCTGTGCAATATGCCAAAGTTTGACTCTTCTGTTCACGTGCTGTATTTTTTTCCTCAACTTTTAGGCCCTTGCTCTAGCTCTCACTTGAATTCTACTGTTTTGAATCTTGTTCATGAATCACAAGTACTTGGGAAAAAAAAATTAAACTCCCCATCCAGTTTCTGTGGTCACACGCATACTTGTTTGAACGCCTGTATCCCACAGCCATCTGTTGCTAAATGCCTCCTGCACAACTTTGTGAAGATCTCTCTTCTCCCTTGCCTCCCTCCCCCAGTAGAAGCAAACTAAGTGGAGGGAGGAAGAAGTGTAGTCATATATGCAGAAGTCAATATTCAACTGAGAAAATCTGCATTCCTTGTATCTTTGTGCAGCCAGTTAGCTTTGTTCAGATATCCCCCTGTTGAACCTTTGAACTGACCACAAAGCAGACCCTTTCTGCATGTTTTTTTTTAATTGCCAATGATCCCTGCCTGTGTTTCAGAAACAAGTTCAGGCCAATGTGTGTGTTAATATGGAGACAGTGAAAGATGCATTGGACCAACTCCGAGGGGCTGTGATGATTGTGTATCCAATGGGATTGCCTCCACATGATCCAGTTAGGATGGAGTTTGAAGATAAAGAAGACTTGTCAGGAACACATGTATGCAGTAATGTATTTGGATTATATGTAGTGCCTGGGTTAAGCATGTGTATACTGTTCTCCATTTTATCAGTGAAGATTGTTGTCATTTACATGACAAATTTTGTTTAATATTTTTATCTGATGTTCTTGATTATTTATATTTTTAACAGAACTCACCAGCCTCCAAAAGACATGTAAAACAATAACAAGGTTTTTGACAGTATGGATCTTCTATGACACTGGCACTGATGACAATTCAGTGGTTGGTGGGTGTAGCAGTGGTCTTAACCTATGCAGAGAAGTTTATACCAACTTAGAATTAATTAATTAATGTGCTCACAATGTATCTAGGTTACCTTAAAGAACTTGACTTGGTACCAGAAGCACACTGACAGCTTAACTAGAAATAAGATGAATGAAGTTTATGTCAAGTTTATTTCAAGTGTTACATACAAAGTTGAGTTTAGGTTCAGTCTTGGACCCATTTCTAAATAGTTTGTCACTTCTCTCTAATGCCAGTGGTGAGGAATTATTGCCCAGAGTGTTTATATTAAATCAAGATTGAATGTAATATGCATGAAAGTGCTGTAGATGGTTATGAGGAGAGAAATGAAGCAGTAGTGTAATATCAAGTGAATTATGCTGGCCTTTTTGGTAAGAATTCCAAAATTTTTTTCTGGTTTTGAAAAAAAAGCAGAAAACAACACCTCCCAACACTTCACTTTTTTTTGTTTTTTCTTCGCAGGCTGGACATGCAGTTATAAAAGAATCACAAGCACAATTATGGTGGGCAGGAAAAGAATTGAAAGAGACAAAGTTGCTCTCTGACTATGTAGGCAAAAATGAGAAAACAACCATCATTGTCAAAATACAGAAAGTAAGTATCACTGGAAGGTTTTTTTTTAAAAGTTATTCACCTTTGGCTGTCTAATTCTCTGGGGAAGAAAATTGGCCATAGGTGTATAGAATGGATTAGCCTTGTTCTGGCTTGAGTGTCTTAAACCTGTACTATCTATTTTAAGATTTTAAGTTATTATATTCTAAGTTTTTCTTTAGTAATTCCTTTGCCTGACAGTTAAATGCTGTAGTTGCTGTTCCTTGATCCATTGCACTTCTCTAAAGTACAGCAGAGAGGTATTTAAAAATAGATTAAATATAAACTGAAAAGTTTACAAAACCTCAACTTGGCTTTTGGTTTCAGCTCAGGGCAGAGCACTGAACAGACCCAGTCATCCAATCTGCCTGGTTTTCCTAATTGTACTTGTGGATGTTTTTCTCACCATATTCTGTCCTTTAAAAAGCAGTTTTCAAGTTTTGTGCACATGTGGTGTGGATACCTCTCATCCCATCCCTGTTTCATTCTGTTCTGCATCTGAAGATGCTGCCTCTAACTCAGTAGTTTCAAGCCTCTGATGTCCCCAGTTTCTTGATGGCAGGCAGGTCCTCAGGCTCTCTCAGTTGCCTTGAAAACGTGCACATGCCTCCTTTTTGAGAGGACACAGCTGGTGGAAGAGCCTGAACTTACACTGTCCCAAAGTGTTCTGTGAGAATTTGCTTGAGTACTACAAGCTGCTGGAGCTGCACCACCCAGCTGTGCTGTCAGCTTCAGCTCACCTAAAGTTCCCAGCTGAACTTTTTTTTACAGAAATGAGACTTCACAGTCATCAGATGTGTTGAAGCAGATGAGGCCTTCTGAACAAAAGTCTGAGTCATCCTCTGAAGTAATGATCTAAAATGAGGGAAAGATCTCTGCAGCTTATAGACTGGCAAAAGCCCATCATTAAATATATGTTGGTGTCTGAGGCAATGGTCATGTTCTTGCGATATCAGAATTAGCATCAAGCTCCTGGGACTGATCATTGGTTTTTGGACAAAATTATTTTGTACCAACAGCACAGTTGTGTTCATCTTGGGTGGGAATGCCACACTCAAGGGTGTTTCAGTTCATTTTCAGAGCTTTGTCGGAAGATGCTCACACTGTCTGTGTGTGTGTGTGTATCTGTGTGTGTATATATATATACACATACATATATATAATCAGATTCAAAGGGTGTTTTTCTGAATGTCATATTTATCAGAGTGCTTAGCAGAGCTCAGAGTTATTCTTAAGCTGTATTTCATTTCCATATCAGTGATAACTTCTCTGCCACACAAAGTGTTAATGGTTATGGCAGATTTTATTATCTGCAGGTGTCTGTAATAGAAAGACTCAAAAGGTAAGTCAAATGATCTATGTGTTTGTTATTTAGAAGACTGTAATTGCCTTCTCTTTTCTATCAGGGTGAATGAAAAATTGTGTGACAACAGGAATTGAAGGGTATGTTTCTAGGAAAGTCTTAGTGTTTAAGTAGCTGATGGACTTCTTCATAGGATGCAAAGTAGTATAGTGGTTTTCTATCTGACAAAGGTTACCTGCATTCTTGGGTTGGAGACCTCAATTAAACCACCTCAGACCCTTTTTGTTCCAGAGAGGGTTCACCATTTCCATTCAAACTCTTCTCTTTAGTATTGTTGATAGTAGCTGTCATCATCTATTTTCTGCTGTGAGCATCATTTATTCCATGAGGACAATTGCCTAGGAAAAAAAAATGTAACAAATAAAATTTATTTATAATGTTTTGTAACTGCCTTCCTTCCCTGCTTTAAAAAGTCATATGTCCTCTTGAATTGGCATTAGCAAGAGAGCTAGAGATGGATGGGCCTATCCTGAGACATCTAGAACAGCCTTAAAGCAGAGATTTATTATGTCTTTCAGAGCAGAAGTTTGGGTAAAATAGTTTCAGTTCTGTTTGTAGCTTCCATTGACGTCCACAAAATTGACAGCATGGTTCAGATAACTGAGATGAAAAACTAATTCTCACTTGAATGCAGCGGAAGCTCCTCAACATGTATTTGCCTGTCCTTAGGGACTTTATTAAATTTGAAAAATTCTTTTGTCTGAAGAAAGATTTTGCTGTCTTTGCATAGCAGCTTCTCTTTTGTAACGCAAATGCCATCATAAATAAAATTTATTATTTCCCTTTCAGAAAGGAGAAGGAGCTCCAGGACGTGAACCTCTGATTAGTCATGAAGAACAAAAACAGATGATGCTGCATTACTACAGAAGGCAGGAGGAACTTAAGGTAACAGTGTCCTTTTTACTGTACGTGAGTTGACCACAAGTGACACTCTTTGCTGCCACCTGAAGCTGTCTCTTCTTTTTACAGAAACTAGAAGAGGATGATGATGACTCATTTCTAAATGCCGAGTGGGCAGACAACCAGGCTTTGAAAAGGCAATTTCATGGTGTAAAAGACATCAAGTGGGGGCCAAGGTGAAGCTCTGCAAACACCTCTTGAAGCTGTTTGGTTGATACATTTGTTTGCAATGAAGAGTTGTGTGCTGTAGATTCTGCTGACTGACAAAAGCTGAAGTTTCCACTTCTGTAGCAGATGCCCCTTTCAGCCTTAGTTTTTCAATAAAAAATTTACACTTCTGTGTGGCTGTAGCAGCACTCATCTCTGCAAGGAGTAGAGTCAATCCTGTTGAAGTCTGTTGTTATATTAGAAACTTGTAACTTGAATATTAGAAACATGTGATTTGAATATTGAAATGTTCAGCTATTTTGTAGATAATATAGCCAGTAAATATGCACTAGAATGTTTGGTATCATTTTGAGTGGTCTTTATACTTTCTTCCTGATTCTTTTATTTCTTTTAGAGGGTACATTGTGTAGAAGGTAACTTATAAAATAAGAAACCAATTTTTCCAGGCTAATCCAGTGGAAGTGTTTTTTATGTGCTTGTTTGCATTTCAACATAGCTTTTTTTGAAATATCACTTTCAAATTAATCAACCTCTTAACAACTGTTTAAAGAAAGTATTTTTGTATAAACAAAAATAACTCTAAAAAGCTTAATTTTAATTCTTTTTGTTTAGTGTTCTTTGATACTGAAAACCATTCTTGGTCAGTTTAACAATCTGTAAGCCTTGATGCTTTTATAAAGAGATTAGCACAAATCTGTTTATAAAAACAAGCATCTCTTGTAAGTAGATTGGTTGCAGTAACACCAAATTTAATAAAGCAAGATCTTTAACATGGAAATATTTCTGCTGGACTGAAAGTGCTTAGTTTCTAACAGATCATGATTTTATAATCATAAATCAGGAAATTTATCAGGCAGTGCTTTCACCTTATGCTTTATGTTTAGGATCCTGTTAACATTTCTAAAACTTATCATCAGTCAGTTTTGGGTTCAAGACTTAGAAACAAAGAAAGTGCTGGTAGATTTGAAGCAAATGTGTCTGATTTTAATGAGAGGATTCTGTTCTGGGATGTTGGCTGGCTGATGCATAATCAGATCTCTATAATTATCTGGATAGATAATTAATGTTAAGCAACAAGTTGCTCGAGTTTTCCATGTTTAGATTTCTGTGTTCTTAAATGAGTTGCTTTTCTCTGGAGGCAGATGTGCATCCTTCTCAGGTCACTGAGCCTTGGAAAGCCTGAGGGCATGAAAATTTTCTGTGAGGAGCAACTGGGTGTTAGAAAAAAGGTGACCTGGTGTGGGCTCTCTCAGCCAGCAGCTAAAATGTCTTCATTCACACCCCAAAGCAGTTGTGCCTGGGGCAGCAGGGAGCTGAGGAAACCCAGCTCTTCAGTGCAGTGTAGAACTAGCAAGCCAGCTAAGGAGACTGGGTTTCTACTTTGCAGTTTCTTCAGGACACCAAATTGCCCCTCTGCACATCCTCTTCCTTTCCACCTGAGCCAAACTAGATCACATTCACAAACTCCATTGGTCTTGAGAAAGGATCTTGAGAAAGGCAGCTGCTGATCAACACATAGTTTAGGTCAGATTTTAATATGAAAATTTTTTTCAAGGGGTCACTTTCTGGTACTGTGGGGGTAGGGCTGCTCAGTAGCTCTGGAAGTCAGACGGGGTTGTGTTTGCTGTCTGAAGTTAAATCTGCATTTGACATTTTTCACTGATAGATTTTTTTGCCTTATTCATGCCGTAATTCTCGTGCCAGGAGGGCTTAGTGGCAGAGACACTTGAAAACACAAACGTCTGAGATATTATTAACCAGAAGCTTCCTGCCTTGCCAGACCTGCCAGTGCAAGAAGATGGAAGTAAATTCTCTGGTCATTGACCATCTGCTAAAAATACCTGACTGTGGTTGTCCAAGTCCACAGATACAGTGCTGGCTTAAATCTCCATTTCTTTTAGTCATCTGGTTCTTTTCCAGAGCAATGAAAAAATCAGGATTTTTTTTAAAGTGTTGAGATAGTTGAAGAGAAGCTGATCAAGTTAAACTGAAGTGTTTGTTGAAGTTGCAGCTGGAAGATTGAATACAGAAAAAAGAGCTGATGCCATTCACCATTAATGGTGGTTTTACTAAGTCACTGATTCTTTGACTCCTAGGGAAGATTGGTGGCTGGTGATTTTTCTTAAATACCAATTTTGCTTTAAATTTTTTCAGAGTTTTGCTTGTTTGTTTGTTTTTAATTAAAAAGTCAGTATGTTGTGGGTTTTTAAGTTACAAAAATTCCATATTTTTTATATTTAAAAACTAATTGAAATTATTTCCATGTGGCAAAAAAATAGAGCATGTTTTAAAAGAACACTGTGCTACCACTTTGTCAGATGAAAAGCAGTGTCTTGTACACCTCTGGAGTTTTAACCATTCCCCAGGGGTGAAGGCTTTTTTCCTAATCTGTTCCTTCACTGTCATCAAAGGGTGGAGTGAAGAAAATCTGGAAATAACTAATTTCTTAACATCACAGGCATCATTGCAATACACAGAGCTATGCATAACTGGGATTGGCAGCACTTAGTGAAATAATTGTAAAATCATAAAATTCATTTTTTTATTATAAAGGCTGTTGCTCACCTAGCTCCAGCTCCTGACCAGTCCTGCTGGCTCCAAAAGGCCCTGGTTGCTGGAGGTTTTACTGTGGCTTTTAAAGGGACTTCTCACTCCTCTCCCCTCTTGCTTGTGATGTTTTTCTTAGTGGGTTTCACAGGGATGTGTGCAAATGCTGTCTCAGGGCCCAGATTCCACAACAGCTTCAGAAAAGTAGCTATTTTGTTTAAGCAAATATATATATATGTACATATATCATAGAATCATAGAATGGGCTGGGTTGGAAGGGACCTCAGAGATCATCAAGTCCAACCCTTGATCCACTGCCACTGCAGTTCCCAGCCCATGGCACTGAGTGCCACATCCAGTCTCTTCTTAAATATCTCCAGGGATGGAGAATCCCTGGGCAGCCCATTCCAATGTCTGATCACCCTCTCGGTAAAGAAATTCTTTATATATATATATGCTTTAAAAAAATTAAATTACTGTTTATAGATCAATGACAGGGATGTTGCACATTTTTTTCCCCTCTTTTCCAGCAATGTTTTAAAATACTAACATCCTTTAGGCAGCCAGGAAAAAAAATGAAGTCCTGTTTATAAGCTTCTGAAGCAAGTTGCTTGGCAGCCTTGGCACATTTTGTATCTAGGAGGGAGTAATAACCTGGCAGCTCCCAAACTAAATTCCTCCAGGGATCATTTTGATTCCTCTGCTGCTTGTGACAACACTTCCCACTCCCACAAATCTTGTCTTTTCTGTGTAAGAAGCTGGCTGAGGACAACCAGCTGTGCCGTGGGGTTTTTTTTTTCCTGCCAACCTGGGAGGGAGGTTCCTGAAAGACAGACTGACTGTAAGGCACCCAAGGGGGGATCCCCTCTAGGATCCAGAGCTGCAATGTAACCTTACCTTGCAGCATCTGCTTATTGGCATTTGTGCACCTCAGGACTTACTTGCCTGCTCCTCGTCTTCTGAAAGTAGCTTTTCTTAGTTACTTTGGTTTAGTCATGACTGCACTGAGATTAGTGGCCTTGGCAGGAAGCTTCCCAGATGTTTTGCATCAGTTATAATGAATGCTTGAAAATATCCAACTCAATCCCTCTTACAAACAGCCCTTTCATCTTAGATTAGTATTATTCCGAGGAGTTTGAGGAGTTTGTTCTGTGAGCTCCCAGTCCTGCAAATAACTGAAGTCATTGTTGGCTTTTGGCCATTTGGTTTAATGTCCTTGATACCAGAAAAGTATTCCAGAGCAGAGGAGGCAAAACGAGAAGAACATAAGCAGCAAAATACCTCTGCTCCCTGAACACTGCTCATTCAACCCCTCTGCACATCCACTACCAAAACTTACTGGTTTTCCATGAGGAAACTGTCACACGTTGCTGACTGCTTCCTCCCAGCAGAGTGCTCTCTGCAGCTGGCAGGCGAGTCAAAGGAGCTCAAGCAGCTTTATTGTATTTCCAAGACTTGTCAAGAGTTATTGTTTTGGTGAAAAAGGGGACTTTTAAACTACCATTATACGGAGAACTCCAAGGGACGTGTTTGAACAGGACCTTTGATTATGGAGCTTTTAGTACTGTTATTTCCTCCCTAAAAAAATGAGGAAAAATCAGCCATAGGAAGTAATTAACACAGAAGAAACTCCATTTTATTCTACATACCTTTGACTGCTGTCCTCTGCTTTAACTGCCTGTTTTCTTTAGCTGAGAAAAAAATCCACTGGATCAATGCTCTTCTGAGTTCTCATAACAGCATCTGTGGATCTGCTGGTTTGGTTTCATTTGTCCTGGCTGAAAGTATATGAACTTGCTGGAGAAAGATGAAAGAATACAGGAACAAAGCAAAGTCTACTGATATTTATATATATACTCTATAAAGAATTTGGGAATTGCGAGATTGGATATGCCACGTGAAGGTTTACAAATGTGTGAGAGTGTTTTATCTTTTTTCCTAATCTGTTTATTTCTAGAAGTTTGATAGCAGATGTGCCCAGTTCTCTATCAAAGGGCACACACAGCAGAACATGACTAAAATGTTTATTTTGTGGCCATACCTTCAGCCTGATTAATGGAAATTTGTATTATGTGCTGTGAGAGCTGCCAATGCCATTGAAGTCCTTAACATATTATTGAGTTTTCCTTGAACAGGAGCATGAGAGGAAGCAAGGCACTTGGGCCTGTGTGGACACGACTTCTTCACTACTTTATCCTCCCTGGATGTTGGCTGTGTTCATGGGTGCTGCTCTGCCCTGGGATGCCACCACTTCTCCAGGCCTGCCCCGTGCCAGCTACTCAGGGTTCTCCTGACTCTGTAAATGTTTCCTCCCATTTAGTTTTACTTTGTGAGGGTCACAGGCAAAAGCCCCCAGGGAGCTGCAGTTTGGGTGTTCTACTGGAGGGTCTTAGAGCAGGGTGAGCCTAATACATGCAAGTGTGTTTAAAAATACCCTTTTTTCTGACGTTTCCTGATTATTTTCCCTCTCCTCCACCCCACAAGCCCTCGTGGCCAGCTGTGGGTTCTGCAGCTGCCAGGAGAGGAAGGCTGGCTGCATGGCTGTGGGATGGGGTGTGTGTCTGTGGGGCACTGCCCTTGCTGCAGAGGTGGCCCCAGTGGGGCAGTGACCAGCTGGTTCCTGATTTTGTGCCAGAGGTGGGGGCCCCGAGCCTGCTGGGAGCTGGACACATGTCTTTGGCAGCTCCTTTTCCTGCTCAGCACCGACAGCCTTAGGAGCATGCAAAGAAAGGTCTGGAGTGATGGGGCCAGAAAGTGGAGGACACCATCAGCATGGGCAGCAAAAAGGAGGATTTCACATCTGCCAGTGACTTTCTGAGTCACTGAGTCACTTTCCATCCGCCTTCCTTCTTGCTGCCAGTGAGCTGAGAGAGACCAAGAGCGTGAGCTTGTGCCTTTCCTCCAGCTGTTCCCACCCTCACCCACCACCTCAGGGCACTGGGTAGCAGGGTGATGGTGGCCCTGGGCACCCATGGGTTGTCTTCTCCTTGCCACCAAGCCCTGAGTGCCTGCGTGGGCTGGGGGCACAATTGACCCACACCCGCCTGTTGCGTGTGTCCCCACATCCCCTGATCTGGTGAGTGTGGGCTGCACAGCAGCTACAGCTGGGGTCATGCTGAGAATGAGGAATTTATAGCAAAAATAGGAAATCTGGCACTTCCTCAAGGAATTAAAAAAAATTTTAAAAAGTAATTATTGTTTTGTTCCAAGGGTTGTGTTTGTGAGAGCAGCTGAGTAATACAGACAATGCTAACAGTGTTGCAGCTTAGAAGTGTTGTGTGGGGATTTTTTTGCCCTGATAATCAGCAGACAGTTGCCACTCCTGTCAGCATGTAAGGGTCTAGGGTCACCACCATGTAAGCAGTGTGGGATTTCACACCACCTCTGCTTTGTGTCTCACCCACAGCTCCTGCAGTTTAAGGATTAGACCCATAGTTGTCCCCAGTGGTCAGTCCCCAGTTCGCAGCAGTTTTTCTTCCTGCCTCTCCCTCCCTCAGCAGCACCCTGCTGCCTCATTCAGCAAAGGACATTTCACCTCTTCCCTTATGAGGGATAATTTTGGAAACCCTGTTTTCAATTTTTTGCTGCAGATGGATCAGCAGGGTGCTGGACTTGCACCTAAAGGTTGGAGAGTGGTGTGGTCCTAGCTCTAAAGGCTGGCTTCTAGCTGTGGTTAGAGCTGCTCACAGGCTTATAAAATAATTTAGCTAGGGAGGTCCTCTTAGGGTATCTGCTCCTACCATGCACTCAGAGTAGGGGTCAGTTCTGAACTAGATCCAGCTTCAAAACTAGATCAGGTTACTCAGAGTCTTGATTTTTCAGAAGAGAAACAAACAACAGACAGCTTCATTGTGACTGGACCTATTGAAGTTTTCAAAGGATTTTTTTCCCCCTGGCTGATTGACTCAACTGCATGAAGAAGCAGAGAATGATTTGGGTTGGAAGAGGCCTTAAAGATGATCTAGTTCCACTCCCCCTGCATGGGCAGGGACACCTCCCACCAGACCAGGTTGCCCAAAGCCCCATCCATCCTGGCCCTGAACACTGCCAGGGAAGGGGCAGCCACAACTTCCTTGGGCAACCTGTGCCAGTGTCTCACCACCCTCATAGTGAAGAATTCTTCTAATATCTAACCTAAATCTACC
Source organism: Heliangelus exortis (assembly GCF_036169615.1). NCBI lineage: Eukaryota > Metazoa > Chordata > Aves > Apodiformes > Trochilidae > Heliangelus > Heliangelus exortis. Next base: position 92,117,976 of record NC_092422.1, read on the forward strand.
CTCTTCCCATTGATGTGATCTTTAGCTGATGCACAATGCTTCGCTTGGCATTACAGTCATGGCTTCAGGTCTTAGAAATGCACGATCTTAAAAACACAATGGTCTTCAGAAAGATTCTGAGGAGCTGTATAGGGCTGGGTCAGTGCTCACCCCACTGCCAGGCATGCCAGGGATTCTCTGCAGCCACGATTACTCTGCAACAGGGATTGTTAATGGATGGTCACTGATGCAAGCCTCCCCACCCAGGTGTGTATTTCCCAAGTGCCTTGTGGGTTTGAAGACACGTTCCCCAGTGTCTGATGCCTGCCAAGCCCATAACAAGGATGTCACCAGAGCTACCAGTAACATCAAGCTGGGATTTGTTTCTTTCTCCACAGGAAGCCACAAGTCCTGCTATTTTCTACACTTCTGGAAAAGGAGGTTTTTACTACAGTACTGGACCAACTACATATTGCAGCTGTTCTTGTTTTGTTTGTTTGTTTGTTTCTTACAGAAATGAGAATGTGATAAAACAAATCAGTCTCTAATGCTGCAGGAGATCCCTGGAGGACTTGGATGATGGGGTGTCTTAGAGCACATGGACCAAGGCTGAGCCCCGTGGGGCAGCCACCCAGAGGTTGTCGGGGCAGCAGTGCTGAGGGGCTTGCAGGAGCCCCACTTTCTCTCCACCTCTTTAAAAGTGACGTTTGGCAGCAGAGAGGGAACACCTTCAGCACTACTGAAATCATGGGGTGAGGCACACCACCCAGCAGGGGATTTTGGGCACAGGCTCAGGCAGTACAGTGTGCTGGCACAGGGCTCTGCGTGCTGCGAACTTGGCAGGGTCTTTGTGTCAATTCTGTGCTTCCAAGCTGGAATTCAGCTCCCTGGTGCTTGAACCCACACCTCCTCTGAGGATAACAGCACTGCCTCCTCAGTGGTGTTTTACTGGGCTAGCTCCAAAACTCCCTGCTCCTTGCTCACAAATGTGTGGCTTTGCTTTCCCAGGGTTTGCTTTCCCAGGGTTTGGTTCCCCAGGTTCCTCCAGGCTCTGCCCTCTCCCCACCTTGCCCCCAGTCCCACCCTCACCTCCTCCCCTACTGCCCCAGGCTCCAGCACCCAGCCAGCCCCATGACAAGCAGCTTGCTGGGGTGACACTGGAGATTTTTGGCTGCCCTGTCACACAAGCATGGAGCACGCTGCACCTGAGTGGCTGCTGATAGAAGGTGCTCGTTTTGGAAGGGATTATTGACTGCTTCCTGCAACCTCACCCAGAGATTCCTGGTGGGAAGCTCTGGGTTATTTCAAAGGCAGGAGTGGGGAGTTGCAGCAGTCACAGCAGCACTGCACCTCCAGCAAGCCAGGGTGTTCCTGCTGATTCATATCATTTACAAATCTAAAGGACATTTCTCCAGCTGTGCCTGTAGTGGGAACCTAATAGTTATGGCCAAACAACCTGCAAACTCTCCTACGCAGTATTTTATTTTTAGGATGCTTTCCTGGGTGGCTGCTGGGATTTTGCTGCTGAAATTTCTTCCTGCTGCTGTCCCCAAATGCTCACCCTATAGAATTGCTACTGCCCTAGGGCACTCTCTGCCCTTAGCCTGGAAGTGAAATAGATACTTGTTACAGCATTTCTGCTTCTTCTTTCTTCAGCCTACCCACCCCATTAACAATAAGCCAAATCCAATTCTTTTGCTTCTGTTCCAGTAAGGCAGATTTGCTATTAAAATAAGCCTGGCTTGCTGTACCCACCTCTTCTCTGATATGAGCATATACTGTGTTTCTCAAAAAAATTGCAATTTGTGTGGACTTGGGTCAGGTAAGAATGTTCCCCATTAATTTTCTGGCTTCTGTGCTGGATGCTTTTTCTTCAGAGGGTATAATTTTTGAAAGACTGAAATAATTCCGTGTCTGTTTTTCCTAGTTTGTTTTCATTCTAACTTTCAGACTGCTGTGAACATTTGGGAATGAGGTGGACCACTAATAGATAGCTTTCCTCAGTTAGACTTGGAAAGTTTGTGCAAAAAGAATAAAACAGCAGCCCAAACCCAGACTATAAACAATTCAGCCAAGGGAACAGCTTCTGAGCAAAGCCCAACCTCCCGGTCTGGGGCAAAATCTGCTTTCCTTGCCCTGCCAAGTTACTCCTGGTGCTGGGGCTCCTGGTAGGGCTTTGCCACCACACTTGGGGATACACTGAAACAGCCATGCATTGTTAAGCACTTTTGTGTTGGTTTTTTTTTTTTCAAAGCACCTTCCCAGAGGCTGTGAAATGCTCTGTCTTGGAAAGCAGGCTCTCCTCTGGCACTGCAGACATCCTTTACTGCCTGCAGCCTGTGGCATCAGGCAGGGAGGCAAATCAGGAGATGATAGGTCTGTTAAGTCATTTACAGGCAAATATGTGAAGGTGACAGAAAAATAATTTGTAATCTTCACTTTAATACAAAGTATTTTTTTCCTCCAGGGTAGTGAATATAGATGAGAGTAATGGCAGTTGGGCAAAGTGAAGGATTTTGTAGTTTTTTTCCAAGGAAGGGACTAAACTCAGAAGTCACAGGTTGGTTTCTCCTATCTGCTGCCACTTCAGTTACTTCATCACCAGGAATGAACACCTCTGAATACAGCTATCAGATGGAAGATGTACATTAATTAAGTGAACAAAACAACAGGGAAAGGACCTGTGGTGCCCAGTGGCAGGACCAAAGGCAACAGACATAAGCTAAAGCACAGGTTTCTTCTGAACATCAAGAAACACTTTTTTTCACTGTGAGAGTGACTCAGCCCTGGCAGAGGTCACCCAGGGAGGATGTAAAGTCTCCATCCTTGGAGGTGGTCCTCAGCAGCCTGGTCTAGGTGGCTCTGCTTCAGCAGGGAGTTGGACCAGGTGCCCTGCAGAGCTGCTTTCCAACTGCAGCCACTCTGTGATTCTGTGGCCACCCCTAGGATGTGCTTATTTTACCCAGGCTTTTTGAGCTAAGTGAAAGTCTGGTGGAAAGAACAACTTCCTGGTTTTGTTGTGATATCTTCAGGACTAAACCCCCATGGAGGCTTACAGCTAAAGAATGAGGCAAGAAAATACACCAGTTCTAGTGACTATAAACAATAACTGCTGGACAGACAACTTCCAGAAATAGATCAGCTGGACATCATCTGGCCTGTGCTCCCCAGGCTCTTCAGGAAGGAGTTTCACTGGGGCTCAGTCCATAGGGGAGTCCATGGTCTTGGGGACACAGACAGTGCAGGGCCCGGGGGAAGGGGCAGCCCCCAGGACACGCTGCCTTCATCCCTGCTCGCTGTGATGGAGCCAAGCCTGCTCTCTGCAATTGAATGACGGCCTCTTTGGAGGGTAAATAAGAGAAAAAAGATCCATTTTCTGACTAGTATGGTCTATCAGCAGGGGGAATTCCTGGGAGGTAGAAGTCTCCTTTCCTTTTGATCAGGAAACAGGCGGCACCTGCCCCCATGAATCAGCAGGAAGGAGTCAGCTCTTGACCTGAGTTGTTCCACACTTCCTCACAGGGCCAGCAAAAGGAAAAACCTGCCTTCTTCCACTCTCAGAACAAAGGCATGGGGTTTTTTTTCCAGGCCACAACCTATTCATCAATAATGTGCAGTGGCACAGGCTATGATGACTTGCTACTGGAAAGGTGGAGTTGAGTCCCAGCCAGGCTGCTGGGCTGTGCCAAACGTTTCATGCAGTTTCCCTGTGCCATAGGTGACCTAAGCTCTGGGTCTGTCTCCTCAGCCTCTCTTCCTTCCGCTGATAGGATGCTAATCACTCCTAGGATTTTTCCAGTTGGGCACGGGACTGCTCCTTAGTCAGCTGAGAGAGCCCCCTTCCTTCCTTTAATGTTTTCCCATGCTTAAGTCAACTTTGTATCACTTAGGAAACCACAAGTCATCTCATTTTTTTTTTTTCTTTTTGAATGTTTCTTACTACTTCAGTCTACCTAGACCCACGGCATCTGAGTGGGAAAGCACCATAAACTCATGAAGTATTACCAATAGGAAGTGACATTTTTCCTCCTTTTGTTCAGTATGTTCCCTATGGACTGCAGTTAAAATATTAGAGACATTTTATTTAAAGACAGGAAGGTTGTGTTTTCAGCTTAGATACATTTCTGATTTAATTTTCTGTCTGACTGAAACCAAATCTGACTAGTCTAAACAATTTTCAAGCAAAGATTGTGAACTTCTCCAAACTTTTGAGAATTTAGCCTTCAGTCAAGTGCTGGCTCTAAATCATGCTTTAATATCAGAAAAAATTAGTACAGTGTTTCACTTAGGAAGTGTTCTTAGCACGTATCAACTTCAAGAGCCTTTTATGAAAGCAGCAGCTTTTGAACTTGTGCTTCAGAAATTTGCCAGCATGGGTAGGAGCAGAATTACATCTCAGGCTGGTGGAATGGTGGAATGGTGACTTCTTCCTTAGCAACAGGGTCTTGAACACAGATTTTTTTGCCCTCATGTCCATTCTTCAGCAGTGTTTTTTCTCCTGGGCCTGGGCTCACCTGGTGGCTGTGTGCTTTAAATGAGAAGCTGCAGACTCTGAGAGGTGTTGTGAAATCTCTGCACACTGGACTTTGCCTGACTTCATGTGCTGTTAGAGCACTAACAACAGGACTGCTACGAAGGAAAAAAATTCCCAAACCCTGAAGATTTTCACTGAAATACCAGGCACTTCTTTGCAGCTGGGTTTCCAGACCTCCCAGCCCAGAAAGTAACCTTTTTTTTAATGTAATTGCATCAGTTAGATGCAAGTGAGCAAAATTTAACCCTCTTGTCATTAGTATCACTGTTAGTGGAAGAATGGGATTTATTAGGAAAAGGTTGGTTTAAGGAATAGAGCAGAAAAGCTGTTTTGCTTTGTCCTGTGCATTCTACTAACAATATGAATTTCTCATCAATGCAGCAGTCTCATAATTTATGAGCTGCAACACACTAAATAGTTATAAGAGCCATGTCCTAACACAGGTATTTCTCTGTGTTATGGGTTTAAATAGCTTTGGCCTTCTTTTAACGTTCTTTAACCTGCAGATGGCAATTGATACTAAATTACAGTGAAAAGTAATACATAACTTAAAACTATGCAACCTTGTAAACGTGTTTTTCAAAGAATGATTCACAGTCAAGGGTTTGAAACTCTTCTTTTATTGAATATATTTTTTCTTACTTTACAAATAATTATCTGCACTGATACAAATGTTCCTTCACAGAAGGTACATTTTTTTTTTCAAAAAAAAAAAAAAGGGCTAGGGCATCATCCAAAATAAGCCATTTATTGTTCATTAATATAAAACGTATTCATATTTCTAGGAGGTGTCATATCCAGACCACTGTTCATCCAAATCTCTTGTATGATCTGCTCCCTGCGCTCTATCCTTTCGGCCAGTTCCGCTGCCTCTGCCGAGCTGTAACCTGAGTAAGGAGGTCTGTAAAGTCCTGCTGCTTCATCCTGGGCATCTGAATCAGAATCCGAATCCTCCTGCTCCTCCTCTTCATTTTCATTGTTCACGTTCACCCCATCACTTTCTGGCAGCAGGTGATCCTTCTTCCTGTGCAGTTTCTGGAGGTCACTGGAGCACGACATGTGGATCCCCAAAGCACACAGCATGAAGAGTAACCCCACGCAAACGCTGGACACAAACAGGAGAGCAGCTCTTTCCAGGTGATCTGAAACCAGAAAGCCAATGCTTAAACTCTTCACAAACTCTGCCAAACTACAAACTAGCTACAAAGACAAGCAGCTGCCATTTCCAAAGTAACCTGCATTATGTAGCCACGATACAGGGGTGCCTGGGGCTTTTTCTGTCATGCACCAAACCCCTCCCCTGCCCTTGCAGCCTGATCACTGCTGTCTCTGCCTTCCTGAATTACTGTACAATAATCACAGTCTCTTAATAGCATTATAAAGCAACAATATTGTCCCATCTTTTTATTAGCAGCTTGCTGGCATTCTCAACCAGCTACCAGAAGCATGCCCCCTTTTTTAAATTTTTTTCCTTTTTTCTTTTTTTTTTTTTTTTTTTTTCCAGCCATCCTGCCAGAACAGGCCTTACCCTCATGAAGAGGGGGCATGGGAAGAGCAACTCTGGGCTCTGTGGAACCATCTCCAGGCCAGGCAGGGAGCATTTTTCTTCTTTGACAGAGTCTGAGATCACTTCTCAGTATAGTAACAAGAGAGACAGACGTGGAAGCAGCCTTTCTTGAGGGGCTGTAAAACCCAGGCCTGGCTGATCGAGGTTGCTGGACTCCCAAGGGTGGTGGGGCCTGGGGGTGTGGGGAGAGCTACTGGTGGCTGCTGGGTGCTGTGGCAGGCACCACATCCATCCTGCCACGCCAGCAGCCTGTGGCCACCCTTTGTGCAGGCAGGGGAAACCCTTGCAAAAGCTGTGGGATGATGGTTGGCAGCCGTGTGGTTCTTGCCATTTTCTAGAAGAGCAGCAATCTTAGCTTCAGGACTGCGTCTCAGTATCAGCTGTTGCTCTCTTCCAAAATTCATGACTTCTCCTGTGGTATTAGAGGTCTGGTGATCATGAATTTATTTGCTTTAGCATTGCTAAGTCACAAAACCTGCCATATCCCACAGCAGAGATGGTTGGGTTTGGGCTTCGTTGTTTGTTTTTCTGTTCCTTGATGATTCTTGTATGTATGCAAACCAACATTTCCAAAAATGGATGTCTCCAGGGCTGCTCCCAGATCAGGACCAGGTTTTCAAAAATAACGAACAACCAACAGTCCTAATTGAAAATATTCATTTAAAAAAGTATCTTGGCTGCAGTCTCTAAAAGAGTTTGGATCCTTCAAGATGGAAAATATTCTATAAATATCAATTATGCTGCAATTGTCCCATCCAAAAGACTGTGATTATATTGTAATAATACTGTTACTATAAACATGGGATTACCAGTTGTGACCTTCTGAGGCAATCCTCCCTTTTCCCAGTATGCCACAATCTAATGACCCAAACAATCTCAGTCTCATTTTCCTACCTCTAATGTAGGCAAAGGTAGCCAAGGAGTTGCTAACAAAAGCGTCATCTTTCTTTGGATGTCTTGATTCCTTTGGATCAAGGTTGACACCTGTGACACAAAGAGAGAAAGCAAATTGGTGAAGCTACTAAGATGATATTCTCCCAGTAACTTTTGAACTAACAAATCTGTCTAAAACACAGGCAGGCCAGCACTGTGCCATAGGAAACTTGCAGAACATTAGACCAAACGATATATGATGAATTTTAAAAAGTTGAAATTAAGTATAAATAACAAAGCACTGAAAAATATTGAATACTTAGAAAATGGCAAAGTTATTTGAAAGAATCTATTACCAAGTGAAACCCCTTTCCTGTTCCCATTAAGTTTTCTGAAATAACTTATTTCATTAAATTCATAAATTCACAGCTCTCAAATGGGCTTCTCAGCCCAGTCACTGCAGTACACTCCCATTATTGCTGACAGTGAATATGCATCAGCCCCATCATTAATTTGATTTGCCTCTAAGAGAAGGTGTTGCCGTAACTCTTGAGAAACTCTTGACCCTGAAACAACTTCACTTTCACTTTTCCTTTTCCCATTATTCAGTCAAAGTTAGAACAGAGCACACTGGTTATGGGTAAGTCTGGGTGGGCCCCTTGTGTCACAGTGGTGCTGTGACAGCAGAACCCTGCTCGCATCAGTCCTGTCCTGCTCCCAGCCCATCCTGCTGTCCTCTACTGTTCCAGCAGGATTTCCATTACCTCATCCCAACTCCCTCAGACCAAGCTCTGCAGAGGCAAAGTGTCTTATTTCAATCAAAGACAAAGGAGAGCAGCAAACCATATTTTTCTGATGGTACATACCATCGTTCTGTTTGACAGAAGACTCGCTATCAGTGACCGGGGGGTTGACAGCCGTGAGGATAAACTTAGGAACTGAAAAGACAGAAGATAAATTGTGTACTGGTAAGTTCTAGAAACCAGATCCCCATTTAATTACCAATCCCACTGCTAGCCCTGGGTTCATTAATTGGGTTTCTGACTGAATTGGGTATTGAAAGGAACAGAGCAAGGGAAGAATAGAGCAAGTGGCTCCACCACTCAGAGATCAGACTGGGTGGCTGCATCCAGAGCCAGGGCAAGCAGTGCCAGTCCTGCTGCTGTGCAAGCCTGGCCCTGATGCAGCAGCCACTCTGTGCTCCCTCGGTGGCCCAGAGATGCTCCCTCACATGTGGAGGACAGCTGGGACATGATGCAACCCCAGGCAGAGCTGTGCTGCTTCTCCCCACCATACCAGTCCCACCCAGGGCTGCTGCCACTGCTTTGCTTTCGCTGTTACCAACCTATTAATACCCCAACCCTGACAGCTGGCAAATGTGGGGCTCTATACATGTGGAAGCCTGTGGAGAAGGGCTGTGCTCAGTGAGGTGTCCTCCTCACCTTTCCCCACCCACCACAGATTTGTTGTACCAGGAGGCATAGGACTGGGATGCTGTGGCATGTGATGGCTGCAAAGAGCACGCTGCTCACAAGGGTAGCACTGAGCAGGAGGAAAAGGAGGTGGGAAAGAGAATAAAGTAACTGAGAAGAAGACTGAAAAGAAGCTGGGGTGGGCAGTGGAGGGAGAAAAGGGCAAGTGCTGCGGGGAGATGCTGAAGATGACATGCCCTGGTAGAGAGCCAATAATTTTCACCTAAAGATCACTGAAACAACAAAGGGGATAGATAATTCTGCAATTTCTGGCTAGGTACTAGTAAGGGCAGCTCTGGATCCATGACTGGATTCTCAAGCCAGCCCATGAACATTAGCCCATGAACTCCAGGAACATTAATGGAGCTGCAATTTGTGGAGGCAATTGTCCTCTTGTCTTCTGACCCCTTGTCTTCTACCCTTTTGTCTTCCACCACACAAAGGGTATGCCCAGCAATAGACAGGAGACAAAACTGGCTTACAAATTCAGCACTCGGCTGCAGTCAGATGCTAAACTGCATCTAGACACTGTTTTTTGATCAGAATGAATTCTCAGATAAATGTTTATACTCCTGAGTGACAGCCTCTGCAAAACCTCTGAGACAAATGGTAGCCAAGGAGGAAGGTGCTCAGGATAGGAAGAGAAGCACTGGGTGGGAGTGGGCTGCATCCTTCTCATTGCACTGTTTTTTTCCTTGAAAACTTTTCATGCAGTTTTAAAAATAATTAAAAGAACTAAAAGCAGGTGCATCATATGGACACTGATAGTTCACATATTCAGTGTTACATGAATGGGCCCTTCAGATACCCAGATCTTGGCACCTGCTCCCTGTACTATGTGAAGGCAGATTGATTGATTTTCAGACTGATGTGAATGGGGGAAAAAAAAGGGGAAGAAATTTAAGGTATGAAGCTCACCTCTGTCCCACACAGAAACATTTGCCAGCAAATAGTTTTAAGGCAAGTTAAATGGAACAGAGGAGACTGAGCTTTGGGACTTAGTATAGCTTTCATTTGAAAAACAAATAAAAATAGCACTTCTTTCTGAGCAGAACTTTTTTTGTGTGTCTGGGCTCAAAGTCATATCTGTTTCTTTTCCTGATGAAGGAATTTTTTTGGGACTCTTAGCTCCTGTTTGCTATAGAAGGCCAACAGAGATAGGAGAGAATGAGCTCATTTCTGTTTTGGCTTGGATCTGATAGCAATTCTGAACTGTTTTCCAGTGGCAGGATGCTTTGCTGGTGCATGAGGCAGACAGTGAGCAGGCTGGTTAGGTTTCAGACTGCACTGAATTTGCAGGCCTGGCTGTTATGAATGATGTGCACGTGTTATGACCAACATCCTGGGAAGACACACTGTCCCCAGTGCCTTTGTGTGACCTGGAGCTTCAGTGGCACGGGATGGTGCTCCTTCCCTGGTGCTGATGTTCCTCCTGCTCCCCACCCAGGGAAAACTTCCCAGGGCTTTGTTTGCTACAGGACTGAATCCTTTCCTCACGTCTTCCCATCAGGCTTGAATGTCTCAGATGTCATTCAAATATTTATTGTAAGAGGATCCTTAATTCAAAATGGCATGGACAAACAAAGCTCCTGACTGCTTGGGTTTTGTTATGGCTTCATTTCAGGCACAAGGACTTTAACCAGGACAGGCTGCATGGGGCTGCTGAACAGGATGACTGGTACTAGCACAAGGAATTTTTATCAAGCTAATCCCATCCATTCTACTACTTGTGCTGACACTCCTTGGTCAAGTAGGGTTGGAGTCAGTCTCCTACCACAAGCTGCCAAAGGCAGCCCACAGATGGATTTTTGAATGGCATCCAAGGAGTGCAGATACAAGGCAGGCACAGGGAGTTGTGTTTCCTGAGAGAGGTTCCTGAAGTGAGAGCCAGGAGATGTCACCTTGTGCAGACAGGAGATGATGCTAAGCAGGTCACAGGGGCATTGAGACCTCTAGAAACCAGCACCTCCTGGCTCCTGCTAAATTTTTACTACCAGGAATTAACGGCAAAAATAAAAAGGCATCCAGACACACTAGCCCTCTAAGCAATTTCTGACCACTGAGGTGGGGAGTAAATTTTTTTTCACATTCCTGACCATGACAGAAATACTTCCAAGTGTGGCACAGCCCTCAGAGAACATCGACTGCTCTGTCGTGCTCCACTTCAGGAGAAGGCCTATTTACCTTAGCTTGGGAAGCATCAGGTTAGCAGGGATCTTCTAGTAAGGGGGAAGAATGTAAAATGTCATTCTGGAATATGCCCAAACTCTTCCCATGTTCACTAGATGATCTGTAAAATAATTAGATGTGCAAATCATTGGCTAATGCTTCAGATTGCACAGCTCAGTAGGATCTGGCAGAAGAAAAAAGTCTTCAAAATGTGCCAGCAACACACAAGAACACTATTTATTACCCACATGTTTTTGCAAAACCACTTCACTAAATAACAATGCATAACCTCACTACAAACAAGCATTTATCAGTTTTCTAGTACACAGATGTGCAAGAAAACGTTCTGATTTAATTAACTCTAATTAAAGAGAACTCCACTAACTCATTCATAAGGTTACTACAGCATGAAGGCAACAGCACAATAATACAAAGTATTAGTGCAAAAGGCAGACAGCCAACACTCCTAACAATATAAAGCTGATTTTCTGCAATGCCTCTCACCTGACAACTAACTCACTGGGAGGCTGAAAAAGCCAGTCTCTCATGCCAGCAAGGGAACAGCTGGGGGGCTCATTTTCCTCTGATCTTCAGGTATGTGGTGATCTGGTAATCAATCCTGCATTGCTGTTCTCAAAGGCACGTCTCAGATAACCTGTGCCCTTTGACCACTCCTTGCTAGAGATGCAGCAAAAGGACTCTATGATATGTATGTCCCTGTAGAGCTACTGCTGTGACTCCCTATAGACCCAAAAAAGCCAGAAAGGAGGGGGGCTGGCAGCTTTCCGAGTGGTGCACAGTAAGTAGAGTGGTAACGTGGGGAAAAAAGCTTCAACACATCCTTTGGTTGAAGCAGAGGCATGCAAGAGACAATCACCCCTGACTCTCACACTTCCACCCCACAGAGAGCCAGCAGCAGGAAGCAGAGGCAGAGGAAATCTCTTTGAGGCTTAAGAAACGTGCAGCCCTTCCTAAAATTGTGCAGTGCCAACACGAGGTACTACACTGAGGTTGTACTACATTCTGCTCTCACCCTTATTGATTTTGCACGCTGTCCCATGAACTTTGGTTTTGAGAGAAAGAGGGAATTCTGCTTTCTCCTCATGTAAATATATTAGCCTATGTTAAACAGCATGGAAAACTGCTTCCCTCCTGTCTGAGGAATGAGCTGAAGCAGGAGGGATGTATTAACCTCAAACCTTTGCTTGTAGTGAAACTTTGCCCACAAGAAAAGAAACCCCTCCACAAGGCTGAAGGCTGTAGGTGTGCTCACGTGAATCAGATTTCAGGACTGGGCTTGTACACAGTGCTTCAATTATGCAGGACTGCTTTACCTGCACTGATGGCAGGCAGTGCCAGGTTAATCCTCCTAGTGCTGTTGCAGGTCTATTCTGTAGAACAGACTCCTGTTTTGATGGCATATATATTAAACCACCTCTTTTATATTTTATTTTCAGTCGTATTTTTATAGGAAAACAAACCCCTTAATGCCTGGGTTTACATTAGATGCAGCTCTGCCCACGGGATTATTCACATATTTTGGTTGGTTTTGTAAGGCTATGTCACAAACTTCCTCTGTCAAAAGGGGAGATTTAGGAAGCCTCCACATGCACATGTGTGTATCTACATATGTGTGCACCACTTGGCAGTGTTTTGCTTTGCAATGAGAATGAGGGCTTTAAAATGATCATGCATTTGCTCTTACCACATGCATAGCTGACATTAAGGTATTTTGTCACTCCAGGTAAGCATGGACTTCCAAAATCTTGGCTTGTGACGATGATTTTGCATCTCTGTTTCCCGTAACACCTTTTTGATAAAACTTCCAGTGCTGTGTAAGACAAACAGTCTGAAAGAAAAAGGCATACAGTAAATATACAACATTGGTCTTATCAGAGATGATAGCTGCTACATGCATGACTGAAGTTATGAATCTGCTACTGATTTCAGCATATGTCTGCCAAAGCAAAATATTTCAGAATTTAATACCAAGTTTTGTCAGTGCAAGGAAGTCACCTGCAATGAAAACATGAACTTGCAGCAAACTATCTCATGCTAACTTCCAGGTGCATACTAGGGTTGCAGTAAGATCCATGGATCTTATACTCCAAACGAGGTACCCAGCATATGACCTCTATGTTCCTGACCTGATGACTTGGAAAAAACAAGCCCATCCAAGAAGCTCTCCCTGAGTTCCTCTCACGATGAATGTGAAGGGAGATACAGTGCTCTTTGCAGGTCTTTCTCTTGGCCTCTGGGTTATTGAGATGATTTGACTGAATGCCTAATTTCAGTTCAAGTCAGGTGAGATTAATTCTTGTGTGTTGGAAAAGCTAGGGCTACAGTGAAGTTTGGAGTACTAAAGGTAGCTTTTGATTTATTATGCCTGTTGCTAGTAGAAGCCATTCTGCTGTGGTGAAGAGGTCAAAACGGGCTCAATGTTTAACCAGGAAAACATTTGGCCTCTTCCTCCTCTGCCAAATTCCAGGCTTTTCTAGTAAGGCTGCTACCACCAGCCAAGTTTGGGTGCCTAAAGCAACCTCAACAGCATCTACACTGTACTTGCCTTAGTGCCCTGATCACATGAGGTAACACACACCACTTTCAAAGCAGCCTGAACTACCCCTGACTTTGTGCAGATGAAGAGAGTCTGGATTGCTGAACCTCTCCCAGGGGATCCAGAGAGAGAAGCTTGCTCTGTGAGTGAAAACCCGATGTGGGTTTTCACTTGGAGTTGGGATTCACTTTTCACTGCGCTTGGAGTTGGGATTTCTTTATTCAAGATTTATGCCTTCTACCATAATTTATAAAACAATGGAACTTGATAACCAGGATTTTGCACCAAAGCTGAAATTATTTGAATGGAAAAGTGTGTGTCATAAAAACTTTAAAAAAAAAAGTCTGCTTTAAAGAAAGAAAGAATTACTCCAGATGTAATTAAATTCCTGGTATCTGTATGTGCTAAACTCCAACCCACAAAGCAAAAATACCCCTTAGTTCTGTTTTCTAAACAGAAAATACACAGAAATGGCAGGTCTGTAGTCAGTAAGGCTTTTCTAAATCTGTGTTTCCAGTCAGCTCTACTTCATGCATTTTGTGGCTTTCTGTGGATGACAGGTATTTTTCACCCTAGTCTAGAGGTCTGAGGAGATATTTCTTTGGGCATTAAAGCAGTCATTCTTCCTAGAATAAAACTCAGTCAAGGACAGCATTTTGTCACCTTCCAACTGCTGAAACTCTTTTGAGCCTCTTTAGAGGAAGAAGAAACAGGGCTTGCAAAGAAACACCGAAGTTTTCTCAAATCTTTTCTTACTTGAAAAGAAAGAGGAAGTTTGACAGGAAAGAAGAAGATTGACATTTGATATATGGAAACAGGGCAGATTTGTGATTTTTAAAGATAATCCCCTGACACTAGCTCTAAACTAGTCATACACTTGAGCGGAGCCATCGGGAGATTCTGGGCTGATTTGTTTGGCAGAAGACTTGTGGGGTTTTTTGGACCTGCATTCTTGGGAGAGCAACTCTTTCTTTGTCTTTTCAAAGACCTAAAATCCTATTGCCTGTGAGTCCTAGGAGGCAGCTGGGCAGGCACAGAAGGTTGACTTAAAACCTTGGGTAGTTCTGATTCCATAACTCTGTTGTTCTAGTTTCCCTCCCTGGTGATTTTAGATGAGAAAAGATGTATTTGGGTGGACATCTCAGGCAGCCAAGCAGCTTATTTGGTAAATACAAAAACAATAGAAGAATATCAGAGGGAATTATCAGGTGATTCATAAATGAATGGATTGGGAGCACAACAGCAATCTGGCAAACTGAATGATGTTTTCTACAAAATTTCCTGCCCTGGGAGCTACTCACAATGTCTTAAAAAACAGGAAGCTGTTGTGCTGATGGTTTTCTACGAATTCAGTGACATGATGAATGCATGTCTCATTTTGCCTTTGGTAGATGTTTGCTCATGTTTCTGTGGGAGTTAATAGCTCCCTATCGCCTATATTCATGTTGGATTTGGCTCTTCTACCTGACAAGCTAATTGTCATATGCCCTGCAGGCAAGTTTTGGAGAACTTCCCAAGGCTTGCCTGGTGTGGCAGGTGAGTAAATGCAAACCAAGGCTGGCTTGATTTTACAGGACAGCAACAGAAGTTAAGTGGAAAGATCTGTAACAAAAAAAAAACCCAAAACCCAAAACAACCCATATTTAACAGTTTCCTGTCATCTAGTAAGATTTTGGCTTTTAGTTATTCAGTCAAAAAATGTTCCATTTTTTTCTCTCTGGTTTGTGTGAGTCTTTGCCCCACTCACTAGCTCTCCTGGCACCTAGGATGCCAGCTGAACAGTGAGTTCATCTTGGAGGAATCCTGTGTACTCAGTACCGAAGGCTGCTTTTTCTGCAGTGTCCCTGTGCAATGTCCCACAAGCAGCCATTGCAGGAGTGTATCTGCACTAAAGTCAGAGGACTTGGTGTCTGCTGAAGGGATGTTCAGGATAGTTTCAGCCAAACTTGCTTGGGATCTAATAGCTGCAGCAATGCAGAGCTCGCCTTGGGAATTTATCCTCCTTCTGGTCAAACACCTTATTGCAGAGTCTGAATGAGCAGAGGATTCAGCCAGTTCTGCATTTTGAGGAAACATGTGAATGGCCCCACTGAACAGGCCTGAAGAAATCCCCAGTCAGGAGATGAACAGAAACTTGTCTTCTTTCTGAATAACTAAGTAATGTCTGAGCCCCCCATATGTTTGTGGGGCTTGCTGGGTTGGCACCATACATTTAAAACAAACTGCCCCTTGCACAGCACTTTCCTGGCATTGTAGCAGGCTGGTGGCATCCACCAGTAGCAGTGAAAAAGGCAGTGATGTGTGGCTGGGAAAACACTCCATTCTTCATGCTTTTCTCCCATAGTTGCCTGCTACACAACAAGACTGTTGGTGGGTCTTTTGAAACAAGACACTTATATGGATGACATGGTGATACAGATGTCAAGAAATGGTTCTTAATGCAGTAATAAACTATCAAAACTGACTGTAGCTATTTAACAGTTAGAGCAGAAAGCCTTGTTTCTGGAGGAAAGGCTCTTTCAGCTTGCTAATTAGCTTTGTTTAGGAAAGTTTTGGCATGCAAATGACATGCCATAAATCATGCAGTCTTTAATGAGAAGCAATTTGTCTCCTGGTTTCTTAAAGCTTCCCTCAGTTCAGACAAGAGATTTGCCTCCCTTTCTTTCCATCCTGCCACACAAGACCTGCAGGTGATGGAGCAGCCAGAGCTGGCCCGAGCATCTTCTGCCAAGCTCTGGCAACAGTGTTCTGTCACACCCTCTCCAAACATTACTAATTACTGCCTTCTCCCACATCGCTATGCAGAGGGTGAACCTCAAGACATGGAGGGTAAAGGATGCTAGACTGGTATGACATAAAAAGGTACGTGCTAGTGAAGGGCAGGGGCACTAAAAAAAAAACAAAACCCTCCACAACTTGTCACTCCAGGACTGAAGCCCAGCTGCTTCTTGCTTTCTTCCCAAACTTCTGGCTTATGGTCCTTTATGCTTTCTGGGCTGTGCTCACCCACAGAAAGAATACAGAGCTTGCTTTTAAAATCAACTGAAAGCAAAGATTTCACACTCCCAAATTGGGATGGCTTGTGCTTTGTGGAGCCCAAGTATCAGCTCTGGGGATAAGAACTGACAAGGGGAAGCTAGGAAGTTTGGAGCAAGCTAAGGCTGCAGACTCCTAAAGAAAGTTACCATAATAATATGGTAATTTATGCAAGAGCATGGCACACAGGATCCTGCCTATGCATCAGAAAAGGGCCATTTGAGCCACTTATACTAGCAAAACCACACAATATTGTCAGCAGCACTTAAAAAAAGTGGTGCTGATACCTTTATGTTCCAGGTCCAAGTATTGTCAGTGAACAAGGCAGTATGATACCCTAAAAACATGACTTACTGCCAGCACAGGCCATTCCTTAGCAGTGAATAGAGCATCAAGGCTTTCTGAAAACTGCACCCCCTCTCTCCCTCTCACCACAATGCCTGTTCTGAAGCCCCTGTAGCCTGCATGAGATTAACCCACTGGTTGTTTTTATTTACAAGTGGCTCTGAGTTCAGAATTCAGAATTCAGTCCGTGTTTCATGCAGCCCCCCTCCCCTGGTCTTTCTCTCCTTGTTGCATGTGCAGATGCACAGAGCTGGGGAGCCATCTGCCAGCCCAAACACTAAGGGTAAGAGACAAGTGGGGCTGCATGCCTGCTGGTGGAGCAGGAACCAGAATTCCTCTGCCCAAATGCTCATTACTTTGTTTTGCACCATCTGGGGCTGCACATACACAGCAAGAAGTTCCCTGGCTTATTTTAGACTTGAGTGCAATGTCTGCTTTTCCAAACAGGTAAAAAATTTAACCTAGAAACATCTATACCCAAGAAAAACTCAAAATTGCTAGTAAATAAACCAGTAATGGATGAAGTGATGTGCAAGCATGCTTCAAGCAGCTTCAAACAGCTGCTTAGCAAAGTGTGACCTTCCCTGTTAAGCTCAGAAGAAAAGTTAACTGGACACTAGGCATGCTGACTGCTCTCCCATTTAAAAAAATGCTTCTCACCTTGCTTTGGGAAGTTTTGTCTTGACAAGATTTTTGGGGGCCAAAGGGTGGAATGGCTCCTACTGGCACCATCTGGGGCCCAAAAAACTTACTAAGCTTCCAAGTTTCCTCAGGCGGACGAGGAACTTCTTATACCTGATGTCTGCACACAGACAGGGCTGACTTAAGGATTTTTGTGGTGAAAGGAAAGTTGAACAGTTTCATCCTTCCTTTTGCACCCCTAAAATTCAACTGACTGTTGTCTCCCACAGCCAGAGTGGCAAGGCACTTGTGGCAGTAGCTGCAAAAGGAAATGTGACCCTACCCCACATCCCTAAGCCCTGGCCCTGCTATAGAACAGTGCCTCTGCATCTACCTTGCTCACACCATCCCTCTGCCTATACAGTTGGAGAATATTTGTCCTTTCATGTTGTCCCTGTAAGAGGGCCTATGCTGCATTACTAAAACTACTGCTCTGCAACTTCAGGTTACTTCCATTCAGGAGCCTGACACTTGCATGACTGCCCACAGGGCTTGTGCATGAAATCAGCCCCACAGTTAGCTTGTAAATATATGCTCAGCAGATGACAATCAGGAATGGAAGGGTATACCCAGGCCTTGAACCAGCAGTGCCTTCAGCCTAGGAAAGGACTTTGTCAGCTTCTCTGTAGCAGCTCTGAGCTACAAGCTCTTGCTTCTTCCCCCACCAGAGGACTGGGCTTGGTGCTGATGTTAATTGTCTAAGTGCTCCTTGAGGTGTCTGTACTTCAATATCCATCACTTCATAAATTTGGGCCAACTTGCATTGTTTGTGTTTCATGTCACCTAGAAATTTGCATTGTTTTTATTTTATATCACCTAGAAATTTATCGCTAGCATGAACACAGTGACTTCAGTGCATTTCCAGATATGCCTGTAGCTGTTTGTATTCTTACTTCGCTTACATCTGCCCTCAAGAGACTTCTACAAGGACTGGCTCACCCTATTAAGGAGTTGATTCCCTCCTTAGTAAGGGAAAGAAACCAAAATCTTTTCAATCACTGTTAGTGAATAAGAGATGTAGGCTCTTTCAACTGTCCACAATACTGACATAGAAAGAAAGAAAGAAAAAAAAAAAAGAAAGAAAAAACGAATCACTGTGTCACACTGCTATGTAACAAAATCACGATGACTTGCTGAGCTGGAAGGAACCTATAGGATTTTGGAAATCTCTTTCTTGCCTTGCTTACACACCTTCTTCTTGACTGAATGCCATTTCACTGGGAAGAGGGGATTAGGACAAAACCCAGCCCCAGGGTGTCAGGCCATGGAGCAAATTGTGATAAAAGTGTCTGAATATTCCACCTTCTCTCTCAACTTCCCCAAAGCAGTAACAGGCAAAAGAGAGGGCAGTGCTGTAAAAGACCCTACCTTCCATCAAGGAAGATACAAAACTCAGGGCTCTGCTGGTCATTAGCACTTGAGGTAGCACACATCTGGCCAGCCAGGTGAAACTTCTGGGAAGGATGTTTTAGCATTCTAGCTTGCAAGTTGCAGCTAGAGGCGACCCACTACCAAGCTTTATTTCAAGTACTTTCATGTATTAACAAGAGTAACTTATGATTTGAGAAGTGTTTGTTGATCTGAATCTTCCTTGTACTCTCTATGGTAACCTGTCTTGGCACAGCCTTTTTAACTTATTTTGGCCAATAAATTTTATCTTTCCTCATGCACATGTTAGTACAAATATAAAAGAGATAATATGCCACAAAAGACAACAGCTCACACAGGAACAAACTGCTACAGTTTCCTGCTTTGGTGCTGGGAACAATAGATTTCTCTAACTTGAACCATCTGCTACAAAACTGCACCCTAGAAGGTTTTAGTTTTCTTGTGACTTTTTTTATAATCTTAGTTAAAAAGGGAAGTTACTTTCCGTAAATTCTGTACAGTCCTAAAAGTGCCAGTTGTTTTAACAGCTGAGGATGCAGGACACTGCTTGGAGTTTTTTATTTTCCTGCAATGAACCAGTGACCTTATATTGGAACCTGTGCTTCAATAAACTCCGCGATTTGTAGTAAGGGTTTACTTTGCAGAAGAAAATTCTCCAGAAAGCAAAATATCCTAAAATTCCTGCAGCAAGATCTTATGCACTGTTCTTTGAAGTGGGCAGTGGTGACCATTCATTGGAATTAATAGTCCTGATGACAAGTCAGAGAGCAAGACCAGAGACGTGAAAAAATACTGCATTTCAAGTTTGATGATCAGAGTAATAAAAAACATGAAAAATGTTTCATAGTGATCCTACATAGAAACTTCACATTCTTTGGCAAATCCTCCCCCAAACTGCATCAAACAAGATGAGCTGTTCAGAGTGCAGCTTTTTGTTTCTGGTCATCTTTTAACAAAAGCAAGAGACATATTGAAATGAATGGTGCCAGTTAGACACATAATTAGGCATCAGTCATAGTGCTGTCTTATCAGATACAGCACATGTTAGAGAGTTTCTTGCACTCAGTTGTTCAAATCATTACCAGATTCAAATTTTCTCTTTATCTGAATCAGAACAGGAACATAACATACTATTATTTTCCCATAACACATCCTATGTGGGTTTTTCACTTGGCTTTGTCTAATGCTAAAGCTGTTCCATTGCCGAGGTTAAGTGAGACGTCACCAGGCCAGAGGACAACTCTACTGTAAAGTCTTTATCTAGCAGGGATGAGACCACCATACCATTGCTCTTCTGTCTGAAAATAACACCTAATTTACATTACTTAACTGGCTCAGAAAACTTGTTGCAATAGGAAGCAGCCATGTTAAATGTTCAGCTGAGGCTCAGGATCCTGTAAGTGCTCTGGGGCTATACAGGTAACAACAAAACCAGAGATGGATTTATATACTGTATTTCCTAAACAGAGAAGAGCCTTTATGCTAAAGAAATGTTATGTTATCCTGTGTTCCCTTTGAAGCAAAGCTCCAAAAATCTGTCAACTAATTTGACAGACTGTTCGCAACAAAGTGATGGTTCAGAACACATCTGCCTCAGCCCAAAGCTGCTGCTTGTCAATAAGTGCTTATCAGCTATATTACATATAACAGAACGTCATAAAAATCTAGAGCAGTCTCTTATTAACTCAATACTTAGTACTCCTACCAGGACCGTATCAAGTATGGAAAAACTCTTGAGCTCAACAGAGACTTCTATACTTGTCATTAGCACCTACAGATTACTTTTCTTCTGCACAGTGAAAAAAACCCCCAAACCTCAGTTCCCTGTGATGCAGTGAAAGAAATGCAAAGGTTCAAGCACTTTATGCCTTTGGGCTGAGATGCACAAGCATGGGTATAAAAAGCAATTGGATGGGTGTTGGAGCAGATTTTGGTTTTGGTGCAAATATATACATGTATGTGGGCTCTGCTTCAGTAATGAAAGGCAGCTGAAGTAAGCTTTCTAAATTGTCTCAAACCATTAACATCATGTTGCCATCAAAATTAACATTTCTGAGAGAAAGGTACATCAGCATTTAAGCCTAATTATGCACCCACTCACACCTGTATGTGCATAAATAACCACATAAATAAGATCTAAGCTCAAGGTGGATAGATCTGGAGTCAATTGGATATGGTTCCTAAATACTAAGTCTTGTGATAGCTGTGTACTCCCAAGCCACATAGGTGCTTTTGAAAATTAAACTCATTTCAGAGGGTTATTGGTGTCCTGAAAGAAGAGGCCGAGCACTTCCATTAGGTATTGGGAAATCTATGCAAGGATCTACCTTCTATAGATCTACCTTGTGTTGTCTCAGGTTTTATGTTCTCTCCCATTACCACAGTTTTAGGTTGCCTTATGGAACACAAAACCAGCAGCAGGCAGGGTGTTGCTCTAGAGGTGCTCATATGCAGGGGGCCACAGCAGAGAGTTTGTGGCTGTTGCGAATTCCTTCTCTATTTATACTGGGAAACTTTACCCAGTAAGAAGTGTTTGCAGTATTCTGACCTGTGAACTGTAAGTGCTGACAGCAGAGGTGAGTGATTTCCAGAGGTGAACGAAGTGCCAGAAATAAATATGATGGCAACCTTTCTCAATCAGCTGTGTTTGCTCTGCTCTGCTTTGTTTCATACCCTAATGCCACCATCATGAAGGATATATGGGTCTGTCAGAAACCTGCTAAAATATTGCCTGCAGATAGGCAGAGTTAAGTCTGTGTGAAGAACCATAATGTGAAACATAGACTTGGCAATTTTAAATAGATTCTTGTCTAAGAACAGATTACAATTTTAAGCCAATAAATTTTTAATAATATCTGTACAACCAAATAGGAACACTGGCTTGCAGACAAATGGCTTTTAAGAATAATTATTGACCTCCTTTTGATGTTCAGAGATGCTTCTTCTAAATTTTACTTTTAGCACATTTCTTCGGAGTAAAGTTCAGTCTTTGCATCAGGCTGGGATCCACCATATGTGTCCTTTCCTGTGTGGTGTTAAGGGATCTGAACAATACATGTATCTTGTGCTGACCTTCTCCATGGCATGAAAATCATACCTTCAGTGTCAGCCACTGAATATATTATTCATACAAGCAACAAGCATCCTCACAACCTCAGGCTACTATAAATTTAAATATTTAGCAATAAAAAGTGAGTCATAAGTCATTAACTGTACACGAGCTGAGACTGTACAGTGAAATCACTCACTGGTTATAGATGTAGACCACACAAGTGCTTAAAATGTTTTGGGTTCTTTCACCTATTCAAAAGGGAACAGTCTGTGCTTGAAAGTGTTCACAGTCTGACCAAAGAAAAATTAATTTATACCAACATTAAGATATTTTTAATGTATTAATTGCTTAAATATATGTATATATAGTGCAGGATGCACCTGCACCCGTAGATCAGAAGTGAAAAGACATATTTCTGGCACTGAAACAGGTGCTTCACTCTGATACATATGGTCCTTGCACTTGTCTGGCCTGGGCCAGCAGCATCCTCTCAACAACTCCCCATCACAGATTAGCAGCTAGCACTGAGAGGCCCCAAGAAGCAGTTTCCATGCAGTCATCCTGTTTTGAAGGGTAAGAGCTTAGTACTACACACACAGGACATTCCTGCCTGATGGACTTGGTGCCAGAGAGGTTGCCAGCACATTTAATTTTCTAGCATCCTACCACAGAGCTGGAGTCTGGCCATTCAACAGCATCTAAAGCAATGGACACTGACCTATGGACCCTATTCAACAGAGCAAGGAAGAGCTGGCAGAAACAGATATCAGAGAAGAAGGTAGCAGTAAGACAAGGTGTCATGACATTCAAGTTTCCCAATCATTGCCAGAAGCTGGAGGAAGAGAGGAGAACAGCTGATCTTCAGTACACATTACCTAAATTCAAGACAGTCCACAGAACTAGGTAACTGATGTTTAGTCTGATTAACTATATGAAAGTTAATTATTTTGTTGCATTTCTTACTCTACGTTTCTCCCTCATACTGGGGAATTTTTCTGAGTTTCAGAAAGAATCTCTCTTATATTTCAGCCACTGGCACTTTCAAAATGCCATTGGTCTTGCACCTCAAGTTTCCTCCCCATCTGTTTCCCTCTTTTTTGTGCACCTGCTTGGAGAAGGTCTATCAACAGTGCAAAAAACATACCAAAGGGGGGGACGCGCTCCACTTCAGTTGAGCAGATGTTCTCCTCATGTGCCCACCTGCCATAGGCAGCAGAGTAGATGATAAGGAACTTGGACTCCTGACAGTGGAGTTTCAATTCCTGGTTTTCACATGCTGATTTGGTTTTGTATTCAGCTAAAATAGAAGCAAATAACAACAAGGTAGCATGAGGCACTCTACTTGGCTGGATTATTAATAGCAAATAGCAGCATGACAGAAAACAGCTTTTCTGCAAGTTGTGTTGCAAGCAATGTGTGGCACTATTACAACCAGAGACAAAGCCAGTAGCAAAGCAGAGTGTTTCCTCCAACTGAATTGCTCCCATATGACTACCTAAGCCTCCAGCTCCTTTTTCAAAGGAACTAAAAAGTTCACTTCTGCCAACCTCCTCTCCCAGTGGAACAGCCTCCCCCCTTCCCACCCCGTTTCCTGGCGTGCTTTCCACCACTGCTCAGCAGGAGAAGCCTCGTCCTTTCCTTTTGTCTCTTCCTGGGACAATGTTGCTTGCTATGCCTACTTCAGATGCCTGCCCGAGTGCTGAGAGCCCCTGACCACTCATCAATCATGGGGGTGGCTGGCATCACCCAGTGCCACCACACACAGCGCTGAGCGGGAGCCGGAGAACGGGGGGAGAAGGGGGAAAAAAGGCACAGGGACCGGCTACACGTCCTGAGCCAGACAGTGCTCTCAGCTGTATCTGCACGGTTCCACCAAGGCCAATGGGTTTCCCTGGGTGGGAATATCCAGCAAGGGCTCATTTGAAACTTTTGCTGACAAAGCAATGTGAATCAGGAGCCTGAGAACAAACGCAGACCCTCCCTTTCTCCGCTGGCACGGGCACACTGGCAGAGCTCTCAGCACAGAGGTGGGGAAGGCAGTGAGATCGCCTTCCAGGCAGCATGGTTTAGAGTTCCTAAAGAACTGGTTAAAACCTGCCATCTGGCCAAGGAGGTCTCTTGCTGGCCTAAGCAGCTGCTCTGCATGCAGCAGTTTGCCACTGAAATCTTCCCAGGGTGGGTATAGTGGCAAACCTTTTAAATGCAGATAAGGCCAGAGAGAAGAGTTTATGCTGCTCCAATTTTTTTCTTTCAAAAATGTAAAAACAGGAAAAGGAGGTTCCTGAGCTGAGCAGGAGAAAAGGGAAACCTTATTGTTGCTGAGTGGTATCCCAGTGAGTGGAGTGTGGGTGTTAGTGCTAGGGGAACTGGAGAGAGAAAAACCTCCTATCTATCTAATAAAGATTGTTGTTTAATAAACATTATTGTTTCATTTAGAATAGAACCCATTTTAGTAAATGGGTTCTTGGTAATAGTCCAGTTTCTTCCATTTCTTCTCATCAGCAGTCACAAATTTAAGTCTAAAAAATGTGATTTAGAAAAATACTTGACATACTGCAGACCTTTACTTCTGCAGAAGCACCTGCCATACCACAGGCCGTGAGGATCGTGCCAAGAAAACAGGCTCTGACCCAAGGGCTGACAGCCCCAAGCTGGGCTCTGTCTCTGTACAGCTGTGCTCTGTGGTTGCTGGAGAGGCTATGGAAGTACAGACAACAGAAACAAATCCACAAGTGGTGAAAGACAAGGGTAAGACTATGACAGATACCTCTGCAGAGATACAGCAACAGTATTTCTAAATAGATGGAAGAACTAAGGGAGTCAGGCAACTGCTTAAGGGCCTACTGAAGGCAAGGAGACTGTAAAATATACTCCAGTGATTTCTTGATCAAGGGTGTTTTCTGTAGCCAGGCATAACAATATTAGTATTTTACCTTCAAATATAAATTTCCATCAAGTGAAATCATGTAATTTGCACTGGAACTCAACCATTCCCCAATTCTGAAGACAGCACTTACTGTTAAAATACATTTCTGACCAGCTTTTGTAAAATTCAGATCACAGAGAGTATTATACAAAATAGCTCATTTCCAGTGGGAAAAAAAAAATTAAGCAGCTTGAGAAAGTAACAAACAACATTTCAATCCACTTTCGATTACTAAAAAGAGATTTTTGATGGCACAGACACAAGTATGATATCGAAATAATTAATAATGCAGTAATTGTAATATGTTAAAAAATATTTAAACTATAAGCTAAGAAAACAGATCATAAAAATGTTACCTTTCAGACATTTCTCCCCTGCTGATTGGCCCAGTAAATACCCCTGTGAGTTCTTGGGTCAGTGCTTTGCCAAAGGTAACACCTGCCTACTCCATCCCCGTATCTCTGCTCTGACTTCAATGCCATGAATTGGCTTTTCAGTTTACTTGCCATCCCTGTTCCTACTCCACCAACGATGACTATCTAAATGCTCTGATTAAAGAAAATTTCTTTTGTGCTCTCTCCTTTAGTGGTGGGATGGTATTTCTGAATTGGCTGGTAAACCTGCCCATAAATCATCATTCAGCTATTTTCTTTGGGACCAACTTCAGCCACACCGGGCATGAGATGCCAAAAAAAGCTGAGCCCTCAGGCTACTGAGGCTTGTTCTCATATACAATAGCAACATGAAAAAGCAATTAAAACCACCAATAAATGAAAACCCACGATGACTGCCTTAATCTGTCTTACACTTTCCTCATATTTACAAAGTACATTCTCTTTGAGGCAGGATTTGTCCTTTTCCATAACAGCATCAATTACCTGCGCAAAACACAGGTGGTTCTATAATTAAATTCTGTAATAAAGGCAGCCATGGATGTGGATCCTCCAACCATTTTTCTACAAATGAGAGGTAGTAACAAGGGGATCCTTGAAAGCTTTGGTCCTACCTCCTTAAGTGTTTTTCCTTGTTTTGATATCTCCTTCATCATTTGGATCCGTAGCCCAAGCCTCTGTTTTTGCTGTTCAGCTCTGTCTTTCTAATTGACATTATCACAGCCATCTCTTTAAAAACAATTTCCAAAACATTTTTTCTTCCTAGCCTGATGTCTGACATCTGACTCTGCCTTACTACACTGGCTATTAAATTGCCAGCAAACACCCACACGGTGTTGTTGTAAACAAAATGGAGAGCTAAGGCAAAGCAAAAATGCCCAACAATTTGCTATTAATCTAAAAGTCTCCAAATGTCACATGGATTTATGCAAAGCCTTGTACAGTGTCATTTTAACCAAAACAAACAACAAAACACACATAAAACCACATTTGCCTGATGCAGATTACTTACTAGGTTTGCATTTAAAGGAGACAAGGAGGAATTTAGTGGTCCCTGGACACAGATCAGGTCCAAAAACCCGACTATTGACAAGGAGTTGGCAGGATCTCAGGTTTTGGCATTCATCCAGCACTTTCTAAAACAATGGGCAAAAAGGAGAGGTTTGAAAACAAGGTATGAAGCTATACAGCAATAAGAACACTTAGTTGTACTTTGCTCTCTACAATAGAGAGAAAGAATTTCTTCACAACTTTTTGGCTATGTACATGTAAAAAATATCTGTATCATAGGACTGAAGCCACATATTTATTGGACATTGTGTCATGGCTAAGTTTATGGGAACACATTCATCACCACGATGCCCATGGCAGCTCAGGATGGCACCAGTTTGCTGTTGTCTGTCACTGTTCCCTCTGCCCAACCAGATCTCCTTGCGTACCACCAGAGACTCAGGGGCACTCGGGACCCCAGGTAGAGCCCAGAGTAAGTGGGAACACAGAGTCAGCCCCCACCCTCTTTGCTGATATCTTAGTTGCAGTTACAGACTTGCAATGTCTCCCAAAAGATGTCTTTTCAACCATTTCATCTCAATCCACTTATGTTTACCTCGGCATCCTTTGCTATGCGTTCACTTGAAAGACTTCTAACTAATAACTTGGAGTGCTTAGTGACACTTTAACACAACCCTAGCTTTAAACCATACGTAGGACCTCCTGCTTAAGGGGCAGTTATTTCTTACTTGCACACATTATCAGATATTTACTTGAACTGCTGCTTGAATCAATTCCAGATCAATTCCAGTCTGCTTGCCTTTCTTTTTTAATGGTCTTCTAAGACCATATCTACCCCAAATTTTTTGGCCCAGCAATATATTTTGGCTCTTAATGTGCTGTTTCAAGAAGGAAAACAAAAAATTCAGAAGTGTTATATGAAAAGGGTCAAAGGGTTATATGGACCCACTCCAAGCTCAGCAAAAGATCTCAGTACTCCCAGTGCTCACACTGGTGTTCCAAATTAATCAGTGGTTTCAGAGCTATAGAAGACACTGCCCAAGATGAGTCTTAGTCCATTTTTTAACACAACCAAAACCCAAAACACTGAAGCCCGCCCTCCCCCCCCCCCCCCCCCCCGTGTTTAAATGCATCAATTCCTTTCATCTTCAAAGCCCAGTTTGGAAGGGGCTTCCTATACACTATTTTTGGATGGTCTGTGTTGTTGTGCCTAGGATTCCTCATGTTAAAAATCACAGCAGGCTGCCATGGTAAGGCTGCCGTGTTTCTGGGTCACCCCACTCTTACCAGGAATAACTGTAAGATACCATTCTCTGATAGTTTTAGGTACTCCCATAAGATCTATGGGAATTTTTGCCATGTTTCTTGACAGAAGGGGTCTCAGTTATATCAAGGAGCCAAATCACAGATTTGCCACTGTGACAGCACAAGCTGCACCCTTGTGTCCAGGCTGAGATAGCTGGCAGTGGCTGAGTCTCTCCTGTCATCCCTGGAAGCCATCCCTCCCAAGCATAAATGGTACATACTGGCAGCACTTTGAAGTGATCCTGTAACACTCTTGCTTTTCTGTTCCCTTTGGTAGAAGAAGAAGACTTGAATCCAACACTTTTTGAGCATTAAGTGCACTCTAAAGAGTTTATAAGGGAAGGAAAAGCACTAAATTTTATCAGTCAATTCTTCTTCTACAGAGTTGCACCTCAAAGAAATAACTCCTACTTAATTGGGATGGTTCTGAAACAGGCCAGTGAAACAGAGCTACAATTTTACCAACTGGAGATAGCTGTACCCTACTGAGTCACCTTCTGTTTGCACCTGAGCTGAATAATTTCCTGTGCATCTGTTTGTATTTTCTCCTACTTAATGAGAACAGGAGTTGTGTTTTCCATTACGTTGCCATGAAAAAACACGGAGCCACAAAAGCAAAGGGTGACACTCATGGTGAGGTGGCACTGGGCTGTTAATACCTCAAGACAGACCTAACTTTGCAGTGATCCTTTTAAGAAGAGGTGGCTATAAAAAATGGCTGCTATGCTTCCTCCCAACTGCACTGTAGCATCACGCCTGATTATGCAGACTGCAGACGAAGTTCCAAAGGGAAGGGGAGGAGGAATGAGATCACTGGTGCTCTTTTCTAAGAAATTGGTTAACAGGATGTGTCTCTTCTCCTTGAAGAACCGGAACTCCCCGAGATGCAGAGCATTCGTATCTCTCATGTTCGTGACCTCATCAAAATGCTTTAATGCCTCTGATCAGTTACAGTGCCTGAATGATGATGATAGTTTATATAACAGTTATTCCATGCTGTGTTTATTAAGAGGAAAAAGACAGCCCATGGGGACCTCAAAAAGACACTCACGAGCCCAAAATAATCACTAGTGTCACTTTGCTGTACTCAGTTAAATGACATCAAGGGTGCATGGGGCTTACTGTTTTGGGTGGGGAGCTGTCCTTTCACATGGCCCGTAGGTCATGTCTGGAATGTCTTTACAAGCTGCAGTAAAGCATGGGCAGGCCATAGTTTAAAAACTGCCCTAAAATGGAACAGGCTGCCCAGTGAGCTTGTGCAGACTCCTTCTCTGGAGACATTCAAAACCCACCTGGATGCACTCTTCTATGACATACACTAGGTGATCCTGCCCTGGCAGAGGGTTTGGACTTGATAATCTTCCTATTCCTAACATTCTGTGATTCTGTGAATATTTTTTCTGGGGAGAGGATATAACTGCAAAACATTTGGTAAACTCTTCAGCTCACTGGTGGTGGGAAGTTATGTTCCCTGTTGTAAAGAAGCAATGTGCCAGCTGCACAGACAAATGCTGCAAGCTTCATCAAAGCTTCTGTAGAGCAGTTTCAGCACCTTCACCAACAGAACATGTTCAGATTCCACTAATATTTTTGCAATGATTTACTGAATTTGGCCCAACACTGAGTATTTTCACACTGATAAAACAAGCCTTTAACAGCAGTGTTAAGTCAAATATTCTAAGCCTTGTTACAAAAATCTCCACAGTGGAAAGTAGTAATATATGAAGTACATATAATTTTAAATTATCCTTAAGTGGATCCACCAAACAAACCACAGGATATTACTGACACAAATCACGTATTCGTGGAAATGCAGGTATCTGCAGAAGTGCTTAGAAGCCACTGTTTAGCTGTCATGGTGCCTTTTCAATGAGTGAGAATAGGCATGGAACAGGCCAAACACCAACAAAAAAGTCATCATATTCAGTGGATTTGTAACCCAGCTCTGTCAAATGTTTGCATCATCACCTGGAGACAAGGAGGGCCTGTGTGATGGATTAAGACTGGTCATGACCAGCTCTTGATTAGAAGTGAATTGATTATTTTAAGCAACTTTGAGAATGGGGTTACCAAAATCAAAGGCAATCTACATGATGGTAATATCCTGATGGCCAAACACATTCTTTCAGCTATAATACTTTTCATGGTAAACAGACACAGACATGATGTCATTTCATCCAACAGTGTGAACACTTGCCATTTTCACACAACGCAGCTCACCACACAGAAACCTTCAAAAACATTGTGTGCATTAAGAAACTTTACAACGCATGATACCTGCAAAGAGGTGGGTGCCACACAGTTTATGGGTTCTGTCATCCTGGTTTCAGGCTCCTGAGTACTACACATGTGGTAGTCTTGCCCGTAAAATGCTGACTGAACACTTATTGTTGAATGACGAGGACAGTGCAGACTCAAATGCTCCCCATCGCAGGCATAGGCAGTATGATTTTGCAGAAGTTTGGTTAGGTAACCTAGAAAATATTCAGCTCTGTTACAACTGGTACAGGAAATGACAAGCTCATTAGATAATAAGAAAACTACAATCAGTATCTGGAAAGGGCATTGTAGTCAAGGTTATACATATGGCCTGCTGCCATCCCACATGGTTCTGTGAATGGGTCAACCTTCACATGCTCATAAGGTTCGGGTCTGGAAAACAAGAGGTCGCGTGGCAGTGAGTCAGAGCCCTACCAGCACTCCAGCAGTGGCACTATGCCACAGATGTCACCTCAGAGACAACAAAACAGGCTTAGGCTCTTGCCAGTCGTGGCTGCTAATGATCCCAGAGTATGTTTGCTGAAGTCAGAAGGGCTATTATGCTACTACTTGGCCTTACACCTCGACTTTGATGCTTCGCAATTCTGGACTCCTAAGCAGTTGTATGATGCTTCCTGAATCAGATGTGAGGATAAGAGAGAAAGGATGTTTCTTAAGTGTTGGACACATCAGTGTTGAACAGAAACCTAGAAGTAAGATACATAGAATTCTGTATTTGCTAGAGTGTTTGTCGGTGTTACCAGGAGGACAGGTAGGACCTGTATGCAGCTGTCCACCTGTACCAACTGTTTACACCTTCTAGTAAATAAGTCCATGAGCAGCAGAGCAAATGACAGCTGCTTTTGCTGATTTGTGTTTCATTGTGTATTGTCTCATTAGCCAAGAGTTCTGCCACTATAGAAATACAACCTCCCACTGCCCTTCTCTCTGTTCTGTAGAATACTTCAATGGAAACATACAGGCTGCTTTCACCATGACAAACTAGTCACTGTGATAGGAAACTATTACAGATAATACAGTTCAAAGCCTCTCCTCACATATACTTAAGAGGCTTTGAGATCTCTACCACTTCATCACATTTGATTCAAATCTATCTTTAAGCAGAAAAGGTTTGCGGGGGAAGAGGAAGAGGAGTGAGAGACAGAAAAGACATAGAAAATACCAGTACACAAATGAAGTAATGCCCTTCCTCACCTATTTCCACAAACACATGGAAATTAGACCCCAAACCACTTCTTCCCCCATGGGTTTTATGACAACCCCTGACACTATATGTCACTATGACACTGTATGACACAGTATGACACTACAATCAAAGCGTATCTGTTTTCCAATGCTTCTCCCGTTAGCCAAACTTTTTATTAATACGCATACAATAACTGTATTTGAATAGTTTCTTTACTCTTATATATGCAGTAAATTCTGTGTAGTTCTCTCTAAAATCAATTCTCAACATCTAGAACAACAAGTTCATCATCATTCAGGTAAAAAAACTACCCCAAAAATTCTCAAACCCCAAGATATTAAGTATATGATAAACCACTGAGAGTTTCCACTGATTTATTTGAGGAAAGATTTGTAGAAGTTTTAAAACTGGGACAATAACTACGTAAATTATTATTTTTATTCCAGGATCATAATTTTCCTATCTTTGTCTCTTTTCCAAACATACAATTGGTCTAATTAAAGAGCAAAGCTAGTAATAACCCCTCAAAAGCCCTGCTTACCCCACTGTGGTGACAGCAACATGACTACTGTTAAGGATAGTGGAAGAAAAAAACAAACTGTATTTTCTTGTTTTGGTGGTAAAGTCAGAACAAGAATGACATTTTTTTTTGTACCCTTAAGAAAAATACTGGTTTTCTCAATGAAAACATTGAAGAAGAGTTTGTTCATGCCATTTATTTTCACACTTTTCTTCTCATTTTCAACCTTTTCCCAAAGACAACCGATTAAAAAAAAATTAAACAGAAATTTAACTATTCCAAGTAAACATTATGAAAACAAAATATTTTGGTTCTCTGGCATCTTTGCCATCTTCAATTCAGTTGTCTTATCAGTTACTGAGTCTGGAGAAAGAAGCAGCTTGCTCCAGTACCGTCTTTGCTGTTCCTTATCTAGAGGCCAAAAGACAGGAGTCAGCTTAGATCCCCTTGCAGTGCAGCAAAGATGTAGGTGAGGCCCTCACCTCATTCGACTCAACCCAAGCACAGGCATTAAGATGAGGATGGAGAGAGTTTCCTGCCCTGTGTTTGCAGTCCAGAGCAAGATCAGCCCAGCAGAAATCCCCATGGCTTCTTGCAGGTTAAAAAAGAAAAGAAACTAACCCACAAATCCATCCCCTACATTTTCTCTGTAACTGAGATCACAAATAACTTGAGCTTTCCTGCCAAAGCCACTCCTCTGTCAGTCTGCTCCTGAAAGGTGCTGAGTATTGCCACAAAAATGGGCCGAATGCCCAATTGCACCCAAGTGTCTTTGCTATGGTCTGATACAGTAAAGGGGCCTCCGGTGGCATTTGCTGCCATTGAATGCCTTTGACATTGCCATCACAGCATAAAGGGCCACAGTGTAGAAGAGTATTCAGCCCAAGGTGAGTTGTGGGCACTCAACACCTTGAAAGATTTAGCCCGATATTTGTAATCATTTCAATTCTTCAGGTTTTAAATTACCTGGAGCCAAGAGTGCTGTATACAAAACAGCCCAGTATTCCCTGAAGAATATCAGCTATGTTGTGATTTGGATGAGTTCCCTGGCATCTTAACTGCTACTTTGATCCTGCAAATTCCTAATCCAGTATCTAAGCACCTTTCTCCAACAATTGCAACTATTCAATCCCTAAAAAAAAAAAAAAAAAAACCCTTTATAAAAAAACTTGCTCTGCTTCTGTATAAGCAGTATGGTTGTAAAAATAGCATTAGATAGACTGGTGAAAATAAGACACCATGCTCTCCACCCTTTCAAGTGGCCTTTAGCTCTACTCTGCTGTTATTAAAATCCTTGTGTATTTGCACACAATAAAGGATAAATATAGTAATGGAAATTGCCTGAAACCTAATGTTCTCAGATAAGTGAAGTGGTGACGCACTAATATTTTGAATTTCTTGTCTCAAGTGGTAGAACACATAAACCTGCACTGTTTATTATTATAGACACAGACTATGTAGACACAGGTAGAGAGCGGTCAGCCCTTTGTGAAGAGTGATGGCCAGAAGACAGTTCAGAACCTGTGCTGAGAACGGATTTCCACTTGAAAAGTCACTATTCCCTCTTGCTTCTTCCCTAAAAAATTCTGGCTTCTTTCTTCTCCTTGTGCCAGCCCTCCTCACGTACCCCATGGGGCGCTGCCTGCCCTCTGCTTGGCAAGGGAATGAAGTTTTCT
This sequence comes from Heliangelus exortis, assembly GCF_036169615.1. Taxonomy (NCBI): domain Eukaryota; kingdom Metazoa; phylum Chordata; class Aves; order Apodiformes; family Trochilidae; genus Heliangelus; species Heliangelus exortis. Next base: position 92,150,926 of record NC_092422.1, read on the forward strand.
AGGAAGCTGTCACCTCCCACCTTGGTCCCAGACTGGTGCTTGCTCAGGACAGACCAGTTTCCAGTTGCTTTCCCACCTCTCCAGGGCACGATGGCCTTGCAGTTACTCCAGCAGGTAGCTTCATCTTCTTGAGGCCCCTGGTATCCCCATATTGTTTACCCAACTCTGTGCAGAAACACACTTCCCTTGTGGCGGCAAACTGAGTCGAACGACAATGTAAGGTTAAGGGAAAAACATGTTCTTATCTCTACAATTAATAACAGCCATGATTATCAGGAGAGAGGGCATTGTAACAGTTGAATGGGTCTGTCAGTCTCTCTGAGGCACGCTTCCTTTTCTGCATTTCTCTCCACTGGCGCAATTAAACCGGGTCATCCAAAATAGACAGCGGGGTTGTGTCACAGTCCAAACCAGCCAGCAGGATTGTGTCACTTTCAGGCACCAACCCAGCACACTGCCTAGGCTACAGGCACTTCAGGGCACTACTTGCTGTTCAGAATCTCTCAGCCTGGAGAAGAGGAGGCTCAGGGGAGACCTCATCACTCTCTACAACTCCCTGAAAGGCGGGGGTAGCCAGGGGGGGGTTGGTCTCTTCTCCCAGGCAGCTACCAGTAAGACAAGAGGGCATGGACTTAAGCTCTGCCAGGGGAGGTTTAGGTTGAACATTAGAAAGAATTTGTTTACTGAGAGGGTGATCAGGCATTGGAATGGGCTGCCCTGGGAAGTGGTGGATTCTCTGTCCCTGGAGATATTTAAAAAGAGACTGGATGTGGCACTCAGTGCCATGGTCTGGTAACTGCAGCGGGAGTGGATCAAGGGTTGGACTTGATGATCTCTGAGGTCCCTTCCAACCCAGCCCATTCTATGATTCTATGATTCATTTGGTGTTTGTTCAATTAGCCAACACATTAGTTGTCTACTCTGAGAATTAGTTGGGGTTTTTTGTTTGGTTGGTTTTTTAGAGTATCAAATATGGGAGCTTGAGGCTGTGCCTGGACTACTACACACCTCATGGTCCTGGTCCCTGCTTGCTTGGCAAGTACTCAATAGCCCCTCCCTGTCCAGTACAGGAGGAGATTCCCTTCCTCTGGAAATCAGGGCACAGGGAAGGCTGGAACACAGCCATGGCTTGTCCCAGCATCAATGGAGTCAGGTCATGGCTGGCTGTGCACCTGGAGTAAGAAACCATTTTTGAGTCACACCATTTCTTATCTTAAGCATAAAAGAACTTTAGACAACTTAAAGTTTTAAAACTCATGTTTTTTTCTCCTTGTTTTTTGGGTTGTTAGGTGATACACATAGGGGGTATGCGTGTTTAGCAAAGGCAGTCACTTTTTCAAGTCTTACCATGCATTAGGGAGGACTATTCTCTATCTTTTTTTTTCAAAATAACAAATGTTTATCTTCTTTAGAATAATATGAAACTTAAAAGAAAATTTCAACTACTGTGAGAATTGTCTAAATTCTAAAAACCTGGCAATACTGCAGTGTCCTAGAACATCTCTATGCCTCTGTGTGAAAGTCTCACCAGGAGCTTTCCCATTCATCCAAGCCACACATCCATAAGCAATGTATGGAGTGCTCTGCATACAAAATCATCTACGAGATGTTACAGGCTGGCTCAGAAGTTAAGACTAAATAATATGGCAATAAGCAGATCCCATTGATTTGAAGGCCAGAAGGTATCATCCCACCCAACTGTCTGCATAACCCAGACTACTCATTCATTGTAACTTTTTTACTGAGACTCAAAACACCAATGCAGAATCCAGGGGTAATCCTTTCTTCCAGAATTAGCCAAATTAGTCACAGCATCCACTCTGTTGACAAAGAACTTCAACTGAAAAAAACAGCACCAGAAAAACACAGAAAATACAGAGGCTGAGCAGCTGAACAAAGCCTTTAAGCCTTACTGATCAGTTCTTTTCCAAAGGAGGACTGATAGACTGTAACAACAACAGACAAAAAACAAATGGCCTAAGGCACTGAAGGCTGTAAATAGATGCCTCTTTGTGAGAAACAGAGCTCTTAATATGTTATAGGTTTTATACACAACTTTTTTCCTATTATTACTGCTCTTTATAACAATAATGGTGGTAATTAGTAGGAACTTGAAGCTATGAAAATCCAGAATCTTTTGTTGTGTTTGGTTTTTGGGTTTTTTTTGTCTTTTAAAAACACTGAAAAACTGCTAACTCAGAAAGCTTCCATTTAAAAAAATATATCCATCAAAAACTCTGAAAGGGGTCAGCAGAGAGATGTGTTACACCTCGTGCATGTGGCACAAGCCAGTTCAGGGTATCCAGATTTGCTGGATTCATTCCTTATGGTGGAAGACACTCACATGAGGCCTTAAAACCCTTTTTCAGTTGTTAGCACTGGATTAAAGAAATTTATATATTCTGTCCAGCCTTACTGCACTGGCATAAATCTCACCACATGGGATGATCAAGGAGAAAAGCATTTCAAGCCATGAGTCTAATGCCTAGCACATAGTAAATGCAATCTCAGAGCTGATGTAATGTCTTTTTGGCAAGAGAGAAGCAACGTAATATTTTAGAGGCTGAAGCTGAATAGCGCACAGACCATGAGGACTCTCAGAATTAGGCCTTTATATATTCAGATTTAGTAATATTAGTTCCTGTGCATTGCTCAAACTAGCTTAATTAGCACAGCAATTTGATAGCTCATTTTATAGACATACAAATCCATTTTAGCTCAAAATAGATTGAAATTGTACACTTATTGTTGAGGGAGTCCCAGAAGGCTAATCCATTCGGTAAATCTACATCAACTCCCGTAGCCTTATGAAGAATTGTGCCAACAGGCATTAAAAATACACAAGAAAGATTGGCAAGTCTGAAGGAAGAGATCTCACTGGTGATAACAGAATTGTTGATAAACCACTACAAAAACCATTAGAAGCATCACTGATATTTATTGATATTTGGGATCCAGCTGCAGGACTTCCCCAGCAATATTTTCCCCGTTGAACAAATTGAAATTAACCCCTAATTTTCCTCCCCCTTCCCCTCTGCCATACCCTCCACTGGTATTCAGAGGCAACACACCATGCTGCAGAGGATTTGTGCATAATTGCCACTTTCAGAGCTGTGGTCTGTGCAGATCTGGTGGTTCACAGAAGCAGCGATCTGGCTTTTGTAATTGTCATTAGCCTCTTACTTCAGCTGTCTGGTAGCTCTTCTTTAGAATTAGTGGTAGCTCTTTTTTTTGTGGTAGCTCTTCTTTAGAATTAGTAATTGTGACAGTGGGCAAAATCAAGGAAAGAGGCTTCCTAAAATTCACACCACTATGTTTCATCATTTTATTCTTTTTCATCCAAGGGCCTTTTAAGCATACTGTTTGGGTCATCTTAGTGAGACTCAGTTTTACTGTCTTATGTCAATAAAAAATACTCTTAGGCAGAAGCACTGTTTATTCTACTTGCTGTTCAGAAATAAGCATAACAGCTTCACTCAGCAGATACAAATAATAAGCCATATTTGCTTAATATATGCTTTCTTGCATAGTCACTAATTCAAATAAATTTACTTTAAATTCCTAAATTTAAATTGCTTGGGTTTTTTTCAGTGTACCTTTTTCCACAATTCCTGTCAACAGTCATGCTCTTTACCAGTGACTGCTATTCTACTAACTTGATCTTTTTGCTTATAATGTGGTATATCATATGAAAAGATGGTTTGCCATTCAACAAAAATAGTCTTTGCATAATTATTCTATTTTAATGTTTTTATTATCTAAACCTTTTTCAACATAGAGATAGATGTTCAATTGCAAAAACTGGTGGTAATCTAGTTTCACCGATCAGCTAGTGACCATAAAATAAAAACTTTTCAATTTCCAAATGCCTGGTTTGGTTTCAGAGCATGAAAAGCTTTTGCTTTTCTTAGAATCAGGCCTTGAGAGTTCTCATCTGACCATTTCTACAGGACATGAGGCTTATAATATCATGATCTCTGTCCATTTGCAATTCCCTTACTCAACAATTCTTAAGTTCAGTGGCCAGTTTCAAACCTGAAGGGTACAGGACTCAAAGAAAAGTTCCTACAAGGTTCATGAAAACTGAAGCCTGATCTGACAAGTCAAAATAAGAACCATCACTTCCAAGTCAATCCCTTTCTAATGCTAAAAGTAAACTCACTGCTGAGGAGAGACCATACATATACTGGAGAGCTAATCAGCCTGTTGCTCATGGAGCAATTTGTTTTCACTGGCCTTAAAAGATGAAGAATTAAGCCTTCAACAAGAAAACGCTTCAGTAAAAAGTTAAAATGCTTTTGAATCAAAGCAGGCAAGCAGTGATGAAGACCTCAGTCAGGCTTTCCATAAACTGCTTTATCAAGATGTGTGCTTTCCTAAGGAATTGTCTTGTTTAATTTTTTTCCCTTATAGTTGTACCTCATAGATTGTAATTTGGAATACAGCCATATCATTGAACTTAACTCTCACTGTCTGTGAAATCTGGGGGCCAAATTAAGCAAGAGCTTGGCTCTGTTTAAGCCCATAAAAGGACCCAGGTAACCTGCAGACAATTCACTGTACAACCACATTCAAACTCAAGCATTTAAACAGTTTATTCAGTGAGTAGCCCCACGTGCAAGAAGCCAAGTCACGAGCTCTTTCTAGAAACACAAAATCAAGGCACCATGAAGAAATGTAGAGATATCCAAATGGTCTGCCAAATGGGCAGTGTTTCTCCAGAAACCACATGGCCTCTTCATATCCATGCCACTCAGCTCAGACTTGCAATTATGTGCATTACATTTTCTGAGAATGGAAAATCTAACGAGTCCTGCACTAGCAGACCAGATGCCTATCTGCTCTCTCATATCCTCCCACAGCTGTTCCCTGTTTCCTTCAGATCTACAGTTTTATTTTCCCTTGTGTTGCCTTCTAGGTGTGATGCTTACATTTGTTGTATCCCAATGGCTTTCTGAGGAAATCTGAGAGATCCCTACGCATTTTCTTTTTCTCATGCGCTTCCTCTTTTTAATTCCTTCATCCCTTCCTGTGTTAGGAGAGACAGCAATTACTGATCCTCAAACATTTTGGTCTGTAATAGACTCCATGCTGTCTGTTATACTTGTCTCAGCTATTCCATGAAGCCACAGGGACAAACACTTGTCCTGGGACTCAATACAGCCCTGCTGCAGTAGAAAAGGAAGACTTTCTCCCTTCTATTGTAAAATGCTGACAAGAAGCACAACACTGTTAAGGGACACTTCGGGTTTTTTCTGCCCTTGCCAAAAAAGCCTTTTGACTGGAGACAGAGTAGTCTCTTCTAGTGCCATTAATAAGAAGTAACAAGAGAAGGCTCCACAGGTGGCAACTGCTACTGGAGACACAGTGAGTGAACCATTATGCCCAAGAGACAGCAAAGTTACGAGATTTCTGAAGATTGCAAGTAGGAGAACCCCAGGGACTAGGGGAAACTATTTCTTTGAAAGCTTGGATTTGTGAACTTTAACATCCATGCAAACTTCAGAGGGAGGGGCTGTTCATTGCCAGCTCCTCAGAAAGCGAAGTACAAGTTTCATTTCGCAAATCTGACTTAAATTTTGCATTTTTTGACTCCCATTTATATGTGACATTTGAAAAATCAGATAAATTAGAGAGCAGGGAATTTGCCTACTGAATCACCAATTCCATCTTCCAGCACCTCACAGATCTGCAGTGATGGTTTATAGTACTGCAAGTTCAAGCCAGACAAGCCAAAAAACCCCAACTAAACAAAAAAACCCACCTTATCCTCATAACCAGATGATTTTTTTTGCAACAACATTTCATCATGAAGAAATCATTGAATCATAGAACAGTTTGGGTTGGAAGGGACCTTAAAGATCATCTAGTCCCAACAACCCTGACATGGGGGGAAAAGTCCAAGATTACAAAAAGTTCTGAAAAAATAATGCTTGTCTTTCCATCCAAGAATAAATACAACGAAGAAAAATAAGCAGATATTTGTGAGTTGAGACCCACATCGAAAGCCCAGGGAAATCCTTGGGAATCCTTCCAGTGACCTCCATAGGCTTTGAATTGGGTCTCATATTATGATTGATGTTTTAAAATTAAATCTAAATTAAGAGCCAAATATCACTGGTATTTAATTTGTTGCCAGAAGCCACACAATAGACCTTTGAAGTAAAACTCCTAAAATGCATAGAAATTCAGATGAAATGACTCACCAATGCTGAACAAATAAGGCACAACCACGCCTCCTTCTGCTCTTCAGTTCCCTTTAAGACACTATTTTCTCTGTGTTTGGTAATATATAAAAATATTTCAATTTTAATTGTAGATTATGGTTGGCAGATGACAGAATTCTGATAACTGGTGACTGGTCAGACAGTGCTTTCTCTGTCTGGGGACACTTCCATCCAAATCTGAGTATTTACTTGGAAGAGGTTTGTAACTCCTTTCTCTAATAAAGCTGAGACTGTCTGCAAGCTCTGTCTTACTAAGAAGGGTATCAGCAGCAGAGGGAATAGGAAGGCAGGGGAGAGCTAATCCCTGCTATTTATTTTGAATAAAAATAGCATATGATGTGTCAGGTGCCAGCAATCTGCACAGTGAGAACAAAGGGAGCTCGTGCCCCAAAGGTGTAAGGATCTGAGAGACAGACTCAAACATGTTGGTCTCCGAGCAGTGGAGCTCATGAACTCAGGTGTCCTATAGGTTTGTTTCCTAATATCTGTTGTAGGGATAGGAACATCATGCTACACTTTAACTCACTTCAGGAAAGATTCTGGAGCAGCAACCTCTCTTGGGGATGCTAGTAAGGCCTAACTGCTTATGCTCACAAAAGCTCACAAAGCTATTTGGATCAAAGCTCTTACTTCTCTAACAAGGATGAAATCTGATCAGTGGATTCAACAAAAAATACTAGGCAAAATCCCCACCTAAAATGGGATTTCATAAGCTATACCACCTCAGGAAAGCAGCAAGAACTGCAGAGACCAGTCTGAAACAAAACCTCATACCTCGGCACCATGATCTGAACTAAAATCTCACTTCTGAGACACACCTCTGTGTTCCACAGATCCAAACCCACTCCACTTCAAGAAACTTTAAAACAGACTTGGAGGTTTAACTCCCATATGGAAAATGAAACATGTTTCTAAAATGAAATGCTTTTCTTTAAACAAAGCAAACCAAAATTTGCATTTGACATTTGCAAGGGAGTATCAAGAAGATACATCACTGACATCACTCCTTTTAGCACCTCTTTAATATCCTGGTCAAAGGACACGCTCCATTTGCCACAGTGAGTCAACAGAACCAATTCTAGAAAATTTATACAGGATTTTATCTGACCAACACAAAACCAACAGAAAAGCTTCTGCATCACTGTGGTTGGTTGTGATCAATCCTGCCATGCTATTACAAACAAAGCATTTTGAAGCATTTGTTTGCTTTCCTTTTGCCTGGGGGAATCTGGGATGGGTGAATGCCACAAAACTTAATGGAAACTTTTAATACAGAAAGGCCACAGGATCAGATTATATTTCTTGGGTGAACTGGTTTGCTTTTTCATTAGATCAATTTGTTTTCTATTATTGGGTCAGAAGATCAAATATATGGAAGCAAAGCTATGCCCAGTTCTAGCTGAACTCTTGTGGGGAAAAAAACAGTTGACACCAGTGGACAAAGATTAAAAAGTTCCACATAGGCAGCTTTTTCTGTTCACATCCAGAAAACCATTCTTCAGTCCAGTTTTGCAATCACACAGTTACTACATTTTTGATCTTCAGTTACAGCCACGTTTCTTGAAAGCTGCCCAGAACACCTGGCTGAGACCGAGGGAAGTTGACTGATAAGGCGAGCAAAGGAGGTCAGTTCAAGCAGAAAGCCTAAGATCAAAGCAGCATAGAAAAAAGAGGAAGAAGTGAAAGAAAAGATGCAAAGTACCCACAAGTACATATATATTGTAAAAAAAAAAAAAAAAAAAAAAAAAAAAAAAAATATGGATAGATGGTCCTCAGCGTTTCTGCTGAGAAGGGATTTGTTTCCATAAGAGTAAGAGGACAGACCACTTTTGCACCAGACAGGGAAAAGGTGGGAGGAGGAGCAGGGCTAGGACAGAGAGCCAAGGGGAAAGCCCAGCACTTTTCCCATTGGCAGCAGGGCATTCCCCATGGCTGGGGGATGAGAGAAGGGAGAAGTGCTTTTGGGAACACACATGTTCCTAAGTGACTGCCACCATGCCCAGCAAAACCAACCCTCCCTTAGCAGCAGTGGTAGCACACTGTGGTGTGTAAGTGTCATGGTTTAACACTGGCCCGTCAATTAAACCGAGTGACAGATGCTCTCTAGCAGTAACTATAAACATCAAGTGTTATCAGTCCTAGAAGCAGACACTGTCTGAGAAACTTGCTGTTAATTTCAGCAAGTGCAGCTACTTACAAGAGGCTTAGCTGAACGCAAAAGTACAAGACAGAAAATCACCTTTATCCTGGCCCAAACCAGGACAGTAAGTAAAAGTGTACTAGAGAAGTTTGCTGGTCTTGCCACCTCCTCATTTTGCCTATTTTGGGAACCAGTCCTTGAACACAAAGGATCTTTGAGGAAACACGTGCCACGTGGCCTTCATTTCTTGAAAAATGTGTCCCTCCACTTCTGACAGTCTCCTGGGAACCCAGAGTATTTAGGATTTTGGCTCCCAGAGACCAGAGTACTAGGAAAATTCACAGCAGTCTTCAGTCTCTTGGACTGGAACCTGACCTGAAACATGAAAGCTGTAAGTGATCAGTGAGAAAAACAACACGAGGAAAGAGTTTTGTCAAGTAGGAACAAAATTTTAGGCATGAATAACTGTTTTGGTGTAAAGATTTTTCAGATGTCTACAAAGAGTGGGCATAAGGGAAATAAAATTCTCTAGCTTTAGGATCAAACCAACACGCACAAAGATCTAAGGAAAGAACTGTGGATTAAATCTCTCTTCTTTCAAACCTCCAGCTTTTAGTTTAAACTTTGGGCATACATGTTTGGATTTCACTTTGAAGAATTTATCACACACAGGAGTGCAAACCTCCACTTTCAATAACCAGTGCAGAATTCTTTGTTGCCACTACACTGCTAGAGAAAAATAGATTATGCAGAACTTTAAGGATCACGTGTATCAACTTTCCTTTACCTCAAATATCTCCAGTTACTAAAAGGAGGAACTAATTTTACTTACTGACACTAGGTCCTCCTCACAAACTTTAAATTAAAGCTCTGCTACTGAAGTCTTGTTTCAGAACATTTTTATCCCTAGAAAACACCAATTCACATACCAGTTCATAAAATGTTAGTGCACAGTGAAGAAACATCCCAAAAGAAAAAGCCAGACACCCACCTAGAAAAAGCCTTTTCATAGTTAAAAGCTGGCCTGAGAAACACATGAAAAGCAAAAATCTGCAGCTGTATATCCTACAGAGGGAAGAGTAGTAACAAGACAACAATGGCAACTGAACTGCAATAACCAACTGAAGAGATTCTACTTGCAGCCAGAGCTCCCAACCTCTCTGAGAAGGGAGGGATAAATATTGTAACAGTTTCACTGCTTCTGTTCTGTGTAGTGATCCATAAAAAATGATCACAGCCTTCTGAATGGGGAAATAAATACAAGTCAAACATTAAAAAAATAAAAAAAATTAAAAATAACCCTTCTCTGTCCACATACACTGTTCCCTGCTCTCCCTTCCAGAACATCAAACAAATCTTAAGAGGAGTAATTTTTGCCTTCATACCAGCAAGGCCTTGTGATTAACAAATGGACTCTGGGCAGGTAAGCATGGCTAGCACAATTAAATACATATATAAAGAGAACAACAACGTTTACATGTGCAGTTGCTGCAATCAGACAGCAAGCTGGGAAGTGACTAGGGAAAGCTGTCAGAAATAGAGAATGAGGGGGTGGGGAAGGAGAGAGGAACAGTTTGGGCTGCTGAGGTAGAGATCCAGTGCTGGAAACACACAGAACAGAAAAGGCAATGACCTGAAAAACTATGCACCTGATAATCTGCACCTGATAATATGCACCTGAGCATAAAAGCCTCAAACCTGTGAAAAGGAGAAGTTGAAGCAACTGGCTTTCCAATTACCTGGGCACTCCTAAATTCCCAGTACCTGATCAAATTGTGCAGAACATATTCACAGTGCAAATCTCAGTTCCTTTTGCTATGGCATGGGCTGAACGAGGAAACCTGTAACATGGTGCCTGAAAGTTTTAACCTCAGAAGGGCAGGGCTAGACCTGGCCCCTTCCATGAGAGTGAAAGTGTAGGTGGCAGGTAAAGCCACGGGAGCCAAATCCCCACTCCTCATTCCTCAGGATAATCCCCCCGGGATCTGCCAGCACCTTGGCAGCTGCCAGGTGCTGCCCCTTCAAACGAGGCAGATTTGTTTTCATGTAAATTCAACAGAGCTTAAGAAAATCAAGTCATCATTCCTGCTGTAGGAGGGACCAAGTAAGGAAATTCAGAAAGTTCAGAAGCTCAGCTTGAAGCTGCTGTTAGAGGCTGCAAATCTGTAACAGATACTAAACAGACTGGAGATGTCACTGCAGGCATCTTACTCTTGATAGTTCCTGGCCTGCAGCACCTACTTTCTAAGTAGCTAAAAACTTCTCTGTGTGCTCTGGATACCTTTCTTTAAAAGGTATCATTCTGGATTACATATCTGCGTTAAAAGTCAAAAGAAACTGTGAGTATAATTTGTTGAAGCCTGGAAAGTTCCCAGATTGGCAAGAATTTTAGGATCTGATTTTCTTATTTACTGAATTCTCTGCATGACATTTTTCATACTGATCTCTGGGGTGAGACAAAAATCTTTCTTCAGTCATTCTACCTATTTGGAAAGTTCAGTGCATAATGAATACTGAATACAGTTGTACTTTTGAAGTGTATCTTGGATAACCTTATCTAAATAACTTCATTTGAAAAGTGAATGGACTTTTGTGAGAGGAACTTTGCTAGATAAACTAGAGGGATATTTTTTAACTCAGCGGCTATTTGAAAGGAAAATCTGAACATTTATTTTATTGTATTTTGGAGAACTACAGTATGAATCCTAAACTAACATCTACAAGCCAGCAATTAAGGAAAAAAAGAAAAACAACAACAAAAGCAAACAAACAATCACAAAATCACCAAAGAATGAGATAGCAAGCATTTAAAAGCCTTTTGGATGTGAAAGGAATCTAACAGGAGAAAAATAGTATATCCAAGTATGTAATCCTGATCCTTGTATTTGCTGGTTGCTTTTTTAGAAATGTTCAGCCTCAGAGTTGGTCAGAGTAGTAAAATCACAGACTGCATTTTTGTGTTGCTGAGAAAATACTTTCTACAGAACAATCACTAGCATTTTGTATTACTGTGACCTATACTGATGTGCATAGCAACACATTTGAACTGTTAATTATATCCCAACTTTATTCCAGTGCACTCGACCAGCTTTTGCAAAGTTCTGCTCTGTTCATTACGGGTACGGCTTGATTTCTGCCCTAGAGGCAGCTCCTTAAGCTTGCAACTGCCAGGAATAGGCTGTGCTCCCTGTGAAATACAGAAAGGGGTGGAACTGTTCGAAGTAACTTTGCAACAGGAGGGAGATGGCATGGACCACAAGGAAAGCTACAAGACGGCTGTCTTCTCCCAACAGAAAAGAAAGTCTGCTTCTTGGTTCTGCAGGAAACAAGGACATCTTTCCAATTTCTAGTCGTTTCATCCTGCACTGGCACAGCACCCTCGCAGCGATGATTTTCTGAAGGGCAACCAAGCGCTTCTGTGCTCACTTCGAAGCGACTCCTGCCATCCCAGCGCTACGAGCTGAAACCCTCTCCCAGCAATGACAAGCGCAGCGTTTGCTCGCTACCGGTGCTACGGACGGCTCACTCGGGGCCCGGCTCCAAGTACCCAGGAGAAACTAGGAACCCTTCCAGGGACTTCCACGCACTTGGGGTCAGGCCCCGGCGGCTTCACGCACGGCTTTCCCACTGCGCAACTGAGAAGACACCGGCAGCCCGAGTCCTCCCGTCCCTCCCGCCTGACCCCTCCGGCGGCCCTGAGCCCTCTCCTCCCTCCCTCCCCTCCCTCCCACGAATGGCGCAGCTACGGTACATCTGAATCATGCGCCCTCGCTCCCCTGGGCCCGCGTCCCGGCCCCGGGACACGACGTGCCGGCAGCTCGCCGGTCACTACGCAGCTTTCTGAGCCCATCCGGGCGGGGTCAGCCAGCGGGCCGGGTGAGCGCCGGCACTTCACTCCCGCTCCTGCCCGGGGGGGTTCCCCCTCATGAGGCGTTGCGGGGGTGCTACCAGCCGAGCAGCCAGACCTCTGCCCGGACAGTGCCCTCCTCCTGCCCCGGCGGCCACCGCCGAGCCCTGGGGCCGCGCCCCTCAGCCCCCGGCACCGGGCACCGCGTTTCCCGTTACCGTTAGTCGGTCCCGGCCCTCCCGCCGCCGCTGGCGGGGCCGCCCCGTACCTGAGAAGTCGGCGAGTGCCGCGACCTCCGCGCTGCACACGAGGATCACGCCGGAGAGGAGGTGGAGGAGCCTCCCGAGCTCTACCTGTCTCCGGCGTGGGTGCTGCCCCGCATCCCCTTCCCTCATCGTGCGGGAGAGGGCAGCTTGGGGCAGGGGGGGAAACCCACCGCCTCACATGATGGTGCCGGCCCCGGCTGGCGGTACGGCCGACCCCGACCCGCCGGGCACCCTCCGCCACGGGGCAGCGCCGGCTGCCCCGGGACCGGGCGGGCGGCGGAGCGCGGGAGGAGGAGGGCGGAGCAGCCCTGCCCGAGGCCGAGGCCGCAGCGCAGCCGCCCCCCGCTTTGGCGGGAGGGGGGTCCCGGCAGAGCGGGGCACCGGGAGTCGCGTCGCTGCCGCCGCCGGGGAGCCCGAGAGGACGGCGGGGAAGGGAAGAGGCTTCTCGGCGGCTCCGTGCCTGGCACTGCCCTCAACGCACATCGTGCGGGCCGGGCTGACTCAGACCCGGCTGCACCTCGCCCGCCCTCCCCCGGCTCTCTCCACCCCTCTCCGGGCAGTTCGAGGTCCCGGCACCTCCCTCTTGGCTAGGAGGCGCGATTTCGCCTTCACACCCTCTGCGAAGAGCTCTTTATTTTTAACTTTATTTCTCCCTCCCTCATTCCTGCTTGGCCATGGTTGGAGGGCTGTCATGGACTTGCACACCCCCCCTAACTCACGGAACAATATTTCCCTGCTTGCATTTTCCCAAGACAGAGGCAAGGTGCTCCCTGTCACTCTCCGTCCCCTGCAGCGCGAGTTCCCAGACTTTCCTCCTTCAGACCTCCTTGCCTCATCTGCCGACTCTTCTGCCTCACCCACGCTCCTGTCTTCCCTTACACATTGGCTCAGAAGTCTCCGGGGGAAACCCAGCTGACAGCTTTTCCCGGCAGGATCCCTGGGTGAGGGATTTCAGTAGGCAAACTGCTGTGTTAGAAACGGCCCTGACTCTTCCTTGTTGCAAAAAGAAACTTTCCCTTTTTCTGTTTGCTCATGTTGCTACCTGACAACACCTTATCGTAGTCCTTTGCTTTGAGACCCATGTAGTTCAGCATAGCTGAGCCTGAAGTGTGTAAGCGTGCTTAAAGCATTCATTACAAAGTGAGAAAACATCTTGAAGTTCCTTTGAGAGAGTTCACGTTGTTCCTTGGAATCTTTTGTAAGACTGAAAAGTAAACCAGTGGGAAGTTCAAACAAATTGTCATTACAACCTGCTAAGCCACCTTCAAATAGAATTTGGAGCTCCTTTTAAGGTATGAGGGACTAAAGAGAATAAAGCAGGACACTCATTTCCTAGTTCCTGTAAAGAGCTGCCCTCAGGAAAGAAAACCCAGAAGCAACACTGGAAAAGGGACATACAAACATCTTCTGCCCTAAGGTTGTACTTAGATATAAAGTAGGTAGGCAAGAACATCTAAACATCCTAGCTTGCATGTTCACATTGATCTCTTTTCTTCTGAAAAAAAAAAAAAAAAAAAAAGAAAAAAGACTAATTCTGTTAAATCCGTTCATCTCCTGCTGCTCTAACTGATGTTGGATTTAATCCAGACTTGAATTTCCAAGATTTGGCACCTCTTTCGGGATGGTACACTGAACTTTGACTTGCTTGAACTATTGGATCTGAATCTTTTTTCTTTCCTCACCTTCTCCCTCTTTACACACAGAACAACTGTATAATACATACATTATAGTCATGCTTCCTTAGCCTTGGGAAATGAGAGCAAACCAGGTTTCAAATGAACCTGCCTGAGGTCAGGGACATTCTATCAAGTTTTATTGAGCTCAGATAAATGTGATCAAAGATGCCGAAATAACATAGAATGGAATAGCTCTGAAGCATTTGCAACTGCAAACATGGACAGGAAGAGGGAACAGTAGTTCTGCCAGGTGTGTGAAGTTTTTCCTCCTGTCTGTTTCAGATAAGGACAGTGTTTGTCTCTGAGATGAACCTGATACCCTGTGCCTTCCAACTGTGGTACTGGAAGGAGACCTGTGGGAGTCTTCCACCCAGTCCTCTCATTTTTTCCCCTTCATCTTGCCCTACCTGGTTATTGAATCTGACTCGGGTCGGTTCCAAGGAAGGCAGAAAAGAATGCCAGAAGAATGTTATAATTAGCACAGATTTTTACATGAAACAAAGCATTTGGGAGCCATATTCAGATCTTCCAGAAAGGTCCTTAGATGACTATGGTCAATTTATTCGTCTACTCTACTTTCATACCTGCCATATCTACTACAACTACATATCCACCAGATAATCTATGGCTTCAGGATGACAGACCCTCATTCCTTACACAATAAAGGGAGAAATATATTCAGACAACCTGCTATAGCTCTAACAGGAAATGTGTTACCTCCTCCTCTCTGGTTTGCTGACTAATTCCTGGAACACAGATGTCAAGAATGTCAACTCAAGTCTGCCACGTGTGACTCTTAAGTAGGCAATGGACAAGTAAACAATCAATGCAGAACAATATATAAAACGTCAAAAATCACTGAGAAATATCACCCAGTACTCAATCCTGAAAGGCTTTGAATCAGAAAATCCTAGTCAGGAATTGTGAATCTTCTCTTTCCCATGAGATGGCATTGCTTCTTCTAGCCCTTTGATTCTGTAAGAAAAAGAACATCTAGTGGTGCAGGAATGAGCCTGGAATACTTTTGGCACTGTGCAGGTATAACCCAAAGGCAAAGACAGTTTTCAAGTGGAACAACTGAACTAGGAGAGCTTAAAAATATTGCAGGTGACCTCCAAGGAGGTGAAGCAGTGAGGGTTGACTAAACAGCACAAGAGACAGGTGGGTGCTCCTATGTGTAGATATCTGCCTTCTAGGGAAGCCTTTCTACAGAGGAGAAAAACTGAGAGACATTGCAGCCAACAGAAATTGAAGACATGCTTTTGGTAAAATAACAATTTCTTTTTATTTTTTCATCCTGAATGGGAGATCCTCTGCTATTCAACATTAATCTAAAACCTGGTTTTGGTAATCCCTGCTATTTGCTATGGGTACTGCTTAAAGAGTTAGAGACAGCAAAGTAAAACACAAAGGTAGGGAGGCAGAAACTATTATTTATTCTGATTTGCAGAATGTGTTTCTTTGCCATAGCCTTGAAAGCAGTTTCTACAAGCTGGCAATGCTCAGGGGCTGGAAGACAGCATAACTAATCCAGACATGTTCAACATGTAGAATTACAGATTGTCTCAGCCTTGGCCTTTCCTACGAGCAACAGGAGTGAGATCCATTGTTTTCCCCAAAGAAAAGACAAAAGCCTGTAAGTTAGAATCCTGGCTAGATATCATGTCTGCTTCAAACAGTTTCTCTCTTTTGAACATGGGGACAAAAAAAAAAAATAATTTCACAATATAAGAAATGCAGGAACAGTGTTGTTGCATGGAAGTGTTGCAAGAGTAAAGCCAAAATCCGAGCTTTTAATTTATTTTTTTTTCACCATATTATTCATTTTTCTCTGAACTTCAGCCAAACTGCCAATTTGAAACTCATATCACGGCTTAGTGTATGGAAATTCAAATAAAATTACTGCTGTCAGTTAGGAAATAAAAAATGTGAAGTCATAGAAGACACTTGAGTTAGATGGCCTGAAATTTTCTATTAGTAACAAAATCACAATAACAAAAGTTACTGGAAATTTATAATCTCAGAAGTACTTTTTCACACGTACACACACTCACACACACACACACACATATATATATATAAACACATGTCCTCACTATACTTCCTACTGCTTTTTCTCCCTCTTTTCTCCCCAATAAATTTGTTAGGAGCTGATATATGTAATTTTTGCTCTCTTCTCCCAGAACAACAGTTCCAAAAAGTTCACTAATGTTGTCTTTGGATTTTTGGGGGGGAAAAGAGGAATCTAAGTACAAAACCCCAGGCTTTTCCCACATTTTAAAATACTTTATATTCCTGCATTCTGACACAGATGAAATCAACAAGACAGTTCAAACAAGCGGGCTGCTATCCTCTCTCTGTTTCTATGGAAATGAGTGTCAGTCCAGTTAAAACAAAGCACTTGCTTTACAGTAATCACTATATGGCAATTATTTAAAGCAACATAGCACATTTTTACCAATTCAACCCCTATTTCTATGGATACAAGAAAGAAAATAGTGGTAGAGAAGTCTCTCTTGTATTTTTTTTCAATTCTAAATGTGTTCTGGATGCTACAAGTTCTTGTGCCACAGGCTTTAAGTTCTAACAAGATCAGCAAGTGTGCAGTAATTTGAACTTGAGAGGACCAAGTCTGCAAACCATACTTAGGAAACATTATCATGCATTTAAGCAGAAGTTTGAATGAATACAGAGCACAGTACTTCACCCAGCAGGTTTAGAAAGGGAGGAAATATCTGCCATTTTCTGCCATTTTTTTGGACTCAGAGCAAGAAAAGTTAGCTAACAAGTTTTGAGTTTTGTGGTCATAAGCTGCTTCCTGCATATTTGGGTCTTGGCTGAACTAATCAGAACGTCATGCAGACCCTGACCACTTCACAGGAGGAACTAAGATGTAACATGTGGAGCTCGTAAAACCAATCTCCTCATATTTCATTCCACCTGAATGAAATCTCAGACCAACTTCCTCGTCTCACACACAGCAGAAAGGTCACTGCTCCTCATCCTCTTGAATACTGCCAGTCTTACTGGCACCTCTCCTGTTTACAGATTATTTCTTCTAGCAGTACACCTATTTTTTTTTTCTACAAGTATACCTGGGCACTTGTGTAGACATGAAGTGAGAGGCATGCCCTGTCTCACACAGCTTACTGCTGGAAACAAGGAAAAAAATACCTTAGGTGGAGGAAGAGCAACAGGAATGACATTGGGACAGAGCTACTGGTTGGACCACAATCTTGGAAAACAGCTTGTTTACTTGTAAAAGTGCATTATTAAGGGTTTATGAGCCTGCCTGTTGGCTGGTTGTTGTCATTGTTTCTCCTTTAATTACATAGTTAGGCTAGGATATTCTGAAATTGCTAATGACTTTATATACTTGAAACCTAAGACAGCAGCTTTTTAAAGCCACAGAATCAAAGTCAAAGCACTGAAACAGCTGTGGCTTTTCCAAAAGCCTTGGAAAATCAGGCCTCTCAAGGTCTCTCAAGTTAGGTGTGCAGAGGCATGCAAAACTGGTAGTGTTTCAGAAAAGATTAGCCCCTAGCAGTATCTAATCAGTGAGAGTTAATAGTGTTGAGATTATGGCTTCACAGTAGTTCAACCTGAGCGTCCCAGAATTAGAAGCTAATAAAAAAATTTGAAAGTAATAGTGCACTGTTTGTTGCTTGTGTTTGCTTTGCTTCTTAGGGTTATAAGGCTTCCATGGTAAATTCTGAAGAGATGCTCAGTGACTATGGTTAAACTCTGTCTTAAGGTTGGTTGAAGATTATTCCATGTATAGAAACTGGGAAGGACTTCAGTACACATGGAAACTATCCTTTTTCTGCCTCTGGATATAAACTATCCTATAATGCCAAAGGTCCTGATCTAAAGGATTGAAGTAAAGGATTCATCCAGTTTATTGCAAGTAGATATCCACAGCTGCTTTCCACTCATACCTCCTCTAGCTTACCGTAGCCTGCTCACTGACCTTCCCACTCTTCTGTACTCTCTCCTTCTTTTCTGATCTTTCCATCCACCTTCAGCATCTGGGCAAACAGCCTGGTTCCTGACTCATACCATGCCCTGGCTCAAACCCCTGGTGCTAATGCAAGTTCATACTGCTGATGCTGCAGGCAAGTTAGGTCCTCTGATATCAATAGTGCTTCACTATAATGGTTGGGAAGATAAGTGTCATTAGTCAGGTTTCAAAATGAACTCCTTTAGATATTCAGCAGAGTACTTCACCAGCTGAAAATAACTAAGAGACTAGGAAAGGAGGAGAAGTAATTCTGGTTTTCAGCATCAAGAACAAACAAAAAAAAAAGAGGTTTAACTAAACTGCTTAAGCTGCTTCTGCCACAGAGGCATTGGCATTTCAGGGGAGTTTCATTTGGGTTAACTGCCTCAACCCAGCCTGCCCACTCCTGAGTCCATACACCAATCTTGTGCATCACCCAGACCCATTGTTTCTAAACTTCTGGAATTCAAGCTCTACAATGTCTGTATCACCAAGCTTGTGGCTTGTGGGCACTGAGCTGATCAGAATGAGGGAGCTGTGAATATGGGGCACAGGGCATTTGGACATCTGATAAGGAAGAAGTGACAGTGATGGCCTGTTTTGGGAATATTCCCTTCCTGTGAGGCTGTGTTGAGGAACTGGTTCTGACACTTAGCCCATCTCCTAGTAGCACTTGTCCTCTTCACCTCTGTCTTCCCATGCCTCCAATCAAGCCTGGAAAGGGGAAAGATCTGAAAAACAGCTGCATCTCACATAGGAACCTGGAAGTAAGGGAAAAACTGAAGGACACTTTAAAAAAAAATAATTCTGTAAAGCATGAAAGAACATAGAGAATAGCAGTTTTAAATATGTGGTTTTTTGTGAAGTTGTATCACTCAGAATACCTTCCATAGATCATTTTACATCAAAGGAAAAAATCTAATATGAAACCACTGTACTTCCTACATGCTCTGGACAGAAGTGTGGAGTAGGGGATCACAGATCACGTGTGGCCATTAAGTGATACCACCACTGACAGCAACAGTGGTGGAGTGTTACTGTAACTGGCAGGGGCTCTGCTAAACCAAGTATCAGTGATTTTAAGGGTCAAATCTGATATGGGATTAGCACAGGCTGCATAACTCAGTTTAGGTAAGGGTCTATCAGCTGCCCTTCTCACAGGGACATAGGTTCATCTGTAGTGTGATGTTGCAGGCCAGGATATCAGGATGAGTTTAGTAAATTAGGAAATTATGCAAGTTCATATCAGTAGAATTAAGACTGAGGGCTGACAGCAGGTATTGCTGAGCTATAGCTAAAGATTAGAGATAGGGGTGGGGTGAGCAGAACAGGAGTGTATATGGGTGAAACCAGAAGACAGCCTTTGATGGAGCTAGTGTCTGAGAACTGGCCTTACCTACCAAAACAGATTGTGTCTTCAGGATTGCAGGAGAGAGCATCTTAATGTTCAAGTTTGGGAGGCAAAGGCAAATTAGGTTATGATTTCAGGGATGGGGCTTGTTGCTCCTCTAGATGTTCAAGCCAGTAGAGGCTTCAGTGGTTGGATTATGACTGATGTAGGAAAGGGTTGCTTGGCTTTGTTGAACTAGGGCAAGAACTAAGGTTCATGCAAGGGACTGGGAGTTTAATTGTGGGTTTTTTTCAGTTCTACCAGCTCAAGCCTCCTCAACCCCTCAGAAACAAAACAACTCCACCTTGAGAATGTTACTTTCTTTCCACATGATGTGCCTTGCTCCCAATTTCTGGAGTTGCGAAGTTGCATAGCTTCAACTAATTTTCAAGAAAACTGTAAGGTTGAAACAAAGGATTCCCATAATCCAGACCATCCCATCAATAATTATGGAAAAACTGAAAGGTCTGTGCCTTTGCACAGGATTTGCTTGGCTATGGTGAATTTGAAATGAAACTGCTACCAAAAAAAAAAAAAAAAAGCAAGAAGTTAAAGTTGAAATGAGTTAAAATTTAAGAATTTCTGGAAATACCATAAATTATTAGCAGGGTTTGGAGTATGATGTAACTAGGAGCACTGAGATGCTTTTTAGTGTTTTTCTTCTAAGTTACTCTTTAAAAGCCCTTTATCTTTATGCAGAAATTCATGTTTTCTCTCATATTTTACTTCTTTCCCTCTTTTATTTTACTCTTTTGTGGCTTCTAACTACAATTTCTCTCTTCTATTTTAGTTCACCATCCATTTTCAAACTATCACATCATCTTCCATCGACCCTGAATCATTTGTCTATCCTAAAGCCTAGAACGGCTGTTAATGTTGCCCTCTTCTGGATCACTTTTTTTAAAACAGTATTTTTAAAGTATTTTGTTAAAAAACAGTTTTAACAAAGACTCGCGTCAGGAACATTAATGGAAATATTAATGTTACTTTTATTTATTACTTGTAAATAGGAAAATGCATTTTTACTAGATCTCTAACCTGATTTTATTTACTCTTACTAACATGAAATCTCCTTTATCTTCCACTACTGTCTCAGTTGTTGGTGTTTATCTAACAGTTTATCAGAACTAGATTTTTTTCATTCATCTCTATCACTGGGCTTTTCCTGGAACAACTTTGAATGAGAGCAAAACCTCTGTTTCCAATTTAACGTATTTGGCCACATTAAGAGACTCACAGGCTGAGAGACTACCAGTACCCTTGTATCATGTCTCATTATTTGTTCTTAATAGTTAGTGTTTATATAAGACTTTTAACCAAGCAGATTGGAAAACATGATGAAAACATTGGAAATCAGTTAATGACTTTTATTTTTGCAAATAACAGTCATTCTACTTTCCCCCTAGTATCTTAACAAATTCACTTTTTTTTTTTTTTTTTTTTTTTTTTTCTCGGCACCCTGTGCTTTCCCCTTCCACCCTAAAATTGGTGTCTTGTCATGAGACTGCAGTCCTGTTAAACTGGGATGCTGAGGCAAACAAGAGCTTGCTTGGCCTTGGGGGCATCTCTGGGTGAGAGGTTGCTGCAGGGCGCTGGGTTCTGCTTCCAAAGTTCCCTACCCCAGAAGTTTTCACCCCTCAGTGGTACCAGTCAGGACTGTGTGGCTGCCCCTTTCCATGAGGGGACCAAAGCATCCCAAAAGAGAAATGGTGGGAAAACGTGTGACAAGTATCCTTTCTGTCAACTTGGGCACTGAATGCACAAACACATTTGTACTCATGTTATGTGTGGTTTGTGCTTTTAGGCACACACACCAAGTGCCTCGGCTTTTCACCCGGGGGACGGGACGCTCCAGGGGGAGGATGTCTGGCAGACAAGCAAGAACAGGGGCAGGGCCGGCTTGGACAGGGCAGCGCCAAGTGAAAGAAACATGTGGCAGGGACAGCTCCCTCAGCAGAAAGGAGAGACCAAGCGCTGGGGCATTTTCCACCGGGGAAGACTCGAAGGGAAGGCCCGGAGAGGCCGCGGGCACTTTAAGAGCCGCAAGGCACCTGCAGCAGAGGCGGGAGGAGCAGCAAGGCCGGGAAACCTCAGAGAGAGAGAGATCAGGGCTGGAAAGGCCGCCTGTGTACAGGGACTGTCGGCTGAATCATAGAATCATAGAATTGGCTGGGTTGGAAGGGACCTCAGAGATCATCAAGTCCAACCCTTGATCCACTCCCGCTGCAGTTACGAGACCATGGCACTGAGTGCCACATCCAGTCTCTTTTTAAATATCCCCAGGGACGGAGAATCCACCACTTCCCGGGGCAGCCCATTCCAATGCTTGATCACCCTCTCTGTAAAGAAGTTCTTTCTAATGTCCAACCTAAACCTCCCCCGGCACAACTTGAGACCGTGCCCTCTTGTCTTGCTGAGGGTTGCCTGGGAAAAGAGACCAACCCCCACCTACCCCCTCCTTTCAGGGAGTTGTAGAGAGTGATGAGGTCTACCCTGAGCCTCTTCTTCTCCAGGCTGAACAGCCCCAGCTCCCTCAGCCTCTCCTCATAGGATCTGTGCTCGAGTCCCTTCACCAGCCTGGTTGCCCTTCTTTGGACCTGCTCCAGGACCTCGATATCCTTCCTAAACTGAGGGACCCAACACGCAGCGAGCGGCGGGGCCACTTTCGCTGCAGCCGGGCGTCGGCTCCTCACGGCGGGAGAGGCGCGGACCCCCCGCTCCACCCTCCTGCCCTCCGGGACCAAGCGCACGGTCCCGCCAGGGCTGTCAGCAGAACCAGGGCGGGGAGGAGCCCATTGCCTCTTCCTGCCGGGGCGCGGCAGCAGCCGCTTCCGGGGCGGCGGCGGAGCTATGGCGGTGAAGCGCTGCGGCGTGACCGTGTCCGACCCGCCGGCAGCCAAGCGAGCCCGCGGTGTAGAAGAAGAGGAGTTCAATGGCACCCGCTTCAAGTCTCTGCTGCGGGACCCCGCCACCGCCGAGAAGGGTGAGGGAGTGGGCCGGGCCGGAGGGAGGGAGGAAGGGAGGAAGGGAGGAAGGGAGGGAGGGAGGGAGGGAGGGAGGTCGGTCAGCTGTGCATGGCGGTGCGGTCGTGAGGTAAAGGCGTGGTCCGGAGGCGCTGGAGCGGCATCCCAAGGAGCCCGGAGCGATGTCGTGGGGATGATGACCGTGGGGATGATGACCGTGGGGATGATGAGGATAATTGCTGTCACTGTCCCGTGGGCACGTGTTGGTGCCGTAGGGCCAGGGCCGGACCGCCCGCCCGCCTTGGAGGTGCTGTCCGGGCCCAAAGGGAGGGACTGAGTGAGGGGGTGTCTGGTAGCGTTTCTCCCCGCCAGGCCTTGGCTCCCCGGTAAAACTCTCGCCTTGCAGGTCTGGAGACCTTCGTCTCGGTTGCTAAGTCGCTGCCGTCACCTGAAATATATGATGTTGTGGAAGGGTATGTGAAAATTTCCATGGAGTGTGCTGAAATATTCAAACTTCTGGACGGAGAAAGGAAGCCTGAGAATCAAGTAAGTTGGCCTGGGGTGTAATAGTTTAATGACTGTCAGTGTGATTCCCAACAGGGAGAGAATGCTGGAGAAATGCTTCACCACATAACTAACTCAGAGAATTTGTCACTGATCAAGTGGGAAAAGCCCTTTTCAGTGTAAAGATGTTCTTGGATTTAATGATGCATATAACAATTAGTTCTGCCAAAATCAAGCTGTGAAGGTTCTTTAAATGTTATCAAAAGACCATTTAAAAACTAAGGGGGTCAACAGAAGCAGGTAGGCAGATAAAAAGACAGTCCAGTGAAAGTAGTTGGTTTGAGATAATTAGAAATCCCCCTGATACATCAGTATTTCTAGGAAGCTACTGGTAAAGTTGACCTCATCTGAGCTGGACACAATTTTCCCATGTCAGACTGAACTAAAGAGGCACAAAGTCTTTTTCACTGTGCATACTGTGGCAGCATTATTAGCTTAAATCCACTTACAATGTAAAATTGAGTAGTGTTCTTTTTTATGTCTACTTGTTGGTCTTAGCATTAGGTTGTAATTTTTGCAAGTGTAATGACAACATCTGTCATGTTCAGTGACATGCTTTCTTTAAAGGTCTTTTGCTAATAGAGGCTAATACTTGTAATGAATATATTTCCAGTGCTATGTAGACCGTGGGCTCATGTAGAGGAGTTAATTGCAAGACTGAAGCAGGTCAAATGGTTTTCTCCACCGTGTTTCATTGTGCACTTCCTAGCAGTTGTCTCTTAGAGCACTGGTTCGTTAGCTCCAGGCCTTGGCCTCCAGCTGGAAAAGGGCCTTCAAGATCCATCAGCCTGTGCTGAGATCTGCACTGCAGTCTGCCTTTGCATCCTCAGAAGCTGTTGTGCTTACACAAATGACTCAGGCATGTAGGTATCAGTTCATGTGTGAGGAGGGACCCTTCTTTACATTAAGTTTATTTGCCCAGGCCTTCAGTCAGAATGTTGGCTGACTGGAAAAAAAAATAATAGAGTTGGCTAACCTCCTGTGGTTGCCTAGACTTTCATGTAGTATCCATATAGGGGTTTCTGTGGAAATTTGTACTCTCTGAAGTAATCCTTTAGAAGAGGAAACATTAATTTGGGAGAGGATTCAGGAGTTAACTTCAACTTCATAAGTCAAAGATTTCCTTTATGGCGAGGATACTCTTTTTAAATGGTGCTACTGTTTGCTCAGCTGATAATTTCAAGCCATACCTGATTCTGGCAGATATTAACATATTTCTGTATCTTACAGATGCTATTAATCTTTCAAGCTCTGGAGGCCATTTTATTGAGGACAGCCAGTGACCTCTCCCATTTTTCAGTTGTGGGAATGAACATAGTGAAAAAGTTGATTCATTCCTACATAAGATTGGTCTATGCTGCTTTGTATTCTGAAAATCACAGGTGAGTCTTTGCTGTTGCAGTGAATCTCTGTCAATTGGTCTGAATTGATCCCAGGGGGCTGTCAGAGCCTTGAACATCTGTACAATGTGTTGCACAGTTTACCTTGACTTAGTGCTAATAATGTGGATTTATTTAATCATACTCTTCCACATTTCATAAAATAATTTTAAGTGGAAGTCTTTTCAAAGTGGAAACTATTATATAATATAGTCTAATGATACGTGTTGCTTTCGGAGGTTGCAGTTTTCATCAGCTCTGTCCTAGAGAATGGTAAAGTGGATGGTATCTTGTCCTCTTACTTGGTTTGTGGATTGAAATGTACTGCATGAACAGAGGCTTTCCTGTAATTCACAGAGGGTGAGCAGTCTGTCTTTTAATGGCAAAAAAGAGCTGTTCTCGAGTGTTCTACTTCTCTATATGTTTTGTAGTCAGACTTCCATGTTTATAATAATTACTTTCTTTCAGATTGCTTATCCTCTCTAACGTGTCCAATCTCTTAAATCTAAGGCCATTTTGGCTGACTTAAGCAGTCGTGTTGTCTAGTCCAGTCTAAACAAAATTTTCTCATGCTCTGCAGGCAGAATCAGAGAAGTTCCAAGTGCCAGAGAAATTTTTTAATACAAACCTGGGAGGAAGAGGAAGGGAGACAAAAAAATAGAGACTGCAAGTGACTTGTCCAAGGCCAGTGACTTGTCTTTTGGTCTTTGGACAGGTCAGAATTAGAAAAACATTTGCTGCTTTCTTGTTCACAAACACAGCCCTGCTGCTTGCACCCTCAGTTGATCTTAGCGTGTCAAGCATTTTAGTTGTACATAGAAGCCCAAATGTGAGTGTATAGGTTGTTTTGCCTATTGAGGATATCAGTTAAACTTGGACACCAGAGCGAAAAGAGTAGACATGTTTTTCTGTCAATAACCAAATAATAACATAAAACAGAAAGCATGCAGTAAGAATAATACAGAACAATGCACTCAGAGCATGACTTTGCTATGCAGATACATCTGGTGGTTTACCCCCCAACCAGCCAAGACCAGGACTTGGCCAGAGCCCAGGGCATGGTTGGTATGCTTTATCCAGACAGCAAGTCAGTATGAGTAATATTTTGGGTGGTTAGTTGCTGGCATCTGCATAGATATTGTTGTAACCCAGCACAATACCCACTGGTACAAAGGTTATTAGTAAAGAAACCCCAGAATTCATCCGTAGGTCAACTCTGGCTTTGGTCTGTTGTCCAAGACTTAGCACTTCATAGGTATACTGTAAAATAGATTTTGAAACTATGCAAGAGCTGCACTTCTTATTAAGCAGTTCAAGATTACAGCTTTTGGGGAAATCCTAGAACCTGCAGGGAGGAGGCTGCAGATCTCTGATGGTATTCTGAAGGCATACACTCTGCTTTTTCTGAGCTACTTCTGATGTGCAAAGGGATTTTATTGTGGTGATACATCTAGATGGGATCTCTGCTTTAATCATATGGCTTTCTTACAGATTGTGTCCATGAATGAAACATGGACAGATTCCAAAACCCCTAATGGCTAGTGGGTGTTCAGATGATGGAGGTCTGCAGACTTGTACCCAGGGGCCCTGTCATGTTCCCATTGAAATAAACGGCAAACTCCTGTGAATTTAGGAGTTGTTAATTTTTGACCCTTTATAACGTAGCATAAAAGGAATAAAGTGAATATCCAGCCTGTCATTACAACTTAATTTTTGGGAAGAGTATAAATAGGCATTCTCTTTCTTCTCTTTTCCTTTCCCTTCCTTCCCAGTTGCCATTATCACTATGAAAAATAATGTTTTTGTTTTAACTTGCCTTCAGTTTTCTCATGCAAATGTCAGTCCTGGAAATAACCTGCAGTTTTTGCTCTGTCTTTTGTTTTAGGGTGAGCCGAGGGTGCCTTACCCTGTTGTCAGCAATGGTGGCTCAGGGGCCAGATTCAGCAAGGGATGTCTATAGCCATTTTGATTTCAATAATAAGTTTCTGCCTGGATTATTGAAAAAAAGATGTAAGAAGGTAAACTAAGCTGCTGTGTGCCGTGAAATGCTATGCCATGGCTCCATCAGTTTTCTTCTGCCAAGTATTAAGAAACTAGGCTGTTGCCAAAGTCTCCTTGCTGTATTTTCATCTGCAAGAACCTACCTCTTCCTTTCCTATCCTTTGTCAGGCTGAAATGTTTCTTGATTGTTTCTAATTGGCAGCAGAACCAATCATCTACTTAAATAGGAAATCCCCAGGGGATGTTTCTGAGTATCTTCGACAGTGGGAGAGCTGGCCTGTACCCTTAAAGTACAACTTGCTTTCTTTTCAGTCCCATGCTGGTCTTTCTCATCTTGTCAGGGTGCAGAGCTCCTCAGGACAACCTTGCTTTTACACTGCTTTGTAGAATTTACTGCAAAACATCCAAGTGTCTGTTTCTAAAAAGTTGTGTCGAAATGTGGTTTCTGTGGGCTACACTTTTAATGTCAAAAATGGAGTGAGAGTGATGGTAAACTTGTGAAAACAATTCAATGATGTGGTTGGGAAGAGCTCAGTCTTTTTTTCCAGTGTGTGGATTGCAGTTTAGTCCCACTGAAATAAATGCAGGTTCTAGAGTTGTAGAAATTGAGGGGGGAATTTGCCCAGTTACAAGAACAGTCAGAGTAATTGCATTTAAAAATAGAACCTGGAGAACTAAACAACAATCTCTTGGCAGAAATCCTTGAGGAGGGTAAGTGAGTGAGTAGAAAAAGTCAGTCCTCTTTTTCCAGAAAGAACTTTCTCATTTCCTCTCTTTTTGCTAAAAATGATAAGGGTTTATCTAAACCAGTGTTTCAGAACAAGAATATTTATATTTCATTCCAAATATGAGTGTATAATAAATCCATTTTCAACACTGGTAGGTTGTTCCTAGTTTTCAAAGATGCCTTGCAGAATAAACGTGTACATTTGTGCCATCTGTGATGACAAATGGACTGTAAAAGGCAGTTTCAGAGAGAAAGGTGTATGTTTGTTTGTTTGCCTTCTACTTGATAGCTTTACTTATAATCAGTTTTAGGAATGTCGTATTTCATGGCATTTGACCTCATTGCAGAAGTTTTCTGCAGGAGTACCTCTACACCTTAGTAGTTTTTTAACCACACATTTATTAGATATGCAATTAAGGTACAAGGAAACAAGCTTCCAGAAACAATTTGAAAATTTTACTCTTGCTTAGCTTTCAATGAAGTTACTATGTCACAACTGGCTATCAGAGGTGAAATTTTAATTTAAAAATATCAGGCCCAAAGCTTACAGCACAATTTCGTTTCTTTCTCTTACTTCTTTCAACTCTTTCATGAGTCACTTTTGCCTTATGTTTTGATCAGTTGTCTTTCAGACATTCTTACATGCAACTAAATTTTGCACAGTAAGGTTCAAAAACTTAAAAATCATATGCATATCCTATGATCACAGAATGGTTTGGACTGGATGTGACCTTAAAGATTATCTAACTCCAACAACTTTCATTACTTCCATTGTGCCTGTTTTATAATGTATTAGCCCCTTTTTTAAGAGTGTTTTGGGTTTTTTTTTTAGCCACTTTTAGTTGCAGTACTCAGGTATCTGCAAGAGCAGCTGTGATAGCTGATGGATTTGTGTAATGCACCACAACTCAAAAATAGTAACAAGTAGCAGAAGCCCTCAAGATTATCACTGCTCTGGAATACTGTTTAGTAATAGATTGCAATGGCACTACTGTCATTGAGTAGTTTTGTGAATTCACCAGTGTAACAAACAGTGCAGAAGTGAGGATGTTCAGTGATGTGTATAAGGGTTTTTCATGAAACTACTGTTAATGTTTTCTTCTTTTCTTCATTTATGGCCTATCTCATTTATTGACTATTGACAGTATGTGAACTAGGACACCTTCCTTATTGATTTAAACTTTAACAAATTGTGATCTGCTTAATGCAGAAAATTTTTCAAAGTAATATACTGTGGATGTATTGCATATAAATATGTGTATAGTTGTATGCAAGATGTTTATAGTAGTAATTTACTTTACCTGCTTGTAGTACTTATAACGATAATCAATTGTTGTAGTCTTGATTTTGCAGTTATGTACAGTCTGTATGCTGATGGTGCCTTTTATCTTTTTTTAGGGGAGACCTGATGTCCGTTTGGCTTATATTCAGTTTGCTCTCTCCTTTTTAATTGCTGGTGACAATGGAATCTTGATACAGGTGCTGGAATTAAAAGGTACTTCACAATTACTTTTTTTTTTTTTTTTAAGGCAGTCTTTTATAACTGATAACACATACAAGCTAATAGGATACCAAATCCATATTTTTAATCTTATTACCTAAAAAGTTTTAAATGCATCAGTATTCTAGTGAATGCCCCTTCGGCTTGAGAATAATGCATGTTCTCTGCAAAAACTCTGCACAAATAGGAAGGCCTTCATGACACATGTGAAAAAGGTACATGTAGTATAACTTTGAGGCCATAGATTCAATAAGCAGAAAAACATTTCATGGCCTCTGCCTTAGCTAATAACACAATAATAATGGATATATTGCATTAAAAAAAATGTATTGCATAAAAAATGTCCATACTTTAGTATCCTTTCTATCTTCCTGTAGGACAACTGTTGTGTTCTCGATTAGACCACTTTTTGTCACTGATTCAGGAGAAAAATGTAGTATCCTTTGCATCCTTTATGGAGGCATTACATGGGAGTGTAGTCCAGAGGTGTGTTACACCTATGTCTCTTAGAGAAGGGAGTCAAACTGAACTGAGAAAGAAAAGGATCTGGAAAGTTGAATCTTACGTATGCTTGATTAATAGTTGATCCCTGATGTGCTGAAGATAATGTAGAACTTCAGTAGTTTGAAATCTACTGCTGATTTATCTCAAGTTGTGAGTTGTGACTCTTATTAAGGCTAGGAAAGAATTCAGAAGGGGTCTAGAAACAAGTCATTAGCTGGCAGCAATTAATTTCTTCTATGGTGAGGTAGCGAAAACAGGCTGTAGTTATTTACCTCTATCCTTCATGCTGCTCTGGGGGGCTGTTGATTTCTTTTAGTTGCTTGCAGTTGTTCAGTTCTTTCAGAACAGACAGTGCACACCTAGAGTCAATCAGCACAGCTGGCTTTCATTCCTCTGTAAGATACTGAAGTTCTCTGTAAAGTGAAGTGCTCTAACTTTGAGATGTGCAGGTGAACCAGAAGATGCTTGTGGTTGAATATGTAACCTCCAAACAATTCAGAAACCACTCAGTGAAGCAATTATGAGTTGTTCAATAGAAAGTATAGACACTTACTTAAATTTAAATATTGCATAGCACATTGGGGCCCAAAATACATTTGAAGTTGATGTGCTGTTGCAAAAAGTCTCAATAACCAAGTTGGAAAGTTAACTAGTTACAGTGAGAGTGAATTTGGCAGCATTACTTGTTCATCACTTTAGTCACAGAGTCCGTATCTTTCTGAACTCTGATTGCAGCCTTTTCATTCGTAAATATAACAGCGAAGTAAATAATATGACATTGAAGGAAAATGAAGTCCCTAAAGCATTTTAGTATGAAAAGAGCTTTCACATTTTCATTTAACACTTGAAATGTCTTTTTAGATTTCATTCCAGATATTTTTCGCACTGAAATAAAGGAAGACAAAGTTTCTACTGTCAATCTTCTAATTTCCACACTCAGAAGTAAGGTATGATATGCCCTTGAAACTGCATGGTCTCTCATTTTCTATTTTCTTTGCTGCTGGAAAAGCTTTCCAGTAATTTCTCTCAAAATGCACGGCTCTTGAAGATGTTGACACTGTGCTGTTGAGAGTGTGTCCATTAATGATAACGTTTGTTGAAGATTGATAGCTTGGCCATTACTGTTTGAGGACTGAAGCTTTTCAGGCTTTTCCAGTGCCCTCTTGTAAAGGAAGTAATTGCATAGCTTGTACTTGGATGCAAATTTCAGCTCATTCTTCAGTGTGTGATGTCCAACAGATTCCTCAGCCCTGGTTCAATTACAACCCATGAAACAATCTGAATCTGCTAGGTTTGACTAGGTTTGTTAGCTCTGAACCTGGGTGGGGATGCATGATCTTCTGTCCTGGAGAGTGGGGATTTTGGCATGAAATGTGTTTAAAGGATCAGTCTGGTTGCAGTTGAAGGGTGTGTGGTAGCTGTTCCTCAGCCAGTCACAACAGGGCTCAGCTGAGGCCACATCCTTTGGTCCTGGTTAGCTGGTCTTTGGACTTGGTTATGGTTAGGATGACAAGGTTTCTACTGCAGGGGATAGATTGGTATTTCTTGGTGGGGTAGAGGAAAAGGGAAGTCTTACCATAGAACTCTCTTCCCAAAATCAGGGAAGTTTTTGTGAATGAAAGAGGGTGCATTCCACCTGTAACCTAGAAAGTACTGTTGGAGAAGTAGAAGTCACCTTCTCTTTGAAGTTTTTTCTTCTGATTCTTCTGCAGCAGTCAGAAATAATCTTGTGATACAGCAGGGTAGAGACAGAAAACTAGAAAGGAGGAACTGCTGAGAGGACTGCCTTTCCTGTGCTCTCTTCTGTAGATTCTGAGCATGGCAGTGCCAGTTTCACTGTGATACACTTGCTTATTGCTGATGTGGGTACAGTAACTGCACTGGAGATTTATTTCTGTAAAAATGTTTTAAAAGGTTTTTAGTTCCAGTGTTTTTGAATCCCTGTTTTGGATTACTCTAGCAATGTTGCACAGTGGTGTACCATGTTTCACGTGCACAGTTTTTGTAAGACCAACTGAGGGAAAAAAAAGAAAAAAATTCAAATATTGAGTGTAACCAAAGGAACCTGCTCCAGACTTGGGCTTTTCACAACTTAGAATTTAAAGCCAAAAATATTCTTTCATTTTTCTGTTGCAATAACCTTGGAAGAAGGAAGAAGAAAAAACCTAGCACTTAAACATAAGATAAACCTCCTTGAAACTTTATTTTCTAAGTGAAGCATTTCCCATGTGAGAATCATACCTCATGTACTGTTATGTTATTGGTGAAATGTAACCTGGTATGAGTCCTTCAGTTTAGCAAGGAAAATGAGAATTAAAAAACCATGAAGACTGGATAAAGCAGTAGGAGAACTTCTGAAGAACTTGCTCCATTGTGTTTTCCCTTTCATTTAAACTTTATTTGCTGCAGGTTCTACCATCTCTACTGGCAGTTTTCCATGACCATAGTCAGGAGCTGTGCTACTCCAAATGCATTCTGTGCTCTTTAGTTGAACTTGAAAGTCTACCCTGTTCACAATGTGCAGTGTTTGCAGAAGTTGGTGTAGAGTTCTATGGCTTTAACCATATCAAGATGGGATCAGGAGGGTGTGAAAGAAGTGTTAAGACGACAGGCAGAACCTTTTCTCTGCCATAGTGAAGAGACTGAGTTGTGTATGTACTGGAAGAATGAAGTGTGTTGCTTATTTGACAGTATTTTTTGGTAACTTGCAATAAATAGAAAACTTGTTTTGTTTTTTGTTATTTTTTCCAGGTGGTTCAAAATAAAAATGTAACCAAAACCCAGAAAGTGCGCTTTTTTACTGCAGAGGTGTTGATTCACATTGCTTCACTTTACCGATGGAATGGGATTACTGATGTCAACCCTGGGGATTCAAAGGTCTGGTAAAATTTATTTCTTTGTAAACCTTGGTGCTTATCCTTCCTGCCTTTGCATCCTACCCCCACCTCCATCCCCCATTCTGCATCTTGCAGGCCACAGGTTTTGAAATAACTCCTAGTTACTCCAATTTTGATGAGCTCCAGAAGAGGGATCTGCTGAGGCTGCTTAAAAAGAAATCCTGACTTTCTGCTACTTTTTAGCACTCAAGGAGGCTGCTACTTTTTAGCACTCAAGGAGGAGGGTTTGTTTCCCCTCCCTGACTGCCAGAACTGCAGTGCAGAACTGTTGACCAGGGGCTAATGGGGCTTCTGGGTGCAAGTGCTGTGTTCCATTGCCTAGACACATATTTATCTCTATTGAGGAATATATCAGGAGCAATGTTCTTACCACATGCTTCATTCCCATCCTACACACTCATCTGATGTGAGAGATAAAGTCCCAAAATGTTTGCCAGCCTTTCCAATTTGTACTGTTCTGAGAGGTTTCCCGGGTTTCTAAGGGCTGAGTTGTTACTGAGTCTGCTGGTCTGTGAAATCACATTCCTAAAGTCATAGGTGAGGCAAAGATCAGGACCACATCTGGTGGGTGTGTGTTAGTACTACAGACATTTTGTCATCTTCTCCGTATAAATAAGTTGCGTTTTCGCTTTTTTACTTTTCTTAATCTTGGGATCTCTTTTTTTCCTCCCTTTCACTGTGGAAATATCTAAGTCCTGACTGTACGCCCAGTGCAAAGCAGTAGAAAGACTTCTATGTGCCCACTATGTTTCTTCTGCAGACTTTTCACCTTTGTGTTGATTAACCCTTGATCTTTAGAAGCCCAGCCACTCTTCTTCAAAACTTGTAACACTGAACAACAGCTTTCTTTTATTCCCTCTACTGGTTGTTCATGCCTGTGCCATTCCAATCCTGATGTATTGCAGACACCTTCTGGAGAAGATCTGTTACTTAGTGGGTGTCTGCTTGGAGCAGTGGCAATCTGTGATCCTATGCATAAGCATGCATTTCAGTTTTGAATAATTTTTGAATTCTTAAAATTCCTTGCAGTTGTTGTGAGTCGCATGGTTTGTGATTTCCCAACCACAATTGCCAAGAGACTTCCAGTTCATAGGGATCTTGAGCTGTGCTGTATGGAAAAGCTTAATGGAATCTGGGTTCACTTTTTTTTTCCTTCTTGCATGACATGGATGTTTGGTTATTTCTTCCATAGTTGTAGGCTGACTGTAATTGCATTGATGCCCCACCTCCTTTCCCTGAAGTGCTGTCATATTCAGTGTGTTGTTAGCTGTCTGTCTTGCCCTCTATTAAAATTGTTCCATCTTCTGCCAGACTGGCCCAAAAAACACACATACACGTTTCATGTGCTTTCTGCTGAAGGCTTCAGTGCTTTTTTTGGTCTTTCTAAACTTCCTAATAGTGAATGTAGCCTGTAAGGTTGACATATAGGTATTTGAAATTAAACATTAGATCCTTGACTTCAAAGTCCCAGGATGTTCTTGTGCAATTTGTGTGAGTTCTGTATCACTATACTTTTCTTTAGCTTGACTTTTCTTTATCTTTTTTTGTCTGACTTCTGAGAAGAAAGTCTGAAGTCAGTGAGGGCCTGCACATAGTAAATATGTTCCTACATTTTGTAGGTTTGCATTCCTTGAAGCAAAAAACATTGTAGTATTTAATATGTTTATTACAGACACTGAAATTTGTCTTGTTAATCTGAAAAAAAAAAAACCCCAACAAACTAAAGCCAAGCTATATTTCTGCATTTCTGTATAAAAGCACCTTCATAAAATTTAGATAAGAGTGAAATTGATGTAGGATTTTTTCTCTAGGGCCAAAAATCATATGCCTTTTCTAATGTTTTGGGGTTTTTTAGGCAACTCGAGGTTCTGAAGAGGTGGGAAAGATGATGGTACGGGAACTTGTTCATGATTTCTTAATGGACCTCTGCTGCTCTCTGAAACATGGAATAACCTTCTATGATCCAAGTCTTGGAACTTCTGGCAAGTAAGTCACCAGGCAGCTGAGATTGGATGTGTACTTTGTGCTAGGAACAAGAGAGACCTCACTAATTATCTTGTCTGCCCTTCTAGGCCTTTGCCAGTAATGTCACTGAATTCTGCTTTCATTTCTCATTCTTCTGTGGCAGAAGAAGTAAATATGTTGGGGTTTTTTATTTTGTTTTTAACTTCCCAAGATAGAACTATTGGATCTCCTTATACCTTTAAGTACTAGGGTGCTCTGCTCTGTTCAGAGGGAGTTAGGCAGTGGTTGTGTTTCTCTGACCCATACCCATGAATAATTAGATAAAAAGTGTCTTGTTGTAAGGTGAGATTTTGAACCATAGATTTTTTTGAGGTGACAATCAAGCATTAGAGTCGCAGTGTAAACCAGATGGTAGTAAAATGTCTGATTTACATTTTGTAGAACCAAGTGTGGTTTATCCCAGATTTTGGAAAATTGTCTACATTGATTTCAGTAGTGCCAGAATTTGGCCTGCAGCACCTAATCTGGAAACACCTATTTTTCCTTCTGTTTCCATTTGCTAACTAGTTAAAATACATGGGCACTAGGATTGCATTTAATAGAGAAAATAATTGAGACTCTTGTAATTCCATGGAGGGATTCTCATAGGGTGAGTGTATGGGCAAAGAAGGCACTAGATTATAATAGAGGATACTAATACTAAGTGGTGCTAGAGCAGGTTTTTTCTTGCTTTGAGCAAAATTTTAGCTATTATGTATCTGTGGTATTCTCAGTTTGTTCAGGGACATACTGAAGTAAACTTAAAAAAAGAGAAGTGCAAGACCACAGAAAATACTTCCAAGTTTAATATTAAAGTTTTAATTCTAAATTCTTAGCTTTGTGAGGTTTGGTTAGAATATTTGTGAAAAATTGTGGGTTTAATTAAAAGTGATTACTCTTTTCTAGGCAGACAGCCTGGAAGTAAATTCAGTCCATACTTTTCTGAATATAAACTGAAAAATTTTGCCATCAGTCTTACTTCTTATCCCAGCAACAGTTACAGGAGTTGCTGAGTTAGCATCACATGTAAAGTATTGAAATAAGAATTCTATTTTTTTTAAATATTCTTTTTTCTTCAATAGGGGAGGAAATGTGGTTCTTCTGCGCTTTCTGCTTGGTTTAAAAACTGCAACAGAAGATGAAATGGTTGCTGATCTCGTGGTGAATATTCTTAAAGTATGCCCAGATTTATTGAATAGATACTTAAAGGAGACCCAGTATTCCTTTGTTCCTAGATTGAAGTCAGCTTGGATGGACAATATGAAGTTACTTAAAAAGGTGAGAGGATGAATGATGCACACCACCTTTCCAAAGGCATATGTAACCCCAATCCTCATCTTTTCTCTAAGAATTGAAGTAGTTTTTGTTAAACACAGTGCATAATTATGCAAAATTGTAACAGAAAAGATGGTAAAGCCAAAGATTCCTGACCTACAGAAAAGTTAACAAGCAAAGAACTTGGTAATACATTGGTAAGCCTGCTTTTGGTTGCTTTTATTACAGGTAGATGTTGTAATACCATTCCTTTGTAAAATTTATTACAATTTGGATACTACATAGTACAGAGTCTGTCTATCCTGTGGTGTGCCCCCCTTACATATAAACTAACTCCAAATTGATGATCTTAGCTGAGATCTTCCTAGTGACAGAACAAGATTTCATTAATTTCAGAGAAACTAAACTGAGGATCAGGAAATGAGTGTTTTGGGGTTTGTTTCAGAAGCAGCTGTTCTGTATTAGAGGAAACCCACATGTCTGAAGATGTGTTCACAGCTGTAAAAGCACAGTACTTTAGACTTTATTAAAATCACTAAAAAGCACACAGGCACAATGTTTCATAAAGAGTTATTTTAAAAACAAACCAGTCCGGCAATGGGGTGACTGATGTTTAAGTGAGCTAAACAGGAAGGACTCTAATAGTTCTGAAATAATGCCATCAACTATTGTAGATGTGTTAGGAGAGAAGCAGCAGGATGCTGTTAAATATCAAAGCTGGTAAATGGAGGGGGGGATAGCATCCTGTTTTCTCTGGGTGCTGAGGAGAATGAGCCATGGCTCAGATCCACAGCTCCTGTAAGAAGTATAGATATAAAGTGAGTTGGAAGGTCATTTGGTAAAAAACTGTGCTCAGAGCAGGAGGCTGTATAAACATTTAACTAAGCAAGAAAAGAAGAAATGGGCATGAGAAGCAGAGGGAAACATCACAGTGGTTGTATGTGTTTTGAGATGCAGCATTGAAGCTCAGCTAGAAAAACCCTTTGTACTTTTTTAGTCTTCCTCTCACTCTCAGCTTAAAATGGGCAAGTAGAATCTGTAATCTGTTGAAAAGGAGTGGCCCTTAGCAGTGGTGCAGGTTGCATACAGATGTTGCATTTAGTTGAATAGGAGTGTGGGGGCTGCTCTGTAACATTTCTGCATAAAAATTGATATTTAGTGCTTTCTTTACTTTTGACAAATCAAAGCCCTTCAATAAAATGTTCCCCAGAAA
Organism: Heliangelus exortis; assembly: GCF_036169615.1. Taxonomy (NCBI): domain Eukaryota; kingdom Metazoa; phylum Chordata; class Aves; order Apodiformes; family Trochilidae; genus Heliangelus; species Heliangelus exortis. The sequence continues at coordinate 92,187,500 of NC_092422.1, forward strand.
AAGCTGTTATCTCCAGGACTATGTCTGTGTTGATTTAATTGTTATTTTTGTTTCAGATCTATGAGGCTCAACCAGAGATTTCAAATTCTTTTAAGACTTCAGAGTTTATTCCTCTTCCCAGGTTGCTTTCTATGGTGATGGTAACGACAATCCCTGCAGTGTGCAATAAAATTATGTTCACCCAAGGACTAAATGTAAGAGCAATCTATATGTAATATTTCAGTGGATTTTCCTGTCCTAGTTAATACTGTTTAAATGTGTGATCATCTGAAGAGTTTCTTAACTTGGTTAATTACACGTGTTTTATTTTGAATGTCCCAGCATGAAGCTGGCTTGGGGAAGCACTGAAAAATGAATTAAAACTAATTTATACTGCTTTCAAGAACCTTTCAAGAGCAGCACCTCTGCCAGTTCTCACTAGTAGTTTAGGCTGGGAATCTGAAAACTACAGATTCTTTCCTGCAAGCCAAGATTTAGGAAATTATTAGTCCATAAAACATATTCAGAGTACAGATTATGTGCAAAGCATAAGAGGAAGCAGTGAAATACCATTAATCCATCTTCCTTCTTTTAGTTACCCAGCACAGCAGTGAAGCACAGCATACTGTCACTTGTATCAATGGTTCTGAGAAGAGCCTTGAAGAATATTGAGTACTGTTTGAAAGAAGAGACTTGGCAGAAGTCAGAAATCTACACACTGACAACGATGCAGGAATTCGTACAGCTGTACAGAGAAGCCATCAGCAAGGTAGAAAATAAAAAGAGAATTGAGGTGTAACATGAGTAATTTTGCAGCATATAACTGCTCCTCTGCACTTCCTCCCCAAGTGCTTGTGGCCTGGGAGCCAGGAGGTGGTATCTTTGAGCAGCAGGAGTGGAAGGATGTGGGTTAAAAGGGGTTAATAACTGGTGTAAAGGTAAACTACATTTCCTGACAAAGCTGGTTGATGGAAATGCAAATATTTTTTTTTTTTTTGGCTAGACAAATGTGTAACATTGGAAGCTACTGTTCTGCAAATGAGTTCCAAGAGGAGGCACAGAAGCAAATTCTCCTCCTGGTTCAAGTAAATTGTAGCCAGCGGATTTCATTCAGAGTTAGAAGTTACTAGACAATGTAGCACTTGGGTTGAAAATATACCATGAAGAACCAAATGTAAATGTTATACATGAAAATTTTTCAATGAAGTGTTCTTTCCAATATTGAAGTTCTGCTGAAGTAAAAGAACACTGCTTGATTTCAGTTTTTTTTCCGATTGCACACAAGATCGGTTCCAACCTTTATGGAGAGCAGCAAATCCTCATCTTGATTGTGAATATTTTTATAACAGTAGCTTTGTCTCACAAAGGAGAGCAGTTGCAATTTACTCTTTTGCTTCCAGCTTTTACCAGACATGAACAGTCTAGTGGCTGTCTGGCAGTCTCTTCTGAAGCAAGGGAGGGAACACCACGATGGCCAAGAGGAGAAAAAGGAAAATGATATCTCCACTGCAAAGGCAATGACTGAAACAGCAGAAGTTGCTGAGCAGCATGGTAGGCAAAGCAAATGGAGTTATCCCTTCTTACATGTGTGTGAATAGGTGTTATGAAATCATCATCCCATATGAAGTAGTTAACTTCAAAGAGAGTCCAGATGTCACTTGCACGTTTATAATTCATCTTTGCTTTATTCAATTCTTTGAGAAATTTTATTCTGACCAGAGTCGGAGTTGCCTAAAAGCAGTTTGACAAGCAGTCTGCCATTGCTACTGAGAGGTTAAGCAGTTTGCCTTTCTGCTGCCACAGAATCACAAAATGGTTGAGGTTGGAAGGGACCTCTGGAGGGGGTTTGTTGTTGTCCAGCCTCTCCCTGCCTAAACCCGGTTGCCCTGGACCATGTCCAGGTGGCTTTTGAGTATCTCCAGGGATGCCAACTCCCAGCAACATCTCTGGGCAACTTGTGCTCTGACACCCTCACAGTGAAAAGTGTTCTCTGATGTTCAGGGAGAACCTGTGTTTCACTTTGTGCCCGCTGCCTCTGGACCTCTCTGATCACCATGGAAAGAGCCTGGCTCTGTCTTCTTTGCACCTTCCTTCAGGTATTTACGTACAATGATGGGATCCCCCAGAGCCTTTTCCTGGCTGAACAGCCCCAGCTTTCCCAGCCTTTCCTCACAGGAGAGGTGCTCCAGTCTTGTCACCTTTGTGCCCCTTCACTGGGCTCTTTCCAGTGTGTCCGTGTCAGTCTGGTACAGGGAGCCCAGAGCTGAGCATGACACTCAAGGTGTGGCCTCAGCAGTGCTGAATAAAGGGAAGGATCACCTACCTTCACCTGCTGACAGTGCTTTGCCTAATGCAGCCCAGGGTTCCAGTAGCTTTCTCTGCAGCAAGGGCACATTGCTGGCTCATGTTCAGCTTGGTGTCCACTAGGACTCCCAAGTCCTTTTCCACCCACCTGCTTTCCTTCTGGGTGGCCCCCACTGTGTACTGGCATGGGAGGTGGTTTCTCTTCCTGTGCAGGACTCTTCAATTCCCTTTGTTAAACTTAACCCTCCTGGCCTTGACCCTTTTATGCTAATAGGCTTATTTTCCAGCCACATGATAAAACAGATAGGGAAATTGATACGGCTGAAAAATATTTTTTTGAGAGATTTTACTTTTGCCAAGTTATTTTACCATGGAATTTTTTACAAGCAGTTAGTTACTGTGGCCACACAAATGCATGTGTTGCTGTAGCACAGGAGTGAAAACATGCAAGTGTTGGAAGAGAAAGAGGTTTGGAGTGAAGGCTTCAGTTTTCCTCTTTCAAGACTGTTGTCCCTCCTGAAGGACTTTTTTTCATAGACCCCTTGCAGAGAACTGGAAGTTTTAGTACTCTCTGGGCTAGCAGCCTGCAGTGTTTTACTTACACACTGGGGATAAATCCTCAGCCAGTTTCATGCCTTTCACAGGGCATATTCTTTAGAGAGACTTCTGTAGCAGAGAGCTATGCAGTGTATGTCCTTCTGTGTGTGGCTTTGGGCAGCAAAATATTTGTCAGTGCTGACACTCCCAGGCTCTACTGGTAGAGTGCCTGCTGAAACCAATGGAGCAGCTAATCTCCAGAGTACTGTAGCTATAGTTTGTCTGCATAGGAGTGTGATAATACTGTATCAGCTCTCCTTTTACAGCTTTATTTGCACTGTGGCCACTAGAGAATTCTTTTTTTAATGGGAGTTGAGACTTGGGCAAACAAAGGCAAAGTTTATGCGTGGCATCCATCCAATTCTTCATAGCTCCCTGAGGGAGACACAGTTAACAGGAAAAAAATAGGTGTTAAAAAAAGTTTTGGCTGCCCTTCCCATTTATTTTGCTTCCTTTCATTAGTGACTGGATAATAAGTAGCTTTTATGCGTCCTCATGTTGCAAACTAGAAGAATATCTAGCTGCTGAAGTAGCTTTTCTTAAGAAGTGAACTGCTGCCTTAACTGGGGTTGGTTGGTGTTTCTCTCATACAGATATTTTCTTCCTCTTGCCAAGAGATCACAAGTATTAGTTTGAAAGAAGGAAGGGAAGAAAAGAAAGAAACCTTTAACTGAAGCAATTAGTGTGCTGTCTGCTGCACTTCCCCTGTCAAACCTATGTGGCATTAGGTTAAAATAGTATCCCTGGAAGCCAGCAGCATGACCATATCCTTTCGTTCACTTTTATGTGTTGGTCAGCCTTAAATTGAACAGTAGTGGGATTGATTTGATTGTTATAGTGAGTGTTAAAGTGTTGATGCTGTCTTTTATATGTATAAGCTCTTCAGAATGAAATTAGAAAGGGCAGCTGCCAATTTAAGCACTGAATAAGCTGATTTAGTTTTAAAAGTATTCACATAGGGATGGTGGGGAAGGAAATGTGTTTTTTTCTTTTTCTTCTTGTTAGTGAGGAAGATCACTTTATAGGCAAATCTATTGGAAATATAGTTATTAATTCACATGATGGATAATATAGATCAAGACACTGTGCTGTCTTGATGTGAAGGAAGAAGAAACTAATTATGTAAACACTTTGTTTAGTTTCAGATGATGCTGAGATACTGTTTCTGAAAGCTGCACTGCTTCAGGTCATATGCCTTTATCAGAAGGTTGTGCCCCACTTGGTAGCACGGAGCAACTTTGATTTTAGCAAGCTGCTGAAAGGTACATGATGGGTGTTTCAATTACCTTCATTGCTATTTATAAAGTCCACAGCAGAAGGGAATGTTTGGTTTTCTGTGTAGGCAGAGAAAGAACTGTTTTCTAAAATTAACCCATTTTAGTTTCTTCATTGTTTTGGCATTTATTGTTGCTATTTCTGCACAATTCCCTGGCACTTTGCTCTTCTAAATTCCATAGCTGCTCTGCTATAATCGGTTGTTTTAAGTGGTAGCTTGTGCTACAGTCTTTCTCTTTGTGTGTTGTACTCTTGCAAATATTTAGTCTTTAAGATTTCTGAGGAAGACATGTCCAACTCTTAATGAGATTTGGGGTGTAATTCTCCTGGAACTATGTCAACAATTCAATGTTGGTAAGTTATTTCCAAACTCTTCTTCCTATTAGCCTTCATGATACAGATACTTTTTTAACTAGGTAACTCATGGAAGGTTTGAGGTGGGGGAGAAGCATGTACCAATTCACCAGTCTGCTCTGGAAAATCTTTTCCCATTCAAGTATTTTTTCCACTTGCTGTGTTTTGAATTATTTTATCACAGTTTGTCAGTGTGCAGGAGGAGGAATAATATTCAGTATGGTATTGCCTCCTGTGGAAAATTTATATAAGGAATCACTTCAGCAATATTATTGAATTTTTGTCTCTAATGTCATGTTCTCGGAGGGTATTCCTCTTCATGCAGCAGAAAGAATCAGGGACATTCTGTACCAGCTTAATGCAGCAAGGATGATGAGCAACAAATCGTGGACTCTGGGCTAGATCCTCATATACTGCTTGTGGTACATTAGATACAGCCATTTAAAAATGAGACAAACCCTTAGGGCAAGATGAGGAGAGAGCAAAGTTTTGTTTGGGTGTCAATTCTGTCTGTGGACCACCAGAGCTTGTAGAGTACCAATCTAGAGCAACTATCTGTGCTTTAGGCAGGTCTAGAATGACTAATAATAGGAGTTCTGTAAATGCCTTAGTTAAATCTGTCAGGGGAAAAATCATAGAATCATTTATGTTGGAAAAGACCTTAAGATTCATTCAACCAAAAAACCAGCACTGTTAAGTCCACTACTCCACCGTGTCCCTAAGCACCACATCTGTACATCATTTAAATACCTCTAGGGATGCATATTCAACCACTTCCCTGAGTAGCCTATTCCAGTGCTTGACAACCCTTTCTGTAAATACATTTTTCCAAATATCCAATCTAAACCTTCCCTGGCACAGCTTGAGGCCATTTCATCTTGTTCTGTCAACTGTTACTTGGGAGAAGAGACCAACACTCTCCTCACTGTCACCTCCTTTCAGGTAGCTGTGATAAAGTTGTGATAAAGTCTCCCTTCAGTCTCCTTCAGGCTAAACAACCCCAGTTCCCTCAGCTGTTCCTCATGAGAATTGTTCTCCAGACCCTTCACCAGCTTTTTAGCCCTTCTTTGGACATGCTGTAGCACCTCAAGGTCTTTCTTGTCATGAGGGGCCCAAAAGGGAACACAGCATTTGAGGTGCAGCCTCACAGTGATGAGTATAGGGGAAAGATGACTGCCCTCCTCCTGCTGGCCATACTATTTCTGATGCAGGCCAGGAGCTGTTGGCCTTGGCCACTTGGGCATGCTGCTGGCTCATAATCAACCAGCTGCCCCAAAGCTTTTTCCTCTGGGCAGCTTTCCAGGCGCTTCCCCAAGCCTGTAGCATTGCATGTGTTTGTTGTGACCCAAGTGCAAGACCTGACACTTGACCTTGTTAGGTCTTGTACAGTTGGCCTCAGCCCATCAATCCAGCTTTTCCAGGTCCTTCTATAGAGCCTGCTCACCCTCAGGCAGATCAACTCTGCCACCCAACTTGGTGTGCAGATTTACTGAGGGTACACTCAATCCCCTTGTCCGTGTCATTGATGAAGATAATAAAGAGAGCTGTCTCCAGTACTGATCCTCGTGGAATACCAGTTGTCTGGTCACACTCTGTATTTAACTCCTTTTACCACAAGAGGCCATCCAGCCAGTTTTTTACCCAGCAAGGAATATGCCTGTCCAGCTCATGAGCAGCCAGTTTCTCCAGGAGAATGCTGTGGGAAACAGCCAAATGTTTTACTGAAGTCTAGGTGGACAACATCCACAGCCAGTCCTTCATCCACTAAATGGGTCACCTCATCATAGAACAAGATCAGGCTGGTCAAACAGGAGCTGCCTTTCATAAGCCTGAGGTAACTGGACCCAATGGCCTGGTTATCTCCAGGCTGTGCTGTGTAATGGCATGCAAGATGATCTGCATAACCTGCTCTGGCACTGAGGTCAAGACTGAACAGGTCTTTAGTTTCCTGGATCCTCCTTCTGTCCCTTCACATTTACTAAGCTAAAAAAAGGGGCATTGTACAAAAAAAAACAAACAACCCTCTGGATAAACTGTCTCGTGTGAGGTTTTTCCACCTTCTGTCAAGGAATGTTTAATTGGTTTGTATAGTTGATGACTTGACAAATAACATAATCTGTTTATCCCATTATTTCATGCATTGGTCTGCTTTTTTTTTCAAAATGGACAGAAGGTTGGACACTTTTTTGTGTGACAGAAAACTCTTTGTTGGCATGTTTTGTTACAGTATGAAAGAAAAAGTTGAACAGAATAGAGAATAAACTGTCATTCTCAAACAAATGTAATTAAGTGAGCTTGGATATTATTTTTTATGAAATGCAATAGGGTAGAAAAGGATGGTATAAATTAATCTTGAAACTTCCTTCCCTTAGATGCCAGCTTGAGACTTCCTGTCATTCCCTCTCCTCACCCTGTTTGAAACATACATTCCAAAAGCAGCATGTTTTTCTACCTTGTATCAATATGTGGTTTACACAGCTGGTACAGTTTTATTGTTAGGTCTTACTATTGGCTAGACTTTGTAGTGATGCTGCATTTTTAATTTTTATTGTTCTCTCTCTAATGTGGACCACAAGGATACTACACAGACTATGAAAAGCACACTGACACCAAAGCTTTATACAGCTTATCTCACTATGTAGTTTAACTGCAATTAAAGAGTGGGCAGGTAAATTTTTGGAGCACCCTGAGGTTCTCTGCACAGCTATGTGATCTGTATGGTGAATAATTCTGAGGCTATGCCAAAGCAGTTACCGTGAGCAGGTGATAAAAGTGGTGCAGGGAGAGACACAAGTGTTATGTTCCTCTGCTTGTAGTAAATACCATAGCAGTGTAAATAATAAGTATTAACGTTTTTATAGTAAATATTAAATGTAAATTGTGTACTTTGGTCCCCAGTTTATCTGTCCTGTAGTACACAGCTTTTTTGTGTTACTGAGACTGATGTAAGAGGTTATGTATTCCTCTGCATCAGCAATGGTTCCCTGTGTGCCAGGGGCAGGTGTTAAACTCTCTCTGCTGAGGGGCTGGATTCCAGCTCTAGATTGGCCAAACATAATTGTAGTATGTTTGGGAATCTCAGGCATAGAAATTTGTGGATTGCCATCTTATCTCACAGTGGTGGTTTGAAACCCTAAATGATGGGTGGTGCTGAAATCTCAGGAAGATATACCAAAATAAAGTTATTTTATTGTTTTAAAATCTCAGGTATCGTCACTGAAAAGGGTCTCCGAGAGGAGGTCCCACCTGTTCTGCAGCACCATATACTGAAAGTGGCTTTGGAACTTCCTGCAAATAAATTTGCTTGGTTTAGGGTACAGGTAAGAGACTTCACAGCAGATTCATGTTTCTTTGGACTGTTGTCCTCAAGTCTTTACATCTGGCACTGCCTAGTTTTAAACTAGTCCCAGTCACTTCTTTTAGGAGGTGATTGATTTTGTAAAATCAAAAGGAATTTTATAGTCTGGGCATTAGTGAAGAAACCCTGCTAAGCTGAAAAGTTTTTCTACAAGGACAGATTTTTTTTTCCTCCTGGGAGAGGCCTGGACAAGGTTTCTTCTCTTCTTTTTGTCCATAGAGAGGGGCAATAGTGAGAATTTTTTAGTTTCCACTTCTCTGGAAAGCCTGAGATTTCAGACCTAGCAAATGAACTGCTGATGGGAGTCATCCCACCCATTCTCAGGGAAGATTGTGGCGTTGTTAAGCCTGTTCCTCCTCTCCATAATTACTGGAAACCTGTAGGGTCCTTCTCTCTCTTTTTTTTTTTTTTTTTTGTTTTTTACTACAGGCCTGTAAGGTAAGGGAGGTTTAGAGAACTTCATGTCTGGGGAAGGGAGTGGGCCTAGCTCTGGGCATAAGCAGATAGTCTCATGGTGTTGTGGTTTGTAGGAGATTTTTTTCTCTCATGAGGAGAGTTAAGAGCAAGCAAAAGAAAACCTTGAAACAGACAAAGAAGCTAAAGTATTTTCTTGTGGCTTTGGTCTTCCAGTATAGAAAGGTTTTTAAAAGAAAAGATAAAAGCTAAATCTGGTGATATTACAGAGGATTACAGTTGGACATCAAATGCAGGTCAGTGAGAAAAGTAGATGAGGTGGCTGAAGGACTGTCATTTGATGTTCAGATAGTGTTCAGCATCTCTGTGACTTGCATTGTTTTCCTGTTCTTTGGAAATCAGTCTCTTAAATGATAGTATTTCTGATTGAGACAGGACTTGCAGGAAATCTGAATTCCTATACAGATAGAACAGAACAGAAGGGGTAACAGAAATAGAAATAGGATGTATATCTAGGGAGGAAAGTGGCTTTATGTTGCACTCTGTTACTCTGTTGATGTTTCTGTTACTCATCTCTTCTTTCACCTTCTTCTTCACCCCTCTTCCTGTCTCACTGAATGCAAAGTAGTATAAATGATCCCATTAATTTCTGGCCTTGTTTTTTGGGGGGCAGGTATATAAAATAATATACTTTTATTACATATCCACTTCAGCATAATCATGTACAGTGTTGATGTATCAGAGGTATTTCAATATATTTTTCTTTTAGGATATTTCTGAGACAGAGAAGGTATCTGGGGAAAAATCAGTATTCTATTTACTGATGAAAATGTTTGTTACAAGTAAGCATTCTCATCTGAAAATTTCAACCAAAAAACTGATCATCAAGGTAAGTGTTTGATCTGAAATGTCAGGATATTCACTGTATCCCATTAATCTGAAATCTCTGTGTTCTAACATTTTTTCTTAAAGCAGGTACCTTTACTGCATAGCTCTGTGGTCAACAGTCTTTTTTTCTTTTTTTCTGTGATTTTGCTTATAAATTACTGTATAGTAAAATTACCTGTTAGCTAAAAATTCTATAAAAGTAAATACTGTAAACCGAATTTGATGCAACAGTTGATAAAATAGTAATGAAAAGGTCTTTAATGTTTGCCCACTTCCCTCAGCTGAATTTATAATGATACTGTAATAAACCAACTTAGCTTGTACCTGTAAAGGTCTTGAACATGGGTCAAGAAGAGATTAATTTTTATGTTTCTTTTCTATCCTTGTTTATTTAATTTGTACTTCATCACTCTAGCCTTTCTAAACCATTAGCTAAATAGTTCTATTTGTTACAGTCCAATACAAGCTCTGATGCATAGAGTACTTTTGTCTTAAAAAATAATTAAAATACCCATCTGTGCATTTAAATATATTATCTGACTTCTCAGAATTTCTGACCAACTACAAATCTCATGAGGGCACGGGCAGCTGTGAGTTCTAAATCTTTTTAAAAATGGACATCTTTTACTTACACAAGTAGGGGTAGGGACCTGCATTAAAAGCAAACCCAAAGGAACAGCTGTGCTTCACAAGAGAAAATTCAAAAAGATGTTCTAAGCCCTTAACAGGACTCCTTGTGCAGTGTCCTGTAGTAATAATGGCATACAGGTTTGTCCACAGCTTTTTACATCTCAAAGTTACAGTGATTGAACGAGTTTTTAGTTGCCCTTTATCCCTGCAAGGTTAGAGGCAGGTTAATTTTGTCTCACAGTAATGAATATACCAATTAAAAGCTACACGGTACAGTTTTTCTCATGTATTTGGATTCTTTTGCTGAGTGGAGACGTGGGCTGCCTGACTCATTCTTGTTTCCTCTTTTAGATTCAGTCCATTTCATTTTCTCTGGAGGGAACACAGGAGCAGTGAAGTTAGGGCAGTTATGTCAGCAGAAAGACTGCTAAGAATAGATGTTAATGACTGTGTTTTGCTTATTTTTCAACACAGTGCCATATAATCGGAAGGCATGTTTTTGGATTTCACATTCTGTTCCTGCCTGTTTTCATGAGAGCTTCAAGTGTATTTCTGTTTCAAGGCTCTGCCAAAAATAGTTAATTATTTAAAAATGAATCCCTTTTCTCCCCTTTCTTCAAATGAATTACCCTGTCAGATTCATGCGAGCAGCGGTGTTACTTTTGTAGCTGCTGGTGGTGTACCCATAGTAAATGTAAAGCAAATGAGCTGTGATGGATTCCCTTGTATTTTGTGTGTGGGGAGAAACAAAAGCATGGGTTCATCCTGCATAATTACAGTCATTTAATGTAGATGCTAGACTTAGAAAGCTGTTCAAGGTTTCTACTTTTGTTACCAGTGAGGGACAGCTGCTTCTACCACTGTGCAGTTCGAATCACCTTGTCTTCCAGGCAGCCATTCCCTCTTCTTCTTTTTCCTTTTCTTCTCTTACAGACAAAGCATAGTGTCACCAAGTTCCTAATGTAAGTGCCTGAGATAAGGACCTGAGTTTAGAAAACATGAAAGTGGGCAAAAATTCTAAAAATTTTAATGGCTATCACCTGATTGGAAAAAATTGTCTTCCATACCACCCACAGCAACCATGTGTGTGCCTGTGCTTCTTTCTGCACCTGGCTGTAGTCATGACCCACTGTTCATTTATTCGACTGTTTGCCCATCAGCCCAACTCTTTTAAGCAGAGGTGGCCTGATTTAGGTTTACATTAGCAGTGAATTTCCTTTAAATTGCATCAGTAGTTTTAAAAAACCCTTCTTCATGCTGTTTTTAAGGTTATAGTGTTTTTTGTTTCTTGCTATAATGGTGTAAAGATGTTCAACCCCCTTAGAGCAGCATAGCCTGCTCCCATGAAATCAGATTCACTAAGATGGAGGGAACGAATGCTTTGTGTCCAGGCATCTTTGAGTTCAGTAGGGTTTGTGCTGACTCAAGTACAGGCAGCAGAAGAATTTGATGTGGTTGGACCAGAAGCCCTGCTAGTGTTTATCCTGCCTCTTACCTCTGTCTGTGCTCTGGGGGGAGCTTCCTTGCCAGTGGGTGAGACAGTGTTGTAGCTCCTGTACCAGGGGACATACTTTGTGTTTCAGGCTGCATGATGAGTCTTGGGGACACTCAAGCTACGCTGAAACTGTCCAACAAATAAGGCTCTTTTGCAGGCTAGGACCAGCAGGATGGATTGGCCCTGGCTGTGGCTCTGTGCTATAGCTGGCTCTCTTTCTCTGTGTCTCTGCACTGTATGCCTTGAGCAGTAGAGCAGCAGAGAGGCTGCTGCAGTGAGCAGCACTGCAGGTAGCACAGCAGCCTCTGGATTTGGTGTGTGCTGCCATGGCAGGTGCTGAAGCAGGTGCTGTGCCCAGTGTGCTTGTAGAAGTCTTCTGTTCCAAATGCATGGGAATGAATGCTTAAAGTGAGATCAACATGTGCTTGGTGGCCAGTCCAGTGAATAGCTATTGGCAGCATAATTGATTGGGGGGCATATGGAATCTATCCCATACACATGGCCAACTTTGAGGGCAGTAATTAAGTGAAGTTGTACTGGGTTTGTGCTGCAGACAGCTGGGAGGAGGGGCTCTGAGAAGCCAGGAGCAGAAAGCAGTTGCTCTTAGCTGATTTTCCCAGTTGTGAGAGAGTAAGCCATGTCTTGGCTCTCAGTCTTTCTTAGAGCCCTCCTTTCACTGCCCCATGACTGCTTCTTGCCCTGTTCTGTGTCTGGCAGAGTTCAGTGGGTTTGGTTTGTCAGCTGTGACACAGTCATGCCTCATTTCTTACTGCTCTTGCTGTGCTGGGAGAGCACTAAGCAAACAGCCATGATAAGGGCACTAGACCATGGTTCCAGTTACCCCAAGGTCAGATGATAGAGTCTTGAGAGATTTTGTTATCAAAAAATTCATTCAGTTCTGCAGTTAGAGTGGTCCTGGTGAGTGGGAATAGGGCCTCTTGAATTGCAGGGGTGAGAATGACAGATAACTCTTTTCATCAACCTGTTCTATTTTTATTTTCCAAGGAGGAGAAAACACGAAGTTGCTATACAAAAAGATACATTCTTTGGGGGGTTTTGTATTTTAGAGTGGGTTATTTGGTTTTGTTTGGCTTTTTTTTCCCATTTCCCGCCTTCCCCTTTTGTTTTTCTGAACAGGTTTTACGTGACAGTGGAGTATTTGAGTACACGTGGAAAGAACTTTCAGTTTGGCTGGAACACTTGGATAAGACAAAAGAAGACAAAAAGGAAGCAGTGATTCAGTTTTTGGAAAGGGTAACAATGGTTCTAATTAGCTGGATAAACAATGTCAAGAACAGCATTAATGGAAACTAATCGTTTTGTTGCTATTTTTGAGAAACCTGTCAAAGATCAGTGAATGAATTCTGAGAAAAGCAGCATTTGTAATTCTTTATAGAGAGCTGAAACCTTTCTTGTCTTGGGTGGGAGGACAGCAAAATAATTTTGAGGAAAGTTAAATCCAGAAAGCTATGTTGTTATTACAGCACTGCTTATATAAAGGTAGTGTTGCATGGGGTTACCTCTTACCTTCTCTTTTCTTTATGTTGCAATACCTGGCAAAATTATCAGACCTGAGTAAATTGTAATGTTTTACAAGAAAAGCTGACATTTCCTGTTTAATTTTCAGGATGTTAAATGCCCAGTGCATCCTTTTCATTGTGTTTTCTCTAGGGACTCAGTCTGTGGTAGCACTTCAGGTGCAAAATCGCAGCAGACATTTCTTTTTCCATCTGACCCAGTGTCCCATCCATAGCAGTAACTGTAGGCAGATTCCTACAGAAGTACATGGGAGTTGTCCTCCTAAAACTTGCCCAGCTTCCATCCACTTCTAGAACGTAGTCTCTCATAACAATACATGGTTCCTGTAGACCTAATAGCCTTTGCACTTTCTCTCTTAATGTTAACAGATCCTGTTGAAACTGGTGACAAACCCCTATCCATATACAGATAAAGCAGCAGACCTTGTTCAGGAAGCCAGCATGCTCCAAGTTAACATGTTGAAACAAGACTCTGATAACGTCAGCATCCCTGTCTCTCACATTGATGGTATGTGGTGATTGCCTCAATAGCAGAGAATTCCAAGACTTTGTGATAAATTTTCTGCCCTAATTACAGCCCTAATCTGCAAACTTGACAACTGATTACTATAGGAAACTTGCTCTATGTAAGGACCTACAGGATTCAGCCCTACATTTGTGTTTAGTACCGGAAGTCTGAATTAGTTACTACTTTAACCTCAAAAGTAGTTTCTGATGCAGTTACTTTGTTTCAACAGTATTTTCAGTCCCTCTTCAGGATCCTGCAGCAACATTTTCTGACTAAAATGAAGACTATTACACTTGCTCTTCATGGGGCTGCTCATATCTGTTCATTGAGGAGAAAAAGGGCTGGGGTGCCCAGGGAAATTTCTTACTCAGTCACATGGCTGGAGTTTTGCTGCTTCTGCTCTCTGGGACCAGCCACAGCACCACTGCAAACGATGTAAAAATTCTGCTGGTGTGGACACTTGGATAACTTACCATGTGCTGGCTGTTCTGGTAGAACAGTCCAGGATTTTGCAGTATGTGAGAGTATGATAATTCAGGAAGCTTAACACATGGTACCAGATGGATCAATTGCCTTGAGCTGACTGCTTCAGAGATGTAATTCCAGCCACACAGAATGCATTGTATTTTCTTCATATGTTGAAGCTCTCTGTGACTGTTTCATGACCAGTTTCTCTGGCCCCTTGGAGGAGCTCTCTGAGGACTGTGCAGGATGTTCTTTCAAAGGCAAAGTGGCTGCTTCCTTCATACATCCTCATACACATTTCCTGTCACTGTTAAGCTCTATCAGTCCTTATCTGCTGCCATCATGGTAGTATGTGATGCACCTCTGTCCTTCCCTTACTTCTGTCAGCTGGGCAGCAGAATTGAAAGGCAGAAAGTAAAGTTAAGCATAGTGTAAGAGACAGTGGTTTTTACAGTTGCATTTGCTGTTAAATTGCCAGACAAATATGTCTTTCATCCTTATTTTATGCTTTGGGAATTCAGAAGCTGCCTCGTATTCCTGGAGTGTTGGATTCTACCTCTCTTGTTTTCTGGTTAGTCTGAATCCTTTGCTTACATTTTTTTCTTCACTTAACAGATGTTCTGGATATGGTGGATGTCCTAATCGAGGGCAGTGATGGCTTAGATGAAGAAATTGGTTTCGCTTTAAATGAAGACATGGTTATCCAAACATTTCCATTCAGTGCTGTTGTCCCTGCTGCATTAGAAGCCAGGAATGTACTGTTGCTTCAGACTGAAAATGGAACAGGTACAAACTTTTTGGTTTCAATGTATCCTTTATCCTAGTGTAGTGTGATACCATTGTTACCCATTAAGCACCTTAAGACATTTTATTATCTTGGTTGCAAGCAGAAGGAGGTGCAGATCCATGGTCTTACCTGCTCAAGAGAGACCTTAAAGTTTATGAGGTGCTGCTCTCTTTTTTCCTTACCCCATAAGGAGCTCACTCTCAGTTTCTGGAGTAAGGAAAATAAATTAAAATGCAGGCATTCTCTGAACTCATTTGACTCTGGGGAGCTCCTACTGTGGGTGCTATTGTTGAAAATGTTGAAAAATGAGACCACCCTTCTCATGTGAGAAGTGAAGGAGCTGAATGACCCCCTACTTTGAGTACAGTATGGAGGAAATTGAGGAGCAGTGCAGAGACACTGTCCCTCTGTGGAGAGTGCTCACCTGGAAGCATTTGCACTTCAGTAACAGTGTTCTAAGCAGAGAGTATGCAGAGCATGAGAAGAAGGGGGTTTCAGTAGGGGAGAGGGGAGTGGGCTATTGAATAGAAAATGAATGTGTTTTCCAGAAAACTGCTTCAGGGATAAAGCTGCAGGGCTGAATGTTGCAAAGTTCTACCACCTGCTTGAGGAGAAGATTTGGTGGAGTGAGGAGTCACAGCTGGCCTCAGAGAAGCATTGGCCAACCCCACAGCATCTCACTAGGTCCTGTGTTTGTTTGGCTGTTGAGTAGCACCTGGGATGGGACTGAAAGTCCCAGTTCTGAAAGAAAATCCTCCATATTTAAGCAGTGTGTGTTAACCTGTGTGTATTCTCCCTTGAACAAATCAGTTCTCCTCGTAGGTGGTGCTTTGCTGGGATCCTGTCCATCAAAGCACAACAGTGAAGGCATAGTAAGTTTTATGCTTGTCTGGAAGGAAGCAAGCCAACCTGAGCATGTATCTTAAAGAGGGATGATTATGTACTTCAACAAGGACCATTGTATGGAGAATTTTTTCTGGTACCTCAGTGTGACAGGAACAGTTGTCTAACTTATCACAAACAACTTTTAATCCGATTCAGTCCTTTTTAATCCTAGTATTTTTCTAAATGATGCTCTGTGGCCTGTTGCAGAGGTTTGCTCTAGTGCTGGTGCCCATGCTTCTGTAAGTGTAAGTTTAAGTTTTTATTTTGCATTTCTAGGAGCACACATCATAGAGTATCTTACTGGTGTCTTCACTGATCTCCTGCACTCTCAGAGAGAACCCCTTGCCCTCTGCTTGATGTTCCAGCTCTATGATAAAGAACTTCAGTCCCTGAAAGTTACTAAGTATCCTCAGCTCTACCAATTTAACCAGTACTATAAACTCTGGATACCCCAGCAATCTCAGGAACCCCTGGTACGAAATACCTGAAGTCACCTGAATGCTTGAGCCAGTATTGCTATAAAACCTTTCAGTGTGTGAAGGTTATATTTCCATGAGAATGTGTATTTACATTAAGCTAATTTTGTATTGCTTCTTGATCACATTGGGACACACATTTGCTCAAGGCCTTTTCTGTAATGAGACAAGAAGCCTGTGCTGTGGGTGGGAAATGAAGCCAGGGCTCACGGGTTGTGTGCAGTCACCCAGACTACAGCTCCTCATCAGGCACACTGTAGCATAATGTGTGTTGTGACCTGAGGAGCCAGTTCACAGTGGTTGGAGTTCACCCGGGTATGGTTTGGGAATGCATGTACCAGCTGTGCTGGAAGTTGCCCTCTTTTGCTGTTAGCCCAGCAGTGGCCATGTACAGATTTGCCATGGGACACCTTTGACTACTTTGTGATAGCAGGACTGTATATGTATGTTCCTGGAGCTTCACTCCAGCTTTTAGCACAGAACTAGTTTCAAAATAGAAGTAATTAAAGGAACTTCTGATTCATACTCATACTTTATTTTTCTCCTATGGTTTTTTCCATTTTAAACAGTTTAAGAAGCACAAAGAGGTACACAAAGAACCTGCTGTGGCCCTGGATTCTGTGTTTACCATTTTGCTAAAGAATGCCTATGAGAGAGGAAGCAATACTTTGCTGGAAGACAATATCCAAACAAAACTGAGAGACTTGGCTTCCCAGCTCCTGCCTGAACAGCTGTTGTTAGGAGTAAAGCATGTGTTGCTCTATCTGAAATCCACAGTGGAGAACTTTGGCAGTGTAAGCAATATTGTGATGATATTGTGCTTTTGTTTGTTTCTTTTAAGTGCAGCGAGTGCAAATCACCTGGCTATTAAAGCTTAAGGATCCAGTTCTGTTTTTTTTTTCATGTACTCAGCTCTTACAGGCTACAGAGCACCATACAGAGTTGCTCCTAATTTTTGAACAAATGTCTGTCCTTCTAATAATTGAGGAGTCTTGGATTTATTTTGTATGGATTACCTTGTTGACTCCTGGTTTTAATCCAGCTCCGGGTCTCCATAAGAGGCCTTTTCAGAGACTGAAGTTTGCTGACCTGTGTTGTACCAAAAGTCACAGTGTAAATGAAAACCTATAATCCAATTATATGGCACACTGAGACTTTTCTTAGAATCAGGTTTCTACAGAGGTGAGTGATTCCTTCCCTCTGTAATCTAGAAATTGTAATCTAGGAAAAAAAGGTTATAATCTAGGAAGTTCATAGTTAATTTCTGTTATTTTCTGTGTCTGTATTTTCACAGCTTAGTAAAACTTCTGGTCCTCACCTTATTGACCTCTATATGGACCTGCTGAGAAGCTTGTTGTGCCGGGGAAATCAGATAGAGTTGGATAATCAGCAGAAAAGAGAAGACCGTCAGGCTGAATCAGATCTCTTTATGGATGAGGAATCTCTGATTGCAGAGGAGACTTCAAATGACAAGGTACCAAATCCCTTGACACACAGCCGAGAAACTCATCTGTTAGTAAACTTTGATTTGATTGATTCTGTAGGGAAATAGTCTTATGTTTTGCTGATTCATTTATTAAAGCAAATTATCTTAAACGTGAAATACTTCTGAGCACAAAATCTGTTGATATATTTTCAACATTCACCAAGACATGGAACTTGCTAAATGTGACAGAGAACAGGAGATGTAGCAGGGATCAGGCTTTGTGAGTGCCGTGGCTTGGTAATTGAGGATTGACTTGGTCATGAGGATTTCTGGGATTTCAGTTAGTATTCAAGTGTGTCTATCACATGCTCACTGTATAAGGGCTTGAATAAGGTTTTGTTGCTTTGTAGAAGCATAACTGTAGTTTTTGCCTGGTCCTCAGGATGGCAGGGAGAGAACAGGGTATTGTACAATGTACATTTCAAAGAGTTGTATTGGGTGGAAATAGGTTGATGTGGAGGGATGCTGTTAAGATCTAGGAGATAGATTTATGAACTTTATGTATGTGGTCCAGCAGTTATAAGACCATGGGAGATCTGACCAAGCTGCATCATCCACAGTCTAACCCCTGAGCTCGAATACAGTCAGGAGAGGTCCTGACAGACATTGCTTGCCTTTGCAGAAGAAGTTCTATTCCCTAAGCCTTGTGTAAAGCTGAGTTATGCAAATTATGTACTTTGAGGAATGAGCTGTTTCCCCCTTTCATCTGTTTTTTAGATTTGTGGAGATTAGAATGGAACTGTATTGACAAACCCCACAATATACAGTTTTCCCCTGGAAATATGCTTAGGCATGTGAAGGGAAGGCATACTTCCTCACATGATAAACATTGGAAGAATGGTAATTTGTTAATACTTTCATCTTCTGACCAATTAATAGATAATTTCACGTTCAGTAATTGTAATAAACACGCTCTGGAAAACAGGCAGATGAATGCTGTAATTACCCATTCAGTGATAATGTTAAACCATTTGTTTCAGACACTAGAAGATACACTCATGTTGATTTTCAGACATCCCACACTGGAGAGTTGGTTCCTGGCTTTAGAGCAACGTTCTCTTCCTCAGCACAGTTTAAACCCTGTCACTGTGAAGCTCCTGTCTGCTCACCTCAATTCTGGTGTGCTACAGCTGCTGAAAACGGGTGCCCCGATGCTACAAAGCATGGACCAGAAACATGTGTTGTCAAAGTATTTCGAAGCTATCACAAAAAGTGTCTTGAAAGAGCTGCAGGCTGCAGGTAAAGACAGAAGCCAGATCTCTCCCAAGAAGTCTCACCAGCTGGAGTCTCTGGAGGAGTTGCACACGTACCTGGCTGCAGCTCAGCTGAAGGAGATCACTTTAACCATGCTGCAACTTCCTGAGATGAGCTTGACTACTCAGAAATCTGAAAAATCCCCTAAAAAAGGGAAGCAGTTAAGCTTCTATGGACAGATTTTGGTGCAGCTGCTCACAGAGAGCTACCAAAGGCAGCCTCGGCAAGGAGAACTACTGCTATCCACTGAGCACGTTAAAGCTTTGGGAATACTGATGTCAGCATCAGGCAGCAAAGATCTGGAGAAAGTTTTCCTTCACACTCTCCAGAGTGAGCCAGTCCTTGCACATGCAGTTGGTGTAGAGGTCCATATTCACTGCCTTAACCAGAGGTCAAAAACCTCCCTTGCCATTGTGGGCATGCTGATAAAACACTCTAGGACTCACCTGCTGCAGTTTGAGCTGTGGTGTCTGAGCAGTGCCACTGTAAAGTACCTCAGGAAAAACATGGAAAGCCTCCTTCCACTCATTGATGTGTATTTGCAGTGCAGAGACCACTATGATTTCACTCGACCTTCTGCAGGTAAAGCCACAACTGATTCCCATGTGTGATTTTGGGGCAAATTCTCAGGATAGACTCTCTTGGCCTTAAAATCTCAGATGCTCTGACCAGTAAATAGAGGGGATAAAAGTTACATATCTTCTTGTTATTCTCTTATTAGCACCTCTGCAGCTTGAAATGTAAAGGACTGTAATGAAGCTTGGATATTAGACTGAAGCAAAGTACTCACACAGTTGCTGTTGTCCAGTTTTCTCTTCTGAAGCCCTTATTTAATACTTAGCACATAGTTGCCGTCTTCATGCTTATCTTAGTATAGAAGGTAAAAAATGTTTTCTCAAGCATTATATAGAACACTTTCTGGTGATTGGAATGCCATAGCCATATGTTTTTGGAGAATGTAAGCTTTTACAAGTGTAAGAATCAAAAACTTTCATTTAAAATAAATCTCCAAATATAGCTTCCTATAGTAATGCCTTCCTAAACTGGCAGTCTAAAACTTTCCGAATCAACAGCAGCATTCAATTGACAAGGCTGTTAAATTTTCTACCAGCAAAACTATGAATTATTATTCAGCTTGGCCACTTTGATTTAATTTCTCTTACTGCATAGAAAAGTAAATAGCCACAGGAATAGGCTTACTGTAGCTCTTGGTGGAGAAGGCTAGCTCTATTCAGGAGAATTTCAAGTAGTGAAAAGTCCATGTCAGCACACAGGAAAGTAGAAGTGATGGTTAAGGAACTAAGCCTCTGTCTGGCACCTTGTGCATGTTGGTGATTTTGTGTTTGAACACTAGAAGGGGAAACTGCTGTCTGACTGCCTTGATTAATAAGGTGTCCATGAGCTGTCTGTTGATGTGAGAGAAAAAAATCCTTTGAGCCCAAGGTCAGAGAACTGCTAAGGTTTCATCCTTCCTGAGGTGCAAGGACAAGACTTCTTATCAGGAAGTTGTCCCTGTTTTGAAGGTTTGCATTGTTTGCCCATGCCTAATCATCTCAGCCATGTAGCAAGTGGTTTTCTGGTACACATGTTAAATGAACTGCTGCTGTCTGCTAATCTGCAGGGTGCACTTCTCTGTTGCAGATTAGCAGCTACTATAGTATGATTTCCTAGAAACTAAGTAATCTGGGACTTGGTAAGAAAAGCGATTTGGGATTTTTGTAATGATGAGTCTGCTGTTGCTTAAGACACTTAAATGATGAAAGCTGTGCCCCCTGCTCTCTCCCAACAGTTGTCTCAGGTGTTATACCTGTCTTGAGGAAAGCTCTGTGGAAGGAGCTCTGCGGTGTATTAGAAGACACAGAAGCATCACATGAGACCAGTGTGAAACTGCAAGTTGTTTCAAAGTTGTTGCCATCTTCAGAAAGCAAAGAGCTGAGAAATCTTATTGACCAGCTTCCCTCTGCTCTTGAGAAAGCAGAATCTAATGAGAGGTAGGCAAATCCAGTTACTCTGTTTCAGAACTAGGTTTGTCCTATAAAGCATTGTGAAAGATACCCATGAATGCAAATGTTGAGAACAAAAGTAGCATCTTCTCCTCACAGAGCCTGCCACTTCAAAGCTGTGGCAACAAGGCATGCTTAGCATATACAAAAGTGTGTTCCAATGTTAATAAATACATAAATATTTTTCTGCAGTTGGACAGTGGCAGATGCCATATCTAGAGTGCTTGCAAACTCTGAAGAGCTGCATTCCTGGAGGAGACGCCTCTTATCAGCCTGCATAAAGGGGTTAATTGCCATGTACAATAGCAGTAAAGATGAAAGCAAGCAGGAAGTGGAGAGGTCCATGCTGCTGAGGCTAGAACAATTACTGGTGAGACTTCTTTTTATCTGCATTGCCAGAATGTGACTCTGTGTTTATGTGTTATTGTGCTCTTGTATCTTGGGTAAACGTAGATTGGACTTTATTTTCTGTTTTATGTATTATGGCTTCAAAGGGCTTTTAATAGCTTTTCCAGAGTTAACTTAGCCCTTCTAATCCCTTATAAGAAGCATTTTTGAGTTTGTTCTTGATAATTGCTTTCTGCTAACAGTCCCCGTTGAAAATCAGGCTTTGAGGTGTTCAGGAGTTGAAAATCAAAGGTTGCCAGTGGATGTTTTCAGATTAAAAAAAAAAAATAGTGATATGGACACTTCTGAAAAGACCCACTTGCCATGCTCTCTGATGTTTGTGGCAGAATATGGTTGAGCATAGGTAGACATCTGCCCTTTGATCATCAAGCACACTACTTGATCATTGTTTCTATACTACTTTTTTTTATTTTGGTAATTAAGTAAAGTAGGCAGATCCATGTAAGACATGAAAATGAAGGTCTCTGCAGGCATTGAATGCTTTTGACCTCTTGCTGGCTTCTGGTGAGACTCCCTTTTAGGACATGAGTGTGCAGGATGGGAGTTTTGCAGGACCTGTGGGCCCACCTCATGGTGTTCATCCTAGTGGTGTTCACAGGCATTGAGGAGGGCAGCACCTGCTGTTACTGGGACTGCTGGCACGTGCAGCTGTCAGTCTCCTGCACAAACTAATTGTGGTTGATAGCATTTCAGAGAGGATCAGTTTTTGTAAACAGCACATACACCCAGCCATGTGTAAAGGTTGGCTAGATTAAGCACATTGTAGTTGCACAAAAAACTATTACCTGATTCTCTTGCTTTGGATTTGCCAACTTTTTATTCCTCTCACACTTTGGGAGTGTGGAGAGTTTCTGGACTCTGGGTTTGTTGGTACCTGCAGACCAGCTTACTTTTTAAATTGTATACAGCCCATATGCTACTTTTGCAACCAGGGCCAACAAAACAAGACATGCAGTTTCATTTGAGTCTGGAGATAGGACTGCTGTACCTAAGAGCTTTCTTCTCTGTTATCCTTTGATTGTCCCACCTGAGTGTTTGATTTGCATGTTGTGAGCATGTCTGTTGAACAAAATTGCAGGCCTTGATCATCTGTAGAAGCTGCACATGCAAAATGTAAAACATCTGTTTATATTCCATGTACAGTGTGTTGTTGAAGAAGTGAACCCAGATGACTGGTACAGCTTTGTGAAGACAGGACTCAAGTAAGTAATTCTGAGGTGCTGTAGGAGAGAGATTTATATTCATTTGGCCTTGTCGCTGCACTGTATGGAAACACCCTGTTTCCCTTGAGTTCAGTGAGCTTTGATGATGCTCCTTGTTTTTCAGGATGCACTTCTTGTCACATCCACTGTTACCACTGGATCCTAAACCTGCACAACTGCAGGCAGA
This sequence comes from Heliangelus exortis, assembly GCF_036169615.1. Taxonomy (NCBI): domain Eukaryota; kingdom Metazoa; phylum Chordata; class Aves; order Apodiformes; family Trochilidae; genus Heliangelus; species Heliangelus exortis. Next base: position 92,209,993 of record NC_092422.1, read on the forward strand.
TATGGATTTTGTTGCCCCAGTTACCATAAGTAATTTAGCTAACTAGATAGCTCAACTACCTTCTTTTTGAATAGCATAAAGATTTATGCTCATACAATTATTGTTATTTAAAGTATTTCTCAATACAGTTCTTATGAAAACAGAATCAGGTCTCTGACCTTTCAATGTAAACCATTTATTTAAATGAAACTTTTAAAAAGAAATACAGAATAAAATAAATAAAAACCAGCTTAGGATAATGTTAGCTTCTATGGAGGCAGAAATGTTAATCTGAAGGGTTGCTGTCTGAAGGGTCAGTAGGCAAAATCCTTATCTTTTATTAAGATCAGCACAGTTACAAATAGCGCTATGTGTGTGTTCTTGTTTCTACTTTTATAATTAAAATACCAGTATATCTTAAAAAAGATTGAATCAAAAGTAACTTGGGGGAAGAGCTGCATGTGTTTCCATTTTTAAAATTTTGTTTTGTTTTTACTAAGTTTGCTTTCTTTGCAACGTTTTCATGTCTTAAAACAGATATTTTTTTTTTCAAGCAGTTTTCCTTCTGGTTGGGGTCTGACTTTTCTGTGATCCTTGCTTGTAAAGGTACCGCTACAGAGATGAAGCATTTCTGAAAGTTCTGAACATTGCCATTCAGTTATTATACAAGGAAGAATCCTCGCTTAGTCAGAGATTAGTCAAGCTCTCCAAACTTCACATGATGGTCACGCAGCACTCTCTATTTTTGTCAGCCATACTGAGGTCAAGAGAAGAAGAAGAAGAAGGCACGAACATCCAGACAAGAGGTGGTTTTTTCCTTCTTCTTTCCTTTAACTATATTTGGTAATCTGGTCTTTCTTGCAGTATAGTCTGTTCATCCAGTAACCTATCCACCTACATATACTTGCAGAAATATTTAACGATTCCAGCATATTAGCATTTTGTTTTGAATTCTGCCTCTACTTTGTTTTAAATGTTGCATTCATTTTATAGCTGCCAGTTTTAAACACTGATCTTTTCCTAAAACTACTGAAAAAGTGGGTTTGGGGTGATTTTTTTTGTTTGTTTGCTTTTTATCCCTGTTGAAATCTTTTAATTTATTCTTTTGGCTTCTGTGAGGCTTTTAGTATACGATCAAAAGTGCACGTAGGTTCTGTTAGAAACATGTGTGACAGAAGCCCTCGTTGGTACAGAAGAGTTTAATTTGATTTTGCAAATTGCCTAAAAAGTGTTAATTTAGATGATGTGTATGTGATACTGCAACCTTTCATGAGAAGGATCCCCCCATGAGTAATAGAATTTGGGTGATAGTTCATGTGTAGGATTAACTGTTTCTTTATCTCTGCCAACCGAAATACTACCTGACCTGTATTTTTGTTTTAGAATCTGTCTATTTCACATATACTTTATATTCCTGTAGATCCTAGGGGGAAAAGCCAGTGCCTTTTAAGATACTGGGAGTAAAGAAATGTGGATTTGGGTCTTGAATCTCCTACAGATAACCTATTTACTTTTGAGTAACCTGGTCACTTATTTGATCTGTTTCTCAGCTGGTTATAAAATAAAGGTGGCTGATTCTTGTATGCCCCAGGTCAGAGCTCCTGAAGCTTGCTGACTCCTTGGATTCTGTAGTTTTGATAGGGGACTGCAGCCAGGGTGTGAACTTAAAAGTTCTTGCTGTAACTTCTTAAGTAGCTTGAGAAGGTTGCTGGGATGTCTGCATTTGCTCTGAGCAACTCAGGCTAACTTAAGGTGCCTTCTTAGGAAAGGAGGGAGCTGCAGTATGGTAGAATAGGGCATAGCACTTCTTTCTAACCAGAGAGTGAATATGTCCACTTGGAAAGGTTCTGCAGGATAGTATGCCACATATTGGGCCTTATCTCCCAACAGCATTTATGTGTCCCAGTTTGGGAATACTGTTTTAACTTCTTCAAAAAAAGTTGCTCTCCTTGAATTAAATTCATCATAATCATCCTTCAGTGTAGTCAGGGAAATGGTTTCTGGTATTTATAGAGGAAGATCTTGACCTAAAGTGTACTGTGTGTGAACCTATTTAGAGAGGGTGTAAGTGTGTGTGTGGGGTATTTATATACACACTAGATAACTGAGAGAGCAACTAAGCTAAAGGTGCATGTTTATTTCAGAGGCCTTGGTGGATATACTGCTGACAGTTGTGAAACTCAGCCCTTCTCTGTGTGAGAGCAGTCACCTTGCTGTTTTGCTGGGTGCCTACGGGGCTACACTGGGTGCTGTAGGTAAGTGTGTTAGCCTGGGAAACGCTTCCTAGTTGATCTGGTTTTCATCTTCCTAGGTGACTGACTTTGGGTTTCATGTTGTTTTTCAGATCAGAAGATACTGCTACTGCTTCAGTTATATGAGAAGAATAATAAAAGTCTCATAAATTCCAGGTAGGCTGACCATCTTCCTGTGTTAAACGAGCTACATGCAAAAAAAGCAGTCTCACGATTGGCATTTTGCCAGGGTCTTATTTTTATCTGAGATTAAACAGTGAGCAAGGTGGAACCTAGAGGTGACTGTTGCTTTTGCAAACATTTTTTCCAATGTATTTCCTATTCTAAATGTAATTCTTATAGGCTGCCCAAACCTGGAGTGTCTGTGGGTTGTCATTTCAGCAGTCCCTCTCTCTCCATAGTAGGAGCCCCTTATAGGGATTTCCTCACAGACGAAGGTCAAAGCATGAGCTGCTATTGTAGGACTCTTTCCCCTTCCCTGTTCCCTTGAGGTATGGGATTTCCTATTCAGCACGCCCCTTACCCTTGTCAGTGGTCTTGCCCCTGTATGCATGATGGCTGGATCTGATTCTTTTCTGGAGAGGAGAGGAATTTGCCAGTGGAAGAGTGATGTATAGCTTCATGCATTAACACATCTACTGTTTGTTTTGGATATTGATTGGGTTTGAGACAGCCTTGTTGGATCAAGTCTTGATCACTGTCTCTTCATGCAGCTGCTGTCATACCTGCTGGAATGTACAGCTCAAATGAAAAAGCATTTTTTTCTGGTAAGTTTAGACTTTGATTATTAGCAGGGGAGGAAATAGTTAATGAGACACCCTCAGACTGAATTTGAAAAGCTTTTGGATGGATAAAAAAAGTGTTGCCAGGGAAACAAGTTCTAGTTTCAAGTTCCCACAGGATAGTAAGTACAAGTGATGGCAAAATTTAAATACTAATTTATATCCTTTGTAATTGCTTTTCACTCAGTGCTTAGCACTTTGTTGACTAATGCCTTTACTTTTAATGATGTTTAAGAATCCTCCTATGGGGTCCAGCTGCTGTTGAACATCACAAGACTTGCAAGAGTTTAGGGAAGTCACTATGGCAGCAGCCAAGCATGGAGGAGATTCTGTGTCTGCTGGATCGAGAAAAGATGATGAAGACAATTCTGTCATTCCCTCAGCATCGCCGCCTTCTGTCACCACAGGTGCTTTGGTTCTGACTGCTGAATTACCCTTCTTTTGATGTGGAAAAAGAGCTTTTCACTTTAGTAATTTCTTCTGTGTGTTCATCTAATACATTCCTATTTGTTTACATCAGGAGAGTAATTTAAATTCAGAGAAGGGCTACAGTTAATTATTTTGAAGCACTTTTCAAATTAATTGCAATATATGGACCACATCTTGTTGTCAGGTGTGATTATGCAGTATTGCAAAGGTGAGATCAGAATTTGACTTCTGTTGTTGAATTTGACTGTCCAAGGATTCACTGACGATGGCCTCTTTGGTTGTTCATATAGTTTGCTAACATGCTTATATATCTTTTTGCACTAGTTGGGAGAAATAGTTTTAGAACTCTTGATAGTGAAAGCCAGTTTTAAACAGAAGTACCTCTCACCCTGTGTTGCATTGTATTTTGCAAGATTTAGTATTGGCTGCTTTATAGTAGGAAGAGCTGGAAATTTATGTTGTCCCTTACAAATACTGGTTTGGTTTGGTTTGGTTTTAGGAGGGACAAAAGCCACTATATAGAGATGAAAGTGTCAGGAGTCTTGACGACTTCTACGATCCTTGTTTTTTGCTTCAGCTCTTCAGTGAACTGACCAGACCAGGTAAAGTGAATGTTTCTCTTTGATATTTCATGTTATTTTACTCTACTGTGGGAGATGCATGACTCCATCTGTAGCTCTAATATTCTCAAAGTAAGAGTTAATACTACAAAGAGATTTGTGTCTGGCTTTGGACAGGAGTAACATACTTCATTTAACCACATACTGCATTGCACTGTAATTTTCAGAATTACTTAAAAGTAACAAGGTGTAAGTAACATTAAGATTTTTTTTGTTTTTTTTTTAAAGCACTTTTTCAAATTGTGTAGTGTATCAGGTGAGATTTGACTATTTGGAAATAGAACAACATAGCAGTAGATGGGCATTCTCCCCTGGAGTACTGTGTCCAGTTCTGGGGTTCCCAACATAATAAGGACATGGAGTTATTGGAATGAGTCCAGAGGAGAGCTGTGAAGATGACTGGAGAGCTTGAGCACCTCTCCTATGAAGACAGGCTGAGAGAGTTGGGATATTTCAGCCTGGAGAAGAGAAGGCTCCAATGAGACCTTACAGCAGCCTTCCAGTGCTTAAACAGGCTACAGGAAAGCTGGGGAGGGACTTTTGACAAGGGCATGTAGTGATAGGATGAGGGGGAGTGGTTTTAAGCTGAAAGAGGATAGATTTAGGTTAGGTATTAGAAACAAATTATTTTCTGTGAGAGTGATGAAACATGAGAAGTTATGGATGAGACACGGAGAAGTTACAGAGAACTTACAGATTGAACACTCTCCCGGGGAGTGTTCAAGGATGGGTTGGATGGGGCTTTGAAAAGCCTGGTCTAGTGGGAGGTGTCCCTGCCTGTGCAGGGGCATTGGAACTAGATGATTTTTAATGTGCCTTCCGAATTCAGACCATTCACAGAATTCTAAGCAGCTTGGAAGAGACAAAACGTAGACCAAGATTTATGTTCTCTTCATACATTACAAAAATCAGCACAATGTAATTATAAAATAGCATAAGAACAGTCAGTAGAGCACGTTCCCCACTGGAAGGTTGTGTCTCTTCCTGGTGAATTTGTAGAGCTGTGCTCTGCATCAGCTGTGGTGTCACAGCAATGCAGTGACTAAATCAGGCATGGGAGGGATGGTACCTTCTGCTGCTTCTGTGTCCCATCTGCAGCTGACAGGCCTGCTCTGTGGCTTTGTTGCTGCATTTTTTTGAGCAGTAGTTGTCTCCTTGCAGCTATGTGCTGAGTGGGAGCTGGGCAGGTTGGAGAATGTGCCCTGCAATGCTGGAGATGTTCTCTGGGCATAAACCAGAAGCCACCATTGCTGGGGAAGAGTGAAGTTGTTTCCTGACTGGAGTGAATCTCTGTGGTGGTATTGATCTCTGTGAGTGACTGGATGCTGTGACTGGTCTGACTGGAGGTCTGACCTGTTACAGGTGGTGGTTATACTACAGGGAAACTTCACCCAGCTCATTCTCCAATCAGACAGATATGTGTGGGACCATTCTGTGTCATGAATAGGCCTGTGCTCAGAATTGCTGTTTGATAAGACCTGCATGGTTCTTAAAAATTAATTTCTTAGCCTCACTTTTGTTTGACATGGACCTGCTTTGCATATATATATATAGCCCTGCTGTACTTCATGGGCACACTGTCTACTTAGAGACCCCTTAAAGATCAAAGTGAGACAATTATTGTACAGAATTTCCTAACCAGCTTCCTCACTATTGTTTATGTTTACCCACTGTGTAGTTACAGCTGGATTTGGCTTTCCACAGCCATATCAGAAATGATTGCTGGTAACTGTCGCTCAGTAAAATCATACATACAGTCCTCCTTTGTTCACCTGTACCCTTACAGTACAGTACCTGCTTTGTCTGTTCTTGGCCTATCCATAGCTATAATTATAAACTGTTCTGCATATTTTTGACAGCAGTAAAAAGAACTGTCTTTCAGTTTACCGAGAGAAAAAAGGTACCAGAACTATTTGGTGTTTGGCAGTAGGAGGGATCTTAGATGGTCCAGTTAATGCTGGATCTCTGGGATAGTTATTGATGAAGAGCATGGACAGCCAGTGTGTTTTGAACCTGGCTGCAATAGTTGGAAAAACCCCTGTTGTCATGTACCTGTCATCATTGCTCACCACCTGGAGGCCACCCCCTTAACTGGTGGGTTGGACTTGGTGGCTGTTTGTCAGCCTCAGCAGCACTACAGTCAGCCAGCAAGGAGGAATGCTGGTGTGGGAAGCAGTGGGGATGAGGGAGCTCTTGTGCACATGTTCTTGCAGATCTGTGTAAGGAGTGGCTGTACTGACACAGGCTGACTCTAAAACCTGAGAGGGGAAAAATTGTTCTCATAACTGCTTCATGCTGAGTGAGAGTCTGTGTCCTGGAGAGGCGTTTTTAAAGGTCCCAAGTGATGGACGAGTTCAAGTCCCATGGTGCTCCTAAACCATGTCAGCTGCTCTTGGAGTTCCCAGTTCCTCTTTATTTATTTGTTCTTTGTACTGACTACACAGTGCCTTGTGCACAGTTGTTATATAACTGCTGAGTTTATAAACAGACTTATTGCACAGTGTTTAATGCTCACTGAGTAAAAAGTAAGTCTGGACTTGGGCAAATAACAACTTCTGTCTAACTTTAGCTCTGATAAGCATCTTGTGGAAAGCTTTTCCATCGTGGTTCTCAAGGTACTTTAAAAAACTGTATGTCAGACACAGATTTTTTTTTTTTTTTAATAATAGCTTGTTATTTTATGTTAGTTGTTGAGCACACTCTCCAAGGTCATCTGGGTGGAAAATATTTCCACTGCATGCTTTCAGTGCAAAAAAGTTTTCCAAATAAATCTTTCTGTGGCTGGCATGAACTTTACCGCTGAAGTGAGGACCTTGGATTTCAATGTGTGGAACTACCCCATAAAATTACCCATTTTGTCTGTCTAGTTGGTGTACATTAGAATTTCTCAAGATATGCAGTCTGAAGAAGAGCCATGTGGTGGCTTGCTATGAAAGGGCATACAGTGCATATTGATCTGTACTGAAGACGGATTCTTTTACAGGGCAAGGCTGTGTCGGTAAGTGAGGGAGAATTCTTTGCAGATGAGTTTTAGGTCATCTTTGCACGTTCACTTGGGTTTTTATGAGCAGAACCATAAAATCACAGAATGGTTTGGGTTGGAAGGGACCTTAGTGATCTAGTTCCAACCTTGCTGCATGGACAAGGACACCTCCCACTAGACCAGGCTGCTCAGAGAAGTCCATTTCCCACTGCTTTCCTTGCACCTTTGCATCTTGTCTGAACAGTAGGAAGTGCAGAGCTGCTTTGTCACAAGCAGAAAGTAGGAAAAAACATAGATTAGGTGTTTCTCTGGGCTCTGTTTTTCTTTCTCCTACCTTGTTGTTGCACACTCCCCTCACTTTCCTCTTGGCAGTCAGGTACCCAGTGCCTGGAAGAAAGGGTACAGATCTGTATCTGTATGAGCTCGAGTGATGTGAGAGATACCCTATGCTAGCAAATGAGGGATCTTTTTGCTCACTAAGAGAATGACTGAGGGGTTTTGAATTCTGCCAGTTCAATTTGATGTGCTGTGCTGAGGACCAGTGTTGGGAAGTGTATGGTAATTGCTGGCATTGCAGTAAGCTGTAAAGTCACTCACTGAAAAGATTTATTACTGCAATTGCCCTTGCTTTGGTCATGTAGCAGTGGGCTGGCTGGGAGGCAGTGCTGGGAGGTGAAGACCCTGTTGTTGCCTTGCCCATAACTGGCAAAACTGGGTAGGAAACTCCTAGGCATGAAACTGAAGTAGGAGTTCTGGCATTTGAGGAAAAGCTGAAGTAAACCAGCTGCTGGTGTGGGGACATAAATATTCTGTGATTTTTACATAAATATATATTTTAATTTATATATATATATATATATAGATAGATAGATACACATATATATATATATATAAGTTGTGGGTGTGTGGTGTGGGGGGAGAAAAATGGTGGACCAAATAGAGGAGGTACTTGTCAGTAGACTGCAGCCTCTTCTTAAATAGGAATATTTGTTACTCATAAACTTCCTCTTGACCTTCAGTTTGAATTCCAAGAAACTATGTGAATATTGTTGCTAAACTCAGAACTGCAACATATTTGTTCTTTAGCTGGTAAAATGCAACTGAGGTGCCATTGTATTCCATTATTGGTCAATGAAATAGAAATAGCACAGGAGATACTCTGGAGGTTTTACATCAAGTCGTATGGAGCCATCAGTGGCTCTTGAATACACACAGCCCTTAAATGAGAAACCCTAAGTCCTGGTGGCAAAACACTATGGGAGATAAAAGTAAATTCAGGGGTGTGTTTTCTGTTTGGCTGGTTACTGTTACTGACTTTGTTTGTTCCAAAAGGGCATGGGGTTACAGTTCAGTACTTTGTTTGGAACATATCTTACCAGCAGAATCACTTGTGCCTGTGTGGCAGGCAGCAACTGATGTTGCTAATGGCTTATTTATGTATTATTCTCCTGTCTGTTCTATTAGAGAAGCTCTTTAGTGCAACCAGGCTTTTCTCTGGCTCTGCTGATCATTCTTTAAGGCATAGACTTGTCAGATGCCCAGAAAATGTTTTGAGGAGGAGATTTTTCCTACTTCTTCTTTGTGCTTAACTTACCTGAAACAGTGAGATACGTGGTGTCTTTACAGAATTTACACCTAACTTTGCATGGTCTAGCAGGCAGAATCATCTCACATAAATGAAATTAACCACATTCATTTTAACTCAGGTAAGGAACTCCTGTTCAGAGTGATTTGCGGGATGCCTTTGTTACCTGAAGGAGCCTTCAACATGCACTGAAGTGATTGTATGGGTAGATCTAGAAATTGCTGTTTATGGTGAGGAGTTTTGTTAAGGGTTATAGTGCTGTTATATACCCTATGCCATGTCAGTATAATACACTGGGTGTTTTTCTTTCATTTTTTCCCCTCTTCCCACACAGAGTGTGTAGTGGCATGTCACAAGTTTGTTGAAGTCAATGCCCTGGGTCTCACAGTAGCTGCCCTTAGCAGCTATGATTCCAACATGAGAGCAGCTGCCTACTTTGTCCTGGCTTCCTTTCGTTCCCACCTGGAAGGAGCTCGCTTCCGAGAGAAGAGCCAGGTGAGACTGAGCTCAGTTGGTAGTTGGCCATTTAGATGTTTTAGGCCATGGACACTTATGGGAGAGTCACTGCATTGCTCACCCATTTGCATGCATGTCGTGAGGGAGCTAAAAGAAGCTTTTTATCCTCTTATTCCAGTGTTTTTCCACCGTGGCTTTGTGTTTCTTCCTGCTATAATCAATGGGCAGTTTTTTAGATATTCTTCGGGATTTTATTTGGGGGAGTGGAAATCCTGATTGGAATGGTATTTGATTTCTGGCCTTTGAACCATCCTAAAAACCTTAGGTATTCATGCTCTCCTATTGTTTGGTTTTTTTTTGGAGTTATGTTATGGTTCAAGCTTTTCTTTCCTGTGCTCTTGTGCTGCAGTTGCTGTATCTCTTGGAAGCTGTGCAAAATGGAATCAGGCAGCCGAACCTCCGGTTTACCTTCTCTCTGACCCTCTACATTGCTCGTGTGGCACAGCAGATTCTGAAGCCAGGTACTGTAACCCACTGTCCAAGTTGAACTCCTGGGGTGGGTCACTTTGCATGGAATGATGTCCTCAACTGATTCTGGAAGGTGAAATAGCCATGACACTGATAGGAGCCATGAAATGTTCTTTCCTGTGTTTCAAAGAAAAACTTCCAATGCATGTGTACTGGAAAAGTGGGAAGTGCCATTTTGATTTGTGTACAAATCAATCTGATCTGTCAGGGATGAAGCCACTACCTCTGTGTAATTTTAGCGTGGAGGTGGGCAGAGGACTGGATGAGTGAAACTAGATGTATGTGCAGGTCCTGTTCAGCAGGTCAGAGTACATTGGCCTGAGTGTCCTTTTGTCCTTAGACACTGAATCTCAACTGTAAGTCTTTTTCAAAGGAGAATCATAGCATTGAGGGGTAGTTCAGTTTGGAAGGGACCTTATGAGGTGTCTAGCTAACCCCACTGCCCAGAGCAGGGCCAGCTCTGCGGGCCGACCACTTTGCACAGAAAACCTCCAGACATTTAGACTGATCTTCAAAGCTGCTAAGGAGGTAGAATGTACAGTTGCCCTCTGGGCAGCTTATTCCACTCCTCATGAGGGACTTAATCTGGTCTGTAGGTTAAAAATCGTGATTTTCTAATGTGAAGTGTTAGGTCTGAAATGTCCATTTTGTCACGCTTGTTAACGTTGGTTTTGCTAAGATACAGACATTTTGAATGTTATCTTCTCACTCGCCTTGAGTGCATTCTGAGCTTTTATTTTGAGGAAGAAAAGTGGAGGGACAGGCAGGCTTGGAGCAGAGGGCCTCTTCACCAAAATTAGTGTTCTGTTCTGACAGCTAGCTGAAACACTGGAAAATACAGGTTCCACTTATTTTTCTGCGTGGTTGTGTATTATGAACATTGTCCTCCTCCACAATAATGATTGTTTCTCTTCACAGAGGAGCACATGTATATAAAGGTAAACAGATTCCTTCTGTCACATCAGTATTTGGACCTGAGGAAAGTACCAGCATTTTTCCAGCTTTTCTACAGTTTTGATTTTGAGGTATTGTAAAAATCTCATCTTGAGTATCCATTAATTCTTCAGCAAATGATACAAAAAAACACCAGAATAACACATAATGAAATTACTTGTGCTGTGTATGCTATGTAAGCACAACAAGCAGAATGTTCTGCCGTAGCTAGCTTACATTCATGTTTGAGTTTAGAATATTAACATTGAATTCAACTGAGGTATTTTAGAAAAAGCAACTTTTAAAGTTCCATTATCAGTGCATATTTGGGCTGCAGAGTAACTGTTCCTTATGGATGTTATTCATTAAATTTGATAGGGATGAAAACTGACAGTTCCATCAAAAGCTCTTAGACATTGTGCTGGCCTTTCCAGTGAACCAGGCTTTTTGTGCTCTTATAAGCAGGTGTTATTTTCAAATGTCTGATTGTGGTATTTTTTTATGGCTTCTAGTACAAAACAGAACGTGAGTGGATTCTCAGATTTCTTGGAGAAGGGCTGCGTGACAAACATTGCTATGAGCTTTATGACTATCAGAGGATTTTCCAGGTCATCCTTTCCTTTTTCAACAGTCCTTTGTGTGATGAGGGGTCCCAGGTAAGAATTAAAAATAAACAAATAAACAAAACCACACCAAAAAATCCAAACCCACAAAAGTATGCATGGTTTGGAGATTTTAAACAAATACAAAGCTGAAAAGAAAATCCCTTCCTTATTTAGTTTGTGTGTCTGTGGAGGGGCAAGTAATTACTTATGACTGAATCAGAGTCACATCCTTGCCCACTGAAATTGGAACAGGTTGCTGCCATCACAGAACCTTACTAAGTTTCATTAACTGGTGGTCTGTCTCTAGTCATATTTTTCCTGCTTTGTGGAAAATATTGTAGGCGCTGCAGTTTTGCTCCTATGGGCAGGGTCTTTGCTTTCTTAGGTCACCTTACTCCCTAACAAGCATGTTACCTGTACAGTGCTTCAGCAGGATGAAAACTCACATGCCAGAAGTTCTCGTGAAATCCATCCTGTTAAAATTATCTCAGGTATCAAAATCTTAGACAAAAAAAGAAATTGTCTTGCTGCCTTTAGATTGCTTTTTTAAGAAGCAATGTTTTCTTGTTTTAGCTTTAAGTTGCTGAGATCCCAGATACCATTCACATTGCTCCTTATTATTCTGAAAGTTTGGTAATTATTAGATCCTGACTATATTCTAATTCTGTGCAATAACAAATTGTATTTTCTGTTTCAGAGTCGTATTCTGGAGATCCTACAAAATGCTGCCCATGTTACCAGAGCTGCCTACGAGCTGATACAAGAGCACAGCCTCCTTACCTGGATACTGCACATCTTAGAGAAAAGGTAACTAGGGAAACACTGGTGAGATGGGAACAATTTTATTGTCCACAGTAGAACAATGCAACTGAGTATGAAAGCAAGGGCTACAGATACAGAGATGGCTTGGTGGTGCTTGTGTCATTTGGCACATAGGGCCTTACTGGCAGAACTTGCCAACTCTGAAGCATTCTCTTGTGTTTCCAAAACTGAAATGAAGATGCTTTCAAATTGTAGAAGAAGGGATGATGGCGGGGTTAGAGGGGGGCTTCATGTTTTTGCTAACTCTTGAAAAACTTGGAAAACAAAATGGCACCTTATTTTAGTCTATGTGACTCTTTTATTTCAAACACTCACAATTTACATCCTGTCATATCACCTCCTACACAGTAATCGGCACAACAATGAAGTTGAGCTCTCTGTAACATTTCTCCTCCTGCTCCTTCCTTCTCCCCTTGTCTGTCTCTCATATACATGCACACATGGGCACAGACACACAAAAAATCTCTTTTGCATAGATTTCTCTGGAAGGTTCCAGCTGTATTTCAGGATTGTCTCTAGTGTGATTGGACTGAGAGGGTTCCAAATACTGCTCTCCTCTCATGCACCTTCCTTGAGTATAATTTGGTACATTTGGAAGTGAAAAAGCCTGGATTTGGCCTCTGGCACCCAGTACTTAATTTGTGATTGTACTTTTGAGAAGTATTCTTCTTGCACCCCCTGAACAAAACTGAGATTGCTTCCACCCCCTTCCCGCCGCCCTGAGAATAACAAAGACAAATATAGTGCCTGATACTGTGCTGTAAGTGTTGCTGTTATTACTGAAAGTCTCAGGAACATAAGGAAGAAAACTATCTTGAACAGGAACTGCTCTAAAAGAGATGGTGGCAGTGGTTGCAATGCAACAGAATACTTGGCAGAGCTCTGTAATTAAAGGTGCAAGTGAGAAACCAGGGGCTGTAATATCCTACTGTTTGTCCAGCTGCAGCATGGAGGAGGACAAGATGTTCAAGAGGGACAGGGATTTACTTGACAGAGTACAAGGGAGTGCTGCCAGGGTGATTAAGGGACTGGAACACCTGGCTTATGAAGAAAGGCTGAGACCTGGGGCTTTTCAGTCTGGAGAGAAGACTTGAGAGGGGATCCAGTTAATGTGTATCAATGCATGAGGGCTGGGCATCAAGAAGAAAGGGACAACCTCTTCTCAGTTGTGCCCTGTGATAGGATGAGGGGCAGTGGATTCAAGAGAGAGCACAGAAATTTCCACCTCAACTTGAGGAAATATTTCTTTACTGTAAGGGTTACAGAGCCCTGGAACAGTCTCCCCATGGAGGTTGTGGAGGCTCCTTCTCTGGAGACTTTCAAAGCCTGTCTGGATGCATTTCTGAGGGACCTGCCCTAGTTTGGTGCTGCTCTGGCCAGGGGGTTGGACTTGATGTTCTTCAGAGATTCCTACCTAACCCTGGCGTTCTCTGATTCTGTGAACACAGGCCTCTGTGTGGCTGGGGCTCCAAAAGGGGCACTCTTGTGTCCTGGTGGGGTCCTGTCTGAGAGACACCTTTTGCCATTCATGGCTCCAAAAGGGCTCTAGTAGAATACAGGTTCTATCCAGGTGATGGACTGGTTCCTGGTTAAGAGCTGACTTCCAAATGTGTGTTTGCTTATTTTGTTTTGTTTATTTTTCAGGTTTCTGGAAAACAAGCTTATAAATAAAATTATTTCCTTACTCCATACTCTGTGGATAACAAATTCAGGGGGCAAGAGAGAAAGCAAGAATCAGTCCCAGGACAACAGGAAGTTTCTTCCTATTCAGCTTGTAAATGAATTTCTATATGTTTTGATAACATTAATCAAACACATTCGGTAAGTTTTTTTGGTTTTTTTCTTTTAATCAACTTGCATTTCAACCTCTGTCCAGTTTGAAATTTATTAAGGCCTAAAGAATTTCTTCATCTCTGATAGTTTAATGCTTTTTTCCCCTTAAGTTTGAACGTTGAGTAGTGAATTTTGATGAGATTTCTTTGACAGGAGTGTTTAGCTACTTAAATACACGGGGAATAAAATAACTCATTATGGACAGTTACTCACAAGTTCTACATCCTTAATTACTGGCCATTTTTAAGGTGCTGTGTTTTATGTTTTTCCTGCTGGGAGACGCTAGAGTTAGCAATGTTATTTGCTGCAAGTCCTACTCTCTGAAAGTTTGGATTTTCTGTGTCTGTACCACGCATGCAAACTATATGAAGAGAAACTGGGCAGAGTTCTACAGGACAGTGTGAAAAAGGAGTCAGCCTTGGTTCTCTAGATCTAGAGCACTTAACCTGTCTGACCACAGCAGTTGCAGCAGGGATAGTAGAAAGCAAATGGGTAACCAGTTCTGTCTGGGTTCAAGATATCACCTTGTGGCAGGCAAGTATCGCCACAGCCTGGAGAAAATATGTTTAGTTTTATTTCCTTGAAATTTTGAACTTTTATGCAAAATAAAGAAGCTTAGGTAAAGCTTCAGACCTCTGGCCTTTTCCCCATGTGCCAAATAGCCTTTGCTATTTACAGGCAGGAGGGCAAAGACTATGTTTCGTGGTCTGTTCTGCCAAACACTAATGGAATGAAGCAGTGGGGATTTGGTAGAAATGAGACTAATTATTACTGGCATCCTGAGAAACAAGAGTGGATGTCTAGAGGACTCCAGGAGGAAACTATAGGAAGTGCCTGTAGAGAGAGCAAAACGGTACGTACAGCATTGATTAGCAAGCAGAAAAATACATGGCAGATTTGCTTTCTTTTCACAGGACTAATTTAGATCTGGCCAAACTGACTCAGTTTTTCAGTACCCTCAGTTCTGTGCTGGAATATCGTGATAAAGTTGTTGAGGCCTTCAGGGGTCTGAACCGATTCACTGTGAATGACAGCGTTCTCTCCACCAAAGAGATCCTCCTGCTGCTCCACAAGTGGAGCATCATTGGAAAAGACCTGCAGCTGCAAGAAGATGTGCAGTCTCTTGCCCAGAAATACCAAATCAAAGAATTGCTTAGTAAGTACTGAAATATTTCAGGAATGTGAGAGTGTTGAGGCTGTTACAAGCTAATTATACAAGTGAGCTTTATAGGAAGCAGTCTTGATAACTGTTGTCAGACTATCTGGTATAGCTTAGGGGAGGAGAAATGCAAAGCAAATTTTTAAGGCTTTGCTGTAGTGACTTTTAACTTTAACTTAATTCTGGATGCTTTGGAGGAACAGCTTTAAAAAGGAAAGGAGCTTTAAAATGAAATTTAGTTGCAGATCTAGTGTTAGGCTTTGAAAAATTATATCCTTAAATCTTAAAAAAAAAAAACCCATCTTAGCACCTGAAGGCTTTGGCCCTCATAGATTTCAACCATACAGAATGTGGATGGGGGATCTGAAAGTGAACTATTATTAAATATATCAGTAAAGTAAGTGGAAATTAGTTTATTTTCCTTATTGTCATCAGTATTGGAAGAAAGCAAAGATATATTTTGACTTGTGTGACTTCTCTCGTTATCTCTGTGAATAAAATGTACTAGGAACTTTGTAGTGGGAGATGTAAACAATGCTGGTTTCCTGCAAATACAACTGCTGCCCTTGGTGCATGTTAAAATTTTTATAGGTTTCTTTAAATGTTCTGTATCAGTTAAACTTATGATGGAATTATCACTGTATTTAAGGGCTAATATAAAAGCTCTAGTTTTGCTAAAGTTTTTCACAACCTTTTATGCCTTTTTGAGGATTTTTAGAGTTACTGTATTATTATCTGTAACTTACTAAATATGCAGTTCTAAAAAAATCTGTTTCTTCAAGCATCAGGAGCTAATAATGCAATGAGAAAAATATATCCTTATATGAATTTTTGTTTCTGATGTTACATTTGAAAAGTTGTCCCCAACCCCCCACAGCCCCTGGAAAAAATTGCTGAAACATATTTAGTTCATTTTAAACTGCAGAGTGTGAAGTAACTTAAATTTCTGATGACTTTCTCAATGACTCCTTGAAAGCAGAATTCTGTAAAACTCTCTGTGCTGTAGGGTGGTGGCAAAGTGCTGTTGCTGTTTGGGAGCTTTGCTGCTCCCAGTGACACAGAGAACATCTCAAGTGATCTAAGGGACAGCAGCCCTGCAGCACAAGGTTCCTGCAGCACAAGGTTCCTGCAGCACAAGGTTCAGCTGCCTGTCTCTTCCCTTGGGGAGTGAAAAATTCGTGTTACTTTGGTTGACAGCAGCGTGCCAGGCAGAGGCTCAGGCAGGCTGTGGCTGGATGCCTGGAGGGAGGCAGAGGGAGCTGCTTTAGCCCACACCATCCAAAAGCACCACAGCTCTGCTGGTCTCTCTTTTCCTAGGCAGGCGTGTGCTGAGCCTCTGCTAGACCAGAGAGCAGGGGCTTGAGCAGTTCTCATGAGTGGTGTAAATAAAAGTTATGCAATCTAGTTCAGAAATGTTTCAGCCGGAGTCACTGGGAGCAGCCTGGAGCCCACGTGCTCTGAATTGCAGAGGCTCAGTTCGGTGGCTACACGGGGCCCTTTTCCTTTTAGCAACTGAAACAACACTCAGTGCTATCTTTCTTGCACCAAGAAAATCCTTCAGAGTATCTGATGTTTGCTTTGGTGGTGTTTTTCTTCCTACAGGAAATATTAAAGAGAAGAAGAAATCTCAAGCCTCACCTCATGCGTCCCATCACATTCGGAAAAAGAATGAGATAGAAAGAGAAGACAACACTGCTGCAGACCTGACAGTTTCTGAGCTAGAGAAGTGCAGAGATCATCTGAATTCCATAGTTGCCCACTGGGAGCCTGTTTTCACAGCACCAGCTACCAAACAGGGAGAGGAGCCTCTCAAACCTGCTGACCTTGCCGATCAAACAGTCAGTCTGACTTGTGCATCCACTTACATAGCAACTAAATGGCTCCTAAAGTCCATGGCTGAGCACAGCCTCAACATGCAAAATGTTTCATTAACTGTGCGGTGGCTGCAGGATTGCATCTTGCCACACCCAGTGGCAGTGCAGGAGGTGCTCAGGGATGAGACACTGAGAAACAGCATCTTCAAGTTTTACACCCAGGTCTGTGATGCAAGCAGTGGGACGGATGGACCCTTGAAAGAGCTCTGTTTGTTCAGCTCAGTCATGCTTCAACTACTGGATGCTCAGAGCCTGACCAACAACAGCTTTCATGAACTTGTGAAAACATTATGCCTGTCAGCAATGACAGAAGAGGACGTGAACAAGAAAGGTAACTCATCTTACCCTTTTCACTCACATTACAGGGTGGTAGTGCTAGAAAGTAGGTAGGTTGCCTGTTTTGTTTTTTTTTTTTAATTAATCGAAACTTGCTGAAGTTCGTCTGTGTCTGTTGGTGCTCACCTCACCACAGAGTAAAAGCCTGTGGCTTGGTGGCTACCAGGGGCTGGTAGCACAAAACAAGGTCACACTGGGGGGGTTTCTGGTAGTACAACTCCTATAGTCCTTCAAAGAAACTTTCCTTTCTAGGACTCGTGTACAACTACATGAAAGGAGGTTGTAGAGAGGTGGCTGTTTTCCTCTTCTCTCAAATAAATAGCAATAGGACTGGAGGAAATGGCCTGAAGTTGCACCAGGGGAGGTTTAGACTAGATATAAGGAAGAAATTCTTTACTGAATAGGCACTGAATAGGCTGCCCAGGGAGGTGATGGAGTCACCATCCCTGGAGGTATTAAAAACCATGTAGATGAGGCACTTCGAGACATGCTCTAGTGGGCATGGTGATATATATATTTATTTATTCATTTATTTCTAATTTTGTGGGTGTGGGATTGCTGACGGTTGGATGTTAGTGGCTTAGAGGTCTTTTCCAGCCATGATGATTCTGCAATTCAAGGAAATTGAGTGCAGGAAGATTTGTCCAAAGGAGGGCAACCAGGCTGGTGAAGGGACTCGAGCACAGATCCTATGAGGAGAGGCTGAGGGAGCTGGGGCTGTTCAGCCTGGAGAAGAGGAGGCTCAGGGGAGACCTCATCACTCTCTACAACTCCCTGAAAGGAGGGTGTAGCCAGGGGGAGGTTGGTCTCTTTTTCCCAGGCAACCCTCAGCAAGACAAGAGGGCACGGTCTCAAGTTGTGCCAGGGGAGGTTTAGGTTGGACATTAGAAAGAATTTCTTTACAGAGAGGGTGATCAAGCGTTGGAATGGGCTGCCCAGGGAAGTGGTGGATTCTCTGTCCCTGGAGATATTTAAAAAGAGACTGGATGTGGCACTCAGTGCCATGGGCTGGGAACTGCAGTGGCAGTGGATCAAGGGTTGGACTTGATGATCTCTGAGGTCCCTTGCAACCCAGCCAATTCTATGATTCTAAAAATGTAATTCCAAGGGGAAAAATTGTCTGGAGCAAATCAGTCCACATGTGTATGGGTTCTGATCCATGTACTGTTCAGTGCTAGAAGTTGATATCAATAGCCAGAGGTTGGATTTCAGACTTTTTTATTTAAAGGATTCAGAAGGTTGTGTTAGCAAGAAACTGTTCTCTTCCCTTTGTGTGAAGAAGATCATGGGCTTGCATGAGCAAAAAGCCCACAAATTTTCCATTGAAATGATTTAAAAATATAGGTCTAGAAGTAAAATGGTTTGGTTTTGTATTACTAGGTGGAAATAGAAGAGTATTCTGACATTTCTCTCATTTTTCTTCCACAGCTGTTTGTGTATTCCTGACTTCTGTTTACATTGGGGACATATGGCTTGGAGCACAGGAGCCAGATATGTTAATAACCCATGTCAAATTGATCTGCAGTAGCACAGATGATAAATTAAACGATGATGACTTGGAAACTCATAAACAAGGCAAAGATACTATCATGCCTCTTTGCAAAACGCTTTACTTGGCTACATCGGGGCATTAATTCAGTGAACTGACACTTAATCTTTAATGTTATGTGCTCTGTTGTCATTGCTGTGAGCCATGAAACCCTCCTGAGCTGTTCTCCATGCAAATCGAACTTGTTTAGTCATAAAGATCAATATTTTATTACTATGTGCAAACTCAGAGGGGAAAATTGTATTCATCATCTCTCAGTGGAACATTAAAGCCGTAATTTTCCTTTTCTTGAACAATATGGGACACTGAATGTTATTTATATCATTTTTATTACTGGCATTTTTAACTTTATGTAGAACCTAAAAGACTGATTACTGCATTGCCTCTGGACTGTATTTCAGTCCCTGTGTAGTTAAAATCCATCCTTTCTCCAGTATAAGATGGGGGGAAAAAGACTGCAGAACTTCACCACAATGTGGGATATGTGCCAAGAACAAGTAGTCAGAGGTTTAGCCACGATGATGTACTGTTCCTTGAAGAACCCAGTTTCTTTCATGATACGTGGTACCAAAACCAGTATGAATAGAAGACTGAACACTGGAATTGCAATGGCCTGGGATTCTTCTTGTTTTAAAACTAAATGGCTTTTTGAAAGCATTTATATTGGATCCGATCTTTCTTTATTTTCCTCTTTTTTTCTTTCTTTTTTTTAATTAAAAAAGCCCTGACCATCAATCACAGCTGCTGGGAACCAAGACCACTCATCTTCTCTCCACTCTGGAAAGATGAGAGATGGAATTAAAACCCAAATGGCTTGCTGCTCATTGATTATACATGTTTTTATTGGAAATTCTGTGTGAAATCTGATAAATATCTCTTGAATTTAGCCTCGAGAGCAGTTTAACGTATTATTCCAAATATGCAGACATGCAGGGCCTGAACTTGAACCTTTGATATGTAAAACAGGATTTATTAAAGTGAGTCATGAATATGTGATGTGCCTGGCTACTCTGTACAAGTTCTGTACAGGGAAAAAATGAGAAATGCACACTCCTTGTGATGTTTATTTAATTTGTCGGGGTTTTAAAATAAAAAACCATGAGTTGCAAATAATGAGGATTGCTTCTACATATAAGTATTTGTGTCCTAAAAAAGTCCTCATATCTATATTGAGACTTGATTTTAAAATAATTATTTCTTGAAAAATCTGCAAGCCCATTAGAGGCAAAATTTTGTGTCATACAAAATCCCGAGGGTCTGACAGCAGGAAATCATCTTTGCAGTGAAAAAAAAACTCGTTTCATTTAAAAAAGAAACCAACAGGCAAAATGAAACCAATGGGGTTCCATAATGAAAGATGTCTTTCCATCTCATCTAACTGGAGAACAGTGATGACAATATGGGGAAGGAGTTCTTCAGCTGTTTTGAGGGACTGTGCACATCCAACAGTGTGGAACAAAATTATCTTTAAGGTCCCTTCCAACCATAACCATTCTATGATTCTGTGATCCTGTGAACTTTTTAATCCCATTTTCCCCCCTGTCCTGCTGAGGGGGAGTGGGAGCAGCTGGGTAGGTATCTGGTAGCCAGCCAAGGCCAACCCACCAGGACGTGTATTGTGCTGAGCCCCTTCCAATCCTTTAATAAATTATCAAACCCCAGATCCTAAATGCCACAAGGCAGTTGTTAACATGCTCTGCAACAAGTTTCAAGCCCAGAATGATTTTGGGTGTGCACTTGGAAGTGTGCATGTGCACACCTTGCAGTGGCCTTTCCACAGGCCCTTTGGCTGTGTTCACTTAAAAAACAAATTGTGCAACTGTGGCACCTGCAGGAGCACAATTCATGTGCTGAAGCTCAGTCAGTTGGAAGAGTGGTTCTTGAGTGACATCTGATTTTAGAAGTAGGTGGAGCAGATGCACACCTTGGTGTTTTCCTCTGTGGATGGAAATGGTGATTTCTGAGTGCAGTTTTGTCACTGCTAAAATAAGGCAGATAACTTTCAAGCCTATGGAGGGCTTCAGCTAATGAGAGGCACGGTGCTAGAGAAGTGGAAAGTAGTAGCAGGAGGCTGTGAGCATGACTGGGGCAGCCATGTGTGTTGGTGATTTGCTTACAGTAATCCTGACCAGTTGCACATGAATCCACCCTAAGCACTCATACTCCAAAGATGGTTTTCTGATGGCCTTAGCTGTTCAAGAAGGCCCAGCAGTGAGAAGTTCCTCCCTAGCTGGTGATGTTTTGTTTTCTCCAATACTGCCGTTGCCAAAACACTTGGAAGTTGGTGGAAAGGATTGTTCACACGCTTATCTTTTTTTAAATGGTAGTTCTGGAAACAAAAGAACCACAACTAAAAAGAAAATTAATGCAAATGAATTGACAATCCAAAGCTACCAGCCTGTCATGTGCAAGATACATAGCTCTTATGTGCTTATCAATAAAGAGAATGTAGTGCAAGTGGCAACTTTTAAAAAATGCAGCTTAGTCTCTCACTGCCTCTTAGCATTAATGTATTTTAATAATGTGACAATTAGAAGATTATTATGAAGTGCTTTTGGAATAATGGTCAAGTAGCTTTAAAAGCCATAGATGGTTAGCAGCTGAGTGATTTGTGCGTGTGAGTTGCTGCCAACATATTCAAAATGCATTTTAATAAATTAAATAGATGTAGAGTCATTATTTTAAAAAGTTAAGCTTGATTAAATAAATTGTGGAGAGCATTTGGAAATGGAAAATTTGCTGCATATGTAGGCCTACGTTTTACAGCAATGAGTTTCTACAGTACAAACCAAGTTACTCACTTCAGTGCTATTGCAGTGAGTGAGAACAATGTGGCTGAAGCTCCAGAGTGCTCTGTAGTGGGCCCGGTGGTCTGGGCTGCCCTCACAGAAGTCATTGCCAGGACAGGCCTTTTAAGCCTTTTATTCAAAATTCACAAAAACTCAGTGACGTCAACAGCCTGGAGGAATACACTGCTTCCTGTTGCACCTGCTGTTTAGACCATGTACAATCTGAGCTAGGTTGGACTGGATGATCTTGAAGGTCTCTTCCAACCAGAGACATTCTGTGTTTCTGTGACTTGCAGGTGGGGCTGCTTGGGATTTGAAATTGATCTCAGTGAAGGGCTGGTGGTGCCGGCGCTCAGGTGAGGACATGTGGAATGTTAGCAGGAGAGGACTTCATGTAGCACGTGCAGTTGGGCAGAATGATGTGGCTTTTGTGGGGGTAGTGTTTCGTGGTAACATTTTTACAGAAGTCAACTATGTGAAATAACAGGATGTGCTGATTTGGGTCCCACTTCCCTGACTGGTGAGTGAGGCATTTCAACCATCTGTGAGTGCTGCAGACCATGCTGGGAAGGCCTCTGCTAATGGAGGACTGGGGGGGGAAAAAGGGGAAATAAAGTGCTCAGTGTGGACAGCAAAGTACTGGAAGGGCTTTGAAATGGGTACATAAGGAAATGTCACAAAAGGAAATGCATTTCTGTCTCCCCCACTTCCCTCCTCCCAGGTTAGGTGCTGTAAGATAGGCTTGCATTTTGCATATTATTTATTACTATCTGTACACTTTGTACTATATGCCTTTTGTTTCCAGGTAATTTAAAGGGTAAAAAAACTTAAAAGTCTCTTAAGTGGTTAAGTCAAGTTCCAGTGCAACGAACGACAGACCAGTTGTTATGGGTGTGAGTATTCATGTCTTCCAGAAATTCCCTTGGAATCCATCTGTAGAGAAGAGGTTCTTGGAAAACAGGTGCTACAAGTCTGCCACGAGCCAGGGAGGAGGGTGCTGTAGCAGACTGTGCCCACAGGCAGTGCATAGCTGTTGCAGGAGAGATGTTGTAGTGCAGGGCAGATGGGACATGGCAGGAATGATCAAAGTGCAGTTGTTGCATCCTTGAGGAGAAAATGGATGTAGATGGTTGGGTCCTCTTCAGTCTGTCTTCGATGGTACTGTGTGATTAGAATTTATGGTAACTGGAGTTAAACTATCCCAGTTTGTAGCCAGAGAACTCTTAAGTTCTCTCTCCTGAGAGAACTACCTCAGCTCCAGCAAAAGGAAAGGGTATCTGAGGGGAGGCAAAGGCTGTTGTGACCATTGGAGTTGACTGATGGAGATGTTTGGTTCTGTGATACATCTCTGTCCGTGTTGCAGTTCCAGTTCCTGCAGCCTTTTCGTGTTTTCTCCATCTGGCCATTATTCAGCCTGACTCGCACGGCTTTACGCCTTGACAGGTTCCCAAGCCTAACACCAGCAGTAGTCAGAAGTGTTATTTCAGAGATTAAAAAGTCTGGAGATGAAAAAATCAACACAATACAAGCATGTGCCCCGTGGTTTGGTCTGTCTCTTGTGTTTAAGGCTTTTTTAACGTGGCCCCACCCCCCCACTCTGCTAACATCATAGCCCACACTCCCTGTACATGAGGCTACTCTGACAGTGCTTCATTGTAGGAGCTTTTGCTGCCTGCTTGGGGATGTAGAATTTCTAAGCTTCTCCTCAAGATTTGAATTAATTTTGTCTTGTCCTCAACTAGCTATGCAGTCTTACATCTATTACAGCCCTTGCTGCCTTCTTCAGCTCAACTCTGCAGTCCCAGGTTTGTGATTACTGCAGCTCTGAGGGTTCCTCACCACCTAGTGGGCCTTCACCTCGTTCTGCCTTGGGCTTGGTGGAGCTCCACAGGTGTGGAGAGGTGGAGAGAGCAGAGAACACTGAAGTGGGAGGGAGCGTGAGGGGCTTTCTGACTGTGCTCCAGCTGAGCTAAAACCATCTTCTCCACCTCACTGAAAAGCTGCTGTGACCCTCAGGGAGTGCTGTAGCTTCTGTTACACGGTTTGTCAGCCGTGTAACTGAGCAGGCAACTTGGACAGAAATGTGATGTTGCTTTCATGGTTTTACCAGTATTTTCCCTGCATATAAATTAAGGTAAACACACCTCCCTTTTCCTAATACCTGACAGATACCATTTCAAGGTTGTTCAATATTAACATTTTCTTTCCCTCTACCATTTCAAAATGAAAGACAAAAAATAATTGATTATTGGTAACTAACCTGTTATTTCTGGACAGTAGGTAGCTAATGACTTTACTCAGTAAGACACTCACTTGAAACAGTTAGTGCTGTCATTAGTTTTTTAAAGGCTGTCCTAGGCAAGAAGTGTTTTAATATATTTTAAGTAACCCAGATGTTTTTTGCAATAGAAAAGTAATACAAAAGCATATTCTATCCTTGAGGAAACTGCTGAGCTTTAAGTTAGTGAATCCAGTTGTAACTCTTCTAAAAGCAAAATTTTATCGTTGGTAGTGCACTTGACATTGTTGCTCATTTTTCAGATGACGACCAAGTGGAGGTGTCAGTAAGATGCAGCTGATGAGTGTGACCTGAGAACATAGCCAGAAATAAATGACTTGTGGCTCTTGTGATTTATAAACAATATTGATTATGCTGCCTGTTCAATAAGATCAATGGGTTGCTGCTTTCTTTCACAGCAAGACAACCCAGTGAAAAGTGATAACAGGACTCAGTGTGCATTCTGATGAGCAAGGCAGAACTCTTCACAGGACTTGGGTGTAACTGGTATAGACTTTCTGCTGGAAAAGTGAAAAATGGTTCTCAATGAGAATGCTCAACTGACAGCACAAGCTTTGCAACACACAAGTGGGAGAGGAGTTTGAGTTTGGACCCTTACTTAAAAAAAGAGAAGAGAAAATTTACAGTCATCATCAGGATCTTAAATGCTGATCTAAAATGCTGACAGGCAACTCCAGCAATGTTGCTAAAATGTTGTTGTTAGGACTTCCTCTTTTGCATCCAGGATTTTTCTGGTTTGTCCTCTGTTGAAATATATTTTTCTTTTTCTTCTCCTAACCTAGTTCAAGCTTGTGGTATCAGTGTTTAATAGAAAGCCAAAGTGCTGAGTTTTTCTCTGCAGTCAGGAGTACTGTACTTCTGGTTTTGTCTAACCTGTTCCAGTTTTAACTCAGGCTCAGATCCTTCCATGAATCCCAGTTTCATCTGGAAGGGAGGTAGGTGTTTGAGGAGCAACCACATCTGAGTCTGGGCTACTGAGATCACCTCAATGAGGCTCTTCACCATTGGAAGTGCTTTCTTCTATCTGGTTCCTCACAGTCTCTTGTCTGTAATGTGTAGAGAGAGAAAAAAAAAAAAAGTACAGTTATCAGGGACATATGTTAGGAAGCCAGCAGCAGTTTCATAAGGAAGAACTTTAACAAAGTTTTAAAAAATACAGAAGGTGGTTCTAACACAAAAGATGTTAAACCCAGCATGAGAGATGGGCTTGGACTTCACCCTTTATCCACCACATGTCCTTACCTGCAAATGGAGTATGACTGACAGCAAAAATGTGAGCTGTGGATGATACTTGATGACTCCCACCTGCCCCCTGCCTCTTCCTCCCTGAGCCTTCTTCCCAGCAGCTTCCTAAACTTCACCCTTAAAAAAATAAATAGTAGATGAGTCCTGGCCTAGAAGCCTAAGCTCCATTCAATATGACTGAAAACACGATTCAAACTACTTCTCTATCCTCAGGGCTTCAGAGGTGGGGAGGAAAGTTACATTAGGAAGAAAAATGGAACTGAAAAGTCAGAATGAAAATGGAAAATCTTTGAAAAGTGTTATTAATGCCCTGGAGCCATGGCTTCAAAGACAAGAAAGAAGGCATCTTTCATTAAAAGCCACTGTTTCAGTGGCTCGACAAACGTAACAACCAAAACCTAAAAAACAAAATAAAGTAAATGGCATGAAAAGGAAAACAGTTACTTTTAATATCTTGGAGACAGGAAAATATAAACTTTATAACTTCAAATTTATATTAATAAATTACTAATGAAAGCTTAAAATATCTGTGCCTGACAAGGCTAACATAACAGGAATGTTGCTTAATGTTAATTCAAAAAAACAGAACAAACCCCAACAGTCTCAGCAACAGGCCCACCACAGGCAGGCAGATTTGGGGGTTTCTTTGCTATGATGCAGGCATATTCAAGACATCACTCTTATCTCTGACAGAAGCAAGACAAAAATACTCTTACCAAAACAGGATGTTTTCTTTCCAGTCCTTTAAGTAGCTAAATATAATCAGCTAGCTATCCATATTTTAAAATCAGCTGCAGAACTTGCATCCCAGAGACCTGGAAACTGTCCAAGGAGAACTCTGGCCAGGTCTTGTTAATGGTTAACCATCCCTGGAATAGCAGGGAAGTTTGAGGAGGCTGGAAGAGCCTCAGTGTCCCAGTATTCACAGAGACTGAACTGGTCAAGCCAGGTCACTACAAGGCACTGCAACTGACCTCAGACCCAGGCAAAACCATGGAATTAAAGCTAAGATAAGATACAACTCACAAGGTGTTTCAAAGGACAGGAAAACTAATTCTGGACAGTGTGGTTTTATAGGAAGACAGGTATGGTGAAAAATGTCTGATGTGGTTTTTTGTGGGAAACACAATTTGGAGGACAATAGCTGCATATATGTAGCTATTTATACTGCAGTAGGGCATTTGACTTAGCTTTCCATACTGCCTTCTTTGCAAAGAGCTACACACAAGCCCCATTTAACAGGTGTCATGTGAATTCTCAGAGTGACCAGAGAATAATCTCTGTGTCTGTTTCTAGCAGGGCTCAATAGGCACCTGATCCTGTTCAGCTTTTTCATCAGTGATCTGGAAGTAAATGTAAAGTCACTCTGAATGAAAAATGCAGACAAAAATACAGTGGTACAAGGAAGAGCAATCAGTCATATAGCACAATCTGGAGAGATAGTTAAAATAGATCTATTTAAAAAATATTATTTATTAAATTTAAAGCCTCAACCTTGACAGTAATATTTTTCATTGAGAATGGCAGACTTTTAATAAACTATTATCCCCAAACACAGTGAAGCATGACACACAAAAAAGCTTGAGGTATACAGGGAAAAGAAAAAAAAAAGTAGAGCTAATATTTTGTGTTTATGGATTTCTGGGAAAAGATATGATCTTGAAAAGCTTGAAGTGATACTGTGATTCCAAAATTTCATATCTTTATCACCCTGTCTATCAACAGTGATAATTTTCTGGCATTCTCCATTAATGGATAAATATAATATTCTTTTAATGCAAATACATGTTTAGCCCTAATTTTATGGAGGAATTTTATCAGTTAAGCCAAGGCACTGTGATTTAAATAGGTAGATAAATGAGAAATACTGAGCAACTTAAAAAAGGCAAGAACTTGTTCTCCTCTGCACCTGGGCCTAGACTTCCAAGAACTTGCATCCTTCCCCTCAGGGGGCAGCACTCTCAAATGTGCTCTAGTATAGGCATTCTCTGTGGTCTGCATTATGTCCCTTGAGAATGAGGTGACATAATCTCAGGACTGCCTGGACTGGTCATTCTGCACCCTCTGAGGAGATAGTGGTGGGTTTGATTGATAATGCAATTGTTCTTAGGCAGTATTTCAATGAATGGCTCGAGAATTGTTTCATTCTTTTGACTGGCACTTATAAATGTCTTCTGGTCACTAGTAGATAGGAGTCTTTTTGTGTAATTTAGAACTATATAACAGTTTGAAGACAAAAAGACAGCCCCATCATTTTGGTTTGTAGGAGGAAGGACAAGAACTAGGAAAAACCTGAGAAAGCAACAGAGTGCACTTTAAGCTATGCTAAGCACATAGCTCACTGCACAGCCCACCTGGATGGATGTTTGCCTGGTGGTTTAGAGAACTGAGCAGCAGCAGCCACAGAAGGAATGTTCTGACCCTCTAAAGATGATGTCCTCTCAACTGGAGAATCTCAGTGATGGGATTTCTGGAGGGACACTACCTTTATTCCTGGCTTTGAGTTCACACAGACACTCCCACAGTGGCTGGTGCAAAACAAAATCCCATCCCTTTAGTTTGCACTTGGGAATCAGTTATCTCTGAACAACCTCAGCACCACCCTTTGAAGTGTGACATTAATCTCAGGCTCTCTCCAGTGCCATCATACCTGCTAAAAGGTTTAGAGTGTGTTTCTTTGGATGACAGGAGTGAGAACATCTTCCTGTGAAGACATTGTAATTTTGAGCTCTGGAGTCTTAGAAAAGGTTTTGACCAGTTTGGAGCTACCAATTTTCACAGCCTCTGCCCCTGTGGGTTTGACAGCTGCTCACTTAGCTGGTTGTGTCAACATAAAAAGAGAAAGTTCTCCTAATGATGGAGGTGTGAAAGAGAGTTTTATCCCTTGAAACCACAGACTTGAAAACAGCAAGATTTATTATCTGCTCTTTGAGATTGTACTGGGGAGAAAATGGGATAGATCCCCAGGAACACTGTATGAGAAGCCAGCTGTAAAGACATAGCTGTCTCAGCTTCTTCTGACACAAGAAATGATGCTGTAATCTACCTGGACAACTTATGTAGACATCAAATCCTGGTCTTGTGAGAGTCCCAGCCCTGAGTTTTAACTAACACTGAGAATCTGGGTTCTTAATGAGCTCTTAGCCAATCTTGACAAGGAAATTCAAGATACCTGGATGTGAGAATAAATTATTACTATTAGTGAGAGACAGTAGACAGAGACCGCAGATGAGTATATCTTAAGTGAGTTTATAGACAAACAAATTACCCTGATTCCAGGAAACAGTCTCCTGTGATAGGAAAGAGGGCTGAAGAAAGTATAGAATAGGAGCAGCTGCCTTAAGAAAGTAGAAAACAGGAGCATGGTCTGCTTAGGCAGAGAAGTACCTCTCATGAGGATCTTCTTTAGTATTAAAAAGGACTTCTTCTCCCCAGAGACAAGGTAGCACACCCAGGTACAGCTATAATAATACATCTTTGAGTGCTTTGAGTGTCAGATTCACTCCATGTACCAGAATAGGTACTCACTTGTTATTGTACTACATGGTGGTCAGATTGTTCACTAATGGATATTATAATCTTGAAGGTAACCTATAAAACCCCAAACAACCCTCTGAAAACTATCTGCCCTCATGTGAGATCTGGAATATTGCTAAAGATTTTTTTTTTTTTCTGTCCTGAGGACCAAAACCTCTGAGTGTTCTGATATCCAAATTAGTTCCCCAGTTCCAGGAATGAAGCAGCTGTTGCAACTGATCTGGATGGAGTAAAAAAATGAAAGAGCACGCGGCCAATGTACAGTCTGTCCACAAATCAGTGGTTATCTGTCTGTCCATGAAGGAAACTCTCATCTGCAAACTGAGAAGAAAGCTGGCTGCAGAACAAGTGTTTTCAAAGTAACTCATCCATCTGGCAAGTGGTATCCTCAGACTATGTTACAATATGCCCCAGACATGTTGGGTGAAAGTTGGTGGTAGTCAGAGGAAAAAAATTTCCAAACACTTACTTGGGTTTCTTATTGCAAGAAATATGTTTGAAGCCAGCAAGGCTCATGCTACCAAGGAATACAGTCCCATGACTTAACCTCTCTGAGGCTACTATGGCATCAAAAGAAGTGATGAGAGGATCAAGGGATGAGACATACAGATCTTCCAACTCTCTGGGTACCCAATTTATTTATTCTTTTTTCTAAATGACACTGTTTGGTAGGAAATGTCCCCAGCAGTCTCAGTCATGGCTACCAGAGATGCACAGCCTCTGGTGAAATGCATGGGAAACTGGGGTATCCTCTGGAGAGGTGTGGCTAGAAAAATGTGCAGCCCCACTTCCCCTGCATGAATTTCTAGCCTGTCTCCCCTTCCACTAAACCTTATTTTTTTGTATCAGTTTGGATGGTAAGAAACGTAGTTAATGCAAATATTAATACTGGCTCTTGATTACAACAGTGTGGTAATCAACTGCCTTGGCACGCTAAAGGGGTTTGAAATAAGTGGTCCTATGTCCCAAACTTCTTTTTATTTTTTTCTTTCTGTAAGGATAGTGTAATGATGACAAAAGGGACTGGGACATGAATTCCTTGCTGCAGCTTTCTTGCAAGCATCAACCCTTCCCCCTCTCTCAAATTTACTCATCTGACTTGGCACCAAATTCTCTGCATTGCACATCAGTGTGGTGCAATCAAATGATGGATTCAGGTCCAGGACCTCTCAGTGTCTCAGGATTATGGTGTGACAAAAGTAGGTCTACTTGTTGGATATATGCCTTTCAGAAGACACTTTGACAGTGACTTTTTTTCTGTGAGGATATGCAGGGAAAAAATCAGCAGAGTATACTGTAGTAGATGGCATTGCCAAAATAGTCAGACCTTGGTGTAAAGTGATGGAAGAGATATAATCACTGCACGTTATACAAGGCCAAACTGTAACCTTCAGGGACTCCACAGACAACAAAGACAGCTGACACAGAGCAGTGGAGGTTTGCTCAACACTCAGCTGAAGCAAAAAGGTGCATTCTTACACACTGCCAGACTTGAAAGCAGGACTGTTTCACCAGGCAGTTGAGCAAGTTGGAAGAGTACACGCTGCCCTATATACCCCTGGGCCTGACAGAGAGATGGATGAGCACAGCAACAGTGAAGGTAAAAGTTCTCCAGCCTTGACCAGTGACGTGTACGCCCGTTTGCTGGGTGAATGTATCAGAATTATCATGGAAAAAGAGACAGGAGATTTCAATACAGAAATCGGATCAGGAACAGCGTGGCCAGCAGGTCCAAGGAAGTGATTCTGCCCCTGTACTCAGCACTGGTGAGGCCACAGCTTGAGTCCTGTGTCCAGTTCTGGGCCCCTCAGTTCAGGAAGGATATCGAGGTCCTGGAGCAGGTCCAAAGGAGGGCAACCAGGCTGGTGAAGGGACTCCAGCACAGATCCTATGAGGAGAGGCTGAGGGAGCTGGGGCTGTTCAGCCTGGAGAAGAGGAGGCTCAGAGGAAACCTCATCACTCTCTACAACTCCCTGAAAGGAGGGGGTAGCCAGGTGGGGGTTGGTCTCTTTTACCAGGCAACCCTCAGCAAGACAAGAGGGCATGGACTTAAGCTCTGCCAGGGGAGGTTTAGGTTGGACATTAGAAAGAATTTCTTTACTGAGAGGGTGATCAAGCATTGGAATGGGCTGCCCAGGGAAGTGGTGGATTCTGTGTCGCTGGAGATATTTAAAAAGAGACTGGATGTGGCACTCAGTGCCATGGTCTGGGAACTGCAGTGGCAGTGGATCAAGGGTTGGACTTGATGATCTCTGAGGTCCCTTCCAACCCAGCCAATTCTATGATTCTATGAATTAGAGGATTGTCATACCAAGGGTAATGGATGAATTACATAAAAAAGAGCACAACAGGGGAGGATAGCGGTAGTTAATAGGAAGAGCTTCTTTCAGACACCACACTTTGTTTTTTATTGCTGGAATTGGAAGAAGTATAATTGGAGTGGGGGTTAAAAATCAAATGGAATTCAGTCAAAAAGGGCAAGGTGTTTTTAGGAGGGCCAGCCCTAAGATTTTCTTACAGTACACTTTGAGCCTAAAAAACTGCTAAGAATCATTTCAAAGCCTAAGCAAAACTCATCCAATACTGCTTTCCGTTAATGATTCCTGGGCTCTCCATACAATATTCCTGGACTTGCCTTATTCACAACAGCTCTTTTGATGGACAAAATAAAACATATTGGGGATAAATATGGATATTTTTAAGCCAAGTATTTCACTCAGTAATGTAATGCAAAAGTGAATTTTTTTAAAAAAATCAATACTTTTGTTTAAGTCTTACAAACATTCTGAGGTTGTAATGTACTTCTCCTAGCAGTTTTTTAGGAACAGTAAATTAATGGGAACATGCCTCTGTTACCTTGTAATTTTCTGTCCATTTTCATGTGTTTCTTTTACTGTTATCTTGCCTCTTGCACTGTGGTTTATTTAGGCAAATTGCCTTTTTTATTGTTGCTGTTACCTTTTGTAGCATGCCAGAGGCCTTAGGGTGCCAATAAATTAGAATATTAATGCTGCTTTTTACAGCCATGTTACATCCTTTTTCCTCTGCTTGTTTGTAACCTAATCTAGAACCTCTGCCTCATCTGCTGATCTGAATTTTCTGCATCCTGATCAGATTACAAGGAACAGTGGCCAAATACATCCTTGTTTGCACAAAACATTTTTGTCAGAAAAACCAGCAGCAAACAAAGTAAACCAAATGTAGAACGCTGCAAACAGAAACTTGTCCTTAGCCAAAGTTCAAAATCACAGGCAGCATCAGAACTACATTTCCATTCAGTACGTGGGTGCTACACATCAGTGGATGCTGCATCTCCATCAGGCACATCCACCACAGCTGCCTTCAAAGGTCTCTGATCTTTTAGGAGACTGGGGACATGCCTGTCACCAGTGTGGGGTTTATGCATCCTCTCTTTTCAGTCATGGAGGTTTCAGGTGGAAACACTACTAGAAGAGCTTAGCTATTCCATCTATCTGCCACCAGAGGATATTTCCATGTTTTGTCAAGCCCAGCTGTAAAAACTTCTGGATGTCTCAGAAATGGGTCTCTGGGATCTCTGTAGGCCAGGTATGCTGAACCTGAAGATGTAATTATGGTTTACTGGGTTACTTGCTTGCTCAGGCTGGACTGTCTCTGAACAGTACTCTGCTGAAATGTAAATTAAAGTACTCAGGTGAGTGACAGAATCACACCTGTAAACTTTAATGACTGATGAAATGGCCTGAGGCTTATATCAGGAGATTCTGCCCCCAAAAGCCCCCAGGTGGACCATGTAGTCTCATGTTTCATGCAGATTATTTTATTACACTGATCTATACTTACTTTATCTCTGGTTGTACTTACTTTACTGGAGTTGATCTAGGGTGGGACATATACAGTAAAATAAGGAAAAGAAACGTCACAAACGCAGCAAGGCCAACCCAAAAGGCTATGACAATAGAATCTGTGGACACAACACAGAAATTCTGTCACTGGTACCATAGCAAATATAAAACACAGCAATTTATGATCTCTAAGGAAGGCATGTTATTTAATTAATTTAATAAAACCCTTAAGAGGGTTGGTATCCTGGAAACTGGATAACAATTTGTTAAAAGTCTTAACAGCATCCTAGCAGTTTTATTGTAACAGTGCATGGCCAGGGCTGCAGGAGAGGTTGGGAGAAAAAAAATCTAGTACCATGCATAAATTTAAAAGGTAGCATTAAGCACTGATGGTTTTCACACTTTCAGCTCTTTCTGGGAGATACTATGTCTTTTACAAAATCACAGTGTGATAGGAACTGAGGTAGTCAAGAGTGGGTGGGCCACTGTCACTCAGTCTACAGCCAAACCCTGCTCTTATGTGAAAAAAAGTACAACGCATGATTTTTAAGACAATGCCTTTAGAGAGGGAATTGTAGCCTTTAAAAGATTTTCTATCAAAAGAAATACCAAGGAAAGTTCAAGGAAAAGTCCCTGCGACCCTCAAAGCACACCAGTCTAGT
This sequence comes from Heliangelus exortis, assembly GCF_036169615.1. Classification (NCBI taxonomy): domain Eukaryota; kingdom Metazoa; phylum Chordata; class Aves; order Apodiformes; family Trochilidae; genus Heliangelus; species Heliangelus exortis. Next base: position 92,243,074 of record NC_092422.1, read on the forward strand.
GGAAGAGACTTCCTGTTCCTTCCCTTGTTCACCTGCAATGCTTCTGTAATCAACACAAAATAGTTCAAAATGCAGTCTGCTTTATCAGGTCTAACTGGTTTTTTTTAAGGAACAAGTAAATGCATTCCTAGCACTGAAGCATGGGTTCAAAATTGGTTTAAACCAGCCTAAGTCACTGTCACCCAGATGAAAACATTATTTTTTTTTAACTAATAAAAAGAAAAAAATATGAACTAATCATTGATCTGGGTCACAACTGTTAATGAAAGTATGAGATGGTTGGGGGAGACAAGGGAGCTGTTCTTTTACAAACAGAGGCTTCGATGCTGCTGAAATGACTGCTTTAGTCACAGGCTTGCTGTCAGATGGGAAGAATGCTCCTGCCCCAGTAGCACATTTGGTCACTGTTTCAAAACCGTTCTACCTGCGATCAGTGTAGTGGCAGTGAATGTCCCAGTTAAAGCCTTGAAAAGGTTGGGTGTTCTGCAGGGCACAAGTCAAGAAATACCCTGAATTCATAACCAGTAACACACTTAGACTGAGGTGAAAAAGAAGGGTCATTGACTCCAGAGACAAATATTGGTTGAGATAAAATAAACCTTCTCTTCGAAAGGACAGAAAACATTGTGTTCTTTGAAACAGGTCCAATATATTTGATTAGGTGTTTCTTTGTGAAAAGGTTCAGAATGTGTTGTCATCAGAGTCACAAAGAGATTAGGGGGAATTACTCCAACTCCTATTAAGTCTAAAACTAGAGCTGAGCCAGCCAAAGTCTTATCAGAAAGCTGAGTTTTGGCTTGGCTACTGAGAAATAAGAAGGTGGAAGGTCATCTTATTTTATTCTTCCTCTGTTAAAAAAGTTTCACTGAGCTTTAATTCAAAGGATATTAAATCAGCATGTGAGGGCTAATATTCTGATCTGCTCTTCCCAAACTTATTCTATGAAAGAGTGATGGGGTGCTATTGGCCAACTTCAATTCTTCATGGAACAATAAGGAAACTTGTTGAATAAATAAATAGCTCAAGGTCCAGGGATATTTTGAGAAGCTCCAAGTTTTGAAATACTCACAGCCATCAAGACAGAAATGAAGAGTTTGGATTTATAGAATTCCCTATCAGAGCTATCACCTTTCAAAAGCAGCTTTAATATCATTCATGGAACATCATTATTATCATATTAATCAAATTTGCTCCAGGTCTCAGGGGGAATTTGGACTCTTGAGGGATAAACAGAAACTTCCTGACAGCTAAATCCTGCAATTAGGATTTTTTTTTTTAAGTGGGATGCATATTTTAACAATCTATAAAAAGCTTTCCTATTGCTAAATTTTATAGTCACCTTTTGTTTATGTATGAGTATGTTTTTAAATAGCCTAATATGTTTTAAAATAGCCTAATAGTTCATGGACCAACTAAGCCTTTTATTATTTTTATAAAAACAGAGGCAATGCTATTAATAGAAAGCAAGACCATGACTAAATGATTTCTCTGTGGAATTTGGGGGTTGGAATTATCTGCCCTAACTTTAAGAGAAATAGAGAAGATGCACATAAACTGTCTGATCCCAGCAGCACCAAATGTTGCTGTTCAATATTATGGGGGAAGATTTTTATATATGGAATTATATGGATATTTACAGAACCTTCATTAATGCACTCTAAGTTTGGGGGCCATAAACGCTAGGCTCAGCAGAATGGACAGAAAAGCCCTTCTAGAGCCAGTACAGAGTAAAAGTTTCTGTTCCCTGTTCATATTCTTGCTCTCGTAAGGCAAGCAGACACGAAACTCCTAGCACTGTCCAGTTCAATCTTCATTATTAGCAAGACAGTTCCTCGTACTGTTAGAGAGATATGAAAATATTTTAAAAGACTACCATGTTTTCCTTAGACACTAGATCACTGTAATAACCTTGGGGAAACCTATTTTAGTCTCTGAAACCATATTGTAGCTGTCTTCAGTAAACTAAATGGCAAGCAGCAAAGCCCATAGCTACATCACTCAAATGAGGATAGATACTCAAATAGGTAGAGACTTGGCAGAAATCAAGGGAAAATGCTGCCTATAGCCTAATTGACTCAAACATGCCTACCAGCTCTCCCTCAATTTTCATAAATCCATGCAACTGTACTCAGTTAAGTTAATCCCTCATGACACAGCTTGTCATTTTATCTTATCAAAACCTAACCAATGTAGTTATATTATGAAAAAAAATTACTTGCCACTTTAAGTAAAAAGATATCGCTACCTTACTGTGCAAAACCAAATGTGAAACAGAATTAACTGTTGCAGGGTGTGTTTGGTGAATGCTATTTCAGGATATATGCTTTAAAAATTAACTTCTAAGTCCAACAGAATCAACTTCCACAGCAATATTTTGACAATAATGTATATTATTACTTTATCTTACAGTTCAGTGGCACTAAATCAAAGGACAAAAGGTAACAGAATATGTTTTCAGCTTGTTGTTTCTGGCTAGTGGAAACACATACTTCATCTTTTACTAATGCTTTGAATATTTATCAGTTGTAATGGAAGGCTTACCTCCCGAGACAAAAACACAATAGCCTTATGAAAAACTCTGCTCATTCAGTCAATTTATCTGATAGCAGCACGCAGGTAACTAACACCTCAAACTACAGGTGTGCAAGTCATTATGTTTCTGCTTAGCAAATGGCTAAAAAAAGAATCTGTCCTTCTAAATAGCAGTACCATCAGTCTTATAGTTTCAAATACTGTAAGATAAAGCAAAGAGTTTAAGTATTAGTAATAACTGCTGTCAGGGCACAGCCAGTTTGGAAGGCAGACCCCAACCATACAAACTATGCACATATAACCTGGCATGGTCTCTATAGCAAGGAAAACAAAAATTAATCAGTGAGACAAGCTATGCAACATATTTCCTGTGCTAAATAAGCACCTACTATTCTACAATACTTACATTTATTAACCTCCAACTTGCTTCCATCTACTGGAATTGGATCTATATAATCCCAGTAATATTCATACGACCAAAAATACTCAGAGGAGTTTGTTCTGTTAGCCATTTCAGCAGGGCATTTTAAACCAGCTCAGAACTCCACACAAATACTTTTTTTCATTGTAACTTCAGAGCTCTCAGAAAGAGATTGCATAACTGATGCCTATGTAAATCACTCCGAGGTCCCACAGCTCAAGGACTGCCTTGGTACAAAAAAACTTCTAGCAACAATGAATATTAATGTATGACAGCTACGAAACAGCGGTCCTTAAAATGTAATCCTCACTTCCTGGTAGACAATTATGTTATTCCTCAACATATCTTAAATTGAGAGGGATGTCAAGTAACCTCAGAACCAGCTGGACAAGTGCCAGCTGGATCGCAAACCCTTCCCTCTCAGCCACTCGCAGCAACACAGCGCACTCTGGAGCTACTTGAAACAGCTGGCCCGAAGGACACGGCTGAGTTTCTTAGGAGGAAGACCTGACAAAATGCTTCATCAATAAAGGCCGTGTTGGAATAACCACGTATTTTGCTTTGCTACTTCTTCATTCCCTCCATCCGAAAGGAAAGGCTGGAATGGCAGGCTCTCAACCAATGTGAAGACAGAGCAGTGGAAGGTGCTGGGCCCACAGCAGCCCAGTTCCTAAGGCAAACCCAGACAAACCTCAGCGAGCTTCACCGAACTCCAACTGCTCGTACCAGCTGTGAAACACACCCCCAGCCCGCTTTTGACTGCACCCCTGAGGCCCCCGGGGCAGGCCACAGCTGGGGAAGCAAAGGCTGCTCGCTCCCTGGGCCTCAAGGAGGGAAGCAGACCCGGCGGGGCACAGCACGGAAACCGCACGGTGGGGCTAAACGCAACTTTCAAACATTTATCTCCATCTTCTCCCTGGCTCCCAACACCCCAGGCCCGCTCACTACAAGCACCGACCCCCGGGCCCGCCTCTCGCACCGCAGCCGTTAACGGCCGGGGGGCGGAGCCTGGGACCGGGCGGATTCCCGCCCCTTCCCCACCCCCTCCCGCCCCCGCCGGGCAGGGCGGGGCCTGGTTCCGTCCGTCACTGCCGCTTCCGGCGCGGGCAGTTCGAATACGATGTCGGCCCGCTTCAAGACTATGTTCTGCCGCTCGACAGCGATGGCGAGCCCTTCGAAGGCGATGCCGGGCTGCGTGCCGGACCCGGACTCCTCCCTGTTGCTGATGGAGGTGAACAGCGAGGTTCAGGAGTCAGGGCGGCAGCGGCAGCAGCAGCAGCAGCAGCAGCAGGGGGAAGCGGACACGGAGCAGGCAGACCTGATGCCCATGGTGTTCTTCTGCGCCGGCTGCAAGCGGCCGGTGGGCGACACGCTGAGCTGGGTGACCAATGACGAGGAGGCGGGCTGCATCCTGCTGCGCAGTGAGTCCGGACTCTCCCCCGGCCCGGCCTAGTTCGGCCCTACCCCAGGCTGCGGTTTTTGTTCACCTCCCTCCCCGCCTTTGTGCAGGTGTAGCCGCCGGCGTCTCGGTGGATGAGGAGAAGCAGCTCTCCAAGAAGCCCGGAGAATGCGGATGGTGAGACCCGGCACCGGGGCCCGGCTGCTACTCTCGGGGGGGTCCTGGCCCTGCCTCTCCTGAGGGAACCCAGAGACCCGGGAATGGAACCTGGTCTAGTGGGAGGTATCTCTGCTCATGGTAGGGGTTGGAAGTAGATGATCTTTAAGGTCCCTTCCAACCCGAGCTAGCCTGTGATTCTGTAATGATTCTACGAAATGGGTTATTCCTCTGGGCAGGGGCTGGGACCCTTCCTTCCTGCAACCGGTGTGAGTCTAGCAGAGGTCAGCTGGCCACTGAGGAGGCTCTAAGATGGATAACTGCATTATGCAAAGCAGGAGTGAATGCTCCAAAAAGAAAAATGATACTAGATGATTTTGGTCTATTTTTTTTAGCATAGGGATGGGGAGGGATGTTTCTTATCTCCTGACTAAATGTTATGTATCTTTCTTACAGCATAGTTGAAACATTAATGTGCTCTGGCTGCTCGAAGACTCTTGGCCATATCTACAGGTGCACCCCAAAGCATCTTGACTACAAGAGAGATTTATTCTGTCTCAGTATTGACTCAATTGAAAGGTAAAGGCAGAATTATTATTGGTAAGCCTGCCAGATGGCTTTCACCTACGAGGTATCAGACTGAGGGATCCTCCTGTTAATATTTTTTATGGCATGTCTAGAGGTAGTGGTTTCTGCTGCTTTGCTCCAGAGAGGTTTTCTATATTATTGCTATTAGCATTGTAGTGCTGGAGTGTGAGAAACATAATTTGTGTAATGTTAGACAAGTCCTAGAAAAAAAAAAGAAAATGGCCAGGACTGCTTTTTGTGTAAGAAATTGCATACCACCCAGGAAAATAACACTAGATACACAACACACGATGGTTCATTCTCATGTGATCAGAGACACTACATGTCTACTCTTCTGTAGACAACATAAAATGAACCTGCAGTCATAAGTACTACAACGTAGGCCTGGCTGCAAACTATTAGAGGTAAATATCAGCAGAGAACTTAGGGACAGGGGTTTAAGCAGAATTTAAGGCGAGGTCTGACCTGTAGTAAGTCGATAGGCAAAAGTGACTATATGTCTGAGGCTCTAAATTAACTGTCTTACAGTCAAAAACTGCTTTGAAAATGGGAGTGTATTATTGTGTTGTCTTTAATTGGTTTATAGGACTTAAAAGCGGTCTTAAAATACTCTTCAATAACTTTATCTTGAATTAATTCTCCGTAACAGGGGTTCTATCCAAGCATTACTCTAGTAAAAAGTGATAGGGGACCTCTGGTTTTGCCAGGATTAGTTTGAACGTGTCTGCTTTTTGCTAGGTTCTGGCTTATTTTGCTGTATCTGTGTGGATGTTCACCTTCCTCCTCTGGACAAATTTTTTTTTTTCTTTTTCCACAGCAATAATACTTTGCTTTTTTTCATGGCAGTAAAATTCTCTGAAACACTAACATGGTGACAAAGTGGCATTTTCTTCCACAGTAATGGTAATGGTTGGCTCTCCCAGCTAGAGCTACACTGTCCTCTGTGTCTGCATAACTTTTCACCATACCTTGTAGCACCAGAGTTCACGACCATCTCTTGGAGTCCAAACTTTCATAAAGTGGTGATGTCTCAGTCATTCTGCACTTAAACTCTGTTCATTCCATACACTTTGTTTACAACATTACCAAACAGAGATTATTTTGTTGTTGTTGTTGCTTGAATCATGCTTCCTCTTTGCTACTGTATTTCTGTTTTAAGATTGACAAGTGTATGGTCTAAACTGTACCATATCAGTTACATTCTAGGATCCTCAGAAAAGAAAGCTCTTGCTGGTGAGGAACCTTTAACTCTTGAAAGTCGAGCTGTCTTGGAAGAGGTGCTACAAAGGGTAAGGTTTAACCTTATAGTATTGTTTGTTTAAATTACCTCTGTGAAAACTGAATATAGTTTCCTTAAATAGTTTCTACAGAAAAGCTTATTTCATCCAGATCAATTCTTCAGGCTTTAACCTATGCTGTAATACTTCATGCTACTCAAAAAATTCAGTATCTTTTCCTTCAATTTTAGTGGTAATTATGATCTGTTTATCAAGCACAGCATTAGATTCCTATTTATGTCTGTCAGTAATTAGAAATTTTGGTTTTAATTAGTTCTTATTCACTTCTCCAGATTTTTACTTAACTTTGCTTAAGTCATGTCTCTTCTGTCTTTCATGCAAACTGACTTAATGCTTCTGCTGTACCTTAGTGTTGAAATATTGCATAACAAAGTTGACATCTACTGAATGTTTTTCTCTACTGAAAACTTCTAACTGCAGTTAGGGAAGGTTGGGTCCAAACAGTGTAAAGAATGTGTGGATCTGGCACTTACCAAGGTTGGAGGCAATTACAGATTTGGAGAGCTCGTGTTAGAGATAAGCAAACTTTTAAATGGTGCAAATAGCAAGAATAGAATCAAATGGGGTTGGTGATGCAGTATCAAATTTGAGCACTTAACAGCATGGATGCTTGCTCTTGGTATTGTCAAGTTCTGTTTATAACCAAGTACCTTTCCCTGTTTGCTTTACAGGCAGACACTGTATTACAGGCTCTGGAAACAAAATTGACTGCTATTGAATCAAGTATGGTTTCTCTTTGTAATAAAGTTGGAAAGAAGTTTCATCCTGGAGGTTTAACTGCAGGAAAATGATGTAGGTGGAACTTGTCCTTGTCATGCTTTGGAATCTGTAGGAACATTGCAAAAGCTGTGCAAAGAACTGAAAGTCAGTGGTGGCTCATTCTGTGGTAGAACAACACAGAGTCCTCCTCACCACAGACAAGAAGTTCCTCTCTTTACTGTTAAGAGGATACTCCATAAAGCAAAACAAATTATTTTTTTATCAGTTTTCTGTAGACCCCCTGACCTATGTAAGTATATTTGTTTAAATTTTCATCTCTGAAAGCAAGGGTTGAATAACAGAGAGATCAGGAGAGAAATACCTTCTGAACTGGGTGGACTTCTTCCTATGCCAGTATAAAAAAATAATCCCTGTGATGGCTGGCAGAACAATAGACAATATTTTTCTTGTTTTCACTGCCTTTGCTTGATGTGTGCTTAGAGATGGGTGTGACACAATAACTGTATGGGGTGATTTGTTTAGGTTTTTGTTTTGTGGTGTTTTTGTTGTGGTGGGTTGTTTGTTTTTTGGGTTTTTTTGTTTTGGTTTTTTTTTTGTTTGTTTTGTTGGGGTTTTTGTTTGTTTGTTTGTTTTAAGGCTAAAAGGTAATGTGGAAGAAGGCTTTAAAAGCATTAAGTGAAATGGCTTTCCAAGCAGTGTTGAAGGTTTGTATGTTTTACAGCTTCAAGAGGAAGAAGGCTGGCAAAAGCACACTTTTAAGCAAAGCTTGTTGTATATTTGAGCTGAATTAAAAATGTTAATTAAGAACACTTGTTGGTATTTTTGCCGTTTTAATGCAGATATTTCAGTTGATTGCCTTTGATCTCAGTGTATTTAACTCTCAGGTTTTCTTATATAGTATGAGTATTCTAAGTAATTATTTTTTTCACAATAAAAGCAAGAAGTTGTAGTCTAAAGGAAGAACAATTTTGAAAAGGTGATTTTGTTATGCATCACTGCTTAATTTTACTACTGTGAATTTTTTCAATTTCGCCAAAAACCTAGAATAAATTTCCCACTGTTCTTCCCCATTGGTAGGCACTGTTTCTCTTGTAAAAGCCTCTCCCCTCAGCTTTTCTCTACTGCTTTGTTTGAAGTGTTACTCAAGTTTAACCTGTGGTGATGCAGATGATGATTCTTTCCTGTTCAGGTAACTAAAACATTGTTACTTGTATACCTGCCAGAAGAATTGTTAAAAGTGCTAATATTTTCAATCAAGTTATTTTTTATCAAATTAAATTGTCAGCCTCACCTCCATCCTTGCAAAGGTGATGGAACAGCTCCTTCTGGAGGCCATCTCTAACCACTTGAAAGAAAAGAAGGTTATCAGAAGTAGCCAACATGGATTTTCTAAGGGGAAATCATGCTTGACTAACTTGATATCCTTCTGTGAAGGGATGACCAAATGGGTAGGTGAGGGAAGAGCAGTGAATGTCATCCCTTGACTTCAGTAAAGCTTTTGACACTGTCTCCTGTAACATCCTCAAAACTCAAGTGTGGGACAGCTGACTGGACTGTGAGGTGGGTTGGTAACTGGCTCAACAACAGAGTTCAGTGTTATGATCCGTGGCACAGAGTCAAGTTGGAGGCCTGTGGGCAGTGGTGTTCCCCAGGGACCAGTACTTGGTCCAGTTTTGTTCAGTATCTTCATCAATGACCGGGATGAGGGGGGGAATGGACTGTATCCTCGGCAAGTTCACTGATGATACAGAGCTGGGAGGGGTGGCTGATACAGCAGGAGGCTGTGCTGCTATCCAACAAGAGCTGGACAGGCTGGAGAGCTGAGCAAAAGTCAACCTCATGAAGTTCAGTAAGAACAAGTGTAGAGTCCTGCACCTGGGGAGGAATAGCACCAACCAGCAGTACAGATTAGGGGACATTCTGCTTGAAAGCAACTTCATGGAGAAAGACCTTGGAGTCCTAGTGGACTCCCCATTGTGCCAACAATTGTGTCAACAATGTGCCCTTGTGGCCAAGAGGGCCAGTGATATCCTAGGGTACATCTGGAAGTGTCCAGCAGATCTATGGAGCTTCTCTGCACCCTCTAATCTGCCCTTGTGAGATCACCCCTGGAATACTATATCCAGTTTTGGGCTCCCTGGTTCAAGAGAGACAGAGATCTACTGGAGAGAATCCCAGTGCAGAGCTCTGAAGATGATTAGGGGACTTGAGCACATCTCCTGTGAAGAAAGGCTGGGAGAACTGGGGCTGTTTAGCCTTGAGAAAACAAGGCTAAGGAGGGGATCCTGTTAATGTATACAAATATCTGAGGGCTGTGTGTCCAGATGAGGCCAGTATCTTTTCAGTGTTGCCCAAGAACAGGACAAAAATTAATGAATTTATATTAGAAGACAGGAAGTTCCATCTCAACATGAGGAGAGATTTCTTCACTGTGAGGGTGAGGGAGCCTTGGCACAGGCTGCCCAGAGAGGTTGTGGAGTCTCCTTCTCTGGAGACTTTCAAAACCTGCCTGGGTGTGTTCCTGTGTGGCCTGCCCTAGGTGATCCTTCTTTGACAGGGGGGTTGGACTAGATCTCTAGAAATCCCTTCCAACCCCTAATATTCTATGGTTCTACGACTTCAGTGTATTTTTTAAGGCATTTTCTTAGTTTAAAGTTAGTTTTTTAGTTAAAAAAATAGGTTTTTGAATGCTCTTGAGTGACATGATAAACTCCATTCTGGATGTTTGAAGAGAACCATGAACTCTGACCTTTAATTGAAGGTTGGTTGATATCTTACATTATGTACAAAGCAGGCTGCATATATATTTGTTGGGAATGTTAACAGCTGATGGTTTGATAGGCCTACTTTGTCAGACAGCATGCTTTTTCTGGAAATATATTTCTATATATAAGTATTTTTTAACATGTGGATTTCTTTTTCTATTAAGGACAGTTGTGGGTGCGTGGACACAAGCCTCTAAGGATCTCTACAGATTGGTTTGTTTTTTTTTTTTTTTCAAAAAGGAGCATGTCTTCAATCTTAACCAAGATTGAGAAAAGACAGCATAATCTTTTGTATCTATATTCTAATAATTGCAGCAAAACACAAAGGTGCAAGGATAAACTTGCATGCTTTTCTGATGCTTCCCTATCCAAATTATTGGCCTGTTAGAGATGGGAGATTGCATCACCTGCTGCTTATGAACCTGGATATAATTTCTAGGTGGGTTCTTCTATTTTTTCAATTATATTATGAAATAATTGATGAAAAAGAAGCAGGTTTGCTGCCTCAAGCAACACCTGTAGCTTTAAAGATGTTCCTCAATTAAATATGGAGAGCAGCTAGCTGCTCAGAATGAGTTCCCTAAATAGATTCACCAGCTGAGTTCCTTCTGGTTCTCTGTGGGGAGATTTTAGCAATTGTCTCCTGTGTCTTATATATTGCTATTATGTGTAATGAAAGTAAAGTGTTTATGTGTAGCAAGTATTCAAAATAAATGGTTGCTTAGGGATTTCATATGCTTATATTAACTATCCCTCATCTCTAGTTATTGTGGGGAAAAATACCTGCAGAAGAATGAACTTGAAAAACATAATCCCATCAGTATGTCCCTGAGCTTATAGGCAGAGATAGAATCACAGAATGATTTGAGTTGGAAGGGACCTTAAAGATCACCCAGTTCCAACCCCCCCTGCATGGGCAGGGACACCTCCCATGGGACCAGGTTGCTCAAAGCCCCATCCAGCCTGGCCTTGAACACTGCCAGGGATGAGGAATCCACCACGTCCCTGGGCAACCTGTGCCAGTGTCTCACCACCCTCACACTATTTATTCTTAATGTCTAAATCTCTCCTCTTCCAGTAAAGCAATAACCCCTTGTCCTGCTGCTACATGCCCTTGTGAAAAGTCCCTCCTCAGCTTTGCTGTAGGCCCCTTCAGGTATGTTATCAGGTATGTTATCTGTCTCCCTGGAGCCTTCTCCAGGCTCAACAATCCCAATTTTCTTAGCCTGTCCTCACGGGCAAGGTGCTCCAGCCTTCTGATCACCTTTGTGGCTCTCTAGACTTGCTCCAACAGCTCCATGTCCTTCCTGTGTTGGGGGCCTCAGAACTGGATGCGTTACTCTCCTCCTTCAGGAGAATTACCTCCTTCGACCTGCTGGCCATACTTCTTTTAATGCAGCCCAGGATACAGATAGCTTTCTGGGTTTCAAGTGCACATTGCTGGCTCATATTGAGCTTCTCCCCAACCAACACCCCCAAGTCCTTCTCAGAGCTGTACTCAATCCATTTTCTGCTCTGTATTTGTGCTTGGGATTGCCCCGGTCCATATGCAGGACCTTGCACTTAACTTTGCCTACAAAGAACCTGGATTAGAGAATGTGTTCCTGCAGTGGAACATACACGGGTTGTACATTTTAAAACTGCATGTTAAATAACCACTTTTCTCCTTGGTTTAGTGTTAAGGCTTTCTGTATCTTTCATCTATTGAATGCCTGCATTTGGCCTCAGTGTATATTTAGAAAAGTGTCTCTTAGCGTATTGTAGGTGGGAGCTTGAGTACATTAACACAACAGAATCCCTTAAAATAGCATTTTAACACTCAAGGATTGCCAGCTGCTGCCTTGCTAAGGTGTACATTGAACAGTCTAATTTTAGAATAAATGTCATGGATAGAGATACACATCTGCAAGGGGGAGTGTGTGTATTTGGGTATGCATACCAAATGCAATTTTTTCAGCTGGAGAAAGCTGAAATAATAATTTTTGTTTTGTGTTTTTTTTTTTTTTTTTTTACTGTGATGTTCAGTTAGGAGCTAATACCTGGAGTTAACTGGGCTGAAGGCAATAGAACAGACTTTTCCTGTTTAAATGTATGAAGTGTATTGTGATACAGGTGAACAATTTTTAAGGCCAAACATTAATGAAAATTTGTAATTGTTTCTTAACCAAATGTAGTATCAAAGTTTTAGTGTGCTAGCAGGATGTACAGTATAGTAATATGTAAAAGTTATTGCCCCTTCCATAATAAGCAGTACCCATTACTGGGCTGGCAATTCCTTCTACACCCAGTTTCTCAGTTTCTATCCTCGAATGCAGGATAAATAGGAAGTTTAATTCTTCTTTGAGGGAATCTGCATGCTCTATAGTGCCCTTCCTTACACTTGTCCTAAGCAATTTGTGCATTATGCACTGTGAGGGGGAAAAATGCCACTTTGTTTGATGAGTTCTTTAACTTTGTATGCAGTTAAATATGGCAGGGATTCAGTTCAAGTACTTTGTAACTCACTCTAATTGTGCCCTTGAGAGAGAGAAAAAGTGGTATAATATAAAATGCGTGTCTTCAGAGCATTAAAATTAAGGTTTCAGTATCACCTGATTCAAACTTTAAAACACTTTGCAGTAACCTGAAAACCACCCCAAAACACTGGTAAGAATAATAAGCAGAACCTTGCACATATATAACCCGTTAGTAGGGAAGGAAAGAGGATGGGAAAGAAAACCTATTCTACACAAGGAGAGTATTTAAGGACAGATAATGTTGTGCGTGTTCTCTGTAGCCTATTAATAAATATACCAAGGAACTGTCGATTGAAGAAAAGTGGCAGACATGCAAAAGCTTTTATAAGATCTGTATATGCTTAGAAAAGATGAAAATTGGCAATTAGATGACACTGGAACTTTTATAAGCTGTTTGTGAAGGGGGGGATAGGGAACAGGCATCTAAACTCTATTTCAGTCCTAGTGTTCCTCTTCTGACTATAGAGTACTGTTTGCCTAAATGTCAACATGTCTGAAATACTGGTTGTATTCATAGAATCATAGAATGGTTTGGGTGGGAAGCGACCTTAAAGATCATCTAGTTTTGGCCATCCTGTGTGGTCAGGGACACCTCTCACTAGGGCAGGATTCTCAAAGCCCCATCCAACCTGGCTTTGAACACTGCCAGGGAGCCACAACCTCCCTGTGCCTGTGTCTCACTACCCTCACAGTGAAGAATCTCTTCCTAATGTCTAATCTAAATCTAATCTAATCTTCCTTTTCCAGTTTAAAGCCATTCCCTGTTGTCCAATTACTACATGCCTTTATAAATAATTCTATAACTAGCTTAAACACACCCAACCCTGTGTCTTTACTCACAGGTAATGCTGACAGGAACCTTTTCATCCAGCAGCTGCTGACATCCTGGCTATGGTTAAAGGAAAGTGTTTCTTCCTGGTTGAAAAAGCAATGAGTTGTTTCTTTTCTTACAATTTTTGTCAGTCCTGGCATATGTATCTGTACTTGAATGCTGTCCTAGACTTATCTTTGCCAGAAATGCTTATTGGCCAAAGCTTCCATTAACTGTGTTGTAAAATAGCAGCACATCAGCTTTGACAATAACTCTGTGAATGGCATCTGCTGAGAAGGTAAGTATGAGCTATGCTTCAGCTTGTGGGTGGGCAAGTTCTAGTCTGCAGTGGTCCTTAGGCTTCTCAAGGCTGGGGAGAGCTGTTGCATCACAGTAGTGTTAACCATGTATGAATTAACCATTGATGAATGGGCTGTAAATAATTTAACAAGCATTGACTTGTCTATAGAAGCCTAGGAAATCTGAGGAAACCAATGTGACAACAATCTCTGGTTTTAGCACAAGGAAGGGGAGTGTTGAACAGGTATGGTTTGCAAGCTCCATGCTGAGTTTGGCATCTGGTGGCCTTCCCAGGTGTCTTTATCTTTGCTACAGGTGACGTTGTCATCTGCTGCTGAGGTCGGGCTTTCAAAGTTGCAAAGGTGACTCCATGAGGTCACAGAGCTGCTGGTTGATTTTTTTCTTTTTTAATTCTGATTACACCAGAATTTCAGGTTAGGCTAAGATTCATAGGTTAGGTAGAGATTCCTTTTGTTAGTTTACCAAAATTAGCACTGAAACAGAAGCTGGACATACCTTTCAGGGAATGTGTCCCAAATGTGCCACGTTCTTTACTGAGTATGGTAGTGCTTGGCTGATCCATATGATAATTATAAGTCTTGCTTTCGGGAGAGGTCTAAAAGGTGAGGGTCTCAAAACTCTCCTGGCTGTTGTTGAACTTTTGCATTGGCAATAAAGCAGTAGAGGTAATGAGTGGGAAAGGAGCAAAACTTAATGTTCTTGTCTGGATGTAATTTCTGCTCTAAAAAGTGGCTTGGAAAAAGGGTAGGGAACAGTTAGGTGTGCACTGAATGGCAAGATGCAGTAGAGCAGAGGTCCAGCAGATAGCACTAGCAGTGGACTGAAAACAGTAGTAGCTGTTAAGCTTACAGCACCATGGATACAGCTGGGGATTCCTGGAAAAAGGCCAACCAAGCAAGATGGCTGAAAAGACCAAAGGAAGGGGAAGGGAAGAGGAAAAGAGTGCGAGTGCTGCAAAAAAGCAGCTGCTTCAGGTAGGACACATCTTACTTGGAGAAGGGAACTGCGGGCTGAGATGAAGGTGGAGACACTGTTATGATTATATTCTGAATTTATATGAATATATGTGAATATATATGGCTACATTCTCATGAGAAAGGAGAACATTCCTTGACTAAGGTTGCTAGGTCAGGAGGTTAGGGTCCCCATGTCCTCCATAGACAGGGAAAGTGGTTTCTTCCTAGACTGCAGGTGGTCTTGTTTAGAGACTGAGATAGATGCAAAAAGTGAAATGAATTGTCTGGTAGGTACCCCTCCCTCCTTGGGGTCCACTAATGCCCTGTAGTTTATCTATTTCAAATCTGAGAATCCACTAGCTGGAAAAAAATGCCTCCATCAATGTCTCTTTCCCTTCCTTTTTAGCTGGCAGGATAGGGAAAAGCTGAAAAAGAGTCTGGAGCTGAAGGAACAGAATGTAAAGAAGAGAAAACTGGCGTATAATACCCTGACAGGAAAGCATGGTACTGTGGGAGTAAGCATGAAGAAAATAGATGTGTGATTCCTAAAGGAGCAAAGCACCTAAATTGGTTTAGTTCCAGAGATATCTGGAACATCAGATTCTTTTAGGCCTTGTGTGCACAGGAAAACTGACACAGCTACTGGAGAATAAACCACCACAGCAGATTGTTTCTGGAATAAAATAGCTTTTATTATCACAAAATATGTCTGTGTGGGGGCACACATGCCACCAGACCAGGCATTGTAGTGAAGGTATATGTCAAGTCTCTATCTGAACAAGGCAGCTGATCCTTTGAAAACCAGTCTCACAAGTCTTCAGGGCAGGAAAGGGTTGCAGAAAATATATTCCATAATTGGAAAGACACAGTCAATGAATATTCTCAGTGAAAAAGTAACAGGAATAAAATAGCAAGAGCTGAGTATGCATAGATTTTCCCCCGCCCCCAATAGCCATATCATCTACAAGGACTGATAATATTACACTTGGAATGAACATTTGGCTCCACTTCTATGGAGCAAAGAATTGCTATGTGACTTTAGTGTAATTAATTGCTTTAGCAAATTAGTTAAAATAGCAAGCAGCTATTATTAATCTAATTACAATGGTATCAGCACATACTGTCCAAACTTTCCAGTTACTGCTAATTCCTATAAATAATACAATTAAAACAGCTATATTGATTTTCTACCATCTTTTCCTCTTCCCTGTTATGATGTCCACCTGTGTGCCTGTGGTCCCTGGTGGGGGCTCTTTTTTTTTTTCCCCTCAGATGGGCTGGTGCAGGTATTTCTCTGTCCAGATTCTTGATCAGGTGACATACAGGTGTTGGTAGCAGGGGTTTCTTGAGACAGCTTGGTCCTACTCCTGCACATTTCCAAGCAGCTGACTGCTAACACATCTTTGTGATTGGTTTATCAGGTTAGTAACATAATGTTAACAGGCTAGCATGAACATATATGGTATACTGCTTTGGGGAAATAATTGGGGTTATGCAAAACTTATCTAAAGCTGAAAGCAAATTAAGCAAACTGCTCAACAGTTCTGCCGCTGTGGTGAAACCCAATTAGGCTGCAGTCAAGTGACTATTGATTATAGCTGTATCATATTGATTATAGCTGTATCAGCTCATTGCCAAGCAGTTCAATACTAGACAAGCCTCAGCAATGTTTCTCAAACCCTCAAGCCTTTTATCATCACATGAATACAAGGGCTGTGGCCTGCTGACAGCAATGGTGATGCTGTTTTGGCTGTGCTATAGGGCTGCTACAGAAGCATGGCTCACTTCTGCAATGCCAGGTAGAATGACACCATCCTGACATTTCTTTCTGAATCTGTCCCATGGCTTCCCACCATGAGGCCAGAGGAGTGGTGTGTCATCATCAGTTTGAAAATGAGCACTGAAACACAACTGTGTTTTAAATTAACAAGAACTCCAGGCTCAACCAAGTCACCCAGGAGACCAGACCTGGGTAATTTTATACTATAAGGCTTTGTGTTTACTTCTAGGACAAAAGCATTGGGGACATAAATCAGAAAAGATCAGTCTTGTTTTCACTCTCTACTGGTGTGAAAGCTGCATTTCCTCCTATGGGCTAGTGCTTGTGTTAGGATGACAGAGAGGATTTGTTTTAAAGCTTTTGTAAACTGAGAAAATACTCTTCCCAAATCTTTCTGTACAGCAGAAGGTTCAAACAATAAGGAATTAAAAGCCCCAAATGCATTTGGCTTTTATGACTTGTGCTTAACTATGCTAGGCATATGTGATGTTATGTTACTCTACATTACATGAATCCACTCTGTTGTTAGAACCACTTTGCTTTAAACGTTTCAAAACAGTTGTTTTCTGTGCAGTTTTCTTCTCTGGTAACACTTTGCTATGGGAGGGTCAGGCACAGATGTGTTTCTCATGGTGTTTCAGAATCAAATAGTGGACACTAGAGGAGGCTGCTCCTGCACTAGGTATAGGGAGTGCTGTTCCTGGAAGGGACATGTTCCATGCCCCTGCTTGATGTCCACGGTGTGAGGGGGGTGGTGATACTGAAGAGGGCAGGAGAATGTCGTTAAGGATAGCAAAATTTGCTTTTTTTCATTAGCAATGCCAATTGGTTCTTTCATTCAACAATTCCAACTGTTCAGCTTATTCAGAGAACAGATGTTTAAATGTTGCCTGTCAGTTCATCCCTGAGAAGCAGAGGTCTATTAATGCAGCGACCCTCAGTGCAGCAGCACAGGAGGGCAGTATTTTGGACCACAAGCCAGGAAAAAATCCTACTGGAAGTGAAGCGTATGATTTTTAATGGAATCATTAAGGCAACTCCTCTGTACGGATGTGCTCCAATAGAGAATCCTCATGGCTGGAAATCTAAAAGATAGGTATTTTCAGAGCTGGCTGTGGGTTTGTGTGGGGGGGCCCTGGGTTGCAGCTGTGTGGGTGGCATGGGTCAGAGCAGCCCCCAAGGAAGGGTGGGGCTTGCAGCAAGGACTCACTCCAGCTGGCAGGGCTTGTGTTTGGGAAGTCATCCCCAGGACCCAGCCTGGTAAAGCTTTTTCTCCTGGGCCCCAGTTTGAAATCAGAAATAAACAAGAGCAGCAATAACAACAATAACCAAAAAACCCGAGGATGAAAGCTGTGTTCAAAGTATCCATCTTCAGGCATCCAAATGGAAGGTGTGACTTTCAAGCTGCTGGCAACCTCCCAAACGCAATATAAGGAGCTGAAACCTGCTTTAGGCTCAGGTGCTCTGGTACTTGCAAAAAAAAACAAACAAACAAACAAACAAACAAAAAAAAAACCAAAAAAAAAAAACCAAAACAAAACACAAAACCAAAACAAAAAAGAAAGCATCATTTAAACAGCCTCCTGGGAGCTGAACTTTAGGCAGCCCTTCTATTTATTTAAATCTGGACCCAAACGACTTGTTAATATGTAGTTGCCAGGCTGCTATGCATTTAATTTCTTTGCTCGCTTTTCAGCAGAGGACCACGGGCTCCCGAAGCTCTCCGCGGGGACTGTGTCCCCTTCCCCGGCACCTGCGGTCCTTCCACGCTTCCCTGGTGAGGCCGGGAGAGGGCACATCTCCATAAGGGATTTCACTGCTGCTCAGCAGGGACAATTAGGATTTTACTCGCCAGCTCATTCTGCTCACTCAGGACTTGGGTTTTTCCCTACGCGGTGCTGCGGGTTTTTAGCCTTGCTTTCTTCACCCAGTTGCTCTTCAAGATGATTTTGCAGCCTAGCTGGAGACTGCCAGCTGCCCTGCTTTGTTACTTGGGAGTAAGAAGCATAGACTGGTTGAATACATAGCATTTAGACTCAAAACTGTTAAGACAGAGCTACAAAAGAGTCTGTAGGACTCTCATCTGTTACTTCCCTGGGGGTTCCTTGGGGAGGATGTGCTATTATTCGTGTGATGTTTGCTATGAAAAAAACCCTCAAACCTGAACAAGACAGATTTTTCTAATCTTGAGAGGAGATTGGGGCTCACATCTGTCTTTTGTTTTTGATACATGAGATGTTACAGAAGCAATGAAATGTAGCAAGAATTCGTTTAATCCATACTGAGGAGCAAATTTCCATGATTTGACAGAAACTAAAGCCATTTGTCTCATTTTTTACAAAGCAAAGCAAGGTAAGGTTGAATACATGAAAACTTGCCTATTTAAGGGTTTTATAAATAGACCATAATCTATTTTTCAGTGTCTCTGTGATGCTCTGGAAGAGGAGCTCAAAGCCTGACTTTAGAAAGGCAAACTGCACACCATTAACCACTGGCTAATTAGCACTACTGACATATCTCAGTTCCTAAAAGAACCAAAGCATCTACCCACTGAAAATGTATTATAAAACATTCTGAGACAGAGTGATTTTATGCAGTGATTCCTATATGGGTAACAATAGGCACTAAATTGTTCACACTTCAACTGGTTTCTGCAATTTTTTTCCTAATAAAAATTTTCTGCATCCACTTTTGTTCTGTGAGTAACATGTATCTAGAGAAGTACACTGGAATTAAGCTGAACACCTGAAAACTGATGGTTTCTCTGAAGCTACTGCTGCTTTTTAATGGCTGTTCTTTAAGCCTTGCAGAAGCAAAGCTCTGCATTATATCAGGCCAGCAGGACTTTTCTGAAAGCAGCTGATGAGAAAGAAGGGTTGTGCTTACAAAGGTTCATATTTGAGCAGGAATTAACAAGGCTTGGAAGCACTTTGCAAACACACGAGCTCTTCCTGGTTACTGCTATCAGAAGAAGTCTTTTGTTAAAGTGTCTCCTCCCTAACCCCAATAAATACAGAGCACTGAGCTGGCTTAGCCATGAAAGTCCCCATTCATAATGCTGCTGTTAAATTTCAAGCTGCTTATTTTATCTAGCCTGGTGTCTCATTTGCCTCCTTGCTTGATTACTAACCCACCCCCTTAGGCACAGTAAAATTTGTTGGAAAAAAAAGTTGGAGCCAGGACTCGGGGACAAAAATTGCAAACTAGGTTTCTTATTTGGTTGGGGGTTTGACTGCAATGCTAGTTAGTTAGTCCTAAAAGCTTTACTCAGCAGAAATAAGCCATACTGACTAGCCCACCAAAAGGTGTTTGGACCAGATTCCTTTCAGGGCACTTTTCCCTGGCAAAACATTGGTCAGTCGGTTTTAAACTAGTAATTGTCTTTATTAGCTATCTGGAGCTGAAAAAACCCTAAATGGTTATTTGGTGATAGAGAGTCCTGTCCTGGTTTGGGTCAGGATAGAACTAATAGTCTATCTGGTAATTTTGGTTTCAGCTAAGTCTCTTCTAAGTAGCTGCACTTGCTGAAATTAACAGCAAATTTCACAGCCAGTGACTGCTTCTTGGACTGATAATGCTCGATGTTTATAGCTCTGGCTAGAAAATGGTCTGTGGAACCAATGCCACTGCTCAGTTCTGAGGAACATCTTATGCTCCAGAAAGAGAAGGGGAGTAAAGAGGTCACATCTGCAGCCCTCCTTTAGGGAGGAATGAACAAGACAGGTGACTAAAATTAATCAAACTGGGTATTCCATGCTAAATGCATCACACTCAGTATAAATTTGAGGGATCACAAAGGTCAAGCCCCTTCCTTCCTTCTTCTTTTCCTTCATCCATGGCTGGTATCCTGGGAAAATTCTGTCCTTTTGTTTGCCTGTAGTCCTGATCTGTGCAATCCTGAATCTGTGTATTCCTTCCTCCAGCTCACAACTGCTCCTGCAACTTCTCCAGGGCTGCTCTACAGCCTTAGTGCTAATGTGAGCCTTACTGGGGGGGGAAGGAGGAGGAATGTGATATTAGTTTTGTGTATATTTGTATATATTTAATATTTTTTCCTTTTTTATCATTTCTGTTTCATAAAAACTGTGTAGTTTAGTTTCCAGCCCATAAGTCCCTCTCCCTTATTCTCTCTCCTTTTTTTATCCAGGGATAGTATCTGTCATTCAGTTAATTGCTGTCCCAGCATTAAAACATGACAGCTCCTCACCAGCTTCCTCAAAGCTCCCGTGGTAAGGCTGGTGGGTCACTGAGAAGGAAAGCACATGGATGTGTGCACTGCAGGAGACTGTCAGTCCTTACAGTCTGAGCAGCAGATCCACCTGCTGCCCCATCTTACTCACTGCTCACCCTGTGCCCGTATCCCACAGACACAGAACCCATGTGTCAGAGGTTGGGTACCACTGCTGCCCCAAGGCAAACAAGGGATGAGCCCCCTCCTGGGAGTTTCCATCTCTCAATGGCACCTGATCCTGTCACTGCCCTGCACTTTGCACCTGATTCTCATGGCCCACAACACCAGAGCAGACATCAACACAAGGAGCCTTGCGTGGTCACAAATGTCCCCTGCAGGGGAATCCAAGCAGGACTTGTAGCTCTTAGTAAAGGAGGTCCTTCTCTCTCCCCAAAAATCAGTGGTGCGAGACTGCTGCAGCATTGGTGGTGATCTCATTTGTTCGGTCCCTGCTCCATCAGGGAGCTGCTGTTGTGCTCTTCCCCTGTCTGGCTGATTTTTCTGCTCACACACTTGCTTACATGGCACTGAATTCAAAACAGAAAATTAGGCAGTGTCATATGGTTGCAGCTCTGGCTGTGCTGCCCCTGACACTTTGCTCCTCCATGTGGGGACAGCCTCCAGGCCAAAATTTGACTCTGAGTCCCAGCCAGAGATTATAACACACTGGAATTTGTCGTGCATGGTGCTATGGCACTCATCTCCATGCTGGCACCCCATCCACAGGATGTCAGCCCCAGCTGCGAGGGATCAAGAAGATCAGAACCACTGCTCACTTGTTTGAAAGTCTCCTGTTGTAGAAGCAAAGCTCCTACCACATGGCCTGGCAGCTCACAGCTCATCCCTTTGCCCACTCTGCACCCCTCATGCTTGTGTTCTGCTCACAACAGACTTTGCAAAGGCTCTTTTGAGCACAGAGGAGTCTGGAAAAACCATGGCAGTGACAAGCTGAAGTCACATCCCAAAAGAGCAGGCACTAGGAGCTGCTTGGAGCAGTGAGAGTGCTTCAGATGGCCCACAGTCCTTCCTCACCTCACTGAGCCTTTTCTGATGCCACCAGGGTCTTTGCTGAATCTGTGGTCTCCAGCTGTGAAGCTCTGTTGTCAGATCAGATCAGGATGACTGGATTGCTGATGGCACTTACTGGCTCTGTATTAGGCACAAGAAACCATCTCTTCCTTAAACTAAGATGGATGGTGCAACTGAATGCAGGAGTGTACATGGGGAATCACCACCGAAACTATAAAATTCAATCTGAAATTAATCTTTTTATAGAAATTGGTTTTCTACAAATTATCGTTTTTGTTCTCTCTTCTGCCCTGTAGCAGTTGCTTAGGTATAAAACTTGAACTGTATGTGTGTGTATCCTGTGTTCCTTTACAAAAAATGGTTAGATTTTTTTTCTTGACTAGATTTTTACCTACTGTTATTAATTTCCAGTGAAAACTAGGATATTTAAATGCCTCATATTTACATGGTCAGATGGTGTCAGGCTTGGTCAGGCCTTAAGAGAATATTTTTAAAAAAAGAAAAAAGAAAGAGTGACCTTCAGGAGTAAAAAAATCATATCCATTGGCCAGTCACAAGCCTGACCAGATGTCAAATCATAATACTGTTGTGGCAGGGTAAAGGCAGATTGCCACTCTGGAGCTTGACTCCTATTGTAACTCCCTCTTCCCATAGCTGGGACATTAGGGATGGACCAGGCCTTCCCTCTGCTATCCAGGTGTTTTGTGGGCCCTCGGTGACCAGGTGAGTATAGACATCCTGCTATCAAGACCTGTGGCCTCAGACCCCTGTCACCACCATCACTCCTGTCTGGGGACTGCCTCTGTCCCTTATCAAAGTCCACATCAAGTTTGGGATGCTGGATGTGCTTCTGCCTAGAACTACTTAACACAGATCCAGCTCTTCCCTAGCTTCATCACCATGAGGGTGTTCCTGTGCTGCCTTCTACCCACCTGTGGACTGTTTGCCTTGATGCTGCACTAGTCCAGACCTCATGCACACCCACTGGGAAACCCCTTGGATGTGTGGTGGTGGAGGGTGGGCATTTCCAATGAGTGTGTTTCCTCAACCATATCTCTGATGCTAAGAACCCCAGTCTCCTGCCAGGACCAGCTGTGGTCACAGTGTCTGCAGGAGCTGTCTTCCTGCAGGGTGCCATCTGCCAAGGTGCCCAGAGCCATCCTGGTGCTTCCTGGGTGACATCTGCTGAAGATCAGAGGTCTGGCACAGTTGCAGAATAGCTGCAAGGTTTACAACATACCCCAGTCACATCGACCTCTGTGTTACTCTGCCCTTGCAGAGGGATCCTGTCCCAAACAAATCTGGCACCTACAGGGGTAAAACACAGCTTCTAGCAGAAGGTTACATCAGGCTGAGAGGAAAAGCCCTTGAGTCAGCAGAGAACAGGTCTACAGGTCCTCCTACAATTCCAGGCTAACATGGGGCTGTCATTCAGATTAGGCAGATCCATTTCCACACTGGCAGGAGGAAATGCCACTTTAGAGGTTTATTAAACAACACGGTGCTTGGAAATTTGATCAGAAAGCACAGAAAGATAGCACCCTGAAGGGACACAGAACAGAGTTGTCCAATGCCCCAGAGAGCAGTATTAATGAGGCCTAGGTGGGGTTGTTATCTAATCCAGATAGCTCAGAATAAAGAACCCAAATAGTCTAAATGCCAGAAAAGAACCCCATACCGTTTCCCAGAATATTTTTGTACATCTTGGTCATTCAGCTAAACAAGCAGCTGCCACCACACAGGCCTGGAGATACTGAATCTTCAGGAGTTGGTAAATGACCCATTGCCAGCTGGATCCCATGGAACCAGAGCTTTAACTTCAGCATCTCACCATGAAATGGCATGGAGATAGCACTGGCTCAGTTGTCCATCATGCTTTTCCTGATGGTGATATTTTATTCACTGTTAATTCAAAAGATATTTCCTAGTTTCTGCTTCCTCCTTAATTTCTCAGGTATTCTTCAGGATATTTGCAGTAGGAACCCTAGTAACTCTTAAATTCCTGCCTGCTTTGCCCTTAGGAGAATTATCTGTCTGTTCTGGTAACATATGCCAGGTTTCTTGGGGGGAAGATCACATTCTTCTCCTTATATATTGGTTTTGATTTTTTTCTTATGAATTTTATCTTTGAAAACAGAGACAACACCATGGTCAGTAAAGTTCTTTGCATAGTTTGGGAGCCCACCCCCTACAGCTGGCTGCTGCATCTGGAGAAAGGAGAACTGAAGTCGGTGTCATTTTCTAAGAAGCTTCTGATCTCTGGGGACTGATAACAGAGCTTGTCTTGCCCTGTACTGGCTAAGGAGGTTGTACCACAGCTTTGTGTGTTTTTCTTGTATATAATACCACTGTATTGTTTAGAATGACTTTTTGCAAGCTCGTGCCTATATTTTTTTTTGCAGTCATGCACGTTTCTCACCATCCTTCCTCTCCCCTACCCCCTTTCATGTGCTACAGCTCTCCGGTTGGCTGTCACTGAAGCTCACGAAAATGAAATGCTGAGTCTGGCTGGGACATCTTGAAGCTACCTTACCACAGATTATTACATTGACACTGAACAAAATACACACCTGGATGGAGTCACTACCTGAAAAAAAGTACTTTCAGAAAGAAGTTACATGAGTGGTTCAAATACCATCCAGATTCTGGTGAAGTCTATTATTTTCATCCTGGATTTCTGTCTTGCAAAAATCATATTCACAATAGAAAGAAGAAGCCAACTCAAATTATTATTTAATAAAGACTTAAGAAATACTCTCCCCTAAAGACAGTAGGCTTCCTGCATGTTTAAAGCTATTGCAATTTTACTGAAGGGCAAAATCACTAAAGTGTTGAGTGGGTCATTAAAACTCACAGGATGTTTGGAAGGTCTTCAGAGGTTTGTGCTCCTGCAGTGGAGATGTCATCTGCCTTGATTTGCATTAACAATAAGGCCTTTAATAAATGTGCCTCTTACGTGCTGCCTTTGTAATGCTCCCAAGTCCTTGGGAGCTTCAGTTTGAGGGGAATCAGTCTGTCCATACAGCAACAGTGCTGGTTCACACCAGCCAGCCAAGGGCCTGGCTCCATTAAAGCAGGCAAGAATATTTGCCTCTTATTTTAACACGAAAAGTATCAAGTAACGTAAGCAAAACCTGCTTTCAAGTCTCAGGATTTTATATTGGAAAAGTGATTTTCAGATATCAAGGATGGCATTTTCCTGTGGGGGTGGAGAAGAGTTCATCTTTCATTCCCTCATTTCTTTATCTATCTCTTATTTCTAAATGAAGAAGTTCTAAGTCATACTTCAGTCACAGAGCACAAGATGGAAGTAGTACCTATCTGCACTCTGTTTTCTCACGAGAAGCCTTTTGGATGGGTGGAAAGGATATGCAGAAGGAACAGGGGGCAAATTGGGTGTGACTACCAGCTCTCTTCTTCCATGGATTCCAAAAGAAAGGGAAAGGAAAGAAAGAACAGAAGA
Source organism: Heliangelus exortis (assembly GCF_036169615.1). Taxonomy (NCBI): domain Eukaryota; kingdom Metazoa; phylum Chordata; class Aves; order Apodiformes; family Trochilidae; genus Heliangelus; species Heliangelus exortis. Next base: position 92,268,060 of record NC_092422.1, read on the forward strand.
GTTTTGTGAGAAAGATTTCATCCAAAACCATGCACAGCTTGGCTTAAGGCTTGCAAAAGGGTTCAAGAATTGCATGCAAACCTGGGTTCTTCTTGCACTACTGGTTTGGCTTGTTTCTTTCTAGAGAGCCTAGTGGAGCCTCCATGGAAAAAGGGGAAACCCTGCCCTGTTCACTGTCCCCATCACTTGTGCTCTCTCTTTTGGTGAAGCTGCCTCTGCCTGACAGAGAAAATAGTGGTAGAGAAGCACCCCTGGCTGGCATGTCTGGGAGGCTGCTTTTAAGCTGTTCTTGTGCCTTTCAGTCATTTATGATGAGGATGGGAAAGAAGTTGAAATGTGTGGAGGTACTAAATGGAGAGAAATCTCACACATACCTGTTGGTGTGCTTAGTTATCTGCAAGTGACCTAGTCACAAGCACACTGCAAAAGATGGGCAATCTGCAAAGTACCAAAATTCTCAAATATCCTATGTGAAACTTGAATAAAACCTATCTGATTTTCAACAGTGCATTCATTTACTTCTCTCTGCTTTACTGTGTTTAGGTTGACCTGTGCCTTTTGCTCAGTTTAACAGTCTCATTGTTATTATTCTGGAGACTTCGGTCAGTGCTGCTTGAGGTGTCAGCTCTGAAACTTTCCTCCTGCTTCCATTGAAATAGTGGGAATATTGCCAGTGGTGGCAAGGGGAAGGAAGATCAAACACTGAGTCTTTTTCTGAAATGAAAATGCTTACTGATTCAACCATTTCATACACACTGGTTTCTAGCACAGCTGAAACTCCCTTCCTTCCTTCCTGGAGAAAAAGAAATCAGAGTTGCCATTAGATGTATTGGACATAAATTGGCATCTCACAGCAAAATAGTTGTTTGCTGTCTTTCTCCTTTTTGTGGTAAGAAATCTTGCAGAATTATACTAAAGCCTAGGAGCCCAAGGAAATGTGCAACACGCTGCCTTGTGTCAGTCAGCAGGGAGATCACTGCAATCTGTCTTTCCCTCTGGGACTTTTTGTATATCACAGCCATCATGTTTTATCAGGCTGCTGGAATTTCTCCAAGCTGCAGGAAAGATGTCCTCTCTTGGATGTTGTTTTTTTTTCAGCAGAAGGGATCGCATTCAAAACATATAAGTTTCACTGTCTGCTCCCTGAGGTTAGCTCCCTGTCAGAAGGGAACAAAAAGGCAATTTCCTTCCAGGCTACTTGATATTTGTCTGCAGCAAATATCCCCAGTGCCTCCCTCTGGAAGTATAACAAGTAAGGAGTCGTTGCTTCATGGGGAGATCCCTCACCAAGTGCCAGAGCAGTGAGCAGGAAAACTGATGGCACTGCTTCCTCACATGGCTTTGAGTCTCCCAAAAACTGACATTTGAATGTGTTTCACATGCACTGTGCCAGTCCTCACGTGTGATTTACTTGGTTTTTCACACACAGTGATAGGATTGCCTCTCTGCCTGTTGGTTAGTCTCTCCCTGCAGTAACTTCTGATGGGCATTCCAGCCAAGTTTCAGAAAGGGTTACGAGTCTCCAAGGTAACTGAGGACTAGAAGCTTTGTGAAATTCAGCAGTGCAGTGAGGAAGTGATATCCAGTGTCCTACTAAGGGAAAAGTGGTCAGAATTAAATCATTATACATTCTGGACTCATACAGCCCCAGAGGAGCTGCAGTACATGACAGCTCTCTGGTATGGGTGTAATGGGGACACGGAGCAGCTGGAGCTACCGTGGTGACTGCAAAGGGAGTGGGGATCAGGGACAACCTTCCATAAGAAATCCTGTAGCTTTTACACTGTTTGTTTGGGGGTGTGATTGGTGTCCTAACATCTAAATGATTACTGTGGCTACACGTGCTTCTCATTGTCTTGGGGATGGGGCATAATAAGAAATTATGTCTTTGGCAGTTTGGTTTAGATGCTGTCCAGCTTCTTCTTTTAGATGTTAGGGCACAATGTTCCTATGCAGCTTTATGGCTCCAGTGGTGTTTTTCAGACTCAGCATTCTGATAATAACACTTATTCTTTTGCTCCTTTGTCCTTCAGAGGTTTTCAACTCTGTTGCAAAGGCAGGGAAAAGCATGCCAAAAATTAGGAACCAAAGATGCTTTTCCACATGCCAGAGAAGTACTGTAAGACCAACATGTTGCAAGCAGAAGGGAACAGCAGCCTGAGCAAGCCAATTTCTCTGATTGCTCTTGGTAAAATCAAGGAACACTTTGCAGTTTACTTTGCTGGAGTCAGTACACAGTCCTTGACACTGAGGAAGAGACTGCAGTTTGGGTGTATCTTCAAGGCAGACAAGGCCTGGAGGCAGCTGTGCTCACTGCTCCACCATCTCCCCTCAAGTGCCAGCTAAGGCAGTAAGTGGCCTTGGATTTCAGGAAAAACAGGACCAAAACAGTATTACATGAGGCTTGACCAATGCAGATGCATAGATATTTCAACAACTTCCTTAAGGAAAGAACCCATGTCTCATTGGGTGATGAACCCCCTGAGAAAGTCAGTCTGTAGGTAACTTCTCATGGTCACTGAGTGTGGTGTTCCATATGCAGACAGTGCTGTAACAGCTGAAAAGGAATTCTCCGTTCTCCTCTGTTCAAGCCCAAAGCTTTTTGTGTAGTGTATCACATCACTCGTTGGTGTGGCAAGGTACTCTGAAGATGTCTTCTATAAATCAAGCTGATGCTGTGACTGTATTTTCTGATACCATCTTGGTTTTCATATAAAGGAAATAGGTAATTTTGTGTTAAAAAAAAAAAAAAAAAAGAATCAGCCACTCAAGCTCTAGAAATTTCCTTCAAGCAGAACTTCCTTTCATTTCCTTTTCAGACTCCTGGATCTGTAGTTCTGTAGTTGCACAGCCTTGGGTAATGCAAGCTGGGCCTCTTCACAAAGATCAGTTATACCCCTTGAAAGGGGAGTAGACAGAAACCATAATCAGTTTTAAAGTTTCCTATCTGTCTTTCTGAAATGGTGAGGCTCCCCTTAGCTGCAGCAGCTGGTTTAATCAATAAGCTAAATAAACAATATTCATCTGGAAAGAGTTAGCAGCCCCAAAAAGCAGAGGTGAGTGAAGAGCTTTGCATTTAGTGCTTCTCAAGTGTTCAGCTGAGACCTGAGGAGAACTCCCCTGTTCCCATTTGGCCATCTTGATTGAATAGGAGCTCCTGTTGTTCATTTTCACTCACGTGGGCTGCTTCAAAGACACAGTCTGCTTGTCCCTCTCTGTTCTGAAAGTACAAGCCCATGAACCTTTGTGTGCACACACTTGCACATCACAGCCTTACATGTTCACAAGCATACATGAACTTTCCCATGTACCCATGGACACATCCAGGCATGTTTTTTCCCTTAGGAATAATGTAGCTCTTATCCACCTATGTTCGGTGATTGTTCTTTTCTCATGCTGGAAGCATTCAGGTTAGTTTCAACTGGTGACAGTCATGCTATGGGTGGGGTGGTTCTATATGTACACTATCTTCCCTATTCATTTGCAAAAGGAAAAACAGATAATGGATATAAGGATCCCCTCATCTTTGATGGAGGTGGCAGGAACAGTCTGTCCTCACAAGGCAGAGAAACTTCCTATGAGGTCTGTCAGGTGTTATTAACACATGGCAATTTTCTTTTAAAAGGGCTGATAAAGCATGACTGATAATGGATTTCACAGAGCAAACATCTTAACCTTTGTTATTCTTGGTACTCACCACAAAAACACCTGCCTGCCTATTTTACCTGTCCTCATATAGCCACTCAGCTATGAAATAGGAGAGGAATGCACATCTAGGTACAAAACTGCCTTCTGCAGAGCACTGAAAAAAGCACTGGTATCCCATCCCCAACACAAGGAAAAGAGGTGGAGTGAGGGTAGTGAGAAGGGATGCAGAGCAGAGGAGAGCACATCTCAGAGCATGTGGGGCTGTGACTCCCCACACCTGAGTGTTGCAGGAACTCCAAGTACAAGAGGCTGTGGGATCAACCCAGCTCTGACAGAATAGGAATTCTCTGTGCATGTGTTGGCTCCTTACTCCATGTGCTCCCTGCCATCTCATCCTTCCTCTCCTTTGCACTCACTCTGTCAAGCAACAGAGCCACTTAACTGGGTCATGAGCTTGGGAAAGAAAAGCTTTTCCTTTGCTATCTTCTGCTGAACTGGTGAGTTTGTATCTGATGCCCACCACACGAGCTCAGCCCAGCTGAGTGCCAGGGCTACCTGAAGCACAGCAACCAGAGGAAATGGCCTGGAGCAGGGATGGAGGAGGAAGATGGTAGATGAGGGCTGGGACCTGGTTCCTTGGGTGGAGCTGCTAATGTTGCTCATGGTGAGCTGTGCAGCCCTGCTCAGATGGAAAGGGGTAGGAAAGGAATATTTTTTTTTTGCCAGACAAATGCCTACAGCCCTGAGAATTATTAGAGGGACTCAGTCCTTCTGTTTTATTATTAAACAAATGCACTAAATTAGTTTAATTTTTTTAGGGGGATGAGGCTAATCCTAGCAAGACTACCTCAAAGTAAAGCTAATGCATCTCAGCTAGGTTTGATAGGGTTTCATTTTTGGCTAGCACATAAGACCTGGTTATATCAAAGTAAATGACATGTCTTTTAGTAATGAAGAAAACCCCTTGTTAGCTCAGCTGTCTCCTTTCAATGTGTCTTGAAACCATGCTGTTTTGTCCCATGACTGCTACCATTTGTGACATTCACAAGGCTAATGTTTTAGTACAATTTAAACAGAAGATTATTTTCATTCAATTAACAAATTAAAATAAACCAAACTTATTTCCTCCAGGAGAAAGCAAACATCTATTTATTGTACTAGTATCAAGGCTATTTTGCAAATGTTAAATAAAATCTGAAGCGATCATCACATGCCTTTTGCTAAGAATTATAGACCCCATATTAATGGGAGGCAAAAATAGCCATCCCAAAGGAGAAAGGGGAGAGAAAGTGGGAGCAAAAGACAAGTAGTTTCATGTTTTTGTAAAGTTTTATGTTTTTGTAACAAGCAAGGTAGTAATCACAAGTCTGCAATATTTCTGTGTATGAGACACCCCAGGGAAGTCAGGACTTGTCTTGTAGGTAAAGGACTTCACTGTGTGGACAAAACAACTGAAATAGCAAGTGTCACATTAGCTTTCCCACACAGGCTGTCCTGGAATAACTACTTGGGTGGGGACTCTTAAGGAACAGAAATTATTTTATCCCAGAATAGTGACTTCTCTCTGGAAATGCACTGCTTCTTTTAAAACAGAATCTGTTGTGCCATGACAATTTTTGTGAAGTTTCCCCTCACAGTCAGGCCCAATCTTTGCTGTGTGAGCCCTATACTAGCAATGCTGGAGCTTCCAGTCTGGGCTCAAGCATTTTTTCCACTTGGTGTAGACAAAGGCAAGTTTTCTAGCATTATTTTTGAGATTGTTTTCATATTGATGAGGACTTTTGTTCCTTTTTTTTTTTTTTGACCATGATTGCCTCGTAGCCCTTTCCAAGTTGTTTTTCTTTGTTTTCCTCATTTTCCTCTAATTGTTTCCAGACGTTGATTGGAGTTGCCCCTTTCCTTTCATTTTTGCATTTTTTTACATATGCAAACAGATTTAACTCCACTCACATTTGATATTTGTGCAGTACCATTTTTTCAGACCTTGAAACAAGAGCTGAGGCCCCTCTGCTCCCTCAGTGAGCTCCATGAGGTGAAGACCCTGCCTCAACCCCCCCCCCCCAGAGCCCCATGGAGTATCTCCAACTTGCAAAGGTTTCTTGAAGGAAAGGCTTGGTCACATTAGGCTGCTTCCCATCTCTTTGTGGTCTAGCATATGAGTTACAGGCTTCCTCCTCATCAGGTCCAGTCCTGGTTTTCAGAACCAGTCAAAGGGAGGCTTGAATTGGCATGGAAACCAAGATCCCCGGCCAAAAGCTTTGCAGAAGAATATTCAACAATCAAATACAGTATAATTTCAGTGCCAGTAAGTGCACCACATGTGAATGAATGTAAATATGAGTCAGGAAAACTGTCCAAATATATGTCATTGTTAGCTTCTGCTATCAGCAGAGGGTTCTCTAAGCATCCAAGCGTAATTCAAAGTCTTTGGGAAATAATAATTTGAACAAACCAGTAACTCAACAGAAGTCATAGCAGATACTTCTATTGTATGTCTGAGTACATCTTCATTAACTTGGCTACATATTTATACTAGCTGAGATTTTTCTTTTCGTGTGGAGCAAAGAAATACCTAGCAAAACAATATGTTTTTGGCCAGCAAGTTCACCAGAAAATGATGGGTAAAGACCATTTCAATCTTAGCTAAAACTGAATAAGAAAAATATTATGAACAGAAGGGTCATTGAAAGTCTGCACATTTGACAAACCTCTCTGCAGCAGGATTTGTTTTGTTTTCAGTTCATGGCCAGGGGCTGAAAATCAAACACAAATGTCAAAGGTTCACCTAGTTCTGCAGTCTGCTATTTTGTTTTGTTTTGTTTTTCAAATGCTAAAAAAAAGGCAAGACCAAAGAAGGAATAGTTGTCAGAAAATTCTCTATGAACATGCACAACCCTTTTCAGTCATGTATTTTTCTTTCAGACAGATGAAGCTTTTCTTCCTGGTAGGATGTCATTAGCATATAATTAAGGTGCCAGATCTGTGACATTTTCCTGTATGCTTAATGGGGTGGCTTCTTGAGGGTTTTTGTAAATTTTTTTTCCCAGACTGAGGTCAAACAGTTAACTAGTCATTCCTTTCCTCCTTCTATTTATATGCCATGCAAGGAGCAGGATGTAGTAACATTCTCTTGTGGTTCACCATAAGGAAAATATTCTGTTTCTCTTTGGAGACAATCCCACAGCAGGACTTCATTTATGGCTTTCTGGGGGAAACCTCCTTGTGTGTCCTCTGTACCATGCACAGCAGAAGAGGAAACCACTGTCTGCTGGTAAAAACCTTCCTCTCCTACCACACACCTCTCCTTCCTCTCACACTGTATCACAATTAATTTTAATATTAAAGCTTTCTCAAAGCAAATGCTGTACTTTCTCCCAAAATTCATGACTTGACTGACCCTAAGGACTGCAATGGTGTGTGAGTCTTGCCCAGGAACTTGAGGCAAGGGCCGAGTACCCATACACAGTAGTATCTAAATGGGAATGGCATTGGCTTCACAAGGGCACCTGAAATTTTTCACCTCTTTCTCTTAAAGACCTAGCAGGGCTGTGCCAATGCCCTGGCCCTTCTCTAGGTGTGTTTATGCAGTGAGCATGTAAACAGAAGAGCCCTGCAGACCTCCTTAAAGGTTCTTCATTCATGGGGTGCCTGGGGGAGAAGGGGATGCTGTGGAGCAATCCAGCTGAAAAAGCAATTATGGATGTTTTACCCAGCAAAGGGGCTCTGGGACTGAGCCACACAGCCTCTCTTCAGCTGCAGACAAAGAGGAGAGAAAAGAAACTCTCCAAGTCCCAAATACCTTTTTCATGGGTGAGGAGAAAACATCCTATGGGTTTTGGTTTTCCTTTCAGGTTATTAGTGTCCTGGCATTTTGAAATTTTTGTATTGAAGAGGCCGGTCTCCAGCTCTACTCAGCATTGCACAGGGAGCTTTTCTCTTGGAAGAACTGAGGGGAAGAAGAAGCAGAAAACATCACTAATTTTTAAAGAGGGACAACTTCCCCTGAGTGCTCCCTGAGAGCACAGACTCGAGGCTACGCAGCACTTGAAGCTCTTCAGCTCTTTCCCTTCCAAGATGCTCCTAGAGGTCTGAGTCCATCACTTCTCTTTTATCTAAAGCCCAAAACATTGCAAACAAGAGGAGCACTGACAGATGACATCCTTCTGGCTGGGAATCTGGGGTGGCAGCAAGGACCCAGGGGTGGCAGCAAGGACCCAGGATGGAGCTGGCAGTGTCAAAAGAAGGAGCAATTTGCTCCTGCTGAATTCTTAATTAATTTCTCATAGACAGCCATGCCTGCCGATATCTTGACTCTGTTTTGGGGAGGGATTTTCTAAGTTGTAAGGAGGGTCTCCATCTTGTTGCTGGGGGTCATTCTCTCAGCACATTGACTTAATTAATGGTGTCATTCCTTTGGTTAAATTCTGCCCTATATAGCTCAGGAGCTCTAGAAAACCTGTCTGTCTCAGCCTCTTATACCCTTCCCACCCAGTCTGTCCTTTAGCTTCGATCTTTAAAGAATAAGAGAAACCCTTTTAGTTCCTGAAGGGGAAGACAGCAGGGGAGGGATGAAAAGGATAGACCCCTCTCAAAATCATGCTGCTGTTATTCAGAGACACAGACACTGACTTATAAAATCCATGCTGAACACCTAAGTTTCATAACAGTGGCTTCTTCATACATAAAACGTGCCAAATCCTAGATGACACAAGAAGGCTTTTAAGTGGCAACAGAGCTGCTGGGAGAGGCTCAATAATTTAACACAACTTCTTGTGGGTCTTGACATGTCTAGCAGGGGAGGATCTAGTTGACCATCATCAGTTCCCTCCTCTGGAGGAGACTGTTGTAGGACCAAACAGACTGCCTGTGGAAGATGAGCCAGCAGAGCAAGGAGTACTCAGGGGCATTTGGCAGGTGATATGAGCAGGGCATGAATGTGTTTTGCTCTACTTGAAGGAAATGAGCAAGCAATCCAGGAAGGGAAACATACAAGTCAAGAATACATTTTTGAAGATGATCTATTGCTTTCCTTATGAACGACATGGAAATAGATTGTAACTTCCATGAGGTGGGACTATTGTAAAAGATGATCTTGCTTGAAACGTCTCAAAAAGTGAGAACATTTCAATTCACAAAACCCCAGGAGAAGACAGCAATGCAGTTCTCCCATGTACACATAGACAATGCCAATAATGGTTGTATTATTTCTGTTTTCAGATACGAATTGCAGTATTGCAGTCTGCCATCTTGAGCAGGCAAGGAGAAAGCTAATCAAAGCATGGGCTTGAAGACATAAAAAATGAACAGGCTGCCACTGCCCCTGCAGAGCCCATTTCCTCTTCCCACCAGAGCACCTCAGAGCTTGCCAAGAGGGAATGGCAATTTCCCAGCTGAGGGCCACCTTTCTAGGGTGACTTGTCAGCATTGGTCTCAAGGTAAATGAGAAGGTATAGCTCTGCAGTGCAATAATCACACATACAGGCTTAGCTTGGACATCATTTGCTGCCTGTCAGCATAGTCCTTGTACCAAAGGCAACTGTAATAATAGCCAGTGCTCCCTCCCAGCTTTGAGCCAGCTGAAAACTCTCTAGTTTGGCAAATATCCATGCCTTACTTCTCCATTTAATTTGATTGAGCTGCTGAGATGTGTCCTAAAACCTCTAAGTTCAATGCATTTGCTTTTGGGGGCTGGCATCATGACACAATAGCAAACACTCCAGACATATTATCCCATTGCTGCACTGCATTTAGCTTTTGACCTTAGCTACATGGTATTGATGCTCAAATTGTCTTTCTGTCTTTGGAATTTTTTACATTGCTTGGTGAGAATACCAGCTCTTGAGCCAGGAGATGGGCTGGAAAAGGAGGGACCTCCTGAAAAGGAAATAATAACTGTTTAAAAAGGCAGTAAAAGTGAGAGTCTGCAGGGAGACAAGCAACAGGGAAGGAGAGTTTTGAGTCCCCTCTGAGAGCTGGAGCTGAGCATGCTTTTCTCCAGAATTAAAAGGCATTTGCATTTTATGAAGCAAAAGTGTTTTGCAGTCTCCCTGTGTTCCTGAGCCTTCCAGGAGCAAGGGGTACTGTGACCCACCCAGGACCTGTTCTGAAGCAGGCATAGGAGGTCTCACACCTGCACCCCTCTGATTTCATCAGGTAGTTACCTTCACAGGTGTCCAGCTGCCCAACTGTGGCCATGCTTCACCACAGCCAAAACTCAGGCACCCAAGTCCATCTCAGAAACTTGGTTTCAGCTTTTCCATCCCCATAGCTTCAGGTGACCAGCTAACAAACCCTGTGCTGCAGGCACATGTTCCATGTGCTCAGCAACCCTCTTTAGGCCATCAAAAAAGTGTCACGCTCATGGTTCAGCATTTTCCTGTAGTAGCAGCCTCAGAACGACATCCAAATATCAGCCTAGCGATTTCTAAAGTTAAAGATAGTAGAATAGACTGGCCTTTCACATCCATCAATTTAAAATAATTATGGGTTCATTTAGGGAATCGCTCAGTGGAGCACTGTGGAGTGACTGGAACACTCATACTGCCTTGAACTTGTTGACTTGACCTTTCAGTCAGACAACAAAGAGCTTGTGTTGAAGCAGCTCATCATTGTGCTCATCAGGAAAATTTATTTCTCTCTTACAAGTGCTTGTGTATCTGTCTGTGTAGAGCTCAGAGGAAGTTATTAAACATCTGCCTTCTTTCAGCTTGATGAGCATATTCATAGGGAAACTGGTGCACATAAAATACCTGAGCTAACCCCAGATAGCTATCAGCTGTTCTAGTTGAAATGACTATAGTAACCATAGCATCACAAATAAATATCCTTCTCAACAAAATTACCTTCTAGGGCATAAGAAACTGAAGGGAAACAAGAAGATTTAGAGCATTTGCATGTGATTGTGCAAAATGCCAGTTTTTTTAACCAGCTCTGGTTTGTAGCTAATAGAGTTGTAAAGAAAGTCCTGAAACATGGTTCAGAGAAATCCAATATAAAAATCTGTCAACAAGGCTTGTCTGAATCTGAAAACAGCCCTATAATGAGTTTGAGACAATGTATATGGCAGTTAACTCTGCAACCTAACAATGAAAATTAAAATATCTGCACTTTTCTCTATTTACCTGCTTCTCATTTGAATAGAAACATCCAATATACATGTTCATTCTAGATAAATTCTAATGCTTTCACAGTCAAAAAATCTTTCTCTCCCTGCTAGGCTAAATAATCAGCTCCCCTCTGTGTGGCTGTTCTCTTTACAATATCCAGCAGCACATTGCGTATGAAAAATGATGTGGTAACATTCAGTTAATGCAATTAAGCAAGACACAGACTCATGTTTCATGCTAATCATTTCCCTAATCCAACAAAAGCCTGCCCCATTTTTTTTTTATTTATCTGGGGCTGCCACTGAGTTTCCAGTCTGCTGCACCAGAGCCATCCAAAATGTAGGTCAGGCTTGCCAAGTCCACTTCTGCATGAAGCAACCTACGTTCTTCCCTGGGGGGAGGGTGTGCACATCCTCCCTGCCTCTCCTGCTGCCAGGGCACGACCAGCATCCTCTGGCAATTCCTGCTGACCAGGGGCTGTTTTGCCCTGCATTAGGGCTGAGGGGTGGTTCCTTGATGACTCAGAAGGGAAAATGAGTGGAAAGTCACCTCCTCACGGTGCATTGGCTGTGTTTTGGTTGCATCAGACCTGTGAGGGTGGCCTCCAAACACAAGGTTATTGGTACCACTCTTTGGAGGAGGGCCCAAGCAACACAGTGGCATTGACTCCCATGCTCCCAGTTTGGCACTGGCACGAGCATCTTGTCTGTGGTGGGAAAGGGGAAGGGCCATGGTGAGCAGTCCTCCCAAAGGCTTGAACACAGGCTAAAATTAAAACACCATCTGGTCTAAAGTGGTTCCTGGGATCAGGGTGTGCCATCGAGGGGGTGAGAGCTCCTCCCCACTCTCCCTGCTGTTAGCAAGGAGAGACTGGGAGCTGGGGAAAAAAGGGATAAGGGTGGGCAAGCACAAGCACACTGGGCAGGAAGCTGTGTTTTGGACAGACTTGGTGGGAGCAAGCCCAGAGGCTGGGGCAGCATCCAAGAAGGAGGCTTCAGTACCCCAAGGTATTACATGTAGGGTGTGGGATTTGCCTTTAGTCACTGCAACAGGCAGCTTGAGCTTCTGTCAAGCTTTGGAGGGGACAGGGTTATGCCAGGCTGTCAGGAGATCCTGTGTTAATTCACCAGAACTAATACTTGGTCTGAGGTTTCAGTTGCTCTGCAAGGAGTGCCCGCACAGCCCTTGGACAAGGCTCTGCTCAGATCACTGAGCTGCACGCAGCAGACCAGCTCAGGCAGCTTCACTGATTCCAGGAGTCATTTCCCAGGCTTCAAAAAGGGAGGTTCACTCACTTTTTAATCCCTTTTCATGGAGCAAGGCCTCTTCTGTATCTGATGCAAAACATAATAACTCCCTTGTGAATGACACAATGTCCAGAGACACCTGTTTCCCAAGATAGGGTGTTATTCAGATGGATTTTCCTCACTGGTTGTGTAACACAAATTAAACCAGATTGACAAGATAAGCATGGATGCCCTGAAATTGATGTCAGCTCTGAGGTCTCAGACCCATGTCTTTCTAAAAGCCACACCAATTAGTACAAGTACAGATATAATATTGAGGAGTTACAAAACCCATCTGAGACATTTACCTGTAAGGAATTATCAGAAAACTCTCTCACATAGCTGGCGAACTTTAGGAATCACCCTGAAGCTCCTTAAGGTACCTTTGCTGGGGGGAAATCTTTCCTCTTCTGTCCCTTTTCTTGTCTCTGACTTTAAAAAGTGTTTGAGAAACAAGGACAGAAAAGCATTTCATATGCAGTTGTGAAATAGTGTGTAGTATATAACATTAAATAAAGGTCCCCTATTGCTACTCCCAGTGGAGAGGCACAGGTTAGCTAGGCAAAGTAACAGGAACATGTAATTTACCATCACTGACCACCAAAGTGGAAGACCAAACATTTTGTGAAGTTTCATTCTGCTGTAGACAAATCCAGCATTAGACAAAGGTGCAATAGCCCAGAGTGTCCCACAGACCATTGATCACGTATGTCATGGACTTCCATGCATCCATGTCAACTTGCTTCTTAAGACTGCTCCAGGGCTCACACACTCCCCAAGACTATGGGCAGCTTGATACAGTTTTATAAGGTGTAAATTCCTGGGTGGAAAGTGCAGTTTTAGGTAGTTCAGAAACGGACATAAGCTAGATTATCTGTGCAATAGTCAAAGGCAATGTCAATGAGCTGCATATATTATGTGTGTCAAGGGCAGTGTGGTGGGCACAGTTCAATGATCTAGGGCTTGTATTGCATGTTCCCAAGCTAGTACTCAAACTGAAATCCTAAACTTGGCCCTTTTTTGTTTTTTTTCAGTTGGTATGTTATATTAATTGTAAGGACAAAGTCTTTCCTAGTCATAAGCAGCACCTGTTATTACTTTTTTTGGTCATCACAAATGCTTACACTAGCTTGAAAACAGGGTGTCTGAGTTATGGACGTATTTTTTTTTTAACGATGGCTTTGACCCCAAACCAGATCCAATTCACAAGTGTTACCAATTTTCTGCAACACATGTATTTCCAAGAAAGTTTGATTTGAAAACAAGAGTCCCAAATCAAGTCTGCAGCTCAGTCCTGTGAGATGAAATGAAAACCTCAGGCACCAAGGTTTTTCAGAGAGCCTGGGTGAATCCCAGCTCAGCCAGACCCCCAGAGGTGCTAATGCCTGCAGCTGTGATCCAGATGATGCTGAAGATGTTATGATTTTCCTGGTAGTTGTCGATTTCCAGGCTGCAAGCCTGTGGGGATGCCAGCTCCAGGGCAATGTGCTATGACTCTAACCCAGGCTCTTGCCCATGCCCTGTGCACTGGGCTGGATAATAAACTCACTGAAGTTGCTTGCTTTGGACAAAATGTGCCTTATTCAGTGCATGGGCAACATCAGACTGTTTCCATTTGGGCTTGTGTTTTTGAGCTGGGAAGCTCAGTGAGCCTGAACAAGCTGAGAGAGGTCAATTTGAAATAAAGCTCTGAAGCTGATGCAGAACAGAAAAAGAATGAAAATAAAGGGGGATGGTAGTTCAAGATGAATAAGGAACTGATCCAACAGAATCCATGTAGCAGTTGACTTACTAAACTCGTCCTGTGTAGTGCAATGTGACGTTTGAAGACATACTGAGATTGTTCTTTTGCTAGCACTGCTCTGCTCTATCAATCACCTTCAGCTTCTAGTCTGTGGGGGTCAGGTGTCTTGAAAGAGAAACCGTGCACACGCTGCCTCCTTTGCTGCCAAAACCTGGACCCTGTGCAGCCTTGGAAACGCACAAGTGCTTCTGAGGCAGCATGCTCAAGGGTCCCTGCTTCTAGATTATTTCTATAATCTATCTGATTATTGAAAAGGGGGTGAACAACACCGGGAGCAGTTGTCAGTGAGGGGTTGCTATTAATTAGCAGCACATTTTTTTATATGACATCCAGTGATCATAGAGAAGCTTCAGAAAGTCTTCCTAGACTTACTCCAGGAACAGTTCAGGGCTGCAATGGTAACTAGGTTCATAAATGAAGACAGGCTTTTATATTTAAACTCGTTGCAAATTCTTTCAAATGTTTCTGGAAAAAAAGTAATCCTATTGATTGGATCAACCAGAGCAGATGAATAAATGAATGATGAGCCTTCACAGCCCTCTTCAAAACATTGCCAGGTGTTGGAGCATTGATTGTAAAGTTCTCAATTGATGGTTAGAGATTGCAAATGCATCCTTAGGAGTTGCTTATCACCTTGTAGCATACATTGGTTTACAGAACATCAAAATAGGATGAAAACTTTTCATGGGTTATCACTGTCCTTGAATACTCTTAATTTATAGGACATTTGAGCCATTTTTGCAGCTGTAAGAGCAATGGTGAATCTAGCATGAATATCAGAAGTAAACACACACTGTATATGTGAAAGTTGACTGCTTCTTTGCCAAGAAGCTTTCCCTGGATTTTGTTGACATCACAAAATTTTATACATGCATACATATATGCTGACATCTATATAGGAAGGTATGTATGTGTGTGTGCATATACGCCTCTATTGCTGCAATCCTATGCCTAATAAATCACTATGGCCCTATAAAACCCCAATTACTAATGTGTTTAAAATAAAATATGAATGTATATTTATAATGCTGTGTAATATTTTATGTAACACTCAAGAACAGATGTCCAGGGAGCAGTAAAATTTTAATTAAGGTTTTTCATTGCTTTTCCTAAGAAGTCAAATCAAAGTCCCACTGAAACACAGGAATGAGACACAAAAAAGAAACCCATACAGTGACAAATGCTTACATGTATTTTATAACTCCCTCTGTAGTGGGCATCTGTGGCTCATCTAGTGTAAAAAAGCCAAGACTGTCTGGTATGAGGCCTTTTACTATGCATGTTTCTGTAATGGTAGTGCCATGAGCAATGTGAAAAAAACATTCAGTGTCCTGAGTTTCTCTTAGCGTTTGCCATGTAATTTATCAGCACTTTTTATAAAGAGGTATTTTAGAGCAGACAAAGCTACCTGAGGCAACACCAGCAAGCTGTGAGTTGCTGAAGCCACTTGTGCTGGACAAGAGAGGCCGTGTCCCAGGGCAAATCCATCAGGAAGGTCAGGGCCACACTGCAGGCAGGGGTGCAACTGTTGCTTGTAAAGACAGATCCAAATGAGCTTGAAAGCAGCAAGTGTGGGTGCTGGTAAGAGTGTGGCTGTGAGGACATGTGCTGTGTCCTGGCTCCACAAGCTGGGCAAGTGCCCAGTGCTATGGGCAGCATTTGCAGTGATGCTGTCTCTATGCTCTAGTGGAATCTGGGGTAGATGGTTTAAAGCAGACTGCAAAAACATGGATGTAATTGCTGGAATCTTGGGCTTAGTGACCATGAGGTGGTTCAGTTCTCTACCCTTAGTAGTAAGTAAGTAGTAAGAATGGGTGTTAGCAAAACCTCCACCATAGTTTTCCAGAGGGCAGATGTGGGCCTGTTCAGGACATTGGTTGAGTGAATGCCTGGGGAGGCAGACCTGAAGGAAAAAGAGATCCAGGAAGGCTGAATGCTCTTCAAGAAGGAAATCTTAAAAGCATGGGAGTGGGCTGTCATAGAGTCATAGAATCATAGAATTGGCTGGGTTGGAAGGGACCTCAGAGATCATCAAGTCCAACCCTTGATCCACTACCACTGCAGTTACCAGACCATGGCACTGAGTGTCACATCCAGGCTCTTTTTAAATATCTCCAGGGATGGAGAATCCACCACCTCCCTGGGCAGCCCATTCCAATGTCTGATCACCCTCTCAGTAAAGAATTTCTCCCTAATATCCAGCCTAAACCTCCCTTGGCACAACTTGAGACAGTGCCCTCTTGTCTTGCTGAGAGCTGCCTGGGAAAAAAGACCAACCCCCACCTGGCTACAACCTCAGGACAACCTGGACAACACAGTCCCCATGTGCCATAAGACAAAGTGGCAGGGAAGACAATTGGCCTGTCTGAACAGGGAGGCTTTCTGGGACTCAGGAAAGAAAAGGAGAGTTTACATTCTTTGGAAGAAAGAGCAGGAACCTCAGGATGAGTACAGGGATATCATTCTGGCATGCAGAGAAAAAATTAGGCAAAAGGCCAGCTGGAGGTCAGTCTGGCCACTGTCATAAGGGACAACAAAAAACCAAATTGACAAATACATTAACAATTAATAGAGAGCCAGGGAGAATCTCCATCCTTTATTGGGTGTGGGGGGAAACATTACAACCAAGGATAAGGAAAAGCCTGAAATACTTAATGCCTTTGTTGCTTCTGTCTTGCCAGCTACCCCAAGGGTATTCAGTTCCCTGAGCTGGAAGATAAGGATGGAGAGCAGCACAACACCCTCCAGGAGGAAGCAGTTAATGCCCTCCTATGGTATCTGGACATACACAGGTCTATGGGGATGGATGGGATCCACCCAAGAGTATTGAGAGAGATGGCAGAGGAGGTCCTCAAGCCTCCTGCCATCATTTCTCAATGATCTTTGTTAACAGGGGAGGTCCCAGATGACTGGAGGCTTACCAGTGTGATGCCCATTTACAAGAAGGGCCAGAAGGGGAATCTGGGGAACTGCATCCCTGTCAGCCTGACCTCGGTGCCTGGAAAAATTATGGAGAGCATCACCTTGAGGGTGCTCACATGGCAAGTGTAGGACAGCCAGGGGATCAGCACCATCCAGCATAGGCTCAGGAAAGGCATGTCCTGCTTGACCAACCTGGTCTCCTTCTGTGATGAAGTGACCCACCTGGTGGAGGAGGGAAAATCTGTGGATGTGGTCTACCTGGACTTTTTTTTGACAACATTTCCCACAGAATTCTAGAGAAGCTGGTGGCTCATGGCATAGATGGGTTTACTCTTGGCTGGCTGGAGGGCCAGGCCCAGAGACTTGTAGCCAATGGAGTTAAAAGTCCACTTGGCAGCTGGTCACAAGTGCTGTCACCCAGGGCTCAGTTCTGGGGCTGGTCTTGTTCAATATCTTGATCAATGATCTAGATGAGGGGACCAAGTGCTTCCTCAGCAGGTCTGCAGATGACACCAAGTTGGTTGTGAGTGCCGATCTGCTCGAGAGTAGGAAGGATCTGCAGAGGGATCTGGACAGGTTGGCTTGATGGGATGAGGCCAATTGTCTGAGGTTTAACAAAGCCTAGTTCTGGGTCCTCCCTTTTGGTCACAACAATCCCAGGAAAAGTTACAGGCTTGGGGAAAGGTCTGGAGAACAAGTCCTAGGATGAGAGGTTGAGGAAACTGGGAATGTTTAGTTTGGAGAAGAGGAGGCTGAGGGGAAACCTCAGCTCTCTACAGCTACCTGAAAGGAGGTTGTAGAGAGGTGGCTCTGCTTCTTGTCTTAAGTAAATAGTGATAAGACTAGAGGAAATGGCCTGAAGTTGCACCAGGGGGGGTGTAAAGTAGACATTAGGAAGAATTTCTTTACTGAAAGAGTGTCCAGACACTGGAACAGATTGCCCAGAGAAGTGGTGGAGTCACCAACCCTGGAAGCATTAAAAAACATTTAGATGAGGCACTTCAGGGCATGTTCTAGTGGCATGGTGATTTATTTTTTTTTTGTTTTGTTTTTAATTTTTGGGTTGATGTTTGCTCATGATGGTCTTAGAGGTCTTTTCTAACCATGACAGTTCTGTGGTTCTATGATTCTATGAATTTGTTTGAACCTCTGAGTTGACACATTTTAAAGTGTGTCTCTCAGGACTTATAATGCTGCTGGCTGAGGACCTCACAAGTTTTATTCAGTTTAAACCCATCTTTGCAAAACACAAGATCTCATACCTGGTTCAGGAAGAGTCATTAAAAGCAAAACAGATTCAGGTGGCTGCCTCACATCCCAGAGGATGTCCCTGAGGGCACTGGACACAGGCTTCACCATTGTGCCAGACTCTTGCCTGTGTGAGCTTACCACACCAGAGCACGAGTAGGAGACAGTGGACTCTGCTCACACAGAAAAAGGGAGATTTTCTCAAGTTCAAAGGAATTATTCATCTTCTCTTAGAAGCTGGAATAATGGTGTTTCCCAGAGATTAAACCTCCCCAGCATACAGTGTGGGAGTGACTTCATGCCTGGAGTCCTTTCTACATATTAGGACCAAGTCCCTATCACTCTTGCTTGAAAATATGTGTTGGGGAGGTTATCTCCAGACCCTGGGCACCTTCTCCCCTACTCTGTACCCAGAGTATGGGAGATTTCCTGGTTCCATGTGTCTGGGGAAGCCCTGTGGGACTGACACCAGAGACAGGACCCAGCAAAAGATGAACACTGTATTGTTTCAGCATGCCTTTTCCTTCAGTATTGAAGCACATTCCGTCTGCCTCTGAGCCAGGCTCCCCAGGAGAGTCATCAACCTGCTCAGACTGGAGTGGTACAGCACAGGGATCATTTGTTTGCTGTTCTCCTGGTGTGGTGACTACTACTGGCTATCAGGAAACCATGCACAAGGTGATGGAAGTGCCTTCCTGTGCAGGATCTGTTTCTTTACAGCCTGTCTCCTCTCAAGCTGAACAGCATTGAGGTGGGTCAGATGCCACTGAGCTGATCTGGCTCTGCAACTTCTCACCCCTTATGGAAATGCACGTAGTAGATAGCCTGGCAGGCATCCCCATCTAATCTGCTCTGGCAGAAAAAAAAGAGTATTTTTCACTCTGCTGTGTTCACTTGAAGGCTTTTTTAATGTAAACATTGATTCTGCCTGAGTAATGTAAGTGGCCTAATCAAAGGCTGTTTCTGAGTAAGTTTAGAATTGTTGGTCATTCCAGGCTATTCATAAAGCAGCACTGTGTTAAAATATTCTGCTTGATTCTTTTCATTCAGTATCTCAAAGGAAACTTCACAGGAAAAAATGCTGTGAAATCTGTAGTAAGATGTTCACTCTTGATTCTAATTATTCTCTGTGGCTATATTTAAGCATTATTAAATATGATTAAGTGCACGATCACTAGACAGACCTGTTTTTACACATCACTTAATATGCAGAGAAGTCTGCTGTGATGTGTGCCTCACCATGTGAGTTATGGGATGGAAATCAATTAACAGGTGAAAAAACACACTGGTACACGAAACACTATCTGCAAAGGGCACTCTGTTCTTCTTTGGGATCTTACTCATTAAGTAACAAAAGGAAACCCACACAGATGAAGGCTGGATCATTCATTTGGAAGTTTTAAATTTCTTCCCTAAGGGAAGCTAAAGAACATCTTTAATATAGTATCTGCAGTGTTATAAATCCCTCTTTTTTCGGCCTAAAACATTTGTTTCTGTAGTACAACCTATATGCTAAATATTCTTTCTACAGATAGGCACCTACTAATGCAAGGGGAGTTAAACTCACAGAACTTGTTGGAGATGGGGAAGGTTGTTACTCCCTTTTAACAGGAAGGAATCCTGTTGGACAGAGAAGCTGAAGACTTCACTCAAGGTTGTGCTGAAAATCTATAGTACAAGCAGGAGCAAAGCACCAGTTCCCAAAGCAGAGATCTAGCAAAACTGGAGAAGAACATGGGCTCCCAAAGCATACGTGCAGTATAAATTTAAAGTGAAAACTACATAATGCAGGCACATGAGCCAGGAAAACACTGACAGATCTGCTAATGCATCTGAGGCACCATAGGATTATGAAGATGTGCTGTGGGACATAATGTTCAAAGCTCTGGCTGCCTCTGGACCGTCTCAAGGTCCCTAAAAACCACCAAACTGCCACCTTTGAGTCCACCAGAGTGCCCTGAGGGTATGGGCAGCATCCACTTCTAGCACAACCAGTGCTGCAGCTGTGGTTTCCAGGATAGCTCCACCTTAGCAGCTACTTCGTGGGGCTCAGAGAGGTCATCCCTGGTGTGGCCCTTTTCATTGAGATGAGAATTTATGGGCCAGAGAATAAAGGACACAGGACAGTCCTGTCACTGTAGTGGAGCCAAGGTTTTGAGCAGAGAGATCATCATCTTGCCAAAGCAATTTTTTTCTGCAAACTATTATTTTTATGTGGGACCTGAAGTCTTTTTGTTGTTGTTGTTTTTCCTCTTTCAGCTTCTGCTCTATTTGTGCCTCTTCAGTGTAATGGGCTGCTTTATGAAATGGGAAACTTCAAGATTTGTGAAGTTTGGAAAAACTTCCCTTCACTATTTTGTCTCGTTCCTAACCTGGCAAGTTAAACTTTTGAGACAAGAGTGCATTTAACACACCACACTGACAAGCAAGTATTTTTCTTAGCTACTAACAAGTTGACAAAAACCCCAGACATGCTGTAGATGTCATCCCTTCCAGACCACTTTCTTCTTTTCCTAATTTTCTTATCACTCCTTCTTTTCTTTAAATTGTGTTCTGCTCTGAGAGTTGCATTTATTCCTTGTTGGTGCTGCTTGTGTACCTGGAAACCAGCCCCATGGTATGTTTGCAGCCAGTCTATCACTTCCAAGATGCATACAGTACACTGTGTATGAGTTGTTGTCAATTAAAACATGATCTATGGCATTTTTCCTGAATTTCCCAGTCATTTGGCATCTTTGGCATTGTGAAAATGTTTGTCTTTCAGGAAGAATTCTTAGAACTCACAATGTACCAAAAATGAGAGGCATGAGACAGCATGAGGACTGTAAGGGACAGAGTTACACCCCAACCATGGTGACCAGATGTGTCTACAAGGAATAAGTATGGTTTGCTTGGTTTTCACCTCAGACTTTGAAGCCTGGTGCCGACATGTTTGATGTTTGTAGAGAGAGAGGCTTAAAATTTCTCTGGCAGAAACAGTCCACATTCATTCAGTGAGAAAAAAAGTGGCATTTTTCCATGCCTAGAAATATGAATGCTTAAAGAAAAGTGCATTCAAACAGACCTGCACACAAGCCAGCATCCATCGACTGTCATCTTGGGGGGAAAAAATAGATTATATATATGGTGAAATCCCAGTTTCCTCACTTAGATGCTCTGTACACTCATTTTTGCATCTTGTCCTCTGAGCCTTACTGTTCGTTCTCCTCCCTATGTAAGCAACAACTCCAAGACAATACATTTTGTGTTTGCATTGCTACAACTTTTCAAGTGCATGACACTTAACAAAGCAAAAAAAAAAAAAAAAAATTCACAGCAGATGGTCTAATAGGACAAAGCTGAATTTGAGGATTAACCAGACCATAATAAGAGCTGTCATTACAGGTTGTCATTATTGGCGAGTTATTTATTAGCTCTAAACAAACAATGTTCCCCTCAGATACCAAATGTCAAATGTTTTAATATGTAGAAACCAAGTCTTCCTCTTCCAGCTGCTCCCATTTCGTCCTGCCAGCTGTACTGTCTCATCTTCTAAGACCTGCCAAAGAGCCTAACATTAACATACCTTATTATGCACATAATTTTGCCAGAAGAGGCCAGATGAGGCCAAATCATTCTGATAATAAGCCCTGCTGTCATTAAATACTATTATGCATGCTACTGTTGATTCTAAAACCTTTGTGGAATATTAATGAGGCATCTTTGGCATTTGCTGAAAGTATTCTGGAGTAAATGAGTCTGGCACTTATGGATGTGTCCAGAGTCTGAAGGGATCTCTTACTATAATGGTCACTTCTCTAACTCAGGAAAAAATATGAGCTGGCTGGTATGCAAAAGATTTCTAATTCTGAGAATATTTCTTTTTCCTTTAAAGAACATGCAGCTGAAGGAATAATGGTTTGAACTTTTGATTTGGATCTTTAGCAGCAAAGAAAGGGAGGACAAAGGAAGGAATTGCCTGAGGATGATCCAAATATTTTATCCCTTTTTGGGAAACCTTTTCCCAGGTCAATTTAAAATGAAAATGTCATTGTGAAAGTAGAAACTGAATATGCCACCGTGAAAATAGAAACTGAAACATTTTAAATTCTCTGAATGCTTTTCCCCCCCTTTAAAAAAAAAACCAAAAAACAAACCTGAAACAATGTGATAGTTTGACCTGAAGTTGTGAATAGCTTTGGTTAATCTAGAACTGTATTTTTATGTGATTTTATTGCTCAGAAAAACCAGTCACCTGCTCTAGGTGTTCTAACTTTCAGGGAAGACTACTTGATATTTATCCAAATGTTTTAAAGTTTATTTGACCCAAGGTTTCTGGTATTATTGGAATCTTTTTATTAGTTTTCTTATGTTACTTATATTTTAAAAATTCAATTGTTTTTCCTTTTCCTGTCCATTTTCTGCAAGTCTTCTGATAGCTTTTATGTAGCATGATTCCAACACAACAGTAATACACAAAAATGGTGGGAAAATGTGCCATAAAGCTCTCAGTTGTTATGTGACCATAAATTTAAGCCTTATATCTTTTATGGGTGGTCCCTTCTCAGATATCTAAAGGTTAAAGCCTCACTTGCTATAATTGACTAGTCAGAATCTCAGCCAGCTGCACACCCTTTACCAGGGACCAGCAATAGGAAAGACAGAAAGTTATTGCAGTCAGGTTTTTTACCATCTCACAGAGGGGAAGCGAAAAAGAACACCCGAAAGGGAACTGTTTTCAACTCATAACAGCTGGCTGGGAAAGGATTACACGTCAGCTGGAAAGACAGTTTCTGACCCTGGAGGTGCAAAACCTTTTTGTTTTAAGAATCTAACCTTTGCTTTTTCTCCCCACAGGAAAGTATAAATAACATGCAGGAAAGAAAGGTAGAGGGTCTGCAGTGCCCTGGGAGCTGCATTGCAGAAGAGCCCTTCCAGGCTGCAAGGACAGTGGGGGCTTTGCCCCAGGGAAGCTTCCCGGGGCATGGAATGCTGCTGCATGTCATTCCCAACATGTCCATGTGTATGGGGTCCAGGGCTCATCACTCAGGTAGCCAATGCAATCTGAAAGATGGAGCTCCCTGATACCACTGGGTAAGGACCTTGAAGGAAAAGCATGGGTTGGGAGCAGATGATATGATATATGATATGATATGATATGATATGATATGATATGATATGATGATATGATGTGATATGATTGATATGATATGATATGACAGACTGGGGTAAATTTCCATGCCCTGTGTGGTGTGCAACCACACAAACTTCTGCTCAAATGCCAAGAAAAGAGACCCTGAGCAACACACCTATTCCTCTTACCTTTTGGTTGGTTTTTTTTTTGACAGCGTCTGTTTTTGGTGTATTTTGTTCAGATAACTCAGCTTTCAGTACTTGAGCAGCCAGTACTATGGAAACTAATTTAACATATTTTCCCTGAGTCTTTTGTCAAGCTGTCACTTTAAGTAATTTGTTTCAGATCAGGCAGACTGCCCATCCCAGAAGCTATATTTGGGGCTGGTTTTGGCCTATAACATTGATCTAATGTGCAGGATTGGGCAAGTCACATTATCTTTCTGCATTTCATCATCTCCGATGCATTCAAAGGCACACTGAGTGGGAGAAAACTCTCAGGGATATAGGATGGAGCCACCAAGGGGCTTTTAAGAGTCTCAATAACTGTGCAACTTCCTCCTACCATGATATGGGAGCACCAACTGGCCTTGCAAAACATCTGCTTGCCATTGCTCTGCTTTGACAATACTGAGAGTCTTAATCATACTTTACTTCAAGTCTTTCCACATGTGTGCTTATAGGCTCGGTATTAGTGTGGTTATTCATGTATTTGTCTAGCAGAGAAGTAAAATTTAGTGTTGTTTTTTTTTTTTGCTTTAAATCCCTCTGCAGTCGGGACTCCACCCAGAGCTCAGGGCCTGATTTGACAAAAAGGAGCTATTTTAAATGAAGTTTATATTGCATTTATTTCATCATAGAATCATAGAATGGTTTGGGTTGGAAAGGACCTTAAATATTACCCAGTTCCAACCCCCCTGCGTGGGCAGGGACACCTCCCACCAGACCAGGTTGCTCAAGGCCCCATCCAGCCTGGCCTTGAACACTGACAGGGAGGGGGCAGCCACAACTTCCCTGGGCAACCTCTGCCAGTGTCTCACCACTCTCACAGGAAAGATATTTTCCCTAATGTCTAACCTAAATCTCCCCTATTGAAGTCTGAAACCATTTCATCACTGCTTCCTCACCTGGGGAAGTTGCAATGCTTCCCCCAAGCACATGACATCAGCAGCTGAAGGCAATGTGAGGATGAAGAGTTGGAGAGGGAGTTTTATAGGCTGAGTGTGTGGGAGGCTCACAACAGTGGGAGAAGGAGCTTTCCAAGCACAATGTCCATGGGTGGCTTGGGAGAGGCTCCAAGACCCTGTCTACTCCAAGGACATGTGGCTGCACTGTGTGTCAGGGAGTGCATGAACTGTGGAGAGGGCAGAGCCAGACCTGCAACTAACACCCCAAGTTCATCCCTCCTCCGGCAGATCCTTGCATGTAAAGCTTAACCCAGATGAGGTTCATCTGCTTTTTAGCTCCTTCCTAGCCCCTTGACACAGAAGGGCTCCTCCAGGACCCAGACAACACTTGGCTGCAGGTAGCTCAGGTGGCTGTGAAATAGCCCTACAGCAGTATTGGTGCAGCCCCTGTTTCCAAGGGGCTGTGACCTTGCAGGGGGCAAGGAGATGTGGTGAAACCTCTAACCTGTGGGAAGTGCTGTAGGAGCCAAGTGGGAGGGATGGATGTATCATGCAGTCCCTGCAGGGCTGGGGCTCCTGGTGTGGGTAAGGAGCTGTGACCAGGTGAGCAGCCTTGCAGTCCTGGTGTTCCCTGCTATTGTCCCTGTGGGGAGTGGTGGCTTTCACCCAGAGCTTCCAGGGTCATCCTGCTGGTGCCCTCCTCAGCATCCCAGAAAACCTCACCTGAGCTGCTGTGCCTTCCCACTTCCTGGACAGGGAGGTCCTTGGGAAGGATGTGGCACCACTTTGCAGGCAGTCACTGTCTCTTCAAGCTCTGAAGGAGGTTATCAGTACCTAGGAGGGCTCTCCCACACATGGGTAGCTTTGCAGACCATCCAAATGTGTTTCTAGCCTGAGAAACACATTTGTCAGGCTAGAGATTTCTTTCCCAACTATTGGTGAGCCTGGAAGAGACTGAGAAAATAAAAAACAGGGAGAAAAAAGTGGGAGAAGGGAATCGAGAGGCAGATGCCAGAACTTGCAGAGCTAACTCAGGAAGGAACTGTTCTGGAGGAGTTTCTTTATTAGTATGGTAGTGTCTGGGCTTGGAAAATGGACTGGAACTGTCAGGAGAAGCAATAATTGTCCAGGCAGCTGAAATGAGAAAGCTGTTTCCTAGAGGTTTGTGAGCACCTGGCTCGCAAAAGGGCAGAACACCCATAGGAGAGTCCCCATTCTTTTACAGTAACACTGAGATGCTTTAGGAAAATGATGTGGCAGCGTGTTAAGTGCTCTGTGAAAATCCCCTGAAGATCATTGTTTTGCAAAACTGAAAACCAGCATCCCAATTTAAGACTATAAAAGAATGAGTCATGCCATCTCTTACTCATATTATACTGCTTTTCATTCACTAGTTAATTTTTAAAAGAAATTTATTTTAATTGCATTCTTCTTTCATAATGTCTTGGGTAGTGATGTAGGTATTCCAGGCATGCCATGAGATGCTTATTTTATATGCACAACAATGAACTCTTGCTCATATAATATGCAAAAACTTTCAGTTTCGTCTAGATATTGAATTTCAATCAATAGTTTCAGCTACAAAGATTGAAAATACAATCTTGTCCCCATTCATATACAAAGCTTATAAAAGTTAAGCTCAACATCTTATTTTGGTTGACATTTGATGTTCTGGCTAAAAATTCAGCATTTTCTTGATCATGTTTTGGGAAAAATACATTTTAATATTATATTTCTTATGAATGTCTGTGCAACTGGTGGCTTGTTTATTCCTTGGTGCTTAATAAAACTGAAAGGAATAACCAACAGCCTAACAACTGTTTTAGCAAGTTTCTTTCTGCTTCTATTTCTGACAAGCAAGAAACTTTCTGAAAACTTTTCAGTTTGCATCCTTTGGATTTCATGATCTTCAACATATTTTTAAGATCCAACCTCAAAACAGTCATCTGGAGAAGATGGATAATTCCTTTTGTCATATTTCAAAATTACTCAGAAAGATACAATCAGAGCATTTCTCAGAGATGGCAGTGTTGGACATAGGCAAACATCACTATGATGTGAGGCAACATTGGTTTTGTTACTTCAGTCCTTTTAAGAGAAAATTTGGGTGTGGGCACTTTCAGGACCATTTTCCAGAAGCTATGCTGATGGCATTGGAATTGTGTGGCAAGCTGGAAAAATTAAGTGTAAGAATTTTTTCTTCATCTGGCCTGCAGTCTAAAAAAATCCCATCACAAATGAGGCACCTGCAGTTTTTCAACAGACAAATGGCTGTAGATTATAACATACCTCACCAATGCATTGGAAGTTCTATTCCCCAACTGTTGTAAAATGTACACCTCAGCTTTCAGAAAAGGATTTGTGGAAAGCTCATGTTAAAATAAAACCAACAGCTTCTTAGGTAACGTTTTCTGTCACCAAAAAGAAACAAACACAGAACATATGCCTAAAATCAGAGTCAGAAAAAAATGGCCAAAGTATTTTTAGATTGTCTGGGTTCCCAGCCTAAGTAAGGGAATGACTTTAATTAAATTTAGCCAAGCCTCAGCCGTTCTTTCTGTGGTTGACTTCAGTTGTACATCTCACATCTTTGAACAGCTCTTCTCAGTTGCACACAGGCAGCTTTGTTTATAGCACAGGGAAGGATCAAATGGCTTCCACTGAGGGGGAAGGGAGAGCAGAGGAAGGCATTTTCTTCTCAGTGATCCTTGCTTACAGAGGAAGCTTTATAACTTCACAAGAGAGAGTACAATATGCTCAGCATATGTCAGTCTTTCCTCCCAGTAAGAGAGATGAATCACCTGTTTTCTCTAGAAGGGAGATGTTTAAATCCTCTCTGTTCATTAGGAACGGGGAGCAGCTTTTTTATTATAATGCATATTAGTAATAATCCCAGCAAGAATGGTAGCATATGCAGTTGATGCTTCAGATTGGTCGCTAGTACTGGCAGAAGGGATCTTGAGGAAAGACCCATTTTTCATGAATAATGCAAAGTACAGTGTTTGCAGTTCCAGTAATTCAAGGCCTGGGGTATGAAGCCTGGTTCGTTCTGCTTCAGGTCATCCTTCCCCCCCAAGGGCACTTACGATGTGGCTGGGAGCCCACAGCAGACTCCAGAAGAGGAACTGTGTCACCTCAGAGAAACAGTCTGGCTCATACACACAGGATCTGGAGAGGAGTAAGACAGGCAGCACATCTTCCAGGATAGTGGGCTTTAAAAAATACCTACAGCAAAACATGTATATGTGGACTTCAGCTCCCCTCTGTTCAAGAAGGCATTTCAAGACAGTGGAATATCAACAACGCATGGGATAAGTCTTTGCTAAAAGCCAGGTTTGTGTCAGAAACTCCCCAGAATATGTGTGGTTGGCAAATCAGACTGCAATGTTAAGGAAAACATTGCTGAGTAACCTCAAGAAGGGCCCTGCAGTCTCCACTGTAAATCTGATATTTGCAATTATTTCTGTGATGACAACACCCACCAGCCTTAGATGGGACCTATTTGTGCTGGGGAGGCTGCAGACAGGGGGAGGAAGAGGATGTTCCTTGCTCTGGAGAGTTGACAAGTATAAAGTAAGGCAGTTTATTAGTATAAAACAAGGGCAGATGGAGCCCAAGGAAACTATAGTATCATGCCAACCAGAAATTAATTGTTCCATGGATGGTTTGATTCTTTAGGCGATTTGGTGATTCTAACAAATTGCAATTATTTCAGGAGGCTGTATACATCATTCTGTGTCAGGAATTTCTCTAAGTTCATTTTACTGTTCGCTTTGAAAAAACTTCTTTTAAAATTGTCATATAAAGGGGAACATAATTTTTCTCTTGGCTGGCAAGAGCAGAAAGAAGTACTACTATGAAAAGGCCAAATGATTTAAACTGTTTTTGCAATCAGCCTTTCTTCTTATATGAACTGATCAGTCATGTGGGGGCAAACATCCTGCCTGAGCAGACAGTCATGATTGCATGGAGGTGGAGGAGAACACATAAACTGGGGTGTGTCAGGCTCTCCAGAGCACAGGTTTGTCATTCATTTTTGTGTTAACGAAACCCAAAACCGAGCCAAAAAAGCACAAAAAAGTACTCGATGTCACAGTTTGCTTTGATGATGGGGCAGAGCAAGAAGGTGGGATTTGAATGCAAAAGAGAAATTGTTGCTCTAAACTCAGGCTGAACTAAAATAATTCAACAAATGAAAACTAGTAAAGTATCCTGGGAATTAAATATGGAAGGATTTATTTGGGAAGCAAGTAGTTAGAGCAAACTTTAAAGAAACACCTTTGACATCTTTAAATTTGAGATTTTTAAAGTGCCTGTTATTGTCTCTAACCATTTGATCCCTGGAAGCAGAGAAGGTTTGCTGGCAAAGGAGAATGTTTTATCAACCTGTTTCTGCCTGTACCTTCCCTAAACACCTGTCAAGTCCTGTCACCTTGCCAGTCCTGGCAAGGTGATCGAGTGGACAGCCTCTGCATATGGATGCACAGCTGCCTGTGTGCCCCATCCTGGAAATATTGGTGGTGTTGGGACAGTTGTTCTCATCACACTGCTTTCATATATTAAAAGTCTATACACTTGGCTTGATGGCTTTTCTCTTGTTCATTCAAATCCTAGGTGTTGATTAGACTGAAAATCTTCCTCAGTTCTCAAAATATTTTACTGTGCTTAGAAAAAAAGGAATATGGACACCATTTGTCAATGAGATCTTAGAGTCAAGCTCCCTCTGATATATTTATTGCCATCTGTAGCACACAGTGTTCATGTCAGCAACTTCATATATCTACAAATTGTTTTAATCCTTTGCAAAGTATTCAAGAGAGTATCATGTGCATAATGTATGACCTGGATTGTTAAAGTGTTAAGAAATGTGTTTCATTATCTCTAAGATCTTAGGAAATCCATTTCTTGTGAGCAGAAGAAAATAAGTCTTTCCCCTGACTAATTCCATTGTGTACTTCTGTCACTGAAACACTCCCCGTGCTGTCTTGGGATGAATATTGTAGGTGGTAAATTTTTCTCAGCACCTTGAGTCCTGTCTCAAGTTCTTCAGCAGAATAGAAATATTCCTTATTGATTTATGCAAAGTAAACATTCTAGCTTGAGTCAGAATAATTTGGAAGATTTTTCTTCTTTTAAAAATATCTTTTTGAAGTTGAAAAGTTTAATTGTTGCCCCAAGCACGACAGTCATGGAAAAGCCTGAGGCTGAAACTATACTACCTTTGAATCTCTGATAGTCTGTTTTATATGTTGGAGAGTTAAGGTTATGCAAGTCAATTTTGGAATAAAATAAAATATTTTATTCTTACAACCTGACAGTTTATGGGCACTGAGGTGAATACAAAGGCAGGCTTTTCAGATCAATACCTTTGTTATCAGTCTGGATATTTTACCTTTGAAAAGTAATCTGGCTGAAAGAGCTGTAAGAGTTTCTTTTAGTGAGGTGTCTCTGGTCACTGACAAGACAGTATTTACAGAAGTTGGGGTACATTTTTCAGTAAGGAAAGGATAATCTCAGCCCTCTGACCTGTGTTTATTCCTTCTATAAAACAGACCCTAAAGTTCAGGGCCCTGAACACTGCTAAGCACATAATGGCCACTCTGTTCCCCCTTAAAGTCAATGCCCTCTGCGCTTCCAAGTTGCACTTGTATGTGACTCATAAAACCCAGTTTGAGAGAAATTTGGGGTGGGAGGTGGGTTAAGCCTCAAGAAGCAGCATGAAGCTATGGCACTTGGCTGTGCCCTGGGGTTTGCTGTGGGGATGGAGGGCACCCGAGGGGCCCCGGGTGCTGGGGCCAGGAGCATCTAGGCTGTGGTGGGAAGCCTCGCCCTGCCTGCTGCCTGTGGGATCAGACATCATCTGTAGTCAGTGGTTTCTCCACTGGGATGCCTTTGTGGAGAGGGCTTCAGATCTGGTCTTTCTTTGCTGCTGTTACTGCAGCAGCTGCTGCCCAAGCCCTGCCCTGTCATGGTGGCTGGGATGGTCTGAAGAGGCCATGTGGTAGCTGAACCTGGTGCAGCCCTTCCCATCAGCCTCACACCACAGCTGGCTCCAGCTGAACAGGAGGAGATGTCTTGACACCAACACGACTGGTTTTGTCCTCACCTGCAGGAAAACTCAGGGTGAATGAACTTCCCCA
Organism: Heliangelus exortis; assembly: GCF_036169615.1. Lineage (NCBI taxonomy): Eukaryota > Metazoa > Chordata > Aves > Apodiformes > Trochilidae > Heliangelus > Heliangelus exortis. Next base: position 92,298,453 of record NC_092422.1, read on the forward strand.
GGGGCTGTCTGACCCACACAGCACCAGAGCCAAGCCAGCTCTTCAGCCCCATGTTGGATGCCCCATGGCCACAGTGCGAACCCCGCTGGCTCTGAGCTATTTTGCTTGGGTTTCTTTGTCTGTTTAATGAAGCATTTGCATCTCCTCTGCCAGAGCTCTGGAGCTTGGTCCAGAAGAATCCCCCCATATAGTCTGGAGAAGAGGAGGCTCAGGGGAGACCTCATCACTCTCTACAACTCCCTGAAAGGAGGGGGTAGCCAGGGGGGCATCGGTCTCTTCTCCCAGGCAACCATCAGTAAAACAAGAGGGCATGGACTTAAGCTCTGCCAGGGGAGGTTTAGGTTGGGTATTAGGAAGAAATTATCTACAGAGAGGGTGATCAGGCACTGGAATGGGCTGCCCAGGGAGGTGGTGGATTCTGCACCCCTGGGGGGGTTTTAAGAAGAGACTGAATGTGGCACTCAGTGCCATGGTCTGGTAACCACAGTGGCAGTGGATCAAGGGTTGGACTTGATCTCAGAGGTCCTTTCCAACCTGGCTCTTGCTGGCCACCTACAGGGACGCTGTGACAGGCAGGATGCCACAGAACCCTACCATGCACAGCTGGTCTTCCTGGGCAGACAGAAAGGGGCTGAGGGATCAAACAGAACAAGACAATTCTCAGAAATGCCTCAGCAGAAGCTATCTCTTTGAATAAGAGGATGAAAAGCCAGGAGCAGATCACTATCATGCCTGTACCACAGTCAAAGGTTGACTGTGCCTGACTTGATATGAAAGTGAATCCAGAGCCACTTCTATACTAACCTGCCAGTTGGCTGGCCTTTCAATTTCACAAGAAACCCTGAAATTTACAAATGGATTTTCATTCTAGATCAATAGTCAACTTGGATTTGCATAACTGTCAGTGAATTTAGGTTGCTGAAAATTTTTTTTCAAGATTATTTTTTAGTCCATCTGTGTAGCACATTCAACATGATTTCTATCTTCTATTGCAAGGAGAAATCTCAGATGTATTAATTTGATGCTGGGCTGCTTGTTTGAAAAGCCATAGTTTAAGGTTTTTAGACTTCTTTGATCACATTTCCTCTTCATGCAAAATTCATGGCATAATATTTTTAAACTATGTGTTGCACCTTGTTAGGTGATTCTCTCCAAATCAGAGCTCATGCATTTCAATGTATAGGTAGTGGTTTTGTGCATGAAAAATCAATTGAATTCCCTAGAGAAAGTTTCCAGATTTAACATCTATACTTCACTGTCTGTGGAGATAGTATGTTGGAAACAGAATATTCTGTAATGCATTAGAGGGATGCAGTCTTAAGTCCTTACTCAGACAGAACTGCCGCTGATTGCAGACTCTGGCTTTAGGCAAGCAAAGAGTATAATACACAGAAACCACACTCTCAAAAATGTGCAAGCAGTTCTATGGGAATTATGAGGATTTACTACATGCATTTCTCAAGCTGATAAAGGGCTACATTTTCAAACTTGACCTTAAGTGCCAAAATCTTTTGTGTCTACTAATTCACTTTGTATGTGCACACCAACGTTTATGGTGTTGTAGTTTCTCCTGCCTGCTATAAATCTCTTCAGAAGGGATCAAGTTGTACACGCTGAGAATACACAAAACATATTGAAATCTTGGTCCTGAATGAGTGGGAGTCTTCCCTTTCGTTTCTGAGTCCCAGATTTTACCCACAAAGTTTAAGGAACAGGAGAATTTTTCAGGGCCTAAAAGTGTTGTGGTTTGGTTTGGGTTTTTTAATCCTTATTGGCATTTACAGTTACACTGCATTTATTTCTTTTAAACATTATGTTTCATTGCTTCAATAAAAAGAAAAGGCAATGCTTTAAAGCTAAAAAGAACAGTGCCTAGTCCACTAATGAACTGTAATTATCCTTCTATTCAGTAGAAATTGCACTTAGCCCTGAGCCTAATGGGTTGCTGATTTTGAGAAGAAGCAGATTCTGGGCAGATTTTGTACATTACTACATGCAGAGAGATACCTGTATGTACAAACAGACACACAAAAAATGGCTTTCCAGTACCTATCAACTCAATCATCTGACTTTAAGAGCACCAGAACAAAACTAAAATAAAATTCTGGCAATTTAGCTTTACCACAAACTCCCTTTGGTCTGCTAATTGTGTATTTTAGACCATTTCCCTCTGTTTTCCATGCAGATGACCAGACTATAAAATTCTTCATGTCAGTCTTGCCTGGGGAAGACACTGAGATAAGTTCTCATTCAGTAGATTAGATTTCTTTGTCATCTGTGGACAGCTACAAAACATCCTGGAGGATCATTCAACACAACTGATTTCTATGTTATGCTCATCCACAATTCCTGTTAAATGTCTAAATAATTATATTTACTCTGGGAATACATCTTCAACAGCAATTCAATTTAATTATTACTTAATTACACTGTTTGTCTGGGTACTAAAGGCTCTGACTCAAGTTAGCCAGACTTATAGATTGTATTAGCTGGCTTATCTCAGATGAGAGGCTAAACCAAGGTCAGATCTAAATTCTGTGGAGCTCAGGAATACACTGGCTTCATGGTGGTGGTAGAGGCAAGCTCACAAAGAGCTATTTGGTTTGTGGTTCCCTTTTATGGGCTCAGTTTTCCTGATGATCCTAAAGGAAATGCAGACTCTTCCCAGTCACTAGAGAGCTAGTGCACAGCTGCCCAGCTCAGTGTAGGACCTTGCAGCTGTGCTCCTGGGGCCTGGTAAAACCCAGCAGAGACTCATGTGCTAGTATTTTACTGGGATACACAGCCACACACCAGAGGATGGCATGGTTTCATTTTGGAGGTGAAATACTTAAAACAGATGGAGTCTTGGGTGGCTAACACTTGTTTTCCTCACACCAGACCTGATTCTGGTCTTTCTCATTTCAAATGGCTGCTTTCCACTGAACCCTTTGTTCTGTCACTTAAAATCCCTTCTGTGAATGCACTGCAGTCACAGTCATATTAATTTTGTTGCTATTCCATTTGTACCTGTTGCACAAGACCAGAAGGAGCATTTGTAAGACTGTAAGTGGCCTCAGGAGTAATTTTTATTGGAGACTATCACCTCTGTTCGAAGAGATCTCAATAGTCATCGTTCCTCATAAAAGCTTCTGAAAACATTACTAGGCAGGGATGATCTGGACATATTTTGGAGAAGGTTTTAATCTCCTTCAGACCCTTGTAAGTGTCAGGCTTTCCTGTGACAGTGAAGATCAGTCCTCTTTCCTCCTCATGGGAGAATGCTTTCTGTGACAGATAAGACACACATCACACATCAACAAAGTGGTGTGCTTCTTGTTTTATTCCCTTTGTCCTTGAATTAACACTCACAGGGAGGCTGCAACTACTTTAAATGCTAGCCACTGCAGGGCTCTGATTCCCAAGGCTGAGGGCTCTGAAACTGAAAGAATTACTTGTTTGCTTGTGATCAGGCCAGCCTAAATGGGAACTTGATTACTTATTGAGTTCTTAAAATAACCCTCTTTATTTGCATTCCCACTGCCTACAGAGATCATTTGGACCCATAAGCAACACTGATTGGTTTTAAGTTTACATTGTGCTTTTAAGAACAAGAGGTCTCACATGCCTAAACCACCTCTTTCCTTTCCATTCTTTCATTCAGCCATCTGCCAGTTGAGATGTTTAACTTTGTAGATTAAAAAAAAAATATAATAAAGTTCAGAGCAGGCATATGCATGGAAGGGCTCCCCTTTCTTCAGATAGCCAGCTGGACCAAAGCCATGTCAAAAACTTCCTGCAAGGAAGAGAAGACATAACTAGAACAGGGAGAAGATTTTTCAATTACTCCTGCATTAAAAGCAGCTTCGGAGAGCTGCCAGCTTGCTGAGCTGGACTCTGCAAGGTCACAGCTGTACCAAGCTTGCAACAGCTTCCATAGGGGCATTTCTATAGGTGTATAGGGCTGGATGCAGCAGGTGTGAGGATGGAGAGCAGGGGGCATCCAGGAGTTAGAGGCACATCACGGAGCTGAGAGCACACCTCTGGAAGCAGACGTGGCTGACCGGATGGGACAGTCAGGATCTGCTGTTCAGTAAATCACTCCTGCTGGACTCTGTGCTTGCCCTTTGTCTCTTGTGAGTGCATGTATCAATAATCCTCTGAACCAAGGCCAGAAGCCTGGATTTCATCCCTGCTCTGAACACTGCGGCTGCAGCCTACTATGCAGCATTTATGTTTGCTCCAGAGACCCTCAGAGTCAATGGGAGGCTTTCCAGCAACATCCATGAGCTTTTAATTAGCCACAGGTTGAAAAGCAGAACTCATGGCCTGAAGGTGATGCAGCACCGTTGCCTCTGCCAGCGATGGTTTGTCAGTGCAGAAAAATATACCCCACTGCCTTACCCCAGTGGGTAACTTGCTGTGGAACAGAGAAAGAAGAAGACACAGCTTTGTGCAGGACATCGATTCAGTGTGCTCTCTGCATTAGCTGTCTTAAAGTGCAGCCATGTCCAGTGCTTAACTCTGGTTTCCAGCCAGCTAAGCAAAGAACAAACCCTTCCTCTGAATGACCCACTGAGACTGGTATTTGAATCACACTGGAAAAAAAATGCTAATAAAAATTTGCAGGGGAAAAAGAAAATAAAAGTGTGATGTAATGTATGTGCTGACTGGGCTTACTCCTCCTTGAGTTTTCATCGCAGGAGTCGGCAGCTCAGTGCAACACCTGAGAGCTGCAGGGCCTGGAGAGTCTGTGTGTTGCCTGTGTTATAGGAGCTGGCTTGGCAAAACCAGTACCACATGGATACGATGATTTTCTTGGCTGCCCCTCCACTGTATTCAGCTCAACATTTGACTGTGGTTGTCCTATCTTTACCCTGTTATCCTCTCACCATGCCCCCTGTTACAGCCTATTTCGGACCTTGATGTGTAGGCTCTCTGTGTAGCAACTGTGGTCCTCCAGCAGAGAGCAAATGCTTTTTCTCCTCTGACTCACTTTCAAAGCCTCATCACTTGTAAGAAGCAAATGAGGTGGAATTCCAGATTTCTTGGCTGGTTTAAATGGGCAATGTCCTGCTGGGCAGCAGAATCCTAGCGACTTTGGGATGCAGCAACACGAAGTGGGATGACACAGTGTGCTCCTGGCTGTGGCATGTAGGAACAGCTGATTCCACCTTCACCAGGATGGGGATTTAGTCACTTACACTGGGTATGAAGCATTTGGATGTATCAACTATAAACAATCACCAAGGTTCAAAGATAATGAGAGCAGGGAGCTCTGGCACTTGAAGGAGGGTATGTCCTTGTCTCTCCCATGGTAAAAAACGGGCACAAAAGGAAGCCAACCATCCAGTTTCCCTCAGGGTACAGCACTGTGGCAACTGAGGAGACCCGGAGGTGTTGAAGGCTCTGGTGGCAGCTACACAGCCCTTCTTGCCAAATGGAAAGGAAACAGAGTCCTGCTGTGACCAGGAACAGCATGGTGCTGAAAACTCTGATTTTAGGAAAGCCAGGGTTACCACAGGACTTAAAGGTCCCAGCTGCTTCAAATTGCATCAGGCTGGAATTTAGCAAACAGAACAAAACATGCTCATTTGCAAATTATTAACTAGTATCTTCAGTGTGAGACTTGGCTTTACTTTTACTTGCCATCACAGCTTTTTTTTTCTTTTTATAGGGCTCTGAAGCATGGGTGTGGGTTGCTTTTGAGCAACCCTGGTGTTTGAAATGTCAGAAGCCTTCCAGTCCACAAGCAGTCCTGCTCTTCCAGCTCATGATGCATTCCTTTTTTTCTTCTCTATTGTTGTATCACTATACAACTGGGTGAGCAGAGGATCACTACACAAAAGCCTGTCACTACAGGCCTATGGAGATGACACAAGAGCATCATTGCTGTCCCAGCACAGTGTCAGTCCAAATGCACTGGGACAGCATTATAGACAGGGGGACTGCTTAAAGAACACAGAAAGATATTTTCAGGGGCATAGAAGGTTAAAATGTTTTAATTCTCTGAGTTTTGGGCACTGTTGCATAAAAATGAGCAGAGGAAGAGCAAGAGACTGAGGCAAAAAATGCATTTTAAATTATTTCTGGTCAAAGAGGAGCAAGGGGGATGGTTTGCCTGGCTTCTACAGAAGCATGCTCAGATCTAGAGCAGAGGAAGGGACTTCAAGGCCCTCAAGCAAGATGCAATGTAGTAGGTTGCAGCAAAGGACATTTCCCTTGTAGGGCTCTGTCCAGGGACTGCTGAAGCTAATACATGGACTTTGGCGGGAGATTCAGTCACTGCATTGTAGAAAGCAGTAAAGTCTGGCTCATCCTCAAGTAGCTGGCTTTCAACTCACAGGTGTTTTGTGGTGATACCATTTCTTCTCCCAACCCACTTTGCTTTTGTTCCTGAAAATATTACTTCTCCCAAAACTACCAGCAGGGGTCAGAATGAATTTCTTAACATTCAAACCCAGAAAGTCAACTGTATCCTGATCTGCATCAAAAGAAGTGTGGCCAGCAGGCCAGGGGAGGTGATTGTCCCCTTCTGTTCAGATCTTGTGAGACCCCACTTGGAGTACTGTGTCCAGTTCTGGAGCCTCCAACATAAGGAGGACACAGAGTTCTTGGAGCGTGTCCAGAAGAGAGCTGTGAAGAGGATCAGAAGGATGGAGCACCTCTCCTATGAAGACAGGCTGAGAGAGTTCGGGTTGTTCAGCCTGGAGAAAACAAGTCTCCAGGGAGACCTTACAGTGTCCTTCCAGTAGCTGAAGGGGGGAAATAAGAAAGTTGAGGAGGGACATTTTAAAAGGGCTTGTAGTGAGAGGAGTAGTGGCTTAAAAATGGAAAATGGAAGATTTAGATTAGATATTAAAAGGCAATTCTTCACTGTGAGGATGGTGAAACACCAGCACAGAGAAGCTGTGGGGGGCCCATCACTGGAAGTGTTCAAGGCTGGGCTGTAGGAAGGTTTGAGGAACCTGGTCTAGTTGGAGGTCTAGTTATATGCATCTGGTTTCCCCACTATGCAGGGGGGCTGGAACTAGATGATCTTTAAGGTCCCTTCCTAACCATTCTATGATTCTATGAAACCAAGATCCTCAGTGAACTCAAGAAAACCCACCCATTAAAAAATCCCAGTTAATCTCATCTATTTATAGGCCAGAAGATTTCAAACAAAAGTATTTATTATGGCCATAAACCTGTTCCTTCATATCAGCTAGAGACAATATTGAGGCAATCTATTGTCTTTGATAGGTAGAAACTAAATCAAAACTATCCAAATGCCGTTCTCCCTCCATTTGGGAGACACCTGAATGCAAGATCTGTTTAGATGTCTGAATTATGCTTTTTTTCTGATGGGAGAGCAATTCTAATTCAGACTGGAAATTCATATACAAAGATGAAAGTACTTTATAGGCTTCTTTTGAAGCCCACAATTTCTCTGTATTTCCCACTTCAGCTTGTAACCAATTTGCAACTGGAAGGGCTGAGAGCTAAAACCCAGGTAATTTAACAAGCAATTAAAAACAAATCCATTCCACGTGCTAAACGACTTGCAAAAGCAGGTTACTGTAGCTCCACTGAATAGTGCCTGTAGATTTTTATGCCCAGGGGAACATCACTGAGGTAATTGCCTTTCCATTTAGAATAAATATGTTTTATTCTTTGCTGCTTAACTTGGTGTTTTTAAAAGAATGATTTCCATTAACATAAGAAAAGAAACACAGAGAAACTGCTCCTCAGGCAAAAAAAGCCTGAAAGTTCTTGTTAAACAGGAGTAGAACATCTGCCAGTAACATTAACTATTCTGCAGCTTATTTTTTGGCTGTTGTGTTTTCTTTTTGTTTGTTTGTTTGGAATTTTTCTTTCCTAAGCAGAGTTCACTTGCATAATTTTAAGACTGTGCACTAGTCTAGTGTCTTCCAATATTAGACTAAATAATTACTTTTCATTCACCTAGCTCTGTTAAGCTTCTCTTCACAATTTTTCCAACTAAATCATCATCATTCACAATCATGACTAACACTAAGACATTTTTGTCACCTGCATATGTTGCCATTTTACAGTTTGTGGGGAGGTTTTAGTCATTCATAATATTGGTTTAATTTGAATTAAATCTTTCTGAATGTGCATGTTTAAGTAACCTCCTCCACTTCCAGTTGTTGAAAAAACAGATCCAAAGAAATATCTATATGTTACCAGGCATCTCCTCCCAAAATAAAAACATACAAATAAACGGATGAGGGGATGCAGGGGGGGAAAAGGAAGGTGAAGACTTGGGTGTCTCTAAAAGGGACATAGCAGAAAGATGGAACAAATTCAAAGAGAAGTAAAAAACCACCAGATGCAGCTGAACTTAGCTCTAGGGATACACTACTTGGAAACTCCTCTGGGGATATTGCTGATCAGAGAGTTGGCTGAAAGGAGTCTGAAAACTGGAAGCAAAGAAGTTGGCTTCTGCTGTGGGCTTTCTACTGGCTTTGGTGCAGCAGTGTTTTGTCCATCTTTTGTTAACTGGTTTCTATCAGGGGCCCTGACTGCAGATGATGACTTGAATCAGAAAAGCTAAAGATATACTGAGAAAATTCATATCTTGCTGTGGGAACGTTCATGGGCTCACTGAGGGCTTGAAGTGATCTCAAGAGCTCAATCTCATGGCTTAAAGGCAGGATCTGTTGCACTTAGCCCCTCCAGGCAGATGCTACATCATCTTTTTCTTCAAAACTTCTCCTGCTGGAGCTTCTCCAGTTTCCCAAGGTAAACTGGTACAGATCTTTTTCCAAAGTTCATTAAAAACCTTTCCTCATAACTAACCTAAATCTTCTCTTGAGGCCATTAATGTGCCCTGAGCACATGAAAGAGCAGTTTACTCTTTCATCTGTGCAGCTACCATTTTTGTATTTGAAGATTACTGGCATCTTCCCTTTAATTTTTCTTTAGGCTAATCTTTTAGGGTAAACTTTTTCATTTCACAGAATCACAGAATGTCAGGGGTTGGAAGGGGCCTTGAGAGATCATCAAGTCCAGCCCCAACATTTCCTTCAACATTTTCTCACAGGTCTTGCTTCTTAGACCTGGTTCTCATTGCTCTCCTCTGAAACATTCTCCAGCTCATCTTCTTGGAGAAGGATCCCCAGAACTAGGGAGAGCAGACCAAGCAACATCTTCACAATTTGACTGAACAGAGTAAAAAGATTTTTTTTCTCATCTTATGTGTGCCATTCGTCTCACCACTGGGTGCTTTCAACTCAGCAGTTTGTCGTTACCTATCCAAAATCATCCTATAATCATTAAACAACCCAAACTTTTTCTGCAAAACCTCTCCATAGCTGTTCTGTCCTGCATTTGTGCAGATGGTCCCTTTGGTCTCACAAGCAGTGTGCTTGTCCCTTTTGGATCTCAACTAGTGGTTTTTTTCAGACTGGATTCCCACTTGGACAAGATTAATCTGAATTCTATGCCAGTCCTTCAGACAGCTTACAGTCCTACACAGCTTCATACTTTCTGCATAATTGTTAGGCATCTCATCTATCTCATCAGCCATTAATGAATGTGTAGCATTGGCTCCAGGAGACATCCTTGGGGAACCCAGCTCAGCACAGTCTCCCAGGTTGATAATGAATGACTGAGAAATGCTGTCTCACTATCTTCCCTTTCCTTCCTCTCTCTTAGAGCTGTGAGCAGATGACAAGGACACTGGCTGAGCCCTGGCCTCAAATTAAGCTAACTGAACAGGACCTGGGAAATTGCTGGACAGGACATGAGAGATTGCCAGACCTGAGAGATAACAAATGTGAGAAGCTGACAAAAGTTACAGATAGAGAGGTAAGGGGTGGCTGGATTTTGCAGGTGGTTAAGGAGGTGTTAAGTGAGCAATGGCCAGAATTAACAGATAACTGGAGGGAAGCGCTGAGGAATTTTCCAGGGAGTAGAATTTTGCAAGACCAACAGCACACATAGGTTACCATACCCAGAAGCACCATGCAAGGACAGTAGGTACCAGTGTCAGCAATATTTGAAATATCAGATTCGGTACAGATGTAACAAACAGAGCAAAAAGAAATAAAAATAATCAGGGGTGGGTTGTTTATTTGGAAGAAGTGTGGGGTGGAGAAAGGGAGGAACAAAGTACATCAAAAAGAAGTATTCTGAATCATGCATCCGAGGCTGAATGCCAGGCAGTCCTGAGCTTGACTGCAGCTCATGCAGGGCAATACAGCAAACCTGGTGCCACACAAACCCAACTTCCCTCTGTGATCAGGAGGATGGGGAAGAGGGCTGCTTTCCCTAGCAAATCCAGGGAACATCCAAAGATGGATCAAGCATCCTGGTGTCATTGGTCCATGCCCATGCCAAGCCTGACAGAATTTCTCAACAACTTTCAAACATTCTTTCAGAGCTTTTATGTTTAAACTTGATCAGATATTTGCTTGAACCTGTTTACAGCATGGCTTCCCAAACAGTTGTGCTAATGCAGTAAGGGCATAGTGTGCTGCTGCTCAGGAGCAGAATTAGAGGCCAGGAAAGGAACCTATTTAAAGCAGCATGGTCACTAAAACCTCCATTCCATCAAACCTTGGCCCAAGAATAAAAGAAAAATATTTTACACTATACCCTTCTCCTAGCCAAGGTTCAGACCCTTCTGAGTGAAATGTTATGTGTTTCTGCCTTTCATTTCCTCTCTCCTTTCATTCAGCTATTTATTTATCATCCAAAATCAGAAACCTGGGGATTAGCTTATTCCTTACAGTGTGTTGTTTTTTTACTTCCAGACCTTCCATATGAGTAGGAGAGAATATTTGTTAGCCATTAATATGTCCCCGTTCTATTTATATTTGCATTCTTTCTTTCTGTGATAGGTACTTCTCTTCACCCTCTGACATTTTATTAGTGCAAAATGGGTAACTCTGGCCCCACTGACATTAGGAGGAGTTTTGCTATTGATTTCACTACAAATGCAGTTTCAAACAGTGACCTGACAGACTGCAAAAAGCTGTGCCCAGGCTCTCTGCATGCAGGGGGCTGTCATCCTCATCACACACCACTTTCATTTTCCTCTTATCCATCTCTAGGTCCAGCTCAAAAATACTCATAGGAATCAGTAACAGACTGGAAAGATGTGAGCCTTGATATTAACTATCTGCTTATATAGTTTCTCTGATGTTGGCTTCAATTACCCATAACTGGGAATTATGCTTTGCTGCCAAGTCACTGAGCAACTTCCTCTGTTTAAGTAGAATATATAAGCCTTACTTTTTTCCAGAGTTCATGACTCTTTTGTAAAGTGTTTTATGATACAGTTGTTATAGAATCCACCATCACAGTAACAGCTACAGACAAGGCTTCACTGTGGGCCTGGCTTCAAGCCTGTTTAATTGAATGGAAATTTTTCCATTGCTATCAGTGGATACATACATTAAACTCCACCACACATCCCACTGTAATAACAATGTCACAGGGTATTGAGGGACATGTCTAGTTGTTGGGGGTTTTTTTGGGAAAAATCAGAGGTCATGAAACTAACCCCATGCAGATGATCCACAAAGGGTTTGTGCACCTTTGAGGCCCTTGAAATAAATTCTGAATGCATTTGCAGTCTCTTTGCACTGGCACTCAGCACAGGAACCAGGGAGCCAAGTACTGTCATTATGCATGAATTCACACAAAAGGCCCAAACTTCTCTTCTTTCCTTTCCATCCATAATTTTCAGAGACTCTGTTCATGTGAGATTGTTCAGCCTTGAAAGATGGAGCAATGCATGGAGTGTGGTGCTTCCTTTTACCACAGAGTTAAGTCAGGTCAGCTCATTAAGTCATAGCTCTGCAGTAGTAAAGCAAAGCTGGGTAATCCACTCCAAAGGGCTCAGGACTGCAGGCACTTCTGAAGTTTGGGGTAAGCGTGGGGACATGAACCCAGCATGCCTGTCCCCTAAGTATGATTATGCCACAGCTTTAGCAGTCACCTTTCTGCAGACAAAACCTGTCACTGTACTTAATGAGGAAAGAAATACCAGATTTTCACATGGCATTGGTTTGCATGCATACATCATTTCCTTCGAGAAAAGGGTGACATTTAACTCAGCAAGTGAAGCACCTACTGTGCAAAAGAGCATTTGGGAGATGGTGCCATTTAAGGCAATGAAGGAAAAGGCAAAATCAGCACATTGTATCATATTTTAAGTAACGTCATATTAAAATCACAGTATCTTGTCAGGGATGTTGGAATTCAGAACAGTTTTTTCATTTCATAATTTTAAGCCTCACATATTATCTTTATTATTACAGGACGCATAAAGTCAGTCTCCTGTAGTTGAGATATCTGCTGTTATTTGACCAGAACAGAAAAAGTACATTCACGTTGTTCTTGTGCATGCAGTTTCAGCTGAACACTTAAAGGCACACAGATTAAACTTTTACTGCACTCTAAAGGTTGTGTTTTATAGAATCAATGTTAATACGTCCTTATGCAAGCAGAGGCTTTTCCCCCCGTTCCTTTAGGTTCAGATTAATCCTTTATATCCTGACTCCAAGAAGTGACCAATGCCAGATGCTGCAGAACAAGGACTGGACAATTTTAGAATATGTTGGACAAGAGGAAAGCTTTTTCCCAGTGTTAGTTTGAAGCACAAGTTGGCCTAACTTCTGAAGCATGTGAGAGGAAAAGAGGGGAGAGGCTGTGCCTTCATAAATTCCCTTTAATGTAGATCTAAAATGGAGATTTTTGGTTCCCATATGAACACAGAACTATTTTCTCTTCTGTTAAAAATGACCATGAAAAAAAACCCCAGCCTTGTAAACCATAGATTTTTGATCATCAAGAGGACAGAAACATCTCTCTAGTAACTTCTAGGGGTCACTGGACTGTGGCTCATGCTGAGTTATCAGTGCCCACTTACCCTGGTCATTTGCTTTCCTAAACCTTCTCTGAATGCTTTTCATATGGGAGTATCTGTTTTTTCAATGCTAACTGTTACTGCCTGGGCCTGAGGGAGTTCAGCAAACTAATTCAGTTTCTCTCTTTTATTTGCTATGTTTCTGTTTTTAAAGCAAAACAGCCTGAATTTCAAAATCCCTTTGTAAAGGATAAAAAAGTAGAGTCCCTGGAAGTCTCTATTAACATGCCAATTCAATTACAGTGTAATTAGCCAGAACTGTTACTTGTTGAAATCCTGTCAACAAAAATAACTCGCCCTTCCCCTTCAGATTACTCCAGCATCTCCATCTTCTTATAAGGGGTTTTGAAAGACAGACCACCTTCCCCCTGCCCCTTTCAGGCTGAAGGCAGGGAATGAAACCCAGATGTGTTCCCATTACAAACTAAGGAACGGTAGAAAACAGAGGGGAGAAAGGAGAACAAAGCTGACCCAACTGATCCACAGTTGCTTTTCCAGGGTGGGATAAGACCCTTGGGCAGGCTGGCCCTGGCTTTCCCTTGGTGTAATCCTGCAGGCTGCAGCTGCCTTCCCTGATTTACACCAGCCCAGGCAGGAGGAGGCCCACTCCTGGCAAGCATTATGGGCAATTCATTTAGAAAAAAGGCAGGTCCTCTCCTCTGACCTAATTGAAAACAGGCGGCCTCCTCCTAATTGTGCATTAACAGAGGAAATTGGAGAGGAACAGGGTTCTGAGTTGTCATTAATTTCCCACACTCAGAGGTCTGTACATTGGGAATGCCGGCTGGTCATCTATATGTATCAGTCACGTTGTTCTGCTCCTTTATGTAAAAACTTGACCTCTGGTAAAATACAAGCATCAGAAATTTTTTTCTGCTCTAATTCTAGGCAAGCATGTAGAAGGCTACTGTTTATCCAAAAGGCACTTCCTAACCTAATGAGGTGGGATTTTTTGTTCTTTTTTTTTTTAATATAAAAACCTCATAATGCCAGCAGATGACTGTAGAGTTAATGCTGCTCATAATTCTATTCCTTTCCTCAAAGATCCTTTCCATATTTGGTTCTGTTCACCTGCAAGAAGCCCTGCAAGAAAGTCATCTGGGTTTCTTAAAATATTGCAGCCCTAAAGCAAAAAGTGGCTGCCTGGTGGCAGGCTAGCCAAGGACACCTGGAGACCCAGCAAAGTCATGTGGGAAAACCCTGCAGACACAACCCATCTCTGCCACAGTGTGGTCTTATGGTCTTGGGGGGGAAGAGAGTGTCTCACAGAGCCTGGAGAGCATCTAGCAAGTTATAAAAATCAGACACCAGGAGCAGGGGAGGGCCTCACCCCTCATGTGGGGAAGGCATTCATCACTGGCAGCTGCCCCTAAACCTGGAGGGGGCAGGGGTCTCTGGGTGTGTCTCCATATCCCAGTAAGCAAACATTTCAGTGTGTTTCTGTCTTCATATCTGTTGGTGGGACCACCCTGTCTGTGTCTTCTGCCCAGTGCCAAAGGCTTCCTCAGGCAGGGGCTGCACTTGCCTGATGGCAACTGTCTCAGAAGATGTTTCTGTTGGTGGTCCACTTGGAAACACCTCTAAGGAGATGAAAGCATTATTGTCCTTGCACTGTGGAAACACCACCACAGGTTCTCAGCTTTTTTCTTTGTTTTGTTTCTGTTTTTTGTTTTTGTTTTTGGTTTTGGTTTTTTTATGTATTTTGCAATACTATTACTCCTCTCCTTCTTCCTTCAGAGTTGGGACATTCATACCCACTTGAAAATGTATGTAAAATGCAAGTCTATGTTAAGAGTATATCTATATTAAGAATATGTCCTATAGCTCCATTAAAACCAACCCTCTCTCAATGTCAGCCTGCAAGGGGGCTTAAACATTGCTTTGTTTGAACTTGAGCTCCACTGCTTCACCGGCTCCATTCAACCCAGAGCCTTCAGAAATTTCATGACTGAGATGGTCCCTGATAGAGTCAGTCTGGATACACCCAGGGGGGAGCCAAGCCCCAGTGACTCCTGTGCATGGCCCTGCATCACAGGGTCTGACATATGGGGTCCATACAGTGTCTGGACATGTCCCTCTGATCAGCCTGGGGGCCCCCTGCCACATTTCCCAGTTTTCCACCATGGAAGGCATGGTGGGAGCTGGGTGCAGCATATGGAGCTAAGCTGTGTTTGTTTATATACCTGAGCAATAAAAACTGTGATTTGGAACCCAGCTGTGTCTTTATGATTTCCTCACACTACTAATGAGAAAGGCTTCCTTAACAGGGTGCTATTAGTGGTTATCCAGGCTGAATGAAAAATAAAGTCACAGCTCGTAGATAGGTGTTACATGCACCTGATCTAAGGAGATGAAAACACCTCCTGTCTTTCAGACTTAAACTCCCAGCTGGATAGATATGCAGCTTTACCAAATTCCTTCTAGTCACTGCCAGTACAGAAAAGTAAGAAGACTGAAGAAGAGAGATTGGACTGATGGGGAAGGATTTCTGCAGTAATTGTAGTCTGAAGTTGTATACGCTCTTTTCAGTAAGTGAATATCCAGCAGAAAAGTTGATTTTTTTCCATTGAAACTCTGAATAACTTTGGTCCAGATCTCTTCTGCTTACAATTTAAAGCCTTCAATAAATGGCAAACAGGATGAGAAATCTGCTTTTCAGTCAGCAGCTTCAGGAGGTCTACATCTGCAAAGTCATATGTGCTCTGAATATAGAGTTACATTAAACTAAAACAACAACAGCAGTAAAGCTTCTAGACAGTGCTTGAAGTCTGTGTTTGTATTTTCAGTGTTTCTGTACCTATACAGCTCTCAGTGCTGGCAACTCCCACACAGTCAAGGTCCTTAAGAGTTATTTCAAAGTCACTGTAGGATTTGGAATCTTGATTTTATCTATCTGGTCATGTATTGAATGTGATTAAGCAGAAATAGAAATTACTTTTAATTGCAATCAGAGGACTGTACATAACAAAGTCACCTCAATATGCTAAGGAGGATGCTAATGTCCCCCACCATACATTGATGCAGTGATACCAAGATGGAGAGAAAGAGAGTGTTTTTGGGTGGGAGGTAAAACATAAAAGATGAAGTCCTGAACTACACTGAATGCAGAACTTTGAACTCTAGCTTCTTGCCCAGTCTTCCTTCCCCACCATGTAGCAGCCAGGCCCTGGGGACCCTGGCTATGGCCCCTCTGAATCTTGCTCCCATGTCTGGTGGTTATGGCTCCCAGTTACGTGAAATCTCTGTTACAGTGATGGAGGACATCTCACAGCTCTTCTCATGGGCTTTGCCAAGTCCCTTCCTGGATTTTATCCACTATACAGAGCCATTTTACAATAGTTTACTGAGGTAGAGTCTTAAGGAAAATTGCTGCTTATCAAGTGGCATTTCTGAAACTAGATGCCTCCCTTCAAAGTTGGCATGGGCCTTGGACACATGCAGGACACTTGAACCTTGGACCTCTGCTCTTTCCAGCTCTGCTAATGCACGTGAAAAAGGGAACCTGCCTTCACTGTTATGGTTAACTGCAAAATTATTGATGGGAATTTTAAAGCTGTTTGTCAGGCGGAGGTTTGGGGAACCAAAAGGGGCAAACAATTTAAAGCAAGTCTGCTGGTTACTGGCCAATAATACAGACTAAGGATTGAAAGTGGGTGGTCTTGGAAAAAAGCCAGTCAAAATAGGGCCAAGAGATGGTGTCATCCTTGACTCCAACACATTCATATTTTCTAGCAAGTGTTATTTCTTCTCTTTGTTCTGCAGTTCAGCACAAACATTTCATTTTCTAAAATCTGTGGGATGACGCATTCCACCCGCCAAGTGCAACACAGTTTACCAGAAAAATCACAGCAAATTACTAGAAAGAATAGACCAAGAGCAAACCCAAGAGAAAGCATCACACCTGCTAAGTTGTCCAACTAGGAAAAAACTTGGCACTAGACTCACAGAACGGTGTGTAAAAGAATCTTGAATATTACAGAATAAACAAGCTTGACTAGTAGGACCTGCCCTTGCACTGAGCTTTGAAACCTACCTTAAAATGTTTGCAAGGCTGGTGCAAAGTGGGTAGGACATTTCAGTATCACCCCCTTAGCTGCCATCAAAGTTTTAAGCAGAGCAGCTTGACATTTTCCTAGCAATAGGCAGGATTTTAAAATTTTAAGTTGTTACTTATTCTTTTTGTTGCCAGTAGAGGATGGTTAAGTGCATATAGGTTTTGTGGCACATCTGAACAGGCTCCAGCTGAGTTGAGAGGTGCCCTGCATCACCCTGTTGACACTGAAGAGCCCTTCCCAAGCCATGGAGTTCCGGAGGTGTCTCCAAATCACCCTGGGTGACAAAAACATTTTAAAGATTTTAAATTATGGAGCCAAGCTAGGCAGCTCTGCAGTCCTCATGGTCACCTGACTTCACCTGGAAATCAGAGTTTCCTATCTCTGAGACTAGATTAACGAATCAAAAGGGCAAGCATTTAACTGACCTCACATTTATTCCATAAATGGTTTCAGACTTAACATCTGTCACCTTGAAATCCTCAGTGTTCCACTAATGGTAAAGGATGATGGAAATTTTGATTTGTTCCCATAATTGGTGCCACTTTGGTGTCTCATTGCTTTACTAGTGCCATGTGATAAAAATTCCATGGTAGACACATAGGTTAATTGTAGTGGTGATCTGGATTTCATATTATCCTTTGCAGAAAAACATTGCACAGTACATTAAATGTTATTGTTATCTTTTTCAGAGGCATGCAGCTACAGTGGTATGAGCTATGAATAGGTAGAGCTGTGAAAGGCAGAGGATTTGCAATTAAAGTGTGAACAAAATCGAAAGAGAAAAAATGTTCTTTTCTCTTTTTGTTTATTTAAATTCACCATTAAATGACAAGAGAGGATACAGAGCATTTCAGAAGAGCTTACTGGGTGCTGCTTGGGGCCAAGAAAATAAAACTGATTTTTCAGTACATCAGCCCAACAAAACAAATCGGGTCAGAATCCCTCTGGAGTGAACCAACTTATGAAAGATTTCAAATTAATTTCTTCTAGGGGAAAAAAAATCAAAACCAAAAGAAGGTATTATTTTCTGCACAAAATAAAGCCTTGAACCTGGACAAAATTATGTTTTCTGGGCTTGTAAAAAAAAAAAAAAAAAGCAAAAAAAAGCAAACAAGAAGGAAAGCAAGGATATTAAAACTGAAAGAAGAAATGTCCCTATTTTCAGTATTTCAGGCTGAAAGGATTCACAGGGATGTGGTAAATTTAGTTCTCTTCCTTCCTCTCCTTGAGGAAAGTTGACTCCCACTTCCCAACTTCCAATCAGTTTTATGAATCTCTTCCCAAAATAAACGTATTTCAAGCACAGACATTTTTAAAGCCACTGATGATTTCAGAAGGACCAAGGCCACATTTTTCAGTGAATTTACTATTTGTCAATGTATATTCATGTCTCTGCCCTGGTCTAGCACAGAGTTTTAAAAATACCACTCATCAAACATGTTAATGTCTATTTTAAGTTACTTTCCAGTGCTCTAGAGATTGAAAACAAGCAAGTCCAATAGAACTATGAAGCTGGGTTCAAAATTTCTTCCTTTAAGCACTCAAGGCTTTCAGTAGGACTGGAGAGGCCAGGTGAAGGTAGAGACTTGGCTATATCAAGAAGTCATCCAAAAAGGACCAAAAGAGGTCAAATGTCTTGAGGTCACAAAGCATGAAAGCTTCCCCACTGCAGTGCTCTGAGTCGACATGTTTCCTATCCTCCAATGAGTTTTATGAATCTCTTCCCAGAATAAATATATTTCAAATCCAGAGTGTTCTAAAGCCACTGCTGATTCTAGAAAGACCAAGTCCAGTGTAATGGGAACCTCACCCAAGGAAAGAAAATGGGGAAGTTTTTTCCCTTTCCCAGAGCAAAAGGGGAGATGTTTGGTAGTCACCCTTGTTTGAACACCAAGGTGTCTCCCTGTAATGCTGATTTTCAGACAAAACCATCTTGAAATTGCTGCTGACAGGATGGAGGGATTGCTGCCCAAGCCTGAGCACAGCCAGTCAGCGCATCCAGCCGTGCAGGGCTGGGCAGTACCAGAGACACTGGGGCAAAATCAAACACACTGAACAACAGCAATAGGGGACATCCTACCCAGAGACCATAATTCCTCTTGGCTATGCTGCCCAGCAGCTGACTGAGATGGTGAATCTTAAATGGTCTTCAGTCTTAAAAAAAATCTTCTAGCATAATACCATTTTTAGACTCCAAGTGAAACTTGCACCTCTTGTACTTGTGACATTGTGGGTTTTGGGTAAAGTGTGTGTTAATGGGAAAATATTTCCTTTTGCTAGCTTTAGAGCTGTGGGATTCTTGTCCTCCAGTCTCTTCTTCTGTGACTGAGACCAACACTGTCAGGTAGGTGTGTCTTCCTCCCCTGTGCTATGCCCTCTTCTTGTGGGTGGCACTGCACATCAGCTGGAAGTGATGAGAAACTGAAGCCAGGCTCTTCCCCCAGTGAGGAGAACAGAGCCAAGCACACATCATTGGATGGGGGAAATCTTCAATCTCCATCTTCACTTGCCTTGGAGGACCTTTGTCCTGCCACCTTGGAACAGCAAGATAGAGCCATGGCTATCTTGAAAAAGAAAGATATCCAGCCCAGCAAACACCAACCAAAGAAAGGACCCAACATTTATGGGCTCCTCGAGGCAAAACACAGGCTTAAGCAGAATCTCGTTCAGCAGAAGAGAAAGCAAAGGCCAGCCTGTGTGTAAAGATAGTTTTAACTATTGGCAGCTAAATTTGTCTTTAGATGTTGCAGAGGTATTTATATAGCTTCTGGAATGGGATTTGAAAACATGCTATAATTAAGCATTTGAACTGGAATGATGTTATGATAAATTATCATATGGAGGTTCCAGACACCTTAAATAGTCACTCTGTGCTTCTAAACCAGAATGCTATTGGTTCTGATCTTGATTTAATGTCCTCAATAGGGGCTTTAAAAACAAATGCAGGACAGAGAAGTCAAGAATCAAGTTTTTATTTCAGAGTTCAAAAGCCCAATGAAGTAAGGAAGCTACCAAGAGAACTATAAAAAGAAAGGCATAAGGCTGAACAGTCAACAAACTTAAACAGGAGGTGCTTGCAATGTGCATGATATACAACACAGGGCAACTGCTGAACTTTTTACTCACGTATTAATCAAAGCCTTTCAAAACAGAAGCAACAAAAAAGGATTAATTCCTTTTTCTGAACTTCATTAGTTCGCATCCAGACTGCCCATAAGCTGTAAAAAGGCTGAAGGTTACTGGTTGCTGGCTGCCTGTTCTGGTAATAAGGTTTTGATGAGGAGTGAGCTTTTTGCCAAAATAGTTGTATTACTGTTTTCCCTATCACAGTTGTAGCTGAACTGGCATAAAGGTGTATTGTACTATCAATAAATCAGTCCTTAGTGAAGATGATTCAGCAGCAATATACATTTGCATCAGAATAACTTCAGTCATACTAAGGAGACCATGCCACTGTCCACCAATCTTAGGACTTAGTTAAACTGAAAGGGCTCTACTACCATCAGAGAAACCTTGCAAAAGGCAGCAAAGATCACTCTTTTTTTGGTGGAAGTTTATCCCTACTGCATTTGGGTCAGATGGCAAACAGCAGAAAATACTGGCATGTGTCCTGCCCTTGAAAACTTCAAAGTGCAGAAAGCAGAGCAGTCACACATTTTCATCCCAGATGACACTCCAGTGATAACCTGGTGCACCTTAAAACAGCTTCAGCTTTAAATAGATTCTCACTTGTATGGTAGAAATTATTTCTGTACTACATGACTATACAAAATGGCAATGTTAACAAAAATACACCAGTCAGAATTATGATAGAGTTATCACTTGAGCCTTGGCCTTTTACAGACTCTTCTACCATGTGTTAACTTTCAGAATGAGTGGGTGAATTTTGATAGTGCAAAGAATCCAACATGATACTGGCAATGGACAGTTAAATCTTTGACATTTTTGCACATCCTCATTTCGAGTGGCTGCTGATCAATGCTGAAGGAGCTATAACAACTTGCACCTCCTACATGACTTCCTAGATCTTCCTTCTTTACTGTACAACTATATATAACACAACATTTTGACTTAGACTGATTTTGGAGGTGAGTTACCTGGCTGGCCTTTTGGATTCAAATGTAATAGTCACAATGAATGCTACGGTGAAAATGCCACTGGAATTTCCATGGACAGCCTTTTGTCTCATCTTGTCTGCTGGCTTTCCTGACAAATCCAAGGCACTATTTTTGAAGTGCCTGTCTAGTTATGGATTTCCCCTCTTTGTAATGGAGGCTGGAGCTCAGGCAGGTTTCTCTGTCCTCCAAAGAGCCACTCAGAGCAAACGTGTTGGGGAGTCCAAACAATTCCAGCAGCGAGTTGTGAGCAACCTGTCTTCCCTCAATACACATTGCCAAACAAACACACTGATATCATCCTCATTCACCGCACAAAATCTATAGCAAGTACAAACACCCTTTTCCTTCCTTTCTGTTCAGCTTTAAATACGCAGAAACTAATCCTCCCTTGCCATAGGAGAAATGATCTGTGTTTTTTACATTTTCCTGTTCCTGTTCTTCCATAAATAAACGGAGTTTTACATCATTGTCTATTAAACCAACACCGTTTTCCTTAACCTCTTTGACAGATGAGCTGGACAGGATGTAACATGGTCATGGGGTGAGTCTGTGGCAGTGTTATTTGGTTAAGTTCCTGACTCTACAAACAAAGTTTTGCTGACTTCAGTGAGCTGAATCCTGGCACGAACTCATGGGCTGAGCAAATGTGAAGGATCCAAGTGTGGATCCTAGGGAGACCTACACCTTAAGAATACAGTGTAGACTTAAATCTGGATTCTCCTGATTTCTGCGTATCGAGTCATTCTTTGGTTTAATATTACAGTCATGTCTTTCTCATGCTGTCATTCATATGCATAAACCAAACATGCCAACACACACGTACAAATGTTAAGTGTATTTTAACATCTTCCAAGACTTAATAACCATAGGGGATGAAGTCAAATGGAACAAATATTCTAGCACACCATTATAAGCAGTAATGTCCTGAATAATTCCAGATGTATAGTGCCTCAAATAAACGAAATCAATTAGTCAAAAGCAATTGGTCCATTAAAATAATGGATCTGTGTGTGGAAATAATGACATGAGGACCTTTGACTGCTTCTGTGGTTTTTCAAGAGGTGCTAGAGGTTCTTTGTTTGGAGTAGGTTGTTCCATTGGCACCCTGGCTTTGCTTAAACAGGCAGGCGACTTTCGTGTGTGGATTAACACATCTTTTTGCAAGAAGCTGACCCGGCATATTTTAATTTCCCCTTTAATATGTCTGCATATATATGTACACTTTCGTATATATGTTTAGATAGAGAGAGGCAAATCAGGGGCCAGGTCCATGGGAGGGCCACTTTTCCCTCTACCCCTGAAAGGTGCTTGCAGGAGGTCATTGACCTCTGCCCACCTGACTGTATAATCTCTGTGCAGTGCCAACCCCCAGGGCATACAAATGCCTCCCTCCTTCCTCTGCCCTCACATCCCTCTGCAGGGACGGGGCCTTTATCCCACTCCTTGATCTCTGCAAGGAACACCAGCCCACTCAGCAAAGCACCTAAATGCCAGAGATCGCTCAGCACTGCATCATCCCTTGCTCTTTGCCTTCATACTTCATCCAGGACCTCCCCCAGTAAAAAGCCTACAGCCCCCTGACACTTCCTTTTGGAGTCTGAGGTTCCTTTTTTTGCAAAGCTGGGTTCAGACCTTCAGTCCAAATAGGGGAGTGCCTGTGGAGAGCTCAAGTCCAGATTCAAAATGTATGTCTAGCTCTTGTTTATGTACAGCAAGCTCAGGAGCACAATTGCAACTGTAGACAGACACAAGTACATTCAGAGGAATGTACTCCAAGGAATTCAGGGTTCAGACTTGCTGATGGCCCTTTTTTCCTACTGTGAGCCAAAAGGAAAACTGCAAGCTCCACGGAGCAGCTCTGAGACTGGGTTTTGCAGCTGTCTGTATTTATAATATTCTTAGGAGTAATCAAATCCCATTCTATGACGAAAATGGTTGTGATGATAACAAAACATGCTCCGCTTTTCCTGAGCAGTGAAGTTCATGGCTCTGTGTGTTGTGTGGCTGCTGCATGAGAGTAAATATGATTTATGGACTGTATGTTTGGTGTCTATGAGTGTAAGACTTCATAATTAATTCTAATAATTTAAATCAACACCATCACAGGTTCTCCTTTCTAGGGTGAGTAGCTACCTGTTGAGATGGCAATAAACACTCTGAGAACAGTAGACCTTAGTAAGCAGACAGAGATCCTCAGAGAGTGTCACCAGTTTGGGGAAACTCCTCTTGGGTTTAACCACCAAGTTCTCATTTTTATGGATAACCTTGATGTCAGCCATTAAAAAGTAGCTGGTCAATGAAAGATTTAACCAAGACTGGCTAGGAGCATAGTAAGGAAAACCATACTAATTGGGAACATGTTCAGCCTCCTGCTGAACCTTCCCACCTGGACCGTTTAATGTCCTTCCTTGCAGTGGGAGCAAAGGGAGGACAGTGAGCTGGCCACTGGGAACAAAAGCTTTCCCCTGGCCTTCTGTAGAACAGAGCACTTGGGAATTTGCATGGACTTCTCAACAAAGAAATGGCAGAGCTACAAACAGGACTTTGTTATAAAATGTTGAAGTGGTTTTTTGTAAACAAGGGAGCATAAACCACCTTGCAATGGCTTCGCTAGTGCTTCTATGCATTTCTAGGGCTCTCTCAGGACAAACCCTACAATGACCTCCTTGAAGTTGTGCAATACCCGTGGGCAAACCTGGATGACCACCTTGCTGCAGGAAAGCCACGGGACCCCCTCAGCAGCGCTCCCCCTCATTCCCCCACCCCAGGGGCGGGAGCCGCCCACCCAACCCCACGCAACACACGGTGCGGCTCCAGGACCGCCCGATGGATCTCGGCTGCATCTCCTCCTGCCAAAAGTCACTGGAGAGGGTCCAACCACCTCACGAGCTCTCTTCCCTGCAAATTACTGCAGCACGAGGTTAGTGACAACGCGGCCAGGTGGAGAGTGTGTTGCTTCTCGCTTTTGGAAGGCGAGCAAAGGGCTTGACTGGCTTCCAGCTAGCGCCGTGGCGCATAAATTAGGTTGGTGTGTGGAGTACTTGGCAGGAGGAATCCCCCATAGCAGGAGTACAAACGCACTGGCTTGAAGCCCCGGTGTTTATCAGAACCAGAGGAGCCATTTGAAGCACGCAGGGGGCCCTGCAAGGACATTCTCACTGGTGGAGGCTCAACCTCCAGCCCTGATGGAGGAGCAGCCCTGAGAGGGGATGGGGTGGGGAGAGGTTAATCCTGCCTGATGGTTTCTAGAGAAATTTCAGTGGCCTTAAGTCAATAGAGGATTACAGCAGATGGGAACAGCCCAGGAATGCTGCTTCAGCTGTTTATAAGGAAGGAGGCTTTGCTGTGCTTATAAAACCAGTCAGAGTGTGTTTGTTTCTGATACCTTTAACCTTTGTGGGGGAGCTGGGCTCTTGGCTGAGGGAATGAGAACGTTGTGGAACTGTGGTTGTATCTGCAGTGCTTGGGATGTTTTCTCAGCAAGAGTCGTGTCCTGCCAGAAGGGGTTAAGATGGTGAGGAAAAGGCTGGTGGCAACTTTGGCAGCTGCTGTACCATTCATTGGAGAGATAAGTGGATTTTAGATACACTGAATGCTTCCTCTGTGTTACCCATCCTGTGACACAGCACTCTGTGCCAGTGACAGTGAGATGATAATGAACTGCTTTGCTTATTCACTGGATTAGATACCTTTGAGTGAGGGTAACTTTTCCCAGCCCTTTAGTGACAAAGTTGGAAAAGAAAACTGAAAACGTGTTTGTAAGTGAGTGAACAGAAGGGAAGGAAAAGTGCAAAGCTGAAAGCCAGCTCTCCCAGGAAGATTTTCAGTATCATACAAAAAATGATATAAAATTGAAATAATTCTCTTTTTGTCCATCCATGGAGGTCACTGGGTGAGTCAGGACTGGGGGAGCAAGACTGGGCACAGGCAGCATGAGATACACCTTGGGGGGTCTTGTGGGCAAGGGTGTGCATGGGGGTGTCTGAGTAAGGATGCTCAGGGCCATCAGGGCCTGTGATGACTGACTTGGCTTTGGTAACAAGGACAGTCAAAAGTGAGGAGGATAGGGAAGACAGGTTGCAAACATGCAGCCTGAGCCTTGAAAGGGAGGTCTGCATCCCTGAGGGAAACTGAGGCACTGGGACTGGATCTGAGGATGGAGATGAACAGCCCATCTCATAGCTCAAACAGGTGCTACAAGAGTCCAAAGGCGACACATTTTTCCTGTGTTTAGACTTTGGTAGTATTGGTCATGCCCTTCATGAAGGCTTCAGCAGCCACCTCTTCCCCAGCAGCCCAGAAAGTGGGGGTCAGTGTCTCATGGGGTCAGTAGGTTGGCTGTGGTGGCCCACGAAAGGCAGCCCCACCTCACAATACAACTCTACGGCTGAATATTTTAATGTGACTGTCACCATTGACCTGTCTTCCTGACCAGATTAAGTTGAATTTAAAGCATTTTCAAAGCAGTAACCATGGGATATTTTTAACTGACTTGTGCTTGCAGGAAAAATATAGTTCCTCTTATTTAAATACAACTTGAAATTACTCAGCCCACATTCATAGGACATGTCAAGTGGGATGTGTAATGCCAAGTTGTCCTACAGTTGTCATGACATAACTGCATATGGTGGAGCATCCATTTTATATAAAAATCCCTGTGCTGAGCATGACATGAAAGGCTTTTCCTCACCCCATGCTTAGAGGGGGAACACCATAAAGTCAGCTACTACAGAGGCTTCTGTCCATTTTGCTTCATGATGTGTTGTCCAGAATAACACTCTTCAACAAGACAAGAGGACACAGTCTTAAGTTGTGCCAGGGGAGATTTAGGCTGGATATCAGAAAGAATTTTTTTACGGAGAGGGTGATCAGGCAATGGAATGGTCTGCCTGGTGAGGTGGTAGATTCTCCGTCCCTGGAGATATTTAAAAAGAGACTGGATGTGGCACTCAGTGCCATAGTCTAGCAACCGCACCGGTGGGTCAGGGGTTGGACTTGATGATCTCTGAGGTCCCTTCCAACCCAGCTAATTCTATGATTCTATGATTCTCTTCATGCAGCAGTTTAATGTCTCCTTGGTGTGAAGGTGATGCCTTGCACAACAGAGAGGCCCTTCCAGATGGAGGTTTTGGGAAATAAACCTTTAGCAGCATTAATTCCTGATAAACAGGGCCGCCTCTGGCCAGGTCCCGGTCATCTGCACTGAGGTCATCTAAAAGTTTATCATCCTTGATCTGGCCATTGGTGAAAGTTGTCACCCCCAGGGCAGGGGTGACCAAGGAGGGGGTGTGCTGTTGGATCAGATGGCATCTTACATCATTGGTGGCCAAGGCATGGCACACCACCCAGCCCATCACTCCTACTCGGAGGGGTTTGGCAGCCAAACAGGGCTGCAAGCCCAGGCAGTAAATTAACTCAGCCAGGCTCACAGCAGCTCAGACAGACACGTCTCTGCAGCCAGACCCCTACACAGCAATTAATTCCTTATGCTTGTACAGGGAAACCTGCTCCTATGGGCCAAATGGGAAAAGCAGAACCCCTGTGTGCTCAACAGGTAAGCACCTTGCAGGTTGTCCTTGGGCCACCTGGCACTTGAGCCATATTCCTACTCAATGCCAATCACACTGACTCTCTGAGGAGGTTTGAATCGACCCTGTGTCTGGCCCTGAGACTTTACACAAGTCTCCCAGTGATTTTAACTAGGTTAAAAAGCATGTGACACATTGCAGATTGTCCCACTGAAATTTTGTGTTGTCCACCGTTGCCAAATCAAGAAGGCTGCATTCAGCTTCATCATGGCATTGGTGCTGAGCTGCTCCACAGACAAAACTGTAACTAAATGGGAACTTGGCCTCTAAAAGTAGGTATGTGCAGTAACAGGACCCCCAGCTTTACTTAAAATTTAAAAAAAACACTAAACAAACCGACCAAGTCAAGTTGGACAAGTCATTGGAATTACCATCCTTAATCCTCCAAGGAAGAAGTTACCTTCATAAATAACAAAACACCAGACAACACAGAGAAATACTACATGCTCCTGTCAAGTGCAGAATTAACAGAATATATTGTTATGCCTGCATTATACCTATCAAATGCAGGAAAACATGAGAATCTGAAACTGAAATTATAAACAGACAGCAGAAATCAGCCAGAGGCATGCACAGATATGATATACCATGGAGGGATTTTTCAGGCTTTGATGACAGAAGGCATTCAGAAACATTTTTCTGGGGCCATTACTTGTTGGGAAAGCTGAGACCAAACTGACTTTTCAGCTCTCTTTCAAGGCAGCCTGACATGCATGTAGCTGTGCAAGTCTAACAAAAGTTAATAAAACAACTGGAAGCATTTTAGAATCCACGCAACCACTGATTTTTCTAGCTTTTTTTTTTGGTGCTATATTATTGCTATATGAACTTTTTTTATACAAGGGCAGATCTAGATCTTCTGCGTCATCATTTACTAAGACGTGATGTTCATCTGATTGTAGGAATTTAATAAATGAACACGGGTTGATAAAGAAAAAAACAACAACAAAGAGAGGGAAAGGAAGAATGGCTCAGCCTTTCATCTGCTGTGAAGGTTACTGTGGGACAGTGGAAGAGCCAGGGGTGCTGAGCCGTGTGACGTGACAGCCTGCAGAGCCTCTGACAAATGGGCTTTGACAAGAGCAATTGACAAAAGCAAGAGTCAGTGCCTGAATTTTAAGGACTCTCTGCTGCTTCTTTTACTTTTTAGGTTTTGTTTTTTTTTTTTCCCTTGCTTTCAGGAAGGCTGTGTCAGGCAGCTGTTTGATGCAAAACAGACTGATATATTGCACAGCCCTGTGGGGATCTGAGGGAGATGAACATAAGATACAGCCCATCCTCTGGCCACACATCTTCACTATGTCATATGCGAGGTGCCCAGCAGCCCCCAGCCAGCCTCCTGCCTCCCTTGGGTGCTGGGGGGTCATCTCTCATCTCTGAGGGGGCCTTGAGGAGAGCTGCATTCATTGCATTAACAGCCACTGCCTGATCTTCCTGTAGTACCTGAGGGGAAATTCCCTCTAAGCATCTGTAAAATCAATTTCAACTTTTCCTCCTAACCCCGACATAAATGCCCTTTTTTTTTTGTGGGGCCTGCAAAAAATAGACACAACTTCTGGATGCTGAGAAGACAGTTTATGACACTAACCAAAATTAACTCCTTGTTGCCCTGCCTTTCTGCATTTGTTTGCTGCAGGGAGGGGAACCAACTTCATTGTGGGTATTTGCATAGCACTTAGGATTAATTCCTTCCTGGTCCTTGACAAAGTTTTCCAGGCTACCCACACAAACTATATGAAAACAGCGAGTAACTCTCTTACAGGGCTTTAGATAAGACAGCCATACACAGTTTGCTCCTCTAATACCCTTTTCTTTTTATTTCCTTCCAAATATTTAAACAAACAGTATTTTCATTTCAGGCTCTTTAACTCTTTCCCACATCTTGTGGGATCTTCCCAACGAAAAGTGCCAGCATTCGCAGATCCTGACGATCCTGGTTAGCAGATATGTGCATGTGGATGACACACACCCAGAGCTTCATATGTGCCTCAAGAGCCCCCTAGGATCCTCCCCCTGCCCCTGTTTTCCCAGCAGATATTTATTCTCTGTCTCTGCTTTCACAGCAGACTCAAGCAAAGAGCTTGGAAGACAGTCAACACTTGTGGGCTACTCCAGCTTCAGGGCTGCTTTACACACATGGAGCTGCGTAGAGAAAAAAACCCAGTCCTATCCTTTCATTTCAGTGGTTTCACCTTAAAATAGAAATTACAGCTTTGCTTTGAAAAATTAACAGCATAAAACTTCATACCCGGCTGGTGACTGATACACATTTTAGTCCAAATACTAGAAATGCAGGATGAGAGGGGACGAGCTGGGCCAAGATGCCCAAACCCTGAGTGGTACAGACAACTAAACCCTACCTGAGAGTTCAGAAAGGCAGGCAGAGAGTTCAAACTTCATGAGGGACTGTGCTAAGCATCTATGCATTCTATCTATCTAAATTAACATGAGGAGTAAAAAATCCCAAAGCCATCATGGCAGTGGGCCTCAGGGAGAAAACAAGGGATCAGGGACAAAATCACCCCTTAGTAAAGCTGAAGAGACAAAGAAAGCCTGGAGGTGGAGTGTTGAGAAAGGAAAAGAACTGTGGGCTACAAAGAGAAACTGACTGTGCGGTATCTAGGCTATATCTGGAGGGCCCTGTGCAAGGTCTGTCCATCATTTGTCACCAGAGTTAGGGGAAGGTTTTGGGTTTAGAGAGACTGACAGTAAAAGCCTGGAGGTGCACCTAGAGCATGGATGGAAAGGGAACTGTGGGCACACAGGAGAGCTTGTTTGTGAGGTATTTTTCAACTCGGGCAAGGGCCTTGTCTAGAGTTTGATCATCAGTTGTGACTATATTTGAGAGAGGAAGAAATCAAGGACTTGCAGTTGGAATTAGGATGGAAAGGACCTGGCCATGGATATTATGAGTTGCTCAGTGGGCTCGGCTGTGAGATATTTTTCCTTAAGGCAACATCTAGATGACCTTGTGTGAAGGTAAATTTTCATGTTACCATTAGGTTGAGCATTAACATTACGGTCAAAAGAGGGAGAGAGCCTGGACATTCAGCTTTTGTATGGATGGAAAAGAGCTGCCCAAGGGAACTGATGGCTGTCAAGAGAGCTTGGTTGCAATATCTTTTGTCTGAGCTCTCTGGGTGACCTGTTTGAAGGTCAGCCTGCATGGAGGGTTACAGTGAGGGTTAAGGTAAAGGGATGGAGACAGCATGGAAGTACAATCATTGTGTGCAACAGGAAAGGTGTCTGCAAGAGTGCTTGGCTATGAGATACTTTTTTGCGTGGGATATCTGGAGGGCCATGTTGAAAAGTTGTTCCTCAGGTAAGGTTTGGGGTTGAGGAAGGAAGGAAGCCTGGAGTTGCACTTGACATAGAGATGGAAAGAGACTGTCCAGAGGAAGTGTGGTGCCAAGAAAACTTTGCTGTGGGTTATTTTTCAGTTTGGCTAATGTCTATGGTACCTTGTCCAAACATTGGCTGCCATGTTATGTTTGGGGTTTGAGTTTGGTTTAAGAAAGGGAGATGGCTGGAGTTGCTTTTGTCTTGGGGGGTGAGAAGGCATCTGCAAAAGGGAGGAGTGGGCCTCCAAGAGAGACTGAATGCAAGTTGTGCTTTACTTGAGCAGTACCTCAGGCCCATTGCTCTGAAATCAACCATTAGTTAGAACTAAGGGCGGGAGAAATTACGGAGCTGCATTTGATACCAGGATGGAAAGAGAAGTGTGGGTTGCTGAGAGAGCTTGGCAGTGAGATATGTTTTGTCTGGTTACCCTCTCCAAAGGCTGACCATCCATTTGGATGAGGTGGCTGCTTGGGTGAGGTTAGGATGAGGCTTAGGGTTCAGAGTGAGCCCAGAGTTGCCATGGGAGAGGAACTTGAAAGGGGCTGCCAAAGGGAAAGTTGGGCTACGGAGAGAACTTGGCTGTGAAACAAATTTATATGGGATACATCTGCAGAGCCTTGTCTAGCAGTCTGCCTTCCACCAGTCTGTAGCTGAGATAGAAAGCCGAGTGCTGCTTTTGGAAAGGGGCCACCTAAGGGAAGTCTTGGCTGCAAGTCAAAGGCAAAGAGTTCAGACCTTGCTGTTCAGGTGCTCCTTCCTTCTCTGCAGCACAGTGCAGACCCCACACTGAGCAACTGGTGCAAAAAACATGGAGCAATTCTGAAACAGTTTGTATCTACCATTTTTTGTCCAGATGTGGAGAATGACAGAAAAGGAAAGTGTAATCTTGAGGTCATTTTTTGTTAAACCTCCTCCTAGTGTCCCAAATACGAATTTGTTTCTGTGTGTTGCATTCTGGATTGCAAGGCTGGTTTGAAAGTAAACATTGTTCCTCTTGGTCATCATTTGGGAGCGGAGTTGTGGGAGTTTTAGTGTCACAGATTAGACCAATTATCAAGTTTTAAACAATTCTGAGCTTGTTCCACCTCTCTCCTTCTACACCTTGTCCCCTTCTTAGGACTGCTTCGCCCTCTCCCTGATGACAGCTCATGGAAGAGCCCAAGGGCTGGGCCTGACCTAAGGGACACGGCCACAAGGTCTCAGCATAACATTTCTGTTGGGGATCAGCTTTTCTGAAGGCAGTGCTCAGGGAACCTTGCAAGAGGATATTTTCCCAGCTGCAGCTTGAGAGATGGCCTCTCCCTGATCACACTTACCTGCCTGTGTGGGGTGTGGGGTACGCTGGTGTGCAACAAAACGAGAAGGTTGAGAGTCAGGAGAGATGCTGGGCGAAGTTGACTGCTGTATCTCAGCAAATTCACTGATTACAATACTACCTACTTAAGCCTTGCTGCTAGCGTCCTCTCTATGGGGTCAAGTCCCTGAAGCTTGGGGGAAAAACAGGATGTGGCTCACAGAAGACACCACGCCTGTTTGCAGCTGTTCTCTGCAGAACTTAGCTATCACCTGTAGAAGGGCAGCACAGGGGACATTTCAGAGTGCTTTCCTCAGCCATCTGGCATCTCCACCTTTTGAAAGGAAATTATCATGTGCAGAGCTTCGAGGTTCCCCTGCAAACCATGCTCAATCATAACATGAATTCTCAGAGCAGGGCTTACACTACCAACAGAGTTTTCCTCAGCTGGCTTTATCCTGCTCAACTGCTCCTAATATCCCTGTTTGCCCAGGATGTTAGTTGACCTAAAAAAAGTACCAGTTCCAATTCTTGGGGGCTTAATGATTTTGGTTTTTCCCCTCCCCACAGAAAGGGAGAATAGTCCAAATCCAGTAAAGCACATGCTAACCTTAAATTCATGTCTGTGACACATGTTTGGGTGGACTGGGGCAAATGTAGACTTTCTTCACTGCTCATCATCGGCCTTACACCAGCTACATCAGGATGTAGGAGTCCAGTAGGATCTATTTCACAGACATGCCCTGAGGTTTTAAATTGTCCTAGTCTTTTACATAGTTTGAACAAACCCCACAAAGCTGCTGTATGGCTCTTGCTCTTCAGTTATTTTGGGGCTGTGTCCTCCTGCGCTGAAATACATGAGACGGAGGAAACTTGCCAAGACTCTGAGAGGTAGAAAGAACAGGGGAGAGGAGTCATTAAAATGCTTAGCACCCACTGTGAATGCAATTTGAGTCTCTGTTGCATTGTAGAAAGACTAGCTAAATTTTCACGGTGACAGTCAGAAACAAATGAGATGAGTCTCCATTTTACACATAAAGAAAAGGAAATAAAGATTGCAAAAGCCTGGTTTTTTCATGCCTATGAGGGGCCCAGTACTCCTCTTGGAGACAAGTGGGAGATGCTGGGTTGGTGTCTTTAGAAGCACCATAGGAAACACCTGGTGGGATATACATCCAGCTCAGACCCCTGAGGGACTGATGACTCAGATTAAAACCAGCCCTGTGGGCATCCCCACTGTGTTCCCCCCTGCTGTCCTCACTAGACTACATCAGCTCATCAAGAAATTACAGGCTGCTCCTTGTCATCAGGAAAGCTCTGTTCTTCAAATGGAAATCAGAAATGCTATGTTCCTGCAAGCTCTAGAATTTAGGCTCGCTTGTTTCCCTCACAATCTCTAATGGGAAACAATGACTGATAAAATTATGCCTGACTCATGCCTTTACTGATTCATGCCTGAGGAGCCCCAGTATTGGAAAGAGCTGTGCAGATAGTCGGGGGGGGGGGGGGAGCTGTTATTCAGTGGGTTGAGTACCATTTGCATCTGTCTTTATGCAACCTCTTGGCATTTCACGTGGTGCAGCTGTGGTGTGGGTTAGGGTCTTACACAAAGCCCTGGGAGGTGACCTAGAAGCCCTTCACCCCCGAAGTCACACAGCTGCTGTCAGTGAGGATTTTTCCTGAGCCTTGGATTTTCCCAGCAGGTCAGAGTCTCTGGAAGAAACAGGTGCTCAGCATAATTTGTTGTAGATTAGCAAGCAAGAGCCAGCAAACTAGTGTCATTTTAAATTAAACTCCCAGACCTCTGATGACTTTCCTGATCCCACATGTAAAAGCACAGGAAAGTGCCAGGTGTGTAGGACTCCTCACCCTATGTCCCAAACAAAAGCAACCCTGTTCTTGGGGCAGCCCAAGAGCTTGGCAGGTATCAGACCTGCCACCAGCAGATTCCAACTCACACATTGCAAGGAGAAACGGTACCAGACTAGGGGCTCAGTGACCCTGAGTGATGGTGAAGGAGCTGCAGCCCAAGATCACAGCCCAACCAGGGCCACTATGGAACTCGTAGTGGAGTCCCATACCATCTTGCATATCTCCTTTGTCCAGCTGGGTCCTGTACTTTCTTTTCATTCATGAAGCCCCAAAACAGCACAGCTTAGCTTACATGTTTGCTCTGCCCTTCACGATCCATGGTAAACTACTCTCCAGGGCCATAAGAGCTTGTAATCTAAACTGCACAAGAAATACAAATGAGACAGGAGGGTGTCACCTCAGGAGAGAGGAACATGGGGGGTGATTTATGAGGAGTGGGGCAGGACTGATTGCAAAGAAAGGTTTTATGGCAGTCATTGGCCTAATAGAACTAAAATAGGACAATTTCTTATTCTGAAATCTGTCAGTGCTGCTTTGGGTGACCTTTGGCAAATCAATTCATCTCTGTCTGTAACTCTGGTAAATAGGAATAATACATCCTCACTGTCTGGAGAACCCTTAGTAATTCTCAGATGAAAGATGCTCTATTGGTACCGGTATCATCCTTTATTGTCATTAGCATGATAAGAGATCTATCACCTAGCAACAGGGCAGCAAATCTCCTTGCTCTGGTTGTCCACATATTTTTCTTCAATTTTGGCTCTCTAGTAGCCTGCTTTTCCTTTGGTGATACTTAACAGCTTGTGACTGTTCTTCCTTCCTTGCCTTTGCCTGCCACAGAAAAGCTCAGCTGCTACATTCCAAGTCCCCCTCACCTCTTTTCATTACCCCTTTTAGCCTTTCTAAGGCCCAGCCATATATGCAAGTGGTGAGAGAGTTTGGCTAACACAACAAATGTTTGCTTCTCTTAGCTAAGGCACCCCAGTAGAAGTCTTGAACTTTAAAATATAAGCATAAACTTTAAAGTACAGTTCTTTCTCAGGTTAGCACCAATTACAGAGGAAAAAAAATAGTCATCAGGAAACTTTCTAAAATCTTGCAGAAGCAACCTTTGTCACAGATATTCCAGGCATCAGTTTTAAGGACAAAGATACATGTAAATAACACCAACCACTGGAGATTTGGAGTCCTGCCAAGTCCAGTGATGCCTTAGACATGGGGTAAGAGCAGTCCTTCCATCCTCAAGTGGATAGACCAATATAAACCATTAAAATCAAGAATCATGTTTTTTATTGTTTGATTAAGCTATTTTTAAATATCATTGCTTAAGGAGAACCATTTAAAAAACCCAAACAAAATCTCCAGAGTTTGGGTCAGAATCTGAATCCAAGATCCAGTCTGCTGGTTCATTAGTGTGACGAGCTATAAGTTACATTACCTCCACTAAGATCAGTGAAGCATAATTTCTCATTTCTTTCAGGTGGGGTTTTGAGCTAAAAATATTTTTATTTCTTCTGTTGCTTTCTCTTTTGCTACTTACAGCGTTATCCTGTAACCTAAAAATATGAAGACATACCAGTTCTGTTTGTCCTGCAAGATAATTCAAGGAGTGGTATCCCATTCCTCTTTGGGGGTGAGAGAACTGGGAGATATGGGCTTCTCTCCTTGGGAATGACTGCTATAAACCAGCAGTGTCCTGGGTCATCTGTCTGACACTTCACAGGAGGATAATGTGCCAGCGGGATGTTTATTGCCCAGTAAACCCCATGCTGTTCCCTGCCCTGGTTGCTGTAAGCAGAATGATTACTGGCAGTCAATGCATATGCAGCTCCCGCCTATGGAAAAGGAGGGACAGGAGGGAGTCTGGGTTTCAGATGTTTCTGGGCGCCAGCGCTGTGGGAGGAACCCACACTTTCTGCCTCAGAAGATGCCTATCAGGAGGAGCACAGATGTTTGCTCATGGAGCTGATGCATCCATCATCATTAGGTTTCCTTTTAAAGAAACCTTTGCCAGGACAATTGCTTTTTCTGTAGTGTTTGTGCTCTGGAGTGTGCTCTGTTCTTTGTGTGTATCTTCCTTCTTTGTGTGTATCTTTCTTAAAGGTACTCTCCTCTCATGTGTGAGAAGAAATTATGGTTCTAAAGTCTCACCTGGCTGTGAGAATCCCCTTCCCCAGACTCATCTTCCCCCAGTCTCTTCAGGTCACTGCTCATAGCAGCCCTCCTAAGTCCTGGCAATCTTTTCCCCAGAGAACTGAGGGATTAGAAAACACTGGAAGACAACATGGAATTAACTATAACTTCTTTCCTGTGCCCCTTCCCCTGCCCTCTGTTCAAGCACAGCAGCTTTGGAAAGGCTTCTGGCTGAAGATAGGCTATTTTTATACTGCCTATAGAGCAGCACACTGAAGAATAAAGGAGGAATAACACTGCAGGAGACCAGGCCTGTTGAATGGGAGCCTGAGAGCACTTGACATTGCTAAAAAAGCAGATTTACTAGAAGCTGCAACTTCTCCAAGGATATATGCAGAGGTAGTCAGCCACCTCCCTCAGTCAGCAGAGACAGCTCGGCTCCTTCCCAAGGCAAAGGCAGATCCTTCAATCACACTCCTCCATCGGCTGACTCAGAGCAGGAGCCTGTGAGTCCCCATTGACTGGTAAAAAAAAAGTTTCACTGCTGAATTGAACAAGCACAGTGCAGTGCAGGAATGCCTCAGTCCAGGAGTTATGAGTGTCTCCTCCACTCAGTGCTGGTCAACATCAGCTCATCTGTCTGACTCTACCAGCCTGATGAGCAGCAGAGAAGGTATTAATCTGATCTGATCTCATCTCCCTTTCTGTGGCTGTCAGAAGCATGGCTCTCCCTCACAAGAAAAAACACTTCCCTAGGATGCACTTTATAGCCCTAAGGAATAGCTTGTACAATAAACTTAGAAGAGGGACAAATAGGGAGAAGTTGTCAACAAGAATTTTTAGAACATGAATTGGAAAGGAAAGGAAAGGAAAAGAAAGGAAAGGAAAGGAAAGGAAAAAAGAAAATCCCTTGGTGCTTGCCAGGGATTTGAGAAGGACTGAGATGATGAATTTAGCACCCAGCTGGAGTAGCTGGTTGTATTTTAAAGGGGGAGGGAATGGGGCATCACTGCATGATGAAAAAAGAGTAGTTGCATAAGCAGAGGCAGTAACTAAGACAAGCCTCCCACAGATCAGTCCCATGGCTAGAGACTGTGGAGCCCATGGAGGTCTCAGGTTTTGACTGAAGCTTTTCCATGGCTGTGGTGGTCACAGCAACCACATCCTGAGCAAGCACTGCAGTTTCTGTTGCGAGTGGAGTGCTGCCTGCAGCCCATGCTCTGTGCGAGTGGAGTGCTCTGCCTTCTCTATCTCCCTGTGTATTCTCATGAAACTTCTAGAAAAAAATGTGATTTCTGCAGTTGCTGTGATCCGCAGCAGAGCTTAGGTCAACAGAGCAGAAATGACTAGGGAAGACAGACACATGCACTGAGGGACAGAAAACAACTGATAATGTTGGAAGCCTGTCTTCTCCCACTTACTTTGTGTGTGAGTCAGGTAGCAGACACCTGTGAGTTATATATTCATGTACAATGATATTCATGTCTACTAAAAATGCATGAATACATGACTGTAACCCTCAGATTATATTACTGAGTATTTATGAGTATGTTATAGTCAGTAGCTCTTTAAAACTTTGAAGGCACAGCAGCCGCTCCATTGCGTCAATTACTTTTTCTTTCAAAGATTAAAAAAAATAAGCACACAGCTGTATCATGTTTCCAGGTCAGTACCTGGGTCTAAGCAGTGCCGTCACCATGGTGCTGTCTGGGACTTGAGACAGGGAATGACAAGGGTAATTGCCAGCAGTTTGCTTTTCTTGGCCCTCACCACCTGAGCACGAAATACAAGCCACGATGGTTTTAGGAAACCAGCTTTTGAGATTTCATTTAACATCCCTGAAAGGATTTGAGGTAAGGACGGTCAGTTTAAAACACTTGTAAAAATGGTTTGCAAGGTGTCAGCATCCCTTCTAATAGGCTGGGTCTGATTCTCTGTGAATGCTATATAATCTTATTCTTCTAACCTGGGATGCACAGGCAACTGTGAAAACTGATCAGTTTTCTAATCTGGCTGAGAGCTAGGGATTTGGTGTCTTCATTCAGACTTCATTCAGAGGACTGAACATAACTGAATAAAGATGAGACAGGACTCTCTGAAGATGACACTGTCCATGAAAGCTACTCTCTTGGCAACCACAAGTTGAGAAGCAGAAAACATCAGGAGAAAAGGACAACCTGGAAAGAGGAGCACTTGCCCAGTACACAGTTGCTAGGCTCTCACAGAATACATCTGCAAAGACAGAAGAAGTGGAGGAAACTTTTATTATGGCATCCTTTCTTCCCTGTAATGTTTGACCATCCTTAAATCATTCTCGTAAGAAGCTCACCTAGGTATCCCACCCCACAGGCAGTGCGTGGCTCAGGTGGATGCCACATCTCTGTTTCCTGGAGGGACCATTCAGTGCATGTGTTGCCAAACACCACGAGGATTTTCATCCCCCAGTGCTGTCAGTCTACTCCCTCTTATCACTTAAGCATTTAGGTCAGTTGCAGCAGGGAAGTGGTGTCTTCCACGAAGTTATTCATTGGGGTTGCAGGGGGAATTCTCCACCTCAGCCCCTTCCACAGACCTGGAGACTCCAAGGAGCACCAGTGGCAATACAGAGCAGGTATGAGGAATCAAATGCCTCTCGCCAGTTTTTTCACATGCCAGGAGGCTTTCTGTTTCTGCATCCGTTTTTCCCTGCCAAGTCAGGCTGCCCTGTCTGTGGAGGTACAATTAATCACTATGGAGACTGTTGCAAAGTTACCAGTTTGGGCTTAGTCTATCAGCTGAGCACTAAGGGGTGGCTTTGGGAAAGTGGTTTTAGTTTTGTTTTCTTTTGGGTTTTTTTCCCCATGCTGGTCTGCAGTGCCTAAAGGCAAAGAGAAGTTTTTCCCTCCCAGTTATCAGTATGTGTGTAGGCCAGGTGTTTATGTGGGATTTCCCAAAGCAGAGGAATCCGCATGACATGGATCAGATCCCTGTCCCTGGTGAGGTGGTGGGAGTTTGGACTTGTTCATCAGAGGAACAGTCAGACTCTGCTCTGCCAAGTCCTGCACAAACACAAGTCTTGGAGCTGAGACTAGCACGTACCTTATAGACATCTGAGCCCCTTCCTGGTGCTTTGGTACTGGTGAACTGGGCGACTGCACTCAGTTTAAAGTGCCCTCCTGGAAAGCAAACCTAAATATGGCATCTTTTCCAAGTCCTGGAAAAGAAAGCACCACTCTTAAGAATTTTCTAAAAGAAAATTCAGCCCTTTCATGGGATTTGCCATATCAGAGACAAACTGCACTAAAGTGCTGGCAGCTCCTTGCTGAATTCTCACAGGCAGCCCTGCACCATCCCTGCCCCCTCAGCAAGTCCGTGTGACATTGGACCCAGAGAAGGGGAATGACAACTGTGGCTAACAACTGCATGGATTTATGCATCAGTTCATAGAATCTGCCCAGCGGGAAGGGACTCATCGGGATCATGGAGTCCAAATCCTGTCCCTGTGTAGGGCACCCCCAGAAATACTCTGTGCATTTCAGCAGCCTTGTAGGAGGTGAATCTACAACCTCACAGGCACTCTGTAAAAGAGCAGTGATGAATAACTGCATCCAGAGGCAGCTCAGGACAGCAAGGAAAGCATTTTTTAACCAGGTGCTGCTGATGCAGAGCCATCAGCACAACTTCATATGAAACTCCCAGCGCAGCTGAAGGTTCACATCCTCACCCAGTTGCCAGGAAAGGACAGAGGAGTTACATCCAGATGCATAAATGGATGAAATAACTAAAGGAAATGCTGTGAAAGGGGTCCCTGGAGCATGGTAATAGATTGTCCTTGTGATGCACGAGACAACCCACCCTACTCAGGGTCTCTTCTTTGGCCTAGTTCCATTACTATAGATGTAAAGACAATAGATGTAGACCCTGAATAATTGTTCCTCTTCCTTTGCTCAGTGTTTTCTTGGTAGGGCAGACACACAGCCATACCTGTCCACAATGCCAGAGTGTAATTTTGGCTTTGAGGTATACTGAATACGTAGCAAAGGAGATCTTCCTGTTTGCACCCAGAGGTGCCTAAACCTTAGAGACACATATCTGCATTTGATTCAAAGCAGTCCTGCAGCTTCCCTGCCTGGGCTAGGCCTGAAACAGTCTCCAGGAAG
This sequence comes from Heliangelus exortis, assembly GCF_036169615.1. NCBI lineage: Eukaryota > Metazoa > Chordata > Aves > Apodiformes > Trochilidae > Heliangelus > Heliangelus exortis. The sequence goes on from NC_092422.1 coordinate 92,337,856, forward strand.
CCGTGCCAGGTGGGAACCCTCCATTTCTGCTTGCTGTTGAACCTTCAGACATTGTACCAGCCCCCCAAAACTTCAATGGAGATACTCCAGCCAAACTGAGTGTTGTGGAAGATCTACCGAACAGTTTGCTCGTTCAGCAGAGAAACCCAAAACACAGCTGCCCAAAAAGATAAAGCATGCCTTTAAAAGCATCAGTTGCAGCTGTTTTCCAAGCTCAGGAAGGGGAAAGGTTAGAACTGGTTTCAGTTTGGGGAAAACCACCAGATGCACTTGTATTTTATCTCAAGCCATGCTCATCAAAACTGGCCCAACAGAAGTCTGGGCCAGCAAGGGCCACTGTTGAGGCAGAAGCTGTCTTTAATGTTGCATTCAGCAATCCCCCTGTGATTTCACCTGTTTCTCTGCAGTTTGTAGTCATCTTAAAAATGTTTATTTTCTGAGTTTGCACGGTTTATTTTGGGGAAAAATTGTTTAAACTGTAATTATTTTGCTCTATTTCCACACACATGAAATTCTCTTAGTTCAGAGCATCATCCAGGACACAGTTTTATATTCTTACCCAATTTCACTGCCCAAACATAACAATTTTTTCACCTGAGGCTTTGCACCCTGAGACTGTCTCGCCTAGCTGCAGCATAGCCCCTGGCACAATCTTGAACCTGCAGAAATTATAATAGTGGATTAAAACTGTTCCAATTTGCTTGCAAGAGGTTTGGGTCAGAAGTGTTGGTGAACTGTCACAGTTATCACTAGACACTGATGGAGTGTGGCCCTGTTCCTGTCAACTGTGATGCCACCTTTGCCCAAGTGTGCTGTGTCCTCCTTCTCCCATGCAGGAAAAACAGATTTTCCTGCCTCTGGGGCTGTGGATGGGAAAGGTTAAACAGGTTTTGCTGTGAAGGCTGAGGCAGACCAACTGCTGAAGCAAGCATGTGCAGATCAGGGAGCTTTCTCACCTGAAATTTGCCTTCACGATCAAATGAAGAAAAAGGCCTTTGATTTCTCTTTGAGAGCTGTCACTCACAGTCCTCCCTGGGAGCAAAGCATCTGAGAGTGAAGTTCTGTAGGACCTTGGACTGGTTGCAGGGGCTGCCCTGGCTGGTTGGGTGACAGGCACCCCCACCCCATCCATGTGCTTCCATCCCCTCTCCCCAGGGACAAAGAATGTGGGCTCAGGAGAGCTGAAAACCAGCCCAGCAAATAAGTTAATTATTTTTCAACTTTGCCACCTCCTGCAGTCACTCCTTATGAAGTGCCAAAAAAACAGCCCCAAGGTGGGAGAGGGCAGAAACAAGTCAGCAGAGCTGGAGGAGAGTGGTGGGCATGAGAAGCAAGGGGTGCATGGTCCAGCCTCAGCCTTGGTTTTGTGAGATTCCAGCTGTGGGAGAGCTGCTCCTCATCTACTCCTTGTCTTCCCCCTGCCTGCCTTCCATTTTTGTTTGTCTGAGTTAATAATTAGTGAGATGACTCTCAGAGAAAGCAAAACAGGACAGTCATTGCTTCAATGGTTTCTGCCATGCTCTTGCTACACAGCAAGTAGAGGCATGGGACTTACACATAAATACCAGTACATAGCTGAGTACAGGCTGAAGTTAGATTTTCTCTCCAAACATACAATATAAACCCAAATCAAAGAGTTCTCTTCTGCTCTGTGCTAATAAAGCAAGCATCCAGCAGTACTCCCAAAGCCACAGATTTTATCCTGAGGCAGTTGTGCTTAGCTGTAAATGTAATCTTCTCTCCTGTTCTTTCAAGACACTCATCTCTGAGGGAGGTGTTTCATGTTAACTTCTCCTCCACGATTTCCCAGGCTCTGTTTGCCTCCAGTTTCCCTGAAGCAGCACTGAAGGGCTCCACATCCTGGTTAATCCCATCTGAGCTCCTCACATGCCCCAAGTGTGTCCCACACCAGCCACTGCACATCACTTGAGACATCAGATGGCAGCAGCAGCAGCAGCACCTTTCCACCCGGGAGATACCCTGCTCTGCTCATCCCATGTCATGCCCATCTCAGAGGTTCAAGATACTGCTGCATTTTATTCCCATTAAACCTGAAAATCACACTCACCAAAGTGTGGAATTCCCATGGAGCTCTCATTAAAAACTCCACCGGAATGATGTGAGCTGTTGTCCTTTCCCAAGGCTGAGCTGCAAACCCAGGGATGAGGGGGACATGCTGTCTCGTGGAAGCTGTCAAAAAGCGTGCATGAAACCTGCTTGTTCTGAGGACTATTTTAGCTGTGTCAAAGAGCAGAAAAGTCCCATTGGAGAACTGCACCCTTGGGCTCCTACTGTCAGTCCACTCCCCTCAGATAGGTCTTCTCTTCCTGCCCTCTTGCCCTCAGCTAGCACCTTCCCTGAGCCAGCACCTGAAGGATGCAGCCAAAAGTCCACCTTCTGCAGCTACCACCTACTGAGCAGCAGGAGGGAGGCTTCTCCTTCACTTTTCTCCTCTTCAAAGGTGCCTGATGAAACAGCTGTGTGAGTTAAAATATTAGCTGCAACACCCAATTCACCATCGTTTTCCTAAAGCCAGGCTGGTTTTGTAACTTGCAATTTTGCTGTGTGCTTAAGTAACCAAATAAGAAGGTTTGTGTTGCGCATGGTTGCTAAGAAGGTAAGCCTCAAACCCATCAGTAAAAAGCCTATCAATAGCCCTAGGGTTCAATGTAAAATCAAATTAATCCATAAACCATCACAAATCTGTGGCCTCTGCAGGGACTGGAGAGTAAAACACTGATTTAAGACAGACTCCGTTGGGGTAGCTAACTCCTCCATTCAGAAGCCATGCTGTGAAAATGGACTTTTTCACCCCTCTCAAATTGCTTTGCATTTTACGTAATTGCTCTTTGAAAAGTGATAATCAATAAATATGAGAGAGGAACTTTTTTTCTGGAGGACTTACTGCAAGCTCAGTAAATTTACTCATTAAAATGTTAGGGCAGATCCTCCCAGTTTTAGAGATGTCATCCCTTGGGGGACTTCTGCTCTGCTTTAACTTTGAGGGTGGCTTCCCAATTCCCTGCTCCCCCAGCTGCAATGGTGGTATTTTGTTGAATGAGCTCCAAGGTCTCTGGGCACCGCTTGGAGGAGTTCCCAACAATGCTGCTGAGTGCTGATCACACTCAGCAAGATCACGTCAGAAACTTGTCTCATCCTTCAAAACCTTCTGCAACTCCATATCCTACCTCAAGCTTCACTTAGGGGTTTGGTTCTGCCACCCAAAATCCCTTTTTCCTGCAGTGCCATGATCTTCAAGGCAGTCTTTGGGGAACTGAGTAGCTAGAAAAAACACACCCTCCTCTCAAAAATCTGCCCACCACTGTTTTTCAAAGACTTTATGGTCTGGTCCAATGTGGGTGGCTCTCATGGGAATGAACAGACCCCTTCCTGGCACAAAGGCCACATGCAGGCACTTTGAAGGTTTTCTGAGGGTTTGTGCTCAAGAGACCTGCTGAAAGACAGAAGCTGCAAAAGCTTGTGAACCTGGCAATTAAAAAACTGTACTCTTTCCCGAGCCCTGTCCTCAGAAGTGCCACAAACATTTTAACTGCATTAAAACTGTGTTTTAAAAGTGGAGCCTGGCATCAGGCACCAAACCTCCCCATCATTTCCAGTGGCTAATGCACTGGCCTGGTAGACTGAGCAATCTCAGCGCCAGGCCTGCCCTACAGCCTGGTACATGTGCAGGAGATTTGCTGCATCAATGCCCAAGTAATTCCTGGGGTAAATGCCCCATGCATTGGGTATCAATATGTGTTGGATACTCCCTGCAGTAACAGTTGGGTGAAAAAAACGTTGGGTGAAAAAGATATTTCTGTCATAGATCCCAAATCAAGCTGTTCAGTTTCCTGAACAATGTCTGAGCCCTCCAGGCTGCTTTCAACCAGAGGTGGTCTCTGAAATCTGAAGTTTTCACAGATTTTATGAGCATCAGTGACCAGGTCAGCTCAATTGGGCTGCACAGGAAACACAGGTCCAAGACCACACACAGACAAATTGGAAACAACTCATCTGGGGACAGGTAGAGATGGGAGGGAAAAAAACATTTTATCAAACAACCACCCCTGTGCTATAAGCTCAGAACAATACTTCCGTTTCCTTCTGTGAAACAGAAAGAGGGAAGCTATTTCAAAATAAAGCCTGTGGTGGCTTTTGTTCTCTTTGTTTTAGATTGAGTCTATCTTTTCTGGTTGCAGGTGATGCAACAGATTAGGGGTTTTTTACAATTATAGATAGGTAGAAGAGTGGTATTCTTACAAATATTAATAAATATATTTATTTATAATCTATATCTCAAAAATGCAACAGTCCTGTTTTCAGATATTAACCAACATTTTAAATTAACTCACCTTTAAGCAATAAACCTCTTCTTATTTCTTCTCTCTTGGGTATTTCTCTGCCCTGACAAAAGCAGGCACACAGCAAAGATGCTCAGATGAACTCCAAATGCTTCTTCAGGCTCCATCCTGACACCCTTTATTTCTAACAGCAGCTAATTGCCTGTACCTAAGTAACAGAAAAGTGTTGTATTACAGGTTTCTTTTGCTATTAAGCACTGAAGAGGCTCAAAATTATTTTGCCTGTCCTCCCCCTGCACACATCTGCAAACCATCTTTGTGAGGAACAATTGCAGGTAAGGCAAACATGCCTGGGGAAACCCATGCAAATATACATGGCTAAGGAATTAATGCTAAAGTAGCTCCCTTGACAGAAAACCTGCTGCAAATAAGACAGTCACTCACTCACTTCTGAGGAAGCATGTTTCTCTCAATGAGAGGCAGTGACATCAAGTTGAACCCTCTTATTCCCCCGTGCTATTCCTGCTTGAGACCTCCTCCGATGCAAACAAGTCACAGAAGTAGGAGGCAGGGAGCTTGCTGAAAGACTGGAGGAGTCACACCTAATAATGTATTTGCCACACGGCTGTATTTCTGCACGTGAGTGATTTGTAGCTCTCAGTCTACAGCACTGTGATAACTTTTTAATAGGAAAAACAGGCCCCAGTTTTGCTATGCTCCGGGGATGCTATGTGGAAGGGGAAACAAAAAAGAAAACTGACCACCGAGTAAAAAAAGCAGAGTAGAGGTGGGCAGACTCCAAACCACTGCACACAGCAACAGCATCCCTGAAACTTCAGCTTACTTCTTGATAAGCAAGGGCCTTAGGAGCTTGGGGTGATTCGAGCAATAAAGTTTAAAGCTTAATTACAAATGAAGAAACAAATGGGCTGCTTCCCCTTGGGCTGGAGGTTTTTATCACACCAGTCATGGAGGGGGTGTATCTAATACCACATGAACTCCCTTATGACAAGCAGCAGCCCCGGTTCCAGCAACAAGCCAAGAGTTTACCCATCAGCCTCACACTTTGACAGTAACACACAATCTGTCTGGCAAAAGTACAGCACAGCTATACTGACCACTGAGCCTTACCCCTCTCCTTTCCCTTCTCCCACACACTTATCACACTTAGCACTGCTGGCCTGAGTATATTTGTGCTCAGCTGCCCCCCGGGAGTGGCTGACAAACCATCTTACTGGTACATTGGAGAGCTAAAAGTCTCCTCCAAACCTGACCCAACAATTCTGCAGCTACACACTGAAAGATTTTGTTGCAAAGATCAAGTGATGTCAAGTGCAAAAGTATGAAAGTAACCACTATTTATTTTTAGGATTTCTAAACCTGGGTCCTTGGGAATTTTAATATTTATCAGCCCATTTACAAGACAAGTACAAAGGCCAACACCCTTAGCTAGAGATGCTGATTTGTGCTCTTTGCCTTGCTGAATACATTTTTCCAGGCAGAGAGCCTGAATTAAATTACTTTCAATCCTGAACTGCTCTCCAGTGATCAGCTAGTCAGCATAACCCTTCTTAAATGCTTCACAGCTGCTCCATTGATTCCATTGGGCTATGCAGGTAAACAGCACCTCAGAAGGACCCCATGAAGCCAAGGTGCTTCCAACCTGCACCCACAGCTCTGCAGTGCTCCTTTTCCCAGTGCACAACCTGACATGTATGGTGTATTTCAAACAGGTGCATTACAAGCTCAGTGTCAAGCTTGTGAAAACACCAGAAAAAAAACCTCAGCTGATTCTTGTGGTCTTTGGATTGGTTGTTTTAGGAAAAAGAGTTGTACGGTGGTAGGAGGAAGAAGAAATAGTACTTACAAGAACTGTAGGATCAAGAGCAGCAATGCCTCACCCGAAGCTGCAGGACTGATGGTCAGTGTGCATGGCTCTGCTATGCTTAGTAGAGGTAGGGCTAGTCCCAACAAATTAAAGACATTAACTAAAGAGGCACAGAAAGCTGATCAGCAAAAGTTTTGGGTTTTTTTTTAAATATTGGGGTGACTTCCTATGTCTGTTTAAAAGCTGGATTCACATCTGAACCAGCCAACTCTATTCCCTCTCTCGTACCTGCATACAGCTACGTGTTGCTGAGGAGAAAATCCCATCATTTTGGAGCTCTGTTTTAAGTTGGGAAGAACTGGAGATACCTATCGGGCTCCACTGGTGACAAAGAGAGCTTGGATAAGCATACACTCATGGAATTGTTCTGACTGAAAAAGGCCTTTAAGATCATGGATTCCAACCATTAAGCCAACTGTACCATGTCCAGTGCTAAACCATGTCCCTAGGCACTACATCTCTATGTCTTTTAAACATCTCCAGGGATGGTGATTCCACCACCACCTTGGGCAGCTTGTTCCAGTGTTTAATCACTCTTTCAGTGAAGCAGTTTCTTCCAATATACAATCTAAACCTCCCCTGGCACAACTTCAGCCCATTTCCTCTTCTCCTGTTGCTTGTTAAAACAACTTACAGAGGGTTCAAATTGAACAGGAGAAATCCCCCCTTGTGACTTTTAGGTCACTCTGGGTTTATAGGCAAGTCACCAGCCAGATTCAAAGGGACAGTCTTTGACGGGTGAATGTAAAGGGGCTGGCAATCCTCTTGGCACTTCACCATTTTGCTGGTTGTCTTTGTACTTAGATAATCTTTGCTACATAGTGACCTGGCAAACAAAGTCAGCAGTCCGTGGCAATCTTGTTCAAAAAGTACATATATTTAATAATGATAACAAATACAGTTTTTTCCCCCTGGAATTCCCACTACTGTATTTAAGTAAGTCCCTACTATGGTCACTGCAGTTTGACTGTACAGAGCTACTGTCTAAGCTGGATACATGGTTACGTTTTAGCAGTGTAGTACTCATATATTCTCTATAAATATAATAAAAGATTTAACATCTCTGTTTTCATTCTGATTCTTCACATATTTACTGGGTTTTCACAAAAAAAAAAAAAAAAAAAAAATTACATGTCTCTTTCCTGCCTCCCCCAACCTTTTATTGGGTTCCAAATAAACCTGAGTTTGCAATTCAAGTCAGTGTCTGCCATCTGTTCAGGTACACAAATCCGATGCACATAAAAGATGGGATTTCAGTGTTCCCTGCTCGCTAGCTTTGCAGCACAAACACGTTCTTAGCATGAAGAAAAAGAAAATGCTTAGACTTGGACATTTTTAAAACACAAGGAAGACCTAAAATGGACACCTGAGATTCACAGGTGCTCTGTACAAACATAAGATGACGTTTTTCAATCTGAAAATGAGTAAAATTGTTTCAGGGATGTCTTTCTTCCCAGACTGGGATTTTTATGTATATTATTTCACAGGTGGCTGAACTACTCCAGAGGGTGTCCTAGCTACACTGAGGAATGCAACAAGATGCATATGGGCTCCCCCACACCAAACTGACAGGCAGCTTCAGAGCTGAGGTGAAGGTCCCATCTGCAGGGATGAGAAGGGTGCTCTGGGCATTCACGCTCTGATGGTTTTGCCAGCAAGCGTTCCTAATACTGAACAGTCCAGTTATCTGCTCTGTCCGTATCTGGTTTAACGTCCCTATTTTTTTTTCTTGCTCATTTTGGTGTAAGGTTGAGAACTGGGAACACGCACTCAGCTGTGGGCTCTGCTGGGGAACATCTCCCCTGCCCCTGCTTGCCCTTCCCCGCCCCAGTCCCTGTGTATCTTTCTCAAGAAACTGGAAGGAAAGCTTTTCAAACAGGGGCAATTGTCAGCATTTGCACAGACACCAAAGCAACGGGACCATAAAATAATTTGCAAGAATATTGGTAAAAATGGGGCACGGATTTCTACTGGTGGGCTTGATGCAAAATCCCTGTTTTCCAACAATAGCCCCATGAAGAAGACAATGCCTCTGCTGCCTGGGTTTTGAAATAACATCAAGGGAGTGGGTGGCAGTGGGGCACATGCAGGACAGGGCTGCCCACTTGAGAACCAGACTGGAACAAGCTTTGTGGAGATGTCCTGTACACACAAACAGACACACAAGCGCAGTGCTGACAGTAGAAAAGAGTAGTCTTTGGCTAAACCTTCTAATTTATAGGAAATGGTTTTTTGAAGACAAAAAACAAACAAAAAAATGTTGTCAGCCTCTTAGATGTAACATTTACTTAGAAAAACAAGACCAGTATGTAGAACATGGTGCCTTTTAAGAAAGTTAATCTTCACTGCTCATAAATACAATTTTCTGGTAATCACTGTGCTACCAATCTTCCAGTATAAAATGGCATTGGTACAGTTTCATGTGTCCTTTGTTAGTCTTTTTAATTCACTGCAGTCTCTCAGAAAAGCTTTCAGGTATTTCCAATGCTGTAAAGGGAGCTAAAACAGTCCTGCACATAGGCACGCCATGGAACTAGTATGGCTACAAAAATCAGAGGTGACTGCATTATTTAAACACAGAATGTTGCAACCTGGATTACTGCTTGAAGCATCCTCTTGGAGACCCACCATGTGAGAGGAATGTGTAGTAGATTTCCAAGTGATGAAACTTGTTTTCAAATAATCATGTTTCTTCTGAGTGACATATTTAAATCACCATTTTCTCTAGGAAAATAATTATCCTGTGATTAGCTACTTTAGGTAATTACCAGTAAAATCTGCTTCTTCACTTCCAGTACTCCCTCCTCTTCTGAATTTTTAGATCACTTGCGCCTTTATTCAGGCTTCAACCAGCTTCATCTTTGTGGCAGTGTTCACTTAGCAAGTTGACTTCAGTATCTTGAGTTTTTTCCACTTGTCTAGCCACATGAACAATGCCTGTAGCAGTACAACGTACTGTGCGGTACAGGCAGATGAAGCACGCACAGTCTTACCACAGATCCTGGATGGGACTGGCATTCATGGCATCACACAGATTGCCATGATGAATCAAACCATTAATGCTTACTGGTTTTCCAGTCTAGAAGAGAGCAGTGAAAATACATAGTCATGTAGCTCTTTCAAGACATGTCTTACTACACAGTCAGATGCCAAATGCTCATATTTCCAAACAGCACAAGCAGAGCCCTCATCTTTCAACTTTAATATACAGGATAATACCTTCCTTACAAGCAGACCTCTGATTCTCTACATTGGACCACTGTAGTGTATTGTGTAGTGTCAGTAACATGCCTGTGGCTCTCCCTTTTTGTTAAAGGTAAAAAAGTTCAGGTCCCAGAGAGCAGCAGTGAAAATCCCAGGATGTCAGACTAACACTGGCCACTGACAGCATCTGCTGCATTGAAGGAAATCTGCGTGGGGCTCATCTGCTGCAGCTGAGGCATCCTTGCTTCCAGCGGTTTGTCGCTCGCCGACTGCATCGTCTGGTTCCTCTTCCGCAGCATCTGTCCAATCCCCATCATAGGGAATCTGCCTCTGCTTTTAACACAGTTAGGGCTGCCCAAGGGATTGTTGGAAACCAGCTGAGTAGGGGACACTGCTTCTTCCTTCGCTTTTTCTTCATACGTGAACGAGACTTGGGTGGGGTGGATGGGGGACGTACTCCCTGGCTGAAAAAGTGGGGACAGTGTCCTTTCACTTGAGCTTTTGTAAGGGAAATTCATTGGTGAGCCTAAAATCCTGTACTGATGAGAGGGGGAAACCTGGTCTGTTTGGTCCTCTCTGTCAACCGACTCGAAGGAGTGCACAATATTCAGGATGAGAGGAGAGTCCTTTGCCCGGCCCCCGATCCGGGCTGGCTCCTGCTGTGGGGACTCCTGCCTCTTGAGGAGCCGAGGGGTTCTAGGGGGTGGCTGCTGGACTTCGAGGTACTCCAGAGAGCTGGAAGTGACACATCCTGTCTTGGTTGCCAGGGGTTCATGGAAAGGGCTCACCCCCCCGCTGGAGTCTGCAAAGCAATCAGAAAAGGAACCAGAAGAGCCAATTGCATTTAGCAGCACTGCCTCCTTTGCCTCACGGCAGACAGCATCCAACATCATCTTTAACAAATTTTAGAAGAGCGTGACAAATGCACTAGCTAAAACAAATGGTCTCAGGGATCTACTCAGAACCTAATTCCCTGACTCCCATTTGATACTTACGTTGTTGTTTCACGGGTAATTTATCTGCCACTTTCCTCAAAGGCAGGAAGAGTGCTTAAACTCAGTAAGACAAGGACATGAAATGGAAAACCACAGATGTCTTCAGCTGTTTGTATTAATTATGTCCTCTAAGGCCATGTCTGAGAAATCTCACATTTCTCCTTTCTTAGAAGAACTTTGCATGGTTTTAAGTGGGTCTGTGTACTGTATTCACTGACATACCTAGAGATGCAGGGGACAACAGTGAGCTAATCCCTAATGCCCTGCCATGCCTTTTGGAAAAGAATCTGCTCTTGGTTTCACACATGTAAATACGGAGTAGCCAGATTCAGGCAGTTTCAGTTGTAACAGATTTGCTGCATTGACTTCAGTGAGAATCTTCCTCCAGCAAGGACTGAATATAATTGAACAATCTTTGCAGGATTTGGCCCAACAAAGCAAAACAACTCATGGAGAAGATCTGCTCAGTTTCTACAGGATGCTGCCACTCCCTTATACCAAGCTAAGTACAAGAAAACACATTTTGCTGCCTTTATGGAAAACTCTCCAAGGAGCCAGCTTTGCTAGGTTCCCCCTAATTGAAAGAATATCAGACAGGCAGTTAATAACTGTTCACATGTTCCCTCGGTCTCAAATCATCTAAAAGAGAAATAAAATAATTTAGGTCTGCCAGCCCTCATGTCACAGCCACAAATCTCACATGTATTTCTTTTGAAAAGGATGGTCTGTGGTCTTGCCAGGGGTTGAGACCTAAATGAGTGCACAGGATGAAATCACACTGAGAACTGTCTGGAAAAAATGTTTGGGAAAAGCAGACCAGGTTTAATTTCATTAAATTTCTTTCCAAAATGGGTCAAAATTATTTGACCATTTCATTTAAGAAGTGTCAAAACATAGCTTCCATAAGCAGGTAAATGCATTAGCTGAGATCTGAATGATTTTGAGGTTTCAGTTCAAAAAAAGCAGGGAGAAATCTAAAGAGGAAAAAAAATGAACCAGGTCTGCTTGCCCCTGTATTTCCCTCCCAAAAGCAATGAGAACATGGACAAAATGAGCATTTTTTAAAGTTTTTTACATTTTTCAGATGAAGTATTTCCCATTTCTCTCCAGTTCCATGGACTACTGCTACCTTGCAGCAGTGGTGCTTGTGCTGCCAGATGAACATCATTTTGACATTTTTTAAGGCAGAAAACATCAAATGATAAGTTTTCTAAGCCACCATTCTAAATAACCCCCTGACACTCAGTAAGCATTTTACATCATTGTATTTCCCCACGCTACTTTGTAGTGACCTCCCCTTGTTTAGTTCCCTCACTTAACATCCAGCTATGTCACCTTCCTGCTCCTGTGTCTCCTGTCCACATGTTCAGTAGTGACATCCCGCTTTCCCACTGACTCCCTTTTTCCTCCACTTCTTCCTTCTGCTCCTTTTGTGAGCAGCTCTCACCCATCCTTCCCAGGCTGACTCCTACCTTGTGTGATTAGTGCTCTGCTCTCCTTTTGCTGTCTGAGATGTGCTGGGGTTGACAGTCCCACCTGAATTTCTTCTCAGCTGTTAATTTCCCCTTCCTTCACCATCCCCTGCTGCACATTACTTCTCCCAAGGATGCCCCATTACTGGCATTCTCCTCAGGATCAGGGATTTCTTCCTGTGCTGTCCCTTTGTTCCCTCTTAGCAAAGCCCATTCCTTGGTAGGAAGAAGCTTGTCTACCAGCTTTGGCTTGGAGTGATCTGGGGTGGGTGTTGATGCTTTGAAAATGCCAGTAAGAAGTGCAGCTGATTTCGTATAAATATGTATAAACAGGGAAAGAAACCTTTTTTTAAAACACTGTGGGAATTCTATCAAATAAAAAGAGAAGTAAAAGTGAGCACTCATGACTGCTGAACATCATGGTTTCCTCAGGACTTTTCATTCAGTATTTGACTATGTTATCTACTCCTCTTTCCCATACCACCTCCAGAGCAGACAGTAAATCCAAGCCCACGACCACTTACCAGCAAACACAAAGCACAACATGCAATACCACTGTCATTAACACCACACATGCCCACACATGCACGTGCACACAGGGACACACTGCTGGCATTTCTCCCACTGACCTTTCTCCAAACCTCCAGCCTTGGTGACTTTCCGGTCCTTCAGCAGAGCCTTGGTGTTCTGTATCTGTGAGATAAGACAGGAAGAAGGCTGTCTATATGAAACTGGACTTTTCTCTGTTTTCTTTGGGAGCTGACGGTGAAGACTTTCCCCTTTCTTTTCTTGTTCTTTGAGTTTTTTGTCCTTTAGGTTGTAAAACAAACAAGAACAATTTGGTTTACTTAAGGGAGGTTTAAATGAACCCTAGAATTAAAAGCACAGCACTTACCAAAGTGCTGTATCTTACTGCATCTTACTGAAAAGTCTTGTAACTACAAGTCTATTTTTTTAAAAAATGCAGCAAAAGTCCTTCATCCAATTATGTGCTGTAGTTTTCCTGGTAATAATGCACTAACCAAAGGCTGGCTCTCTTGGTGATTTTCCTTTGAAAGTTCATTGACATGAAAGCTATCAAAACCCTAAAATGCAAAGTAACTTGCAAACATGTGAGAGGGAAAGAAAGATGCAGAAGACAGCTTGGGTTCTCTTGGGCCACCAAACAGCTCGGGAGACATACTAAGACAACTAAGAGGAAAATAAATGCACAGAATCTGTTTTGATGATTCCCAGCTCAGACAGAGTTCAGCTCCCTGCACAGACAGCATCTGAGCACCACTGGGCTCGTTAACCTTCGAATTTTCAGGAATTACAGAGTTGGAAGGAAGAGCTTCAGTGAATCATGAACTGGGGTTTTTACTTTTTTTTACAGAAGAGCTTAGGTTACTTGGAAGAACAAGAACCAGAGACCCTCTGTGAGCGCCTCACTATCCTCACTACCTCAGTCTCCTTTTGCATGAATTTCTTGTCCCCAGTCTTCTCCTTATCCCCTCCACTTTATTTCCCTTTAGCAAGCTAAAGCTGGCTAAGCCTTCCACAGAAACAAATACATTGTGGAGCCATCATCACTTTGTGTGATACCTCTTCTTTCACCTTGTGTCTTCCTCCTTGCATTTAGAGGCAGCAAACACCTCTGTCACGGAAAATTTAATCATCCCTGCCTGTGTTGTACTTGGAATGCTGCAACATTTGATCTGTCCCAGGCACTATCTTGGCAAGCACAGTCACTATTGATGATGATGGTGAAGTAATAACAACAGCAGCAGTAATAACAACACTGCTGTGTGAATAACACCTTGCAATAATAGAGACAGTGGGAGCTGTATGGTTAATTTTAAGCCCACCAGACTGGTTTTCCTCTCGAGGCTCTGAAGCTGTTGTCAAGTTCAGCAGAGATTGGGCCCTATCGAGTTTTTTTTTTTAAAGGTACTTGTGAGGATGACACCAAGTGCTGACTATAACAACCCTAAAGGAGACAATAAAGGCTTTCTGCTATTTTGGACAGGTGAGGGAAGAATTTGCATGTCATTTGCTAGAGCATCTGTCAGAATGCAGGACTTTTCAATTCTGAGATGTTTTTTAGCCTAATGGTGCAAGAGTCAAGCTGCAGCTCCTCATCACTCTGCTCTGAGACACCTGACAAGTGCCCCTGACTTTGCCTTCCCACTGCTTTAATGATTTATAAGCAGCAGTAACACAGTCATACCGCACAATTACAGCACCCAAGTAAAAGACAACCCATATATCCAATGTTAGCAATTAACCACTTTGCCTACAATTGATTAATTACCACTGATTAATGTTGCAAATAGTCTTATAAGAATTTTTAAAATTTATTAAGATCGTTTCTCTTACATGACAGTTGTTGGCGGGCAAATGACCAAAATCCTAAATCCACAAGGTGCCACATACTATTATATTTTAAAATGAAAGCAAGATTTTCTTCAGAGGAGGTATAAAAGTTCCCTTTTCACTGTACCATGCACAGCCATGTAATGGCATGCTGTCACACAATGCAGGAGTTGTACCGGTATGTTATACTTGAATAGGTTTGGCATTACATCATCCTCTGCTATTTCCTGTCCTGACCTCAACCCGAAAACCTACTCTTAATCCTAGCAATGGATTTAAAAAGGAGATAAAGGGTGTTTGCCTTGGCAATGTCTAAAATAGTGATAAGACAATAACATGAGTTCTGAAAAATTGCAAATTCTCTGAGTCCGAGCCCATTGCCTACACTGCAGGAGGCAAGTATCCCCAGAGCTGGTCCCCTAAATTCACTGTAGGGACCACTCATCACATAAGACCCCTCCAAAAAAAAGAGTGAGGTAGAGAGAGAGAGATTGCTGCCTCCTTCCCTTCTTCTCTGTATCGTCCATCCACCCCGAGCACCAAAATGGAATCAGCCTGCCAAACACCCTGGTTACTCAGCACCCACAGCACCTCTCAGCACCCTCCATCCTGGTGCACTAATCCCAACACCCCAGGTTAGGAAATCTCATGGAGAAGAGGGGCTGGGCATGGACACAGTTTGAGCACCCCGCTTCCTGCACCAGCTACAAGCAGTGCTGCTGCCAGGCAGCCCCTCACCCGAGGCAAAGCCCTAATTTCACATCTCTGCCATGAGGTGGAAGAAATTCTATCAGCTGCTGAAGCTGAAGCTGACCAGCTCTCTCCCTGCTATTCCCATGGCAACGCACAGCTACACTCTCTGTGTGGTGTTTGCCTAGGGACCAGTTCCTCCCAGTTCCCCTCTGGCAATGGGGGGCTGATAAGGGGACTCTTACCTACAGTTCAGACCCATCCCTGAGTTCTGGTGGTACCCTCTGAGCCCAGAGTCATGAGAGAGACATTACTGGGGCTGTGCTCCCATACACAGGAAGGCATTTTAGGAGAGATCATAGAACAATGGAAGGACTTTGGTTGGAAGGGACCTTTTAAGGTTATCTAGTCCAATACCCCTGCAGGGAGCAGGGATATCTTTAACTACATCAGGTTGCTCAGAGCCCCACCAAGCCTGACCTTGAATGTCTACAGGGATGGGGACTCAACCACCTCTCTGGGCAACCTGTTCCAGTGTACCACCCTCACAGTAAAAAACCTCTTCCTAATATCCAATCTGAACCTACCCTTCTCCACTTCAAGACCACTGCCCTTCATCCTATCACTACATGTGATAGGATACTATCCCTTCCCAGATTTCCTGCAGGCCCTTCAGGTACTGGAAGCCTGCTTCTTGGTCCTCCTACAGTCTTCACCTCTCCAGGTTGAACAACTCCAACTCCCTCAGTCTGTCTTCACAGGAGAGGTGCTCCAGCCCTGTGATCATTTCCGTGGACCCAGATGTCTGTCACAGTTACAAACAGCTGTAGCATCCTAGGGTCTGTATTCACCCACGTGTGCTGTCCCAACACAGTAAGTGTAACACACCTATTGACTCATGTAAATACAGCTAGAGTGTTATAAACATGCTTTATATTCACCTATCCCCATACACAGTAAGAACATGCTGCATTATTATTATTGTAGTGTCTGCACTGCGATTGCACCAAGATAACTATTTCAAGAAAGAAATGACACCCTCTCATTTTCTGCTGGGAATAAGTCCAGGGAGCCTTTACTCCTAGGGTCACACAGCAGTGCTACTTTCAGTTTTCAATTATCCTTGCAGAACTCAAATACCAGTTCCCCTCTAGGAGCAGTGGGGGTTTCAGGACCACCACCAAACCAGCCCACATGCTTTTCTCTTGGCCAGACATAGAGCACAGGCAGGCCTTGCTGCAGCCTCCCCTGCATGGGGTAGATACCAAGAAGCTGTGAGCTCATGGGCAGGATGTGGCTCTCAGTCACTGCACAGAGGAGTGGCACCAGCAGCTGGAAGAAGCTGGTCCAGAGAGCATCAGGATGCACCATGCAACATCCACAGCGTTCACTTCCAAGTACCTGCCAGGGGAAGGCTGCCCTGCAACAGCTTGAAGTAAACTGTAAAAGAGCATTTTGAAATATTATACTCACTGAGCCTACCCACTGCTGATGCATTTTAGGTAAGGTGGTTTTTGATTTATGTAAGCAAAGAATGGTAAGTACTTTGCTCTGATATTTCCATCTGGCTTGCAGTTCAGCTTGCCTTGCAAGCAAGACTTTAAGATAAACAAAACCAGCCATCATACAAATCTGTCCCTGCAATTAGATCATCCCTACAGTGCCAAAGAGTAGCTTTTGGATTAGGTATACTCTTCAGGAATACTGTTCTTTGTGTTGGTAGGTAGGACACAGCCCATACTACTATTGTAATTGTAGTGCTTGGCAAAGAATCAGCCAGGGAAATAAAATCCAGCCATTGAAAAGACTCCTATTATCTGATACGCACTCTTTTAATACAATTTTCCCTCTTTAGTTGCAGTCATAATTACAGGAGACCAACACAGCAAAAGGTAACCTGGTTAAAACTTTCTCTGGCCAAAAGTCACTCATGATGCAGTGGGCTAGCTCTGCATCACTTCTGCTAGGACGCAAGAAGTAGTAACCTGGGCTGAGTTTTGTGCTAATACAGTTTCACCATTTTTGATTGTCAAGAGAGTGTTGGCTCAGGACACCAGGAACATCATCAGGTGACCAGGGTGGAACACCCTGACTGTCACTAAGCTATCTGTTCTACACCACCAAGGTGCTGGTACTCAAGGCAACAGTTACAGGTTTCTTACAACACCAGCAACTTGCACCCCAGAATGAAACTAGAGAGCCCCCTGAAGAAGTCTGTATTGTTTTGTACTTCTATTTTGTTCATAAAAGCTGTACACTTCCTCTCCAGGGGGTTGATATTTATTCCTTCAGAAAGAAATCGAGGGAAATTTCTTCCTACACAGGCAAGACCACAGGTCTTTTTTTTCTCCACAGGTCCAGAAACCCATTGCCTTAATCACAATCACCAGGGAGCCTCAAATTCAGTCTGCTATCCAAGTGCCTTAATGAGTTTTCATGAACTTTACCTCATGGGAGTCTTTATTTGCCTTGTATTTTTCTATCTGGTATAGTTGGTTCTTGTGGCAAATACTGTCCTGGCCTTCAGATTTCTGTGGAGAGAAAAGCACAGGAAAGTAAAGTACTTAAGATAACTAGAGAAAGCTAACGTTCAGTTACTGCTTAATGGACCATATCCACTCTTGTCCTTCAGTGGAGATGCATCAACTTACAAAGATGGTGCATTTGGTCCACTACATTTCAAATATCATTGATGGCATCATCATTAAAACAAGCTTGCTAAAAAAAATGAGAAAAGAAAAAAACTAAGATGCTATGGTCAGATCAGAAGGCTGTTGGACATAGTTTTGCTAAGATTCAAACACATTAAGAAGAAAACTCCATAGGCATCTATGTGGAGAGGCCCAGAAAAGAGAGTGTGCACCTCATCTTTGTGCACCGTGCCCATCCTAGCACTCAAGCCAAGTACCATGCAAAGTGTGGCTGAAGAGCTGAGAACCCCTGGATGTACAAGAAAGGGTAATGTGAGGCAGCAGACTCCTGCCCCAGAGAAAGCTGCTGTGCAAACCCTTCAGCAGGGTTTCTGACACCCAAGCCATACCCAGCCAGGGGTGTGGAAGGTCAGCAGGAGATAAGGAATTTCATATTCATGTTATTTCTCATATAAAACTTTCCACTATGCTTTCACTTTAAAAAACAGTAAAATTTTAATGGCTCTTAAGCTTCCTCTTGGTTTCCTGAATGAAATTACATTGTATTATTGATATTTCAAGAAGCAGAATTATCTCAACATATGGACACAGTTCAGCACAAACCACAAGTAAGGCTCTGCATGACAAGTTTGCTAAGGGTAGGGTTAACTGCCTAGGCAGAGGAGATCTCCTCTGGAAACAGGGACTCATCAGATGTAAAGCTCTCAGCAATTACCTCTGAAACCTGGGGAATACTTACCTGAAATGCTCTCATTAGTTTGCAAGGAATACTTCTCCTTCATGGCTACTGCAAGAAAATCAGTAAGCAGTACTTACCCTAAGGCTTGCCAAGTAGCGCTCCAATTTCTTATTAAGTAGAAAGTAGATGGCAAGTGTGTGACTCGCCCTGTTTGAGAGCACAGTGTTGATGACATCGCTGTTCTTGTAGCCAAGCTTCTCAGTCATATGGAGCAGGACACTTTGGCTGAGGTCCTCAAGGTGAATCCTGCACAAAGAGAGAGGCAGAGCACATTCTTTGTGCCATCCTGCCAGTGAGAGCTCTCTCATAGGTGGGACATAGCTGAGTGTAAAGAAGAGGCCTGAAAAGCTCAGCAACAGGGGAGTGATTGGCATGAAAAGGGCAGGCTGTCTGGGAAACACAGGCACTGTGGGAAGTTGGGATAGATGAATGAGCAGCACCTTCCCCACCATGTCCTACCCTGATGTGAAACGGCACCACGATGCTCAGGATGCAGCCATTTGTTACCCTACATCTGACCAATGATGACTGTCAGGATCATCCAGCTGGCTTTGAATAAAAAGAGGTAATATCCAACTCAGATAGTTACCTTTGGCTTTCTGAAATGACCCTTTCCTCGTAATCAAACACCACTGCATTCAGTTTCACTCCTTACCTATTGCACAATATTCATGCACTGAGCAGCTAGGGAATTTCATGCTGAAGAAAGGGGATGCAGGGAGGGTTACTACAGCAGCTCTCAAAATGGTAAAACTGCTGATATATTCATGTCAGTCAAAAGCAAAAGTACAAGACAGACTTATGCATTTGCTCTTCTGTAACATCTACAATGGACTGAGAAATTAAATGAGAAGTACAGCAGCCTTGCGGATATGGCAAAGCATCTTCTCAGTCTAAGTTAAAACCAGATTTTCCAAAGAACTCTGCTTCTATTTAGACCTCTCAATGTGCCAGCCAGCTTCTCAGACGTATCTGTCAGCTCCCATCCATCTCTAAAGAAATGCTAGGTTTCTAAAGGATATTCCTTACTCCTAGTAGTAAGCCTAATATCTGGCTAAGGCACCTTAGGGAAGCTTAGGTTGTGGACTTTTTGACAATCTGTCTTCCTCCTCCCAAAGGACCATTCTCTGGTTTTGTCAGTCCTGCCCTGCTGTCCCCCTGTCCTGTGCACCTGTGATGCAAGGAATGATCAGACAGCAGTCTAGGTCTGATATAGATGACTTAGTTAGACAAGATGTCAAACAGTCTGGAAAATCTCAAATAACTCTTTTCCTTTACTTGGTGTGCTTATTAACATTTGCTCTGCACTAAGGAATGCTTGGCATTGGATTTTTTTTTTAAAGTTCAAAAGCAAAACTTATCTTGGTCATTGCTTGTTAAAGAATGTGGATAGCAAAAGAAATTCAAGCATTTTCTACTTGAAGTGCTCAGCAAAATGGGCATTTTTTGCTTCAGGGAATGTCTTTAATAAAAACAAACTTATAAAAAGCCTAGGAGAATATTCTCCTGAAAATGCAGGTTCTGCAATTTTTCCTCCTTATCTCCATGCTCTCCTTTTTCCTACCAAGATCTTGTCTTGAGAGCAATGGGTGCTACGTCCAGAATCGTGAAAGTGCACTGCAACAACATAACACAGTTTCTTGTTTGTTATAAAAAGCATGACTGGGAGAGGGAGTGTTTTTCCTTGAAAATTCAGTAATGGATTTTTTTATACTTATTTTGATGCAGCTCACCCACATCTGCACGCTAACAAAAACTTAAGAGCAATTCTGTCAAGGCTGACTCAAGTGGTGCTTTTTGAGGCAAGCTCAAAAGGACTCCAGTCATGTCTTTAAATATTACAAACTTCAGTGTTTTCCCTATAGGATTCCAGCGTGACAAATTCCAGACAGGTCAACCCTAGGGCATCAACTACTTAAACTAAAGAAACGCTATCAAAAAAATTAAGTGAAAGAATCTCTATGGATTTTATTCTTTACTGCTTCACATAAAATCTGAATTCAGCTAGGAGTTTCTACTTTTTTCTTGTTTTCAGACCAAGTGGTAAGAAAAGCAGTGCAGTGAGAAAAAAAAAAAAATGTTTTTTTCAATAACAAGGCATAGCATTCCACATTGATATTCCCTTTAGAAGTGCTTATAATAGGATTAGTATCATTACCATATATCCATACATGCATGAGCAAGCATATGCCCTCTCCATAGTTTGTCACTTAATTTTCTTCTGTTTTTCCATTTGTTTCCATTGCCTTGAGGAGGGAATGATTAACAGGCACCTCATAAAGAAAGAGCATTGCACAGCTTTTGTGTCTAACAGAGGCTGGCCTCTTCTCAAAGTCACCCACCTAACTACACCAATGAGCAGACCCTAGAAGGGATGCTTGCACCACAACTTGAGTAAAGCCTGACAACTGCAGGCTAAGAAGTCAAAAAGAGAGACATGAAAATGTACCTACAAATACAAAATAACCATGAAAGCCCATTCAAATACGATTTCTTTTTTCCTCTTTTCTACAAATCAGATGATGCACACAGAAAGAGAATTCAATTACCCATACAGCTTTCAGTTACACTTAGATTCACTTAACAGATGCCACGTTCTGTAGATTGATTAGACTCATTATGACAGTGATTTCATTAGCTTAATGAGTCATTTAGTTTACACTCGTTTTCCCTTTCTTTACCATACAGTGCTCATATGTACCATACTTCAGTAAAGTCCAATGCAACATGGAAACTCAGATTTCCTTTTCATGGATAAAATTTTACTACACAAATTAACTCAACCACCCTTAACTTTGGGCCAGTAGCATCAATATAATGTGTCTGCCTGTTCTTGTTCATATTCCTTGCAAAGCAATTGTTCACAGAGGGCATCTTTAGAGTCAGTCTATGTAAGTCTGAGGACTGCAGAGAGTTAGCCTCACATTTGCCCTCCCCATTGCCCATCTAGTGATGCCTCCAGGCATCCAAGCTGCTCAACATCTATCCAACCATACTGTGAGAGTGGGAGATCTGTTAATCTCTTCAGGTCAAACAAAATCATAGTCACAGCAATTCTCCACAATACAATAATTGAAAGTCAGGACCCTGCCTCTGGAAGGGAAATGCTTGCAGCTAAATTAGCAACCTCCGTTCACTGTCAATGCAGAGAGAAAAGGGAGATGACTCAGGTAGGAGCCCAGACAATGTGGGCTGCAACCTGTAAGCCAGCTAACAGCAGTGTCAGAGGGAAAGGTCTCAAAAAATTCTTGAAGATTCAGGGCTCACAATGATTTTCTCTGCCTAGGTCTCAACATGATCAAGTGGAGGAAGTACTCATCACCTCCTTCAGTAGTAAGGTGGGTGGTTCAGGTGCCTCTTAGCCCCACAGAAGTTGGACACCTGGCTCTGAAACATATTCTGCTCATCTGGCTAGGAGTGGAGCAGAAGGGAAAAGAGGCACTCTCACCAGCAAAGCTGTGGCCTGGGCTGAATGCTGAAGGCTGGCTGTAAGCATAGCTTAAACATGCAGGACAAGGATACAAAGGCTGCTCAACATCAAACCATCTTTGGTTGGAGGACAGCAGTTCAGACATTCAGACAAAAGTGAG
This sequence comes from Heliangelus exortis, assembly GCF_036169615.1. Taxonomy (NCBI): domain Eukaryota; kingdom Metazoa; phylum Chordata; class Aves; order Apodiformes; family Trochilidae; genus Heliangelus; species Heliangelus exortis. The sequence goes on from NC_092422.1 coordinate 92,359,741, forward strand.
TTGCCAAGCCCCTAGGCAAACACTATATCTGGTATCTGGCAACTGAATTAACTGTAGGGGAGAAGTTAGGATCTTCACTCAGGGACTCCTCTCTTAGCAGGAAATTGGGGCACCATCAAATTTTAAGCACCAAAAATTGTTTTTAGGTTGCTGTCTTTGCCTCAGTGTTCCTTAGGATCTTGGCCTGCAAGCTAGTAGCTCCTATAGTGAATCCTCTGCTAGTACTAGACTATGCATGAGACACAGCTGGAAGGCTTTGATATGGGAAAAAGGTTTTATCTGATCAAATACATATATATATATGTCTAGGTGGGTTGCCTGAGGCTCCATTTACAGTCACTGGAGAGGGATTTGGATTTCCTGGGCAAAATGTTATCCTATCGCAGAATCAAAAAGTCAGATGAATAATTCTGTGAAAAATGCCCTTATTTCTCTTCATTGACCAGGCTGGATGCGTCATGTGTTGACTCTACATTGCAGATGTCTGAGGTCAAGCAAGACTGTTTTAATGAAAGTGGACCACAAGTATCTTTCTTTTTTCCCCTAGACGGTTGTTTGACTGGCCATGAGATTTGTTCTCTGTATTTATTTATGCATTCAGCATTGAACAGGTATTCATGATCAACAACCAACAAGCAAGATCTTTAAATTCCGACCTCTCTCACCTGGGTTTTCATATTTACCTAATCCACAGAACCTCAGACGTATGCAGAACCTCATATATGTATGACAAACAAGCATAATATCATAGCTGATGTCACTCATATCCATTCCAAGGTCTGGAGCCATACAGTCATATGATCTGCACCCCATACCCTCCTGCAAATAATGCATCATATGCCAGCTTCTAATTTAAGGTGAGGCTTTTTTACCAGTTCAAGCAACACATATCTAATGGTCAATCCCAACAGCTTTTCAGACAGTCACAAAAGCAATCCCAGAAGATGCAGTGGGATGCTGTCACACAAGAAATAAAACTGCAGTGCCAGAGACATTTACTTTTTAACGGATATACACCCTGGCAGGCTTTCTCCTTTGTTTTGCACAGTACCTGTTTGGATATGTGACATTAGGTGGTGCTCTCCCAGGGTAATTCTCATTAAGCCATCGATTTGCAAGTGCTTGCTGGATGTTTGGTCTCTTTGCAGGATCTGGCTCTAGTAGAGATCGTAGAAAGTTTACGGCCGCTGTGAAGAAATCAAGAAAAACAACAGCTATGTCATATACTTTATGATGTAACATGGTAGCTGAGTTACTACAGGTGTGTAGCTTCACTGAGAGTATACTAAACCTTATGGTATTCTAATGTCCTTGAGAAAAAGGAAAATCCACTAAAGGATTAGTAAGTAAAATAAACAATGATTTACACTCACGATGATTTATAGTGTCATAAAGGAGAGGAGAGAAAGCACCTTTTGTTTCAGAGCTTGTTTGAGGTTTCCAAGCAGTTAGCTAAAACTTATCTTTTGTCTGAGGACAAGAGGCTGATGTCAGGTCAGAGGCAAATCACTCCATCTGTATTTAAAGTAGAAGGAGATAGACTGGGGGTGAGTGGAGGGGAGGGATGCAGAGGTGCAGGGGAAGACATGGAAAATTGGCTCCCCTTGACATCCTAAGGACAAATCTCTCTTGGTTTCCATCCAAACTACAATCAGTTGCAGGAGGTTTTAGCCAAATTAAAAGAGTACAGTAAAATCACTACACTTCCTTCATTCTCTTTGCAGATACTGAACCTTTAACTTTCAGTGACATTCAACCATCCCTCAGGAATTTCTTGCAAAAACCCGAGGAAGTACTTTTCTGGTATGTTTGGAGTCATGTGCTTCTTATATGGTTAGGAGCACTGAAATCAAGTGATTTTTATAAAGACTCACAAAAAGTGCATATCTGAGCTGAAAACAAACTCTGTTTTGACTAGGTCTAGTCTTTATTCCTCATATTACCAGGGCTGGATCCAGTTTATCAGCTACAAGATAGTAGAGTTAACTGTCTTCTACAATTCCCTTCATGAAAGATAAAGAAACCTACTTCTGGGAAAATTAAAATTGGAATTATTTTGTAGAGGACATACAGTCAAGTAAGATCATGCCAAATTATTCCCAAATGAAGTCAATGGCAAGTGAGAAGCAGAAGTGATGACTGCAGCACAGGTTTCACCAGGTCAGACGGGCAGAACCTTGGGGACTTTTTACCACCTTCTGCCATAGCAGAGCTGTGGTTCCCCTCCTGCACTCTCCTGAGTGTGTCGTGTCTACTCCTCTCCTTGCTGCCCTGGGCAGTGGCAGCCCAGGACCACTGTGGCACATCAGGGTGGGACGCCTGCTCTGGGCAAGCTGCAGTACAGCCTTGCCAACAGAGTTACTTCATCTCAGTGCAGGCAAACCAGACCCCCTAAAGGCTTGTGTTACAAAGAGATCAAGCTGCATGTGCTAATACCTCGATGCTAGAAAACTGAATTACAAGCCAGTTGCTCACATTTGGCTTTAGAGGTGTTTGGTCTGACCACCACAGCATGCATAGAATCTATGCCCTCTGTTCTGAAGCAAAGCAGCCGTGATGTTCCTTCTGCAGCAGCAGTAGGGTGAAACCTTCGTGAATCCCCATTCCCACATCCAACTTAAGGAGAAGAACATTCCTGCCATGAAGCCATGATGTAGTCATCTGAAAAGGGCATACACCTAAGTACAGGCATACACCTAGGTAACAGTGTACCTAGGCATACCTAGGGACAGTGCTACTGCTCTCCACAGATTCTCCTTTACCGGGCTGCTGCCCTCCTTCATGTTTGCCTGGGCACTCCCCTCAACATTTTTATTTTTATTTTTATTTTTTATTATTTTTATTATTTTTATTTATTTTTATTTTTATTTTTGTTTTATTTTTATTTTTATTTTTATTTCTTTGAGCTCACCCACACCACCCCACACACAGTATGGGAAGGGATGGCTGGGCTGATGCACCAGGCTGGGGTGGGTACAAGGGAGGGAGGCTTTATCCCCAACTAAATTAGGATTACACACAATGGTTGCTGGCTCCTACAGCCTGGGTAACTCAGTGTTCTACATCCTGCAAAAAATCAACTATCAGCTGGAGGGGGCCCTGAGAGGCTATCAATTTCACTGCAGGCCTACTGTCAAAAAGTTAATACGTGGAAGAAAGAGAATTCTGATCATGTATTTACTGGTTCAGCTAAGCATCGACTGCTGCTTTGGGTTTTTTCTAAGTTCTGTCTTCACAAATCACTGATTTATTTGAGATGCTTTAAATCCTTCCCACCATTTTTGTTTTTTTCCTGTGACAGCAATATTGCAGCAACAGCAGGTAAACCCACATCCAGGTTCATAAACCTGCTGGGAAGCTGATGCTGTGGCTGCTCTGTACATGCCCCAAGTTCCTCCTGTAATGCCTCCCTGGCACAGAACCCGCTGTTAGGGCAAACAACAAACCCCTTGTTCTTCCATCTGATCTCCTCTTTCTCCAGTACTTCCCCCATCTCAGAAATCACATGCATCCCATGGGTTCATAGCAAAGTAAACAACCTTTTCCCAATCTAACAACCTCCTGTCCATCACGACCACCTTTAGTTCCCACAGTATCCCTGAAATCTTTTTTTTTTAATTTATTTTTATTTTTTTCCCACATCCTGGGCTAAAGAAAACTAATCAAATGAGCCTTGTGAAGCACCACAAAAAAAAACCAACAGATCTAGACATGGAATGACTAATTCTGTATAAAGGATTCACCCCTGGTGAGGCTTCCAGGCCAGCTGGACCCAGGTGACATGGAGCAGATGAGAAAGAGCACCTTAGCCACCTTGAGCTGCCAGATGGTACAGGGAGAAGATAAGCCTTTTCCACTTAGTCCCACGGCTGTGAGATTTAAAAAATAATTCCCCAGGAAGCAAACACAAAGTTGTCCAATTGATTTTTGGACCCACTGCACCTGAAGCCATTTTTCCTGCTGCACTAAGCAGGCTGGTGAACAAAGGCTGCTGTGAACCATCCCATGGGCCTCATTTTGTGAGGCCTTGTCTACGATTTGCTCAAGGACAGCACTAATCTGATTACCTGGTGACCTTCACTCAGTGGAATTTTGTTCCTGTGGTGTAATTTTTGGTCAAACTTTGCTCTTTTGACTAATGAGAGCCCAGCATCATGAGACACTGCATCACTCTCTTAACTTCCTTGAGCATACTGAGCTTCAGGGGGGATTACTTGCTCTCTTCATCTTCCTCACCATGAATGAAAACAGCTAAAATCAGGCGTACAGGTGTTGTTTACAAAACCAGCAGGAGAAAGGGCAATGAGGTCATTTCACACGCCATGAGCAAGGCCCACTTAATAAAATCCTCCCTCTACACTACAAAAATAGACAATGCCTCTTCTTATTATCTCTACTTCATTTCTCTTCTGTGGAAGAAAGACGATGAAATGTTGGATCCTTGAGGTCCCTTCCAGTATGGCATTCTATGAACACAGAGAAGTCATAAATTGAGGATAAAAAAGGAACATGTAAGAGGTGAGTGCCAACTTCCTGAACAACTAAACTCTGCTCACCTAAAATCAATAATCAGATAGCTGTGTTGCTTAAGAAGCTTAATGAAAAATGGTTTCCTAAATGGGAAAATCAAACACTGACTCCAAATTTTCCCTGTTGCTACACAGTTGCTTAGGGTGCTCAAGGTCACCCAGCATTTTAACTAATACAAATATAGCATACACTTGCTCAGTGATAAGACTGTCTACTTTATGATGGGACTGTGTTTCGAGTAACTGTGAAATTAAATATTAAACAACAATGTACTGAAAAGGCAAAACAGACTCCTGCAAAAAATGTCTATAGGTGAATATACAGAGAAAGAAAACATGATTGAAGAAGATCCATAAACCTAAGAAGTTAACAAACACAACAACTGGTAGAGCAGAGGAGCAGAGTTTCCACCTACTGACCCAGAGCCTAACCATGGCCAGAACAAATGTCATGTTATTTAAGTTTGTCATGTCAGTGACTGTGCAAGGCTGCTAACATAGACCAAGAACCCACACGTACCTTTGTTCACAGTGAGTAAAGGTTAACACACTTAAACCTATTCCTATATTTTACCATCATCTCTGAAAGTTCAAGCTGCTATAGGTCTTGCAGGATAAACAAAATACCATTTACACTGCAGACCATTGTGTCAGTGAGCTACAAGTGTTACAGAGATGCATTTGGGATAAAATTTGATCTCCCATATGAAATGGTAAGATGAATGAAACAGCAAAATGAAACCTGTCAAAAGTAATGTTCTCTTTTTTGCTGGTCTCCTTTAGGCCTTTAGTTGGTGATTCAGCCTTTAACAGATGAGTTGCCCAAGTGAAGTCAGTGGAATCTCCTACTTAAAGATGACTGAACAAAAACAATTAGGGAAAAGGTCCATTGGTTCAAAGACACTACACAGACATGATATAACTGCTCTTTATTGGTAAAAGCCTCACGATGGGAGGTACGTTTGGTAAATTACTTGCCAAACTTGAAAAATGTTTATTATCATGTGCAAGTCCCTGAATTCAAGAGTAACTTTGGAATTGATGCAGGATTTGTCATCTAGATCAGTAGAGCATGAAGCAGGCAGCATAAACTTTCTTCTAATTTACTCAGCAGGGCTTTAGAGCATGTCCTAGAACATTAAAATCACCATTCTGTGCAACTGAATCCTAATGGGAAGTCTCCATAACAGAAATACCAAACGCTCTAATTGCATCAAATAGACTGCAAGACTTTCAGCATCCCAGCTCACTTTTAAACCTACCACTTCACAACATGCCAGCAATATGAACTGCTGGCAGGAAAAGTGTACTTCATACAGATGCTGAATGAGCAAAGAATAACATACTCCACTTGATTCCTGTGTGAGAAACCCTTAACTACCTACTTCTTCTGTATGCAGGTAAATTTGTACTTCGAGAATTCATCTTGAGACACAATTTCCAAAGGCTTTGCCTCACCCCCCATGACAATGGTTGCCCTCCCTAGTGCACTGTGAAAATGTATGCTCTGTTACCCTTTTTCTCTTTCTCAGTCTTTTAATTTCAGTGAATGTCCCTTGTAAGAAGGCCGACAGATAAGGAGAACAGACGCTCTCTGTGAACAACAAATGTATCAAACAAAAATAAAACCCAACTACAAAACAGAGTTTGTTCCAAATGCTGATGATGGTCTTGCAATAAGCTGAAAAATTATTCTGTTGCCTAGTGACATGGCTTTCAAGCAGGAATTAGTATTTCTAATACTAATACATCAGCAACTTTGCATTTGGTGAATACAGAAAGGTTATTGCAGGCCACTATCCCAAAATAATTTTTTGCATATGTGTGATTATTCCATAATAATTAGGAAGTCATTCAAGGTAGCGTATCACTCAACCTTAATAATGATAATGTTCAGGAATTTGTTCCTTCAGAATAATCTGTTAATGCATCCATACCCTTTGCATGCATACCCTTTGCATCCAAACTTAACCAACTACTCTACAAAAGCAATTGCACAGATTTTCACAGATTTGTTCCTTTCTCATACTCAGCACAACCTGGCACTTCTCCAGCTTAAATAAAAAAGTCAAAGCAAGAGGAGTTATACTAGAGCAGCTCCTGCACATCTTTTGGAGGATAAAATGCAAAGAGGATTGTTTGGGGTTTTTTTTAGTGTGCCACAGCAGCAGCAAGACTCACAATCCACATTTCAGTGCAGTGGTTCTGATGAACTGGATCTGAACAAGTCCCAGCACAATCCCCTTGATTACCTGTGGAGAGCTGGGTGGGAAAAGGGTTCATTTCTTTGTCCACCATTTTCTGGTATAAAGCTCTCAAGCTGAAGGGCTCCACAGTAAAAGGTAATGTTCCTGTCAACATCGCGTACATGTTCACCCCACTAAAAGAAATCAGAGAAAAAAGAAAGCAAAATGATCAGGAACAAGGAAAAACTCAATCTTAGGTTTTAGTGAAAAACCTCATATTTAATGTCTGACTGCTATTAGAAAATATGGAAAAAAAAATAAATCTCTTTCTTCTGTTGCACACAACAATTTGGGCAAGAATTCCCAAACGTTTGCTCATGGAAGGTCACACAATATGCAGGACATAAGCTGGGAGCTACAGAACTCAGCCCAGCTCTTGGGCAACTCCTGAGCTAAATGCCACACCACAGTCAGGCTGTGGTCTCTCCTCAGGCTGCAGAAACATGATGCTTTTGGAGACCACGTCCCAGAGCTGCCCTGGGTGTGGAAGGACTGTCTGCACCGATGGGGACATCACAGGTCCTGGTTCAGTGCCCAAAGGTGACCTCCACAGCCCTTGCTGCAGCCCAAAGATCAGGTGTAAACAACTACATTTTTCAGAGCAGAAAAATTACTGCTTGTTTACATCCAGAGAAGTCAGCAATGAGAAGTAGGTTGGTCACTCTTGTTCTTTTTCCTCTTAAAGAGGCTTTAAATGGAAATTGAGTGGAATTACTCCCATTTGGGAATTTGTTTCCCCAGGGTGCTGAATATACATATATGAACTGAAAGAAACTAAACCAGTGTGCTGTCACAAACTGCTATCACAGACACCAATTGTTCAGCTATGAGGAAGGGTAGGAGTTAACCATATTTTCTTTTTTAATTATTATTATAAAAGGAAGAGGGACATTATTTCTGGAGAAATTTAAATGGTTTACAAGAATGACTGTGCTCTGTTTGCCTGCAGTGCTCAGGGTTGGTACTTTCAACCTTGATGCTGGCGGATGTCCCACTGCTGAGGTAAGAAATTCAGTAGCCATACAGTGATTTAGCTATGGGTCTCCTTGGAGAACAGACTGCAAATTGGGCTTCAGCAGGGGAGTTTCTAAAGAGCCTCAAAGTGCAACAGGGGACCTACCAGAATTTTACCCAGGTCCTAGTCTAATATATAAACTCGGACCAATTTTTCTTAGCAGAGTCGTGCTTATACAGTACTTCAAACCTCCCAAATGTGCCAAATACTTCAACTTGGGAATTACTGTAATTCCATTATTTCACTGAAATGTTATTATCTCCACTTGGTAAGCAAAAATCTATTAATACTAAAGTAAAAGCTAAAATTTAACTGATTTCAACTAATTCCTCTCCAGGACTGACCAGGATAACTGATGCCATTTCCATGGCCAACAGAAGGTTAGTGGGATTTGCACAATCTACAGCTGTACTGCAGACAAATTCACTGACCCCAAAACATCTTTGCAGCTTCTTCTACTCCTGGTATCGGGGACTTCTGTCTGATCTTTTGCCTGAACACTAGTAAACTCAAAAAGTCTCACGAGTTTTCTGGCCGTTTTGATTTCCCCTTTAATAACCATGCTTGGCTCAGTGTTACATTTCCTGTCATACTTGACAGTGGGTAGTGCATGGAGCTGAGAATTCCTGAGTATCCTTTGTGGAAAACAAAAAAAGTTGTTGGCCTTCTTGTGCCAGAGCCCTGTCTTCTACTATGTCTGAACAATTGATCAGCAGCTGTTCTTTATTTCAATTTCTCTATGCTACATGTTCTACCAATCTACATACAGTTATGTAAAAGATCTATATCAGAACCAAAGAGCTGTGCAATTTAGTTCAGGGTCATGTTAATTAAACAGATCTTCCTGCTCAGACTAGACAAATGCACAAATAAGGTTTAGAACTGAACAGTGGGTAACGATGACAGTAATAACGATTATAAACTAGAGAAGAAGTAACTCACATGGACCAAACATCTATTTTGGGCCCGTATTTTTTCCTTGCCAGAAGTTCAGGGGCTGCATATGCTGGGCTCCCACACTGGGTGCTGAACGGATCAGAATAACCCAAGATGCCTGCACAGTTGCTCAATCCAAAGTCTGTGAAAGGCAGAGAGATACAGTTATGAAAGAGACAGATACAGTAAAACTGCACTAGAATATGGGGAAAGAACCCACTTTTTTTCCAAAAGCTAAGTAGTGAACTGCCTAAGGGAGAAACCATCCACATGCAAAAGTTTTATAGAATCTGTTTCTCTGAGGTGCTAAATAACCAGAGATTTACATAACAATAAAAAAATCCTAGAACAGGCACGATCATCTATTTCATACAAAAAGAAACAACATTTCACTGGGAACTGGTTGGAAGCAACCAGAACTGAGCTTATCCCAGGCACTACGTGATGTGCATGAGACAGAAAGTTGCATCAGGATGTCTCATGGATTCCATATTGCTGCAGTATGTCACACAGAGGCCAAGTTTAAGTAGGACTTCTTCAACATTTTCCTCTAAATCGTGTAAATGAGGCACCAATTGTAAGGCAGGGTGGGGGGTGGGTTGCTTCTGGTAACGCTGTGGTGATGCACAAAGGCACAGGGCTGCAGAGTCAGCATTTCAGCTCTGAAATAACACGGGGAGATCTCAGAGCAAGAGGAGGAATGTGCTGATTTGGCTCTCCCCCTCCCCGACTTCTGCCTTGAATTATTGTCTTTCTGGCCCCTGGGTGTATCTGACACTCTTTTGCTGGCAATAATAGCACGGGACTGGCAAAGGCTGGCACCATGAGCTGAGGGGAGACAAGAGGCAGGCTCCCTGCACCGAAGGAGGCTGAAGTTTCCCAAGTGCTCTCAGCCAACCCAAGGCCAGACTGGCGCCAAGCAGGGTGTTCCCAAAATCTCCCCAGTCTGCCTCAGCGCTGGTATGGCTGCAGGCTGAGCTGGGTTTAGGGAAGGATCTTAAAAAATAAACCACAAAGCAAGGGAAGAAAGGCAGACAGAGTTGCACCAGTGGCAGAAGCAGCTGGGGGCAATGTGCAGCCAGGGGAGTGCAAGCCCACCCTGTTGAGTGGTAGCCCATGCTGGGCTTGGGAGAAAGCAATTATGGAACCACAGCTGACACAGAAGGAGGAGAGAGGTTTCAAAGGATCTTGAAAGTGAAGTCAAAAAACTTGACGGGATCAGAGGAAGAAGCAAAACAAGCTTGCAAGGAGGAGGATGACACGGGCAAAGCTGACAGTCTGGGAGAACAGCTTTTGCTTTTGGGCAATATATCCAGGAGTAGAGGATCTAGGGAAGTCACAACCAAAGACATTCACATTATTAATAATTGTAATTGATGACAGCAGCAACAATAAAAATACTGCTATTATATACACCGATGTCTCTTTTGTTCCTTTCTTTTTTTCTTTCTTTTTTATTTGATCCAATCTGCTTAATTGGAATTAAGCAGAATGCATGGTTGTTTAAAATGCAAACTATCTTATACATAAACAGGGCAGTCAGGAGATGGAGAACACTGAATCTTCTTCCTCCAGACTCGCATCTGGCATCCATGTGTCTCATAAACCAGGATATTTTTGGGTGTGCTACCCACCTGCTTGGATAGGCTAAAAGCATCACATCTTGCAGGCCAAATATAGCAGGCAACTGTTGAGCTCATGCAATACTCTCTCCACAGTCATTAATTTGGGTCTCTCTTCCTTATCTGCTGAAGACTTGAAGTAACCACCTGTCCTGGAGATTTTACTCTAGATTTGGCTGAAATCAGGCAGGAGATCCTCAAGGTATTCAAAGCACCCTGACAGGGGGGTCACATAACCCTTGTTCCCTTATAAAACCAGGTGAAAAAATAATAATATTTTTTAAAAAGTGCAATTATAAAGATGACTATGTGAGCTGGAGTTCCTGAGTGACTGCACAGGACTTGCCACTCAACTGGCTGCACCTCTGAGAGTGAGAAAAGCACAAGTGAGAAAGAATCACCATGTCTAAAGGTCCAAAGAGGCTCAAAGATGTTTGCTGGAGAACTCTGTCAAAATGGAAAGAAGGATCAAGACAATATCCTTGCCTCTGATGCAAAACAATTTGTCTCTGGATACTGCTTAATCATCTCTGCTAGATGTGTATTATCCCTGGGGCTTATATGCATATTTCTGAGGATCTATTTACTTAAGTAATGTTTTTATTAGCTATGGCCTGAGATGAGTTATGTCAACTGTAAAATGCCTTTTAAAACTAGAAATAATATCCCCACACACTATTATTCATGGTCTTTTCTGTGTCATACCACCTCAAAATTATTTGACTGTAATATGCTTTACAATCAACACATAGAAGGGCTATATTCTGAGACCCCTTTGTCATTAACAATGGAGGTACACTCTAGTAGAGGTTTTCATTATCTTATTTGCTTAAACTATAAATAACTAATTCACTTTTTTCAGTTTATGCATTTATTCTAGGCTGGTATGCTCTTTTTAAATTTTTTTTCTTTCTTTCTTTTTCTTTTTTGTAGCCCATGTTGAAATGCAGAATGCTTGTGAATACATGCATATTGGGGACAGGGATTTTATCACAAAAGAAATAGGAATATTGTTATTAACACTGTGGCAGCACATCATAATAGCAGTGTGATTTTATTAAGGATGCACTGCTGATCTTGATAACAAACGGTATTACCACCAGCACTGATAATTGCACTGCCATTCCTGCCTCTGTCTTCCTTTCAATAAGCTGAACTAATTACAGAATTCAGATCAAAGGCCACACTTGGTTTTCCAAAGTAAATATTATGACATGGGAACTCCACCACCCCCACTGTTTGTACTATCGAAGTATCGCATTACACTACAACTCTTCTAACGCCTCCAAGAAATCAACTTCAAGCTATGGATCTATGGCTACCCCTGAAGTTCTGACAGTGGGGATAGGGGAAGAGTTTTTCAATTAACAGAAGCCCTAGCACCAAGCTCATGGACAAGTGTGGCCACAGAGCTATGTATGAGCAGGGTCTTCTTGGTGCCACAGGTCTCTGAGCAGGATGCCAAGGACCCCACATGGCCTCTGAGTGGCTTTCAAAGCAACTTTTTCAGACAGCAAACACCATGGGCTGCTATATATAAAGAAGCAAATTATTTCCAGTGATTCCAATCCTTCTGTTCTTAGATTTGAAACAGAGGGCTAAGAATAAGTCCACTTAACAAAGCAAAGGGATTTTTTTCTAATAATACTGTCTAAGAACATATAAATCACCTTGTCACATAGCTAAGAAGAGTAACAAAAGCAAGGTGCCATTAAGAAGCTGTGTGAAGAAAGGGACTCAAGGGATTCAGGTCTCATTGAAATGCATGAATGAGCAGAGATTTTCAATGTCCTGGTATATTTTTAATCTTCATTTCACCTTTTTTTTTTTTCCCCCTTTATGGTGTTTGGTTTTTTTTTCATTTCACAGTTATTACAAAAGCAACATTTATATTAGGTAGCTGCTCCATAAGACACAGAGACCAAGCTCCCATCCTAAAGCAGTAAGTGTGAGCTGGTTTGTAGCTTAAAGTCTCCTCTTCCAAGCATGAAAAGCAGCACATCATTCCTCAGAACATGTTCTTGACTCCTGAAGAAGGACTATGCACTGACACAACTGATCCATCATATTTCTAGAAAGACAGGCTACATAAAATGCTGTACTGAATGCTGAATGGTCTGATTGAGAGAACAGGCAGGAAAGAGGAGTGAGAGAATGATTCTATAAATTATCTGGTCAATTCTACCAGCCACAGACGTGTGCTGGAAAATTTTCCTCGTCCTGGGAATTTGTGGTGACAATGGAAAGATGTGCAGCAGCTCCAGCACTGCTTTTGCTACCAGGTGGAAAAGAGTTGTTGGTGAGGAGGGGTTGCCAGGGACCTGAGGCCAGTTTTGGAAGTCCCCAGCTTTCCACACAAGCACAGCAGACAGAGCATGAAGATTGGAGGCACTGTTTCTTCAGAGTGAACAGCCAGAGATCACCAGCATCACTAATGAAATAGAGCATAAGCTGACTGTGATACTAAAGCTGGTTTTACTTCCAGCAAAATTATTACTAATAAAGCAACCTTTCTTTTTCTATAACATATCCAGTTGGACAGCGGGATTTAATTGCTTTGTTTTAAAATACACACTATGTACAAACTGCTTTGCTTAAAACATCAGGCTACAGACCTGAGGACAATTTATTTCAACACTAGTGAGGCTATGGGAGATCAAACTGTCTATTTTTCCTATTCTTCCCACACCACCCACGGAGAGGAGACCTTTCTATGCAACCAAAGCAAACAAAACAGCAGGAACAGTTCTGAAATAATTTTTTGGCATGTGAGTTTTAGCTATACATGTATCATCTGATTAGGCCTGGGTTTGGATGTCAAGTTCACACACTGTTGTGTAACCAAACACCCAATAACAGGAAAGTTATAGAAATTCTTTAAATCTATCAGATGTTCATCTAGTACTGTTGCAAACCATCTGGTCTCACTTATCTACTAAACCAAGATAACGGGTGGTAACTATCATTACTGATGAATGATTCATGGTAACGTATCAGTATCCTCTTGACCTGTAGCTGAGGTAATGCAGAGTTCTCTTTTGCTATTATTTTTCCAGAGCCAGTTGATTTGCTACAGAGTAATGACTAAATGTCATGCTATTATTTCCAAAGACTGAATTCTCTAAGTAAACTTTTAGTATTTCAGATTTCATTAACCATTCTCCTCTTGTTTGTTTGGAGATGTATGTGCTTTGGACATTACAATGAGTGCCTATTTCACCTGAATGCTGTGGTTTTCATCACTTTTCTGATGATTCAACCTTTTGAAGAAAGAAAGTCAGTTGAGTTTTTAAGTCTGCATCCAGAGACACTGATGTTGGCAATAGTGTAGGCATGGAGATAAATAGAAATAGAAATCTGAGGGTTTTTTTAATGAAGAGCATGTTTTCTTATCAATGCCCATATTAACATTAATGCGAGTTATGCAAAGGCAGTGAAAGACTATACCCACCAATTATTATAAAGTGTCTGCACAACTTGAATGAATTTAGTGCTGTGTACAACTGACACCTGAATAAAATCAAGACTCTGTTGTTGATCTTTTTTTATTTTTTTAACAGCGCTCTAAACCAATTTTATATTGGGTGCTGGAAGCAAATATAACAAATATAAATATAGGACAAAATTTTGCCAGCTGCTAAAAATGTCTTTAACTCCCACTGACTTCAGCAGAAGCATATGTATATGGGGGCAGAATATAACCCTTAGTAGATATGAAAATATCAAGATAATAAAGTACAATACTTCTGCGTTGTCAATTCTTTAATCCCTTACAAAGTTCCCCATTTCAATATGAAAACTGTTGGTTAAAAAATGAAGGATATTGCTCATACCCGGTTTAAGCTGAATTATTTGGAACATTTTTTTCACAAGATGCTTTCAGGAACAGCTTGATTGCTATCTATACACAGCTCCTCTCTGCAGCAACATTAGCAGTTGTCACATGGAGGATTATGAAGTCTCAAAAACTCTCTGTATAAAACTACCAATTTTAATTACTGGAATTGCCAAACTGGTTTCATACCAATAAGCTTGATATTGTTGTCTTCATCTAGCAACAGATTTTCTATCTTCAAGTCTCTGAAAGAAATAAAATATTTTGAGTGAGCCTCCAAAATACTGAAGCAGCTTCCATCATGCTCATCAGTGTATTTACAAGATTCATATTTCATATATAATAACACATATAATGGACACCTTCTTTTGCAGAGATCTGAGGAACCAAATGTCTGTCTTTTGCTATTGTCTGCTTGAGGAGAGCAGAATCACCTTTCCCTGGGGATGAGACATCCAAACTCCCTTCAGAGGTGGTCAGCACTGGCACTCATGCTCTCAGTGAAAACCAAAGCTGAGGGATTGAAATGACTTGCCCAATGCCATCCAGAAGGCCAGTAATAAAAATAAGAGAAGAAGCCACACAGGTTTTCTGAGTGCCACACGAGCACTTTCCCTACTGCAGCTCCCTGTCCCCACCCCACAGAGGCACTGCATAGATAAGGGGATGAACCAGTGTTGGGAAGAGAGGATAAAATGAAAGTTGTCTCCTTCTATGGGACAACTGAACTTTCTTCTGATACCTATGTCAGCACACAGTTCACTTCACATGTACCCTTCAATCATTTAAGAATGCAGTTGTGCTTTCCCAAATCATGTCCTTCCTAAGAAAAATATCCCAGAACTTATCACCTCCACACTCACAAAACACTCCATAACCCCAAACTGTACAGACTAAGCATTAAGTATAGCATAAAAACCATCATTTAGGTTGCCACATATTTTTTCCATGACTTCTAGCAGTTGGCTGGGTCTTTATCACAAGAATTTTCTCCCCATACAGACATAAAGTATTTCTAACAATTAGCATGCTGGGATATCAATAGCTCAGGCAGGCAATGATGCTTCTCCCAGCATGCTTCAGAAAAATCTGGAAAATAAAGCCATCAGCTATAATTATGGGAATTCAGTGACATCCATGGTTATTTTGCCTTTGTAAGGTAAGAGAAGTAATAAAGGATACCTCTATTACAGATGAAGATGGAAGGAAAGGAAGGAAGGAAGGAAGGAAGGAAGGAAGGAAGGAAGGAAGGAAGGAAGGAAGGAAGGAAGGAAGGAAGGAAGGAAGGAAGGAAGGAAGGAAGGAAGGAAGGAAGGAAGGAAGGAAGGAAGGAAGGAAGGAAGGAAGGAAGGAAGGAAGGAAGGAAGGAAGGAAGGGAGGAAGGAAGGGAGGAAGGAAGGAAGGAAGGAAGGAAGGAAGGAAGGAAGGAAGGAAGGAAGGAAGGAAGGAAGGAAGGAAGGAAGGAAGGAAGGAAGGAAGGAAGGAAGGAAGGAAGGAAGGAAGGAAGGAAGGAAGGAAGGAAGGAAGGAAGGAAGGAAGGAAGGAAGGAAGGAAGGAAGGAAGGAAGGAAGGAAGGAAGGAAGGAAGGAAGGAAGGAAGGAAGGAAGGAAGGAAGGAAGGAAGGAAGGAAGGAAGGAAGGAAGGAAGGAAGGAAGGAAGGAAGGAAGGAAGGAAGGAAGGAAGGAAGGAAGGAAGGAAGGAAGGACTATAGCAGCTGTGACCAACTCTAAGCCTTTCTTAAACATTTCCCTCCATTTCATTTTATGCTTATGCTCAAATCAACCTGAGGCAGAAGACTACTTGCAGGTAGGATACCATTCCATCAATACACCCACAAGGACTTCTGAATTGAACAGGTGTTTCTACACACCAGTGATCATTTCTTGCAGATTTTCTTTCCTTCACATGTAAAAAAAAAAAAAAACCAAATAGGGGAAACACTATATAAATCTACCAAAGGAGAGCATTATGCAAATTTGAAGTATTCAGGAGTGATATTCAGGCTCTTCTACAGTGTTCAGCCAAACACCAGGCTTCCTGAACAGAAGACTGCATTTTGTGCTTTGTAGCAAAACATATCAGCACAAGTTCTCTTCGCAGAGAAGCAAGGTAACTCAGTCGATAAAGTGGGAGATGGGAGGAGAGGGGGTTTATATTCCCTTATCTGGCAATAACCCAGTGTGCTGACTTTACCAGCCACATTAAAAGTGACAATTAATTGCAAATGTCATGGCAGAGATGTAACCACACTTGGCCATGTTTTGACCAAGACCCAAACTACAAAAAGCCCACTCTCCAGCCCTGCTCCTGCTCTGAGGGAAAGCACTGGTTCCAGCCCCATGCATCCAGCTGGCATCCACATCATCCCTTCTCCTCATCAATGAGAGACTCCAGACACATCATTGTGCATCCTCCAAAAGGAGCTTCCCTTGCAGGGCAATCCCTGGTGACAAAAAATGGTTTGATACAAAGGGGACCTGCCCTGCCAGATGAGTCTGAATCAACCCACTTTTGCTTTCCCCTGCTGCCAAAAAAGGGCTTATTTCTTCACATCTCATGTTTTTATTGCTTGCAGGTGGGCATTTGCAAGACAGTGGAATTAGTCTCTAGAAAGATATTGGGGCCAGGAATTTAACAAGAGAGACTGCCAAAAAAAAAAAAAAAAAAAAACAGTATTGGAAAAAAACCCAAAACAAAACTCAAAAAACCTAAACTGAAATCAAAAGAAAAGGAGCACATGGAGCTTTGGGTCATATACTGCAATGCTTGATACAATGTCTCAAAGCAAGGAGAATGACCATTTGGAAGCTCTCAGTATATTAAACACTAGCAAAGAAGTGGTAAGACTTTAAAAATAAAGGCAAGAGAATGGAAAGATGAAAGCTGCAAGTTGAGGAGAAAGGACATGCAGGCAATTAGAATAAAAAATGAGCCGTAGGATGGCTAAAAATAAACACAAGAAAACATATTTTTAAAGATCCAAGGCTAAAAAATAAAACTAAAGGTAAATATTACAGGACACTTTAAAGCTATCAGAGGAAAAAAAAATTAAATATAGCCTCAGTATAGAGTTCAATCAAACCTGGTTAATTAAAATGTTTACCCCTGTGTCTATTCTCAGCAGATTTGCTAGTAAGTGGTAACTGATCTAATACTCCATATGCACAAGATTTTTGTCAACACATGTCAACATGAAAGTACTTTTTTCAGTGTGACACTTGGAACAAAGACAACAGGTTTTTTTCCCCTTGCTATAACCTAATGGAATTATTTAATGTGAACCAGTCTTGGAAACGTAAAGCAAAAGCTGTAAGTTATCAAACCAAAAATTCCCAGAGTAAGCCATAGCTGGAGCACTGCTGCTACATAGATGTGCACCCTTGGGCAGGCTCTGGGAGGACCCCCAGGCTGACCACTATCCAGCAGCAGGCTGGCAGCAAGGCTTAGAGATGGTGGGGACCATCAGACAGGACAGCAACTGGAGTCTGTGTGTCTGGACAAGACCCACATCCATCAGGACAAAAGGGTTATTTATTCAGTGCATACTTCAAGAGACTTTAACAATGTCCCAATTACCCTCCTTTTAGCAAAAAGTGCAGTGCTACAACCCAATTATGTATCCGCTCACCCGACCGAGAGAGAGGACTGATTTCCCTAGAGTTCCTAAATGCTTTATTATGTCAGTTCTGTCCCATTCAAACTGAAATTACTTTTTACAAAGAGAGGCTCATATGAGTTGATGCTTTGTTTGAAGGTTTAAATTGATTAATTATAATGAAAAAAAGTAGCACCATTGTGCCCAAAGGTGTTAGGGAACCCTGAATTTCATGCACTATATTATGTTTTAACAAACAAAAGTAAATATACCACCTTATTATTAATTCTAGCCAGTGGAGGTTTTTGCATGTTTTTAATAGCTGCAAACTGCAAGGGAGAATGTGAGTTACCAGCTATGACACACACAGCACCCAAAACCCTTGTTGGAAGTCAATCTGAAAACCCAAAGCATTGAACATCAGGTACACATGATGGTCCCTGCAGGCTCAAGGGTCCTCATAATTATGCCCATGACTTGCACTTCTTGACAGGTTGCTGGACCTGGACAAAATTGCCTTGCAACTGGAAAGGATGGGCAATCACCCCCTTATGGCACTCAGCAGCATGTGCCATGCTGCATGAGGTGGAGGTGGGAAGAAGAAAAGTAGCTTTAGCTTCCCTCCTTGAGGTAATTCTGATCTTGTTCTTTACTGTCTTGGTGCCTCAAAAAATGGGTCTAAAGAACTATTTATTTTTTTCTCCCTTAAGCAGATCTTTTTGCATTTATCTCTGAAAAACTTCAAAATAGCAGAATGCACTCTTGGTTATTAAAAAACAGAGGTACAAAACCTTTTACCTTTTTATGAGGGCCTAGTTCCATGACATTGTATCTAACTATGGTACCCGTTAGTCAAATCTATGAATAATGAAGACAGTCAAGGAAGATCAAACTGCATTACTACGATGTGAAGAATCACCATATACTTATGCCTTGTCAGCATGTGAAGCTAGTAGCATCGGGCCATCACTCCTCAGCTTTGAAAATAAACCTTATTCATGGGATAGTTTGTTTTGGAGGTTGTTTCTCTTCTGATGATGGAGCCAATTTTCCTCTGGCATTGCTCAGAACTTCACAGTCCACTTTGGAAACCCCAGCTCCAGCCAGTGACTCCACCAAGCAACAGGATCCCGCTTCACCAAGCGAGCTACCCCAGGCTTCAGCTGTCAGCTCAGTGTGCTTCTGAAAAAGCAGCTTACTCAGTGCCATTGCAGACATCAGACAGTAAAACTGAAGATTTTGCATTTCACACTTAATTTCTTGTCTGGGGGAGGAGGGATGAGAAGGAAGGTTTTACCAGCAAGCAGCTGCAAAGCAGCAGTGTTCGGCTGCTGATTCCCGCATCTTATTTTCAATGGGAACAGCACCATGAAAAATCACACCTTAACTACCTTACCTACCAACCTGCAAGCCCACTTTCTAGCTCCATGCAAGAGCTGGAGGTGAGTTGGAAAGGTTGCAGAGATTTGGTTTCATCATCACACCAATACACATTTCAAAGCCTTTGATATCAAAATACTATTATCGAGCATTATTCTTCCATCAGTCACAGTGTCACTTAATTTGATGTGCCTCTTTCTGTAGAAGAGGAATTGAGTCTATTGTCTTCACTAAAACAATGTTTAGTTTGTTTACAGCAGTAGTAATCCAGGAGATAATGCCCAAAGGTAATTTTGAAATCTGACACAAAATAGGAAGACAAACCAGCCTTGCACTTCAAAAGGAGGCTTCGTTCTGTAGTGCAAGATCTGTCATAAATATTGCATCAGCAGCCAGACTACTGGCACTTAAAATTAATAGGATAGAAGTTATCAAAGCCAACATGTCAAAGTAGCAGGTACCAAGGCAGGAATCCCGTACCACCTTGAGCAACCAGATCATACAGCACCACCTTACTCTTCTAGGCACAGACATGGAAAAATATATAAACTCCACTCAAAACCTCAAGGCTTTCTCATGTCTTTCAAATTCCTGATCTGCTTTTGATTATGAAATGGAAGGTATGAATGTGCTGCCACAAAGACAGAAAAAGGGGGAATACAGAAAGCTATCTTTGCTACCAATACATTATTAAATTCTTTTCTTTGACATCATGACAGTAATTGCACTAAATGGGATTGAATTTTCTTAAAATTACTTTAAAAGGCTTGTTGAGAATTTCCTGTGGGATGCAGTGGCAAGCACCAAGGCTTTCACTGCATTTTCTCTGTTGTCCTTAAACTCCCAAGGGGCTTATTGTTCATCCAGCTTTTTGACAGCATGAAGGCCTATGTAAACACCCTCTAAAAAGAGAAAGCTTCACGAGATACTGCCATTTGGCTTTGTTTTCCTCTGTCAGAGGGAAAGGTAAATATTCCTACCTGACTCACAGCTGAGCTTGTTGCAAGCGTATTTTTAGTAACCAACCAGCTCTTCTGATAGAACAAATGAAACACAGATGATGACATTAAATTGCATATATAATAGTGGGCTTTTTTTCAGTGAGCTGCCATGAGTTCTAAACCCTGGACACTCCTCACCATAGGTGTAGGTCCTGCACTCAGCAACTTGCAGTCTTCATGCATCACAGAAGACGAAATATCTATAATTTAAAATGCATCTTTACAGAAAAACAGGAGTTTGGGTTTTTTCTAAACTCTCTAAATAAAATTAGGTTTGATTAAGTTTTTTTTAATTTTAGGCTGTTCACACGTCAGTGCCTCTTAACAGAAGCATTTCCATTCTGGGTCCCAGCTCTTGTCCAAAGATCAGAGTGCTTTTCTGCCATGCCAAGTCTTGTTTGCAAGTCATGAAGCTTACTGAGTAATATTAATCAAATAATGTAAGCCAATTTCACACAACTTACTTCATCTGGCTTCTTTTCATCCTGAGTTATAGAACAGGGTAAGTCATCTGTATTATTTCCTGAATAATGCAGACAAAATCAATGATTTTTTGCAATAAAACACTTTTCAACATCCTGCCTCATTCAGTGTGAACGATGAAATCCCTTGGAGAGAGACAAACAGTAGACTACTTTCTGGCCTAGGATGTCGTGTTTTGTTTCACAAGCCATGAATGTGAACACCCACTGATCACCACGCAGACCAAAGTGCTGTTATTTTTACCTGCTTTAAAAATAACAGCAATAACAACAACAGAACACTGCCATTTCATCCAGGGTGAGAATGAATCAGATTTCTGCACTGTTTTTCCCCCTCTTCAGTTGCTGATTGAGTGGTCTGTTTTTAAGAGTTGCCAGGGTCAAAAACTTGGGATGCTGAAGGGCAACTCCTGGGGTAACTATTACTCTTTCTCCCTCTCTTACTCACAGAGAGCCAAGGGAATAAATCTGGATCATGCCATTTGTGTTTTTCCTGCATCTCTCCACCGCTCTACATATTTTATCTGCAGAGAAAGTCAAGACATGGAATGGTTAAGCTACAGAAAACACCTGCAGATACACTGAATGTGATTCTGCCAAATTTTATCAGCTTAAGCGGAGCTGGACCTGCTTGTTAGAGGGACAGAAGACTCCCAAGAACAAGCTCTGTGCTGCACTGTGATTTGACAGATAGAGTGGATGGAGCATCCTGCCCTTGGGGTAAGGATTAATCTGTACCACAGGGCTGGATGGACAGAGCTCAGATGCCAGATGCAGCAGAGCATATCAGTATTTCCAGGGCTGCTTCCTCCCCCTGCTCACGAAGGTCCCTGGTGCTTCAGTCTCGAGAGCTGCGCTTATGTTCACAGAGACAGTGGAGAGAAAGAAGGGGTGAAGGCCAAAACTGCTGCAAGGATGCAGCATCCTTATGGAAACTCAGGCTCACGTTCTCTCTAGACCCCAAGCCTTGCCTTCTTCCCATCACTGTAGCTATTATTGTATAAAATGTGGGTTTGAATCCTCTCTGAAAAGTAAGGCAATCGAAGTCAAGCCCATCAACCCCCCAAAAGCACTTCAAACACTATGCAGAAGGCAAGTTCTTCAGGGAGAGGAACTGCTGCTGCTGAACTCCATACTGCTGCTAAAAGCTAAACATGTTCATCTGTTCCTGCTGCATTTTCCTCTGTCAGTCTCAGAAACTTTCTGTCTTATATACTGGTATCAATTGATCCTTTAAAGCAATATGTAGACTTCTTCCTTCTCCATGCCCCAAACTGTGGGGTTAATAATGCAAAGAGGTGAGCAGTCCAGCTGCTGATAGAAAACCTGCTGTATAGAACTGGTGGCTGCTCAAATATTTAAATTACAGTGGCAAAAATTTAGCTCAAGATAAAGACTTCAGTACACCTGAGGCTGCATGTGCCTGTACCTGCTGGATCACAAGGATTCAAGACCAAAAAAAGCAATTTTCAGAGAGTATAGAGCTCCACCAAGCCAGATGCACCCACCAGTGTTACACCATTGTAGGCAGCTCAGCACACAGCTGGGCACAGCTGGAGAAGCTGGCTGTGGGATGCCTTCAGGCAGTTTGCCAGCTGACTGCATATCAGCCCTGTGGACAAGCGTATAAAACAGCTCTCCATCTTCTACCGAGATGGTGCAGCCAATGAAATTAAGACACAAATTCCCAAAAGTATTTAGGTGTGTAGCTCCTGTGATGTGCCTACATAAGGGGCCCACACAACTTGCTCAGTGTCATATGGGATGTGTGTGGGAGTCCAGACTTAACACTGGTTGGCCCAAATTTAGAAAGCAGAGCCTACTTCTTAGACAATGCCCCATAAACATACGTAAGAACAGAACAGGTGACATACTGGCTCAGACCAAAGGTCCACCCAGCCCACTGTCCTCCTGTCTCCATAGCAGCCAAGAGCACATAAAAGGAGACAGGTACAGGAACAGGGAATCACCTGTGATACCTCCATTTCCAGCCTCTACCACTTGCTGCTCAGGGACGTCAGGCGGTTGATGCTACTCCTTATTCAGCAACCCTCTGCAGACTTTTCTCTGATGAACTTAATCCTCTTTCCCCTGGAGCCCAGGTAAAATCTTAACACCACAGCATACTCCTGAAAGGAGATCTACCTTCTGCTAACACACCAATTGAACAAAGGTCCTAAAGAAAGAAAGCAATGTATTGCAACAGCTCTGTATCTCTCCTGAGAAGACATTGTGAGATGAACCGAATGGCTCCACATTGTACTTCACAGTCTTCAGATCTGTGAGGTCCTGTCCAGGCAATATAACAAAAGGAAAGGGCAGAGAAGAAGAAGCAAGGGATTTCTGCAGTCCCACTCAGGCTTCATCCCAGCTGTGTTACTGAGAGGCTTTGGGCAAATCAGTTCATCTCTCCACATCACTGTGTTTCTACCAATAAAACAACAGACACAACCACCTCCTCAAAGCAATAGTGAAATGATTCATTAGCTAATGCTGGTACACAGATTTCAAGAGGCAAAATTGTGCTACTTACAGGGAAAGGACCCTATTTTTGCAAAGCACAGGCTTATCTTTAAGCACATGGAGTCAGCCTGGCTTCCGTGTGCTCTCTTGAAGGTATACACTTGCTTAAATGCTTTCTGCAGATAATTGCTAATGTCTGAAATATGAGCATCTAAACAGTATCACAAAGATTAGCCAAAAAAGCTGTCAGGAATATGTTTTCATAAGGAAGTCTTTAATATGTAAATAAATGCCAAAATACCACTCAGAAGCTCTGAGATAAATTTTAAACAGAGCATTTTTAAGATTACCTGTGAACTACTCCTGCCCGGTGAAGGTGTTCAACTGCTAGGATAAGCTGTCGGATGTATTTGCGTGCTTCATGCTCCTCAAGCCTTTTTTTCTCATAGATCTTGTGCATCAAGTTGCCACCAGGACACAGCTCCATGACAAGGTAGTAGCTGTTTTCAGTTTCCAGTATATCCAGCAGCTGAGCAATATTTGGGTGGCGGATCATTTGCTGGATCTGCCCTTCTCGTCGTAGATTCTTGGTGACATAGGTGTCCTTTTTGGCTCTTTTCTTGTCAATTACTTTTACTGCCACCTAATGAAAAAACAGTTAGCAGTCACACCAATGGTTCATTGCTTTAACCTTGTATGAACAATCTAAAAATAATGAAAAAAAAAAAAAAAATCTCAAAAGGATGTCAGTCTCAACTGATCCACCACGGTTCCACATGCAACTGCCCAGGTCAGAGAAATCTGTTTTTCCAGCCCCACTGACAATGTCTTTCTGTTTTTTCCCTCATACAATGACAGACAGAACTTATAGCAAGGAAATAAGTCACAAAGGAGAGGAGACAATCTCATTTATCATTCCAAACACTTTAAACACATTTCCCAAGCACGTTTAATGCTGGGCATTCATTTTATCTGTTTTCCCAGAAGGTCTTCAGGATGGTCTCTACAAGTTCTAAGTGACATTTTTGGGTTTTTCTGGCTTTGGGTGTACCACTTGACATTATGTGCTTCCATGACAAGTTTCTTAAACTATAGCCAAGTGCTAGCTTTGTGTGATTAAACAGAACAAAAGCATACTACAAAAACCAAAATAATTTTTGTACCATTCTCTTGGCACATTTCTTTTTTTTCTTTTAAAATGTATATGAAAGATGAACCCCTCATGACTTCTAGAACTGAGCAGCTCTGCAAACTCCAAGAAGTCGAAGCTTTTTTTTTTTTAGTGTAAGTTTCAGCAGCATAGAGCTTTCCAAATCAACTAAAGACCATCATGAAAGTACATAATACTTGAAATACATGAAAGTACATAAGGAGACTCTACCACAACCTATGGACCAGCACCTGCCCATACCTATCCAAGTGCTTTCCCTCTCATTGCTGATGCAGAGCATCACATGAGAAGAAAAAGATGGAACTGGCTAGGATATCACTCTTTTCTACACCTAAACACTCTGGTCCCTTTTATTGTCTTAATGAATTTATTACATAGCTGCAATAAAAGTATCTGCCTTTTTCTGCCTTAAGTTTATAGACACTTATTTATTTATTGAGATTCCTTATTTAGATTGGGTGCTGAAGACTTCCAGGTCATCTGCACAAGGCAAAGATTTAACAGCTTGTGCCAGGCTGAGCTACAAAAAACACCACAAAACTCTCCTCCCAGGCTCCTCCTTTCCTCAGAGCTCTAAAAGAAAGGGAATCCTTCAGCACACCCACCCAGACCCCACAGCTCGCCCATCATTACCCAAGTGACAGCTGCTTGTTTGTCAGGATGAGGTGGGGGGAACAAAGTGCTTGGTATTCCTGCATGACACTAAATTTTACATGATGAGAAAGGGTCTTGTTTGCAGGAGTACAGGTCCAACAAAACACACAGAAAATGCTACATCTGCCCCTCCAGACGCACCACAAAGATGATGTGTCTGCATCTCTGCTCCCTGCTGTGCTTTGGCCTTGGAGGATCTCCTGCATTAACTTACTCCTATAATGAGAAGGAGTAAAAAATGTGGGGAAAACCTCAGAGTTTTATTTACCTTAGCCTTAATCTTAGACAAAAGCATAAGCCTAAGAAGCTTTTCTCCATGTCCAGCTCATAAAACATCCCTTTTCAACTATGGTCAACTACATTGTGACAATCCACAGCACTGCAGGCTGATAGGCTTCAGCAACAGGAAAACAAAACCTATTCCAAACATATCTGGCTGCCTTCCTAGCTTAAGAACGTGCCAAGAACCCATCAAGCACAAGACAGCTCCCAGTCTGACTAGCCTTACCTTTATTTTCTCTGCAAGCAAAGGAAAGGTTAAATTAGTGAACATTTCTGGTTTTCCTTTAGAGAACAAAAGCCACAAAAAATATGGTCTGGAAATATGACAACAAAAATAAATCCATACCCTTTGACATGAATGCCTTAATTCAAAGTCAGGTTTTATCAGCAGATGAACTGAAGAATAGAACTTCAAGAACTGGGGCTTCATAGTCTGTCCTAAGAACCAGAAGCCAGTATTGCTGAACATGTTATTAGCTGGATCCATTTCTGCAGCTAAAATATTACTCTGATGAAATACTGTTGATAAAGAGATAAGGCTGAACATCACACATGAGACAGTTGCCTGGGTGAAGCCCAGAGTAGCATCAGGACCACAAATGCCTGCAAGCTACATTCCTGACTAGTAACATTAAAGAACGATCATTTAGTCATAAGATAAAACAACAGGTAAATCAGAGCTTAGCTTCACCATTTTTTGAAGCCTCAGGTAGTTCACCAAGGAAACAGTCTTAAATTGGTATTTTCTTCCATCTAATGAGGTAGAACTGAAAACACAGAGGCTGAAATGGATTATTTAGACAGCAAACCACAGAAGTTATTCTGGTGAGGACAAATTCATGGGTTATAGAAACATGAGATGCCAGATTGTTTGCTGGCAGTACAACATAATCTCTGCAAAAATTTTTAAAAAGCCACAACCAAACCTGGTATTTTCCACAGCTACCACACACAAAACATGTAGTATTAACAGTATGGAGAAGTAATCTGTTCTCCATATTCCTAAGTCATTCCTAATTCACTGACCAAAAATACCCAGAGTACCTCATGTGTGCACATCTGCTGCCCAAGCTGAGCATGGCTGTGGAGATGGGAGCAACCACCTGAATCCAGGAGATGAAGCCAGCTATGTGAGGACTTGATGTTTTTTTTCACTATCACAAAGAATTAGCTTCCTGTGTCTTAAGAATAAATTTTCTCCTTGATTTTGACAGGTACTTGGTCAGCAGACCAATTCTACTGCTATTCTAGTAAACAAGCAAAGATGTTTTCAGACCCACACTTGATCCTGAGCTACTTCTCCCCCTTGAAGGCGCCTGGCATTGGGCCCAAGAGATCCACCAGCACAGCTGACAGAGCTGACAAAGGTGGAAATAACAGTTTTGTTTCAGTAACAAGCTTTGCACAGGGGCAAGAGAAGAGTAAAACACCAGGTAAGGCTACACAAAGTTTTGTTTTGGTAGCCAGGGGCCTACAGAAGTGGTTTCTGTGAGTTGTTAAAGCTCCCTCCTTGTCCAATACAGCCAATGCCAGATGGCCCATCAGTGACAGTGGTAAATCCTCTATTGATAACATTTGAAAACAAACAAACAAAAAAACCCCCCAAACCCTGCACAATAGCAGCAGGAGATGCTAGCAAGAATATGTAAGAGAAACAGATCTACAGACACACAGGTCAGTGAAGGAGGGGGAGAAGGTGCTCCAGGCACTGGAGCAGGGATTCCCCTGCAGCCCACAGCGAGACAGGCTGTGCCCCTGCAGTCCATGGAGATTAATGATGGCAAAGAGACCCTGAAGCCTGTGGAAGATCCCACAATGAAGCAGGTGGATGCCCATAGGAGGCTGTGACTTGTGGGAACCCCTCACTGGATCTGGCTCCTGGCAGGACATGTGAGCCTACAGAGAGAAGACTCACACTGGAGCAGGTTTTCTGGCACGACCTGTGAGCCCGTGGGGAACCCCTTCTAGAGCAGTCTGTTCCTGAAGGACTGCACCCTGTGGAAGGGACCCAAACTGCAGCCTATGGGAAGGACTCACACTGGAGAAGTTTGTGGAAGACTGTCTCCTGTAGGAGGAACCCCTCAATGGAGCAGGGGAAGAGTGTGAGGGGTCCTACCCTGAAGGAGAAAGGAGCAGAGGAGACACTGTGTGATGAACTGACTGTAGCCATCATTCCCCAAACTCCTGCAATGCTGAGGGAAGAATGTAAAGAAATTTGAAGTAAAGGGTCCCAGGAAGAAGGGAAGGGTGGGCTAGGGTGTTTTGGAAGATTTAGTATTGATTTCTCAATACCCTTCCATAATTTGATTGTTAATAAATTAAACTAATTTCCACAAGTTGAGCCTGTTTTGTCCATTATGGTAACTGGTGAGTGATCTCTCCCCATCCTTATGTTGACCCATGAGCCTTTTGTTGTTATTTTCTCTCCCCTGTCCAGTTGAAGCAGGAAGTAATAGAGCAGCTTTAGTGGGCACTTCGTGTGCAGCCAGAGTCAGCCCACCACAACCCAAGCAGCCTAGCAATTTTTATATGGATGTTCTCCGTAGTAGCTTTTAGCTTTTGTTTTGCTCCTGAGTCTTCTTCCTTGCTACTCTTTTCACTTAATCTCCTGTCCTCCCAGTCAGTGCCCTTTCCCTTGCACTGCAGTTCTTTTTGCTTGCCTGTAGGATGACTTTGCTTTCCTAGATGAAATGCATCCTGCAGTACAAGGTTCTTGCAACAAGATGAGCACTCTCAAGCAGAGCTACTGTGGGTTTTTTTGGCTTATTTGGGTTTCTTTGACTTTCCTCTGATTTACAGGCTACTCTGAAGCATATAGAGAAAATCTAGGGTTCAAAGACAGAACTCACCTGCTCCAGCGTTGGCTTAGCTAAATATCCCTGATTTTGAGTTCACCTAAGTTAGATAAGTGGAGCCCAAATGTGCCCTGATGCATTTAATATATACAGCCTCCTGCATAGTGTAGATGTAAATGCATGGACCTGAAAATTTCATTCACGCAGAAAGAAAAAGCATTCAGTAGATAGAACACTGCAGATGTTAGATAACCATAAAATAAACACATTCAAGCTTTCATCGCCTACTCAAGACATGTGAATTATTCAGTTTTGCTCTCCCAACATTCAAGTAGGGGCTCTTTGTCTCTGAATCATGCCTATCTCTTGACTTGAATTCTTGGCCAATATTAGCCCAGAATTAAAAAAATAAATGATAAAGAAAGCAATTACTCCAAATATGTGGCAACAGTGGTTCTTGACATTCAACACTTTGCTTTTGGCTAAGCCCTTGCTGTGTAAATAAATAAGTGGTCCAGGTTATTCTGTGTTATGAGATACAAAGATGAGTAATAGGCCATATTTTTGGTTCCTGAGTCCTAGAATTACACTGTTGGAATGAATTACTTTCCTGAAGTTTATGGTGTGACACATCATATGAGCAATTGCTGCTTCTCTCGATCGTCGCGCTAAAATAGTTGAGGTTGGGCTAAAGCCTCCTGAAGTGGAGGTGAGGGGGAAGTGCAAACACCACTCTTCACAGATCCTTGGAGGAGACGGTGACATTGCTTACAGAACTAAGCAGCTAAAACACCATCAGCAAATACAGGCACGTGTCATCACCCAAACAAAGGCACGTGTTTGACACACATGGGCGGAGGATTTTTGCCAGCTAGTGTTTTAGAAGGGTTTGTGAATCTGCAAGAGAAAGGGAGGCGGGGAGGTGGAGCTGGCTGGCACCAAACTGCACAAAAACAGTCACAGCAAGGCCCTGAGAAAAAGGCAAGAAGAGACAGCTTAAAGGACCAAACGTTGCCTGGAGAAATCTGGGATCCAGGGCTTTGGTTGCTAGATCACTGCTGCATCTAGAGAAAACCCGTTTTCCATCCTCTTTGTAAAATCAGTTATGCCTTGAAATGCAAAATTGTAACAAAGCATGGAAGGTGGCTCACACACAATCCTAGGAATGCCTCCGGGTAGCGTCCATATGTCCATGCAAGATGCACAGTTCATGCCAGGCAGCTCCCCAGACTTACACCCCAACAACACACCCAGCCCATGGGGCCAGTGATGCATCTATTGCACCAGGCAGGAGGAATTTCAAGGAGTTCGCTGCGCAGAAGTCAAAGTCATCTTCTTCCCCTCCCCTTCTGCTGGCTATTCATAACCCTCACAGTGACACTTGGAAAGATCAAAAGTTCAGGAAGTAGTGCTTTTGCCAGTGAGAAAAAGATGCTTCTTACCCAGTGAACATTCAAAGGTCTGTTTGTTAGATCACAGTGCTCTTTCGTTAGCCTGCAGCTCAGTCTTACAGAGATCTTTTTCCTTTGGACCAACCCTGCAAAAACACCCCTCAGTGCTAGAAGTCTGCTTTGAAAACTTTGAGCAACCTAGTCTAGTAGAAGGTGGGAGATTGGCAGGGGAGTTGGAACTGGATGATCCTTAGTGTTCCTTCCAATCCAAAATATTATATGATCCTGTTTTTTTGATTGGTTGTTCCCCCCATCCCCAAGCTGCAAAGAGCTTTACTCAAATCATGGTTGTACTCTCTGTCTAGATTTCTCTGGGGGATCACAAGCTTTGACCAGCTTAGGACACATCACAATTCTAAAAACCAGCAACCATGACCAGCAGTGGATTCAGTCACACTGAGCACTTGAGGAACCCAGGTCTGAGTTCAGCCTCTGATCTCTTGCTTGCCAGATCGGGTATCTTTGCACAGGCTGTATCTTGGCAAAAGGAAGCAGGTCAACGGCACAAGCCTTCCTGTTCACTGGAAAATGTGTTTTCTCAACGGCCTGTTTGCCGAGTTACAAGTCAAGAGGTCTTCATCAATACTCACATCAGATGCTTGCAATAAATCCAGAAAACCAGCTTCATATTAATGGCCTCATCTGGCAAATAATGTTAAAATGTTTAACTCTACAGAGAACAGAAGATGGCATGTGACCTTGCAAAATCAGGCTATGACATTTTGAGGGCTTTTTAGAGTTTTTCCCACTTATCCAACCACTTGAATTGTTTCCTTCTGCAAATTCTATCCTAACTTTAAGGCAGTTCCTGAAGACGTCTGCCAAAGGGAGCTCCAGATGAATTGAGAGGAAACTGGATTGAGTAAGAATCCAACAAGCACTGTGGGATTTGGCTAGGAGACCAACATAGCACAAGAGAAGCAACTTCAGCTATTGGAGAGACAACCTCCCAACTTTTTTTTCTTTCTTCTTCTTTTATTTTATTTTTCTTTCTCTCTTTTTTTTTTTTTTTTTTTTTGCTTGAGTCTGCTTCTGCTGGAGATGATGTCAGGCAGCAGTGCCTACTCTCAGTACAGTCTGTGCCATTGGAGGCCTGGTGCACCATGACCATTCAGATGAAGTTCAGAACAAGAGGCAAGAGGGTGCAGCTGGGGGGACAGTCAATGCCAAGGCCTGAGACTTGGATCTCTGCACCTAAACCCACAAACTATTACTCCCTGGTTTAAGCTTAGCTAGGAGAATGAGAAAAAGAGACAGAACATGTAGGTATTTTACAACCATCATTAGTGCAAACCCATCTTCAGCCCTTTTTTGAAGTGCCCAGGGCAGCTCATGCAATGAATTAATTTTCTTCCTTCCTTCCTTTCAGTGATAGCTCTCTGGCATTACTTGCAGCTTGCTTTGTATTTAGGACTGCTCTCACCACAAAAATTTGAGCTTAGTTTTCAAAACCAGCTGGTGATTTTGGGTGGCCAATTCAAATCATATTAAACAGAATTAACTTTGAAGCCTGCACAATTGTCAAGGCAGCCCTGAAAGCAATCCCTTCAAGGGTATCTCAGTTTAGGCAACCAACCAGCAAGACACACAAGAAGTTGTTTTTCACATCTGAATCCAAGAATATGAAAATGCCAGCTTCATCCATTAGGTAGTGTTTATTCTCTCTGTTCTTACAGCATTTACACTACAGAAACTGAATAATTTATATATTCAGTTGCTACATTTACAGCAAGTTCCAATATCTTAAGAAATAAAGCATTAAAGAAAAGGATCATTCAAGCAAACTGACACCAAGAATCAATAAACTGTGCAACACTAGGAAGGACCACACATGTCCCATTGAGGATGGAAAGAAATCTCTTCCATTAGGACTATCAGTCATATATAAGACCATATCACAGAAATACAAACTTAACTGAACACAACCAAACTGTAAGAAAAGTAACATGTTTAATGTTAAGCATTTGTCAAATTACATTGTGGTCTGTACCTCCTCATTCAGAAAAACTGTCTGAAGAGGCTGCTGGGTTGGCATTTTTGGTGGGAGGCTCTTCAAATATCCCACTTGGCTTCCCAGTTCCCTAATGGGTGTTCCCATCCAATTAGTCTTTCAAGAACCACTTCGAAAGAAAACTGCAGAGCATTTCTGAGAGCATATCAAGAAGGTAACTACTTGCTGACCATGCTGCCTACAGCTTAGCCATTTACTTCATGAAAGCCAGCAACCATCAAGACCTACAGCAATGTGTAAAGGAAGACTCTTAAACAAGAATAAGGCCTGTCCCATTTTTCAAGGACAGAAAAGGATGACTCTTTGGTGATGGCCATCTGGTACCTTTTATATTTGCCTTGTACGCTTCCTTCTAATGGAATAAGGGGAACAGAGGTCAAGTTAAATATGTGCATGTATATGCAGCACATATATGCACTGTAAAAAGGCTCCTCCTTCTCAGTAGCTATACATTTCATGTAACTAGTAACAGTTTCATGATAAATAAGCAGTATAATTTCTTTGCTTCACACTTGAGTGGCAACGTTCAGCCTCGGACAGTTTTTGTATCTACTCGTTGTAGGATAGCTTGAATATATGGTTTTTCTTTGGTATTTGCTCTGACTTGAGTAAAATCAGCATTCAGAACAGGAATACGCTCTGTTAAAAGTATTTTCTTTTCTTCTGAGTCTCTGGCAGTGTAAGCCAAGAATTTTGAGCTTAGCAATACATAAAACCAGCTGCTGTAGAGACAAGCAGAGGGTAAGTGTCTCAGTAGGCAGGAGGCCACTTTCTTTGTTGGCAGACTAGACACAGTCAGGAAAGCTTGAAATCAGCCCTGAAGAAATATAAACTCCTCTAAATAAGAAAGAAGCTCTGAGTATGCTCACTCAAATACTTCAGATTCAAGGTACCTTGAACAGAAAGAATCAACTTGCCAGAGGATAAAAAGAAAATCTTGCCATTCCCTACAACCCAAAGATGACAGTATCCAGCAATGCAGAAAAGGATTCAGAAGTACTTTAGATAAGCAAATGAACATAAGTCCTCCTGATGCCACAGCCAACTTAAACATAATCCCTCAATGCATAAGCAGGATGTACTTGTTACAGAAAGAAAAGGTATTAATTACACCTGTCCAAGGCACAGGGGACTATTATTAGATTACTGTATCCATTTCTGCTGCCAGTAATTAAAAAATTATGTTAAAAAAATTGGAAAAGGTTCTGAAAAGAGCTTCAGGAACACTCTGAGGTCTAAGAGCTGTTTGTCACAGTAACTGACAGAAGCTCAAAATATTTAATTAGGAGAATGCTAAGCACTGACTTGATGATTTTCTGCAAGTACCTACACGAGGAAAAGATTTCTGATACAGAAAGCTCTTTAATCTAATAAAATAAAAATTAGCTTCCCAAAAGGTAAATTGGGCAAACTCAGGTTATAAACACAATCCTTGGTGGTTTTTAGGTGTGGTGAAGTAATGATAGAAACATCTTACCTCACAGAGATTAATGTAGATCTTGAATTTTTCCCCCTTCTCTTAAAAGTATGCACTATCTCAACAAAAACATTGATACAGCTACTTCTGAAGAGAAGACTGGGGATAATCTATAGGAAGTTGGGCTGGATGATTGCTGAGATTCCTTTAAAGGGCTCCAGTGAATGTACATACATGGAGAGTCTCTGGTCCCTGCAGAGATTGGGGAGGCACAAAGCACACTGCAGGAGGCTGAGGGCTGCCCTAGACAAGATGCTCAGGGAGCCATCAGCAGTCACAAGGGATGTAAATTTTGTGAGCTCTCTTTGACATCCTTGCTGGAGCTTCCCAGTGCAGAAGACACGAAATGTCAGGAGGAGTCATGCAAATATTGATGCTGCTGCAGACAGCCCAACTCAGCTGCCAACTGTTTCAGCAGTAAAATGAGTGTTTCCACAGAGAGAAGGAGCTTTCATGTGTCAAGACACTGGTGTTTGTAAGGACATACTACAGGGTTGCTAAGAGTGAGGGCAGGCCACACGAAGGCTTTAAGACTAAATATTGCAAGACTGGATGGACTTGCAAGACAAGCATGGACTCCTCAGTGCTTCCTCATCCTCTGTCTTAGTGCCTTTCCCTACAGTATGACATTCCCCAAATTTCTGCAAGTTTTCCTCCCATTTCCTCTTACTTCAGTGAGGAAAGAAAGAAATGGCTGATTTAACACATGACTAACAACTTGTCTGAAATGTCCATTTCCATAGAGCAGCTCAGCTTCACTGGAGGAGAGCCATTCTCAGCCATATCTTTCTTCAACATGCTTTCTACTTCACATTGCATTTGTGGGTAGCTTCATGCCATACTTCATGGGCAAGTACTGTTGTGCCTTCCTGGACATAGTTCTGCTCCACTGTTTCCACAAAGCCAGCTGCCCCCTTCCCTCTAATCTTCTGCTTCACTCCCTTTTCAAACATCTGGAAGTCAGACATATTCTTACATGCCAGCATCTCTGTCATCTTAAAAGGACAGAACTTTAGAGGACAGTGACCAGCAGCAGATGATTTTGAGGCAAGGAGGGTGCTACAATTCTGCCCCTACGCAGCCACTCAGAAAAGAAACTCCCACAAATTACATTTTTTCTTGGTGCTGTATATCCAAAGCAGCAGGATTTGTACAACACACAAGTGGCACAGGGTCAAAGGACAGCCTGGGAAAAGGGTGGCACAGGGTCAGAGGACAGCCTGTGTGGCCACAGCACATCCCCATTCACAGCAATGAACTCAAGGCTTCTCCTGAGAGGGTCATGGAGGGAAGCTGTCTCACTTTTGGTGGAAAGAAATGAATTCCAGTGACCTTTCAGTGCTCTCTTGGTCAACTAATTAATGGGGTAGCCATAACTGCATCCCCCAAGGGAAAGAAACACATTTTTACCTCCCTAGCCTCTGAAGATATCTACACAAGTCAAGAGAGATTACACAGAGACTAATGGAAGCAGTCGTGGCAGAAAGCCAGATGCAGAGATATGTGAGAGTGCACTGAAATGTTCCAAAAGAAATCCTTATGAGCTTGTCAAAAACAGCCTCTGGGACAGAGACATTCCCTGCAAAGAGAAGGAGTGTCTCTGGGCCAGATGGGTTTGCCTTGCCATTGACATGAAAAATGCTCATCAAGTATTACCTTCCAAATATCAGCTATTTTTCAGAGGAGGGCTTTTTGACCCCTGTTTATAAGGTAAGATTGACATGTTCAAACACTACCCAGCATTTAGCAGGAAAGCTCTTTGAACCCAAGGTATGATCAGGAAAGATGTTTTTCAGCGCCTGTCCCACGAGGGCATGGGGAGCCTGGTGTGCAGCCACTGTGGCAGATGGGAACCCTGTTCAGACCAGCAAGGCCCTCTCTTCATGTTGACAGAAGCTGATGGCTACGCACAGTCCCTCACAGTGTGACAGCTGCTGGACAGTGGGGGTCCTTTCCACCCAGATGTGGCCCAAACAGGCTGTCAGGACAAGAAACACCTACCAGAGCCCAGACATGACAAAGCATGGCTGATCCCTCTGTCACAAGTGAACCGTATCCTACGCAGCTGTTTCTGATAAACCACAAGTTGCTTTCTAATCCTTAAAACTTCTTCTGTCACTGTGAGATGGATGAAGATCTCAGGTTACACGTGGGGAAGCAAAAGCAGAGAAGCAATACCAAATGCCATTCCTCCATCACCAATCCCTGCAGGAGAAGCCTGGTGGCCAGCGCCGCTTCCCATTTTCCTGATCATGGTCTCATAATGTGGTTCACATTAAATAGTTTCTGTTTCACATTTCACTGATTAAATGCATAGCTGAACTTATGGAAGACGCCTCTGATTTAAAGCACTTAATAAGTGATACAGCTTTATGACCATAAGGAGCTACAAAAAACCACCACCAAACAAACAAGAACACAAGAGCCACTGCTTTGGAGACCCAGGTAATACCCTCCTTTGTAGTGATTTAAAACACAGTAGATAAACATTTACAACTGTTGGGAGCCAAAAAAAAGGTGTCTCCAATGAAGTTATTATACACGAGTAACACTTTTTCTCCCTTAGTTCTTGAACATAATTCACATAAAATAAATTTATTCTCTGAATAAAATGTTTCCATGACAATCTTCCACAACAGGCAGAGAGCAAAGGAACTTTATTATATAAAACATATCTTTTTTTAGTTCTCTTTGTTGAAATTATTTTTCTCACAGCACTAGTAGCACTGATCTTGCACTGCAAATGAGAGCCCTGTCGGACCTTCTGTTAAAGGTGTTGGACCTAGAGCTCAGCAGGGCACCAGCAGAGCAAAATATTGTCAGAAAAGGAAACTTTGGCCATCTTTCTGTTCATTTTTGCAGGTGGTCTCCCTGGGGGACCATGGTAACTCCTCTCAGACTGTTTCCATGAGAATGAGGTTTGATTCTGCTCCCTGCAAGGACCAATCCCCTGCCGTAGCCTAGGCCCCTGAGCCATGGTTGTGATGGTGGCTTCTCTCTTACTCCAGTAAAGCTTACTGGGAAAACCTCTTTATCAGCACAACCTTCACCAGCCCCACTCAGGACACACTGTAGGATCCAGGAGATCAGAACCAGACAACCTATCAGGGAAGCTCAGCAGACAGAGTTACAGAATTGTGAGGTTCAGGTTTTGGGCTCTTCATCTTAACTGAAAAGTAACAGCTATGCCAATCTGGAGCTGAAGCAATGCAAAAGGCAAGCAGGAGAAGAGCTGAGTTGGACTAAATCTAGCCAGTACTGGTTTGCTTTGGTTTGGTTGTATACCCTGCTGCTAGGTGAGCACCAACAGAGCAATCAGCCTAATTCTTCTTCTGGCTGGCATCCACCCATTCATCAGATTTGTACAGTTTTAGATACTTCTCCATAACCTTGAAAAGCAGTGTAGTCAGCACGTAAACTCTCAGCTCAGTTTATGTTATTGTTCATATAACACAACAGATTGGGGTTTAGACAGATTATTACCATTTAGTTGCCAGAAGACTTGGCATGCCATCTCACAACCACTTCCCTTCTGGGGTTACATCCTTGTGAAGAGTAAGTGCTGCTCATTAATAGCCTCCATTTTTCCAGCTGCAGGCAAGCAGGTAACTCATAAGGATGAAGAGGCAAACACCTAATGTGTTACATTCACTTAAATGGATCAAAGCTACGGTGGCATTTTCCATCATTGGTAAGAAAGGAGGTAAAACAAACTGCAAGGCATGGAAGTGCAGATGTGTTTTAATTACCACAACATTTATAGGTAACGAATGCCTACAAAACCAGGGACATCTTTATGCATCATTAAGTAAGTTAAAAATACTCTAAACTTGCAAGAATAAATACAAGGATCCAGATGTGAGCATCTCAAAGGAGCTACACCTGGTGTCAATTCAACCTAACGCTCGGCTTCTCTCAATCCTGCATACACCACTAAATTTATAACAGTCTATATGAGAAGCAGCACATTGCTGACATACACTGTTAGCAATGTCCTTAAAACTGCTGAATGTAAACTTGAAAGCAGATTATCTCAAGAGGATAAGCAACTGCCACATGTGCATGAATTCAGATCACTGTAGAACAAGTTGCAAGCTACAGCTGAAAAATATTAAAGCAATCTTCCTGGAAGACAGACTGCACTAATGAACAGGCTCTCTTGCCTGTTAAAGCCTATTCCCACTTACACCAAGTATGCAACACAGAAAAGGGTTAGAGGGAAGAGCATGGCTTTGTAACTAGTGCCTGATGCAACTGCTTATACTCCAGACAAACAAACTGTTAGCAGGTGATCATACAGCAAAAGGAGCTGGTAGGTGCACATCAGCAGTCTGGCATTTATTCTGCTGTATGCACAAAATTTTGAATGCACCATAACACAAATCAGAGAATGCTATGCTGACACAGCAAACTATCATCTGGTCCTGACTCCAGCCAAGTCCTAACTGATGCCATTTGCAACTATGATACTGTCCTTCAAATAATTTTCTGAAGGATCGTATGCCAACAAACCCATGTTTAGTAGCTTCAATTCAGATTACACATCTGCACACACACACATACACACACACCCCTCTGCAAAAAAAATAGCATCAAAGCTGTGAAAGTGAGGAAATGTCAAAAATTAGGCTGCAGAAATACCCTCATTTCATTCCCTTGGTGCATATAATTAAGAGCAGCATATCATCCAGATGCAACAGTTGGAAGCTGTTAATAAAAGTGAACAGCATCCTGGGAGAAAGCCACCATGCAGATTTGCTGTAAGCACTTTTCAAAACAAGTTGGGTTGTTTTTTTTTATAGCGATAAAATTTAAAAATATGTAGATAAACAGGCAAGAAGAGAACTACTAATTAAATACTTAGAGAACAAACACATCTAAGAAACTGATATACAAGTCTCACCAGAGGAAGAATATAAAATAAGAGATCAAATTTCAAATTAAGATCCTGTGGCTTTACCCTCTGAGACACTGAATCAACGAAGACATTCCAAGTTTCACAGTTCTACCTACAACCTTGTGATACTTGAGGGAGAAAAAAGGAAAGGACTGAACTGGAACATCAGTGACCACCTACAAAACTCAACTTTTGTTCGCAATTAAGTAATTTCCTGGCCTATTTAGTTGGCAAGATGGTTTGAAATTGAAAATGACCCTCACACACACAAACGCACACACAAACAGCCTCCAAAACTCAGAAATCAGACAGAGGTAAGGATCTTAGAACTACAGTTGAATATACACCACATGCCCCAAGTTTTAAGCCAGTACTACTGCTTGGGCAACCTTGGATCTTGAGATACAGACAATGTTGATGATGGCAAATCCTGGCACAGAAATCTGCAACTGGAAGCCCACTTGGTGTTGGTTTCCCTGATGAAGAGCAGCAATGTTGCAGGGGCAGACACAGTCACCAATGGCATTAATGGTGCAAGATCTCACCTGTCAGCACACCCAAAGGTCTCTGGCCACCAAATCTCTGTTCCCTGAAGTCTACAGTGGGTGGAAGACACATGAAAATTGTGACTGTGCTCCAGGCAAAATTAACATTGTGACATGTGAAAGTGTATTAGGGCATCACAGTATCTGAGGTTGTCTACTGGAACCTCTTTGGTTCACATTTCTTTGTGTCCACCTGCTGATATCTTCTTAAATGTTTGTGAGAAGATAGAAACTGTGCAAAAGGAGTTGCTTCAGCCTTTGCTGAATACACTGTCAGCTCTGCTGACAGCCTGTGCCTGGTGATGGGAAGTATTTTAGGAAGCTTGGCTAATGCAGAGCAGTCGCATAACCTGCCTGACCACGGATCCACCTCCCACGGACTCCCTGGCAGTGGCTCCAGCCCCAGCTGCTCCACACCTCCTGAAAAGGCTGGAAGCTGCACTGCTCCCCCCATCTTCATTGAAAAGCCCTTCAGAAAGTGAAGGCAGGGCACAAAGTTTGCACAGAAACGGTGCTGCTAGACCAGTGTATAATTTTGTATAAAGTACACAGTGTGATGTGCAGCTAGCAGGGGAGAGCCATGCAGGCACCTTTGGAAACACCTCCCTCCTTCCAGGAGGAACTGTTGGGGCAAAAGAGGCATTTCCAGCTCTCTGCAGGGAGGATGCTCTGCCAATGTACCCACCCTAGCACCCGCAGGGTGCCCAAATACACCTTTTCTTTTTTTCTTTTTAGGTTTTTTTTTCACCTCTTTCATACAGAACCGTGTTCTGAACACACTCTTCTGTGAAAAGGCCATTTTTAATATTAATTGCTTTGCTTTCAATGAAGAAACTGGTAAACTGTATTTTTAGCTGCTGCTCCCCACTGTCACAGAGAGCCACTTGACTAAATGTAACTAAAAACGTACCTTTTTCAAGCTCAAAAATAGCACTGAAGAAAGAGGTAAACAAATTTTGTGGTGGATGAGAAATAAAATGATTCAATTTGCCTCAACGACTCTCTTTTTTTTAGTGCTAAAGATCATGCTCAAAAGTAGTTAAATGTAATCTCAGTTCAAGTTTGTTTATAGCAACTTTGGCTCAATATAGTGTCAATCATTGTCACACAGCAATGCTATATGGAGTTATTCAGACAGTTCACTGGGTTCCACAGCAGATAACACAATCTATTTGATCTACTCATAGTCTCATACTACGCCCACTGCAGTGAGGGCAACATAATCTCAGCTGTCTAAAAATGCCAAAAAATCATTATCTTGTGGTATCTGCCCAATTCTTGTCACCCAGTGACTGACCCTCCTTAGCCCACAGCTGAAGACTTGAAACAATCCAAGAGCAGAGTGTGCAGACTCCCAAATGTCACTGAATACAGCTAAATCAGCAGGGTTTCAGAGCCACAATTTCAATCTAAATTGGCGTGCTCTTCACAGAGGAACTATGTTTCCTTAGGATTAGCAATAAAGACTGCCTGAGCTGATCTGACAAATCAGCCTTTTACCCAAAAATGTCAGATTATAGGCTGCAACATTTTTATTCAAAAGCAATGGAAAGAATAATCTGTTCAACATTCTCCTGCACTCAGCTAAAATACACTTAATTGCATCAGGCACTACCAAACATTTGTCAAGCCCAGAAAATAATAACATGCCTGACATTATGGCAACACAAACCACAAGAAGTACCATAAAAGGCCTGACTTGAAAGTCCCATGCTGGAGAAGTTCATACGGAAGGCTTAAAAATCTCACCTTAGCTCACCCTCTTGTGCTTAGGTGCCTGTGGGAACTGTCGATTCCCATCCCACACAGGTCACTCAAAATGCATCATCCATCAAACTGTCCTCAAAGCAGCTGGTAAAGTAACTAGCGTTTGGCCCTCAGTATATAACATCTCATGCTCTCTTGAAGACCTCTTTAGCTTCTAGCAATTTCAGGGTGAGGTAATGGCAGATTTTTGGCATCCGCTCCACATTGCCTTGATTCTGTACAATGCGTTGTGTCAGTGCAATGGATCCGAGCCTAGCTGGGGACTCATTAATCCACAGATTTCATTTCTAAACACACAATTTTCTGAAACAATAATGCGCATTAACTCCTCCAGAGTTGCTAAAGTCTGCTGCAAATCAAAACCTGTTTGGGCCCCCCTTACTGAAGTTAGATATTTCAGTGACCGTAAGAGCTGGGGTTCTGCCAAAACAGCTACCAGACATTAGTAGTAAAACCCCTACTTTACACTATTATGGCAATTTTATTGAAATTTAGGCAATGCCCTTGCACAACAACAGCTTTACAAGACAAGAATCAGATGTCAATTTTATTGGTTTTTTTTCTTGCTTTCAAAATACATGCAGGCACTAATCCTGGAATAATAGGCTCATAAAACATCAGCTTAGAAAAATGCAGCAATTACACTTATCCAGCAAGCTGTCCATGGGAGACAGCTTTGTTTCCATATTTTGCTTCGCTGAACTCCACTTGTGAGCATATTAAGTATACACTGCTGCAGATTAACTTTTCCTCTTCAGGTGAGTGGACTGGAAGACTATACCTAGCCAATTTCTAGCTCATGCCATGGAAGAAAAGATAGCATCATGCCTTTACGAAGAGATCTTCTCTTTCAGCCTCTAAAGGAAGGTATCGCTCTTGGGGCACATTCCTCTAAGACAAGATCTTTAAGGATGGGGATGGGTAGGGAGAGATGTCACATGCAGCTACTGATGCCATGTCTCACATCTGTTAACTCAGGCCTGACTTTGCCTGCCTACAGGAGAAGGTCTGGGATGAGCAATGGTGTCACCCAGGCAC
This sequence comes from Heliangelus exortis, assembly GCF_036169615.1. Lineage (NCBI taxonomy): Eukaryota > Metazoa > Chordata > Aves > Apodiformes > Trochilidae > Heliangelus > Heliangelus exortis. Next base: position 92,400,933 of record NC_092422.1, read on the forward strand.
AAGCACTGGCACTGTTGTACCTAACTCTCCAGTGCCTGGTCTGCTCCTCAACAAGATTTCTCAGAAGGCACAAATACACCTTAAACAGTGGATCTGGCCCTTCATGTATCAGGATGCTCTGGCTGCAGTACTTTGCCATTTCCTATGTAAAACGCCCTCTTCCCACAGAACCTCTTCCCACGACCTGGTGTCACTGGTCCCCATTGTCATGTGTCATTTTGCTCCTGATCCCACTTCCACCCTTGCCAGCCTCAACTTCTTCTCCGATACAGCCTTACACTCCAAAAGAAAAGAGCCCAGGTAAGTAGATGTTTTTCTTCTCCACCTCATATCACAGGCAGAGCTCAGTCACCCACAGTGGGCTCCAAGTAGGAAGAGCTGCCAGCAGCTGTAAGGCAGAGCCAGTTTGGGCACGTTTCAGCTGCCTTTGGCTGGAGGCCACATGAAAGCTCGGCAGAGGAATATGCCCAAAAGAGCTGAATGTCCATCAGCTCTCAGGATGAAACTCTCATGTGGGGTCACGGATGGGAAGGAAAGCATTCACCCCTCTGGTTAGAGAGAGGAACCTCTCTGAGACAGGACCTCACCTGAAGAAAATCAGTAATTACTCTTATCTCCTATCCATTCATAGAATCATAGAATTAGCCGGGTTGGAAGGGACCTCAGAGATCATCTAGTCCAACCCTTGACCCACTGGAGCAGTTGCTAGACCATGGCACTGAGTGCCACATCCAGTCTTTTTTTAAATGTCTCCAGGGACGGAGAATCTACCACCTCACCGGGCAGTCCATTCCATAGCCTAATCACCCTCTCCGTGAAGAAATTCTTTCTAATATCTAATCTAAACCTCAAATTGTCTATCCACAAATACCTGGAATTTAAAGCATGGACTTTCTGAGAAGATGGAACTTTGATTAGTCAATTGGAAACTATGCAGCTGATCTTTTAACCCACCGAGGTTGACAGCAAGAGCTTCCTTTGATCCCGTGGTACAAGATCGGGTCAGATGGAGCTCAGAAATCATTTTGCCTGTCCACAAAGAGGAACACAGCAGCTCAGCAGGAAGGAAGTGTGATTCCTAGAGTTTCTGCTTGTCACTTTGTCACGGTGTGTGTTATTCAAGACATCGAGGGGGAACTGGGAGGGGTGGGGGTGGAGACAGTGGGGCGTGTGGTGGATCTTTTTATTTTTTTCCCCTCTTAACAGACTGAGATAAATGTAGCAATTGAAAAACGTGGAGGTGGGAAGGACGTGTGTGTGTGCATGTGCCTTTTTTCAACTGGAGGATCATTGGATGCATCTGTTACCAAGGAGAAGCACACGCTTGGTAACAGAACTGAGCAAAATATTTCAATTTTTTTTTTTTTTTTTTTTTTGCATTCCTGTATGACAATAATCAATAACCTTATAATTTTTCTCATGATGAAATTTAGAGCCCTATATCTAATTTCACTCCATGACAAACTTACTGGAATGAGAAAAGTAAAGAAGAGTGCAGGAATTCAAGATACCAACATGCAATCATAACAGCAACACATATACAGTGCTGTTTAGAGCTGGAGAAAATAACACTGTACTTAGCCCCACTGGCCCAAGGAGTTTTCAGTAACAGTAAGGCATCCAGCTTTTGGTAGCCCTCTGCTAAGGATCTAGAGGCACAAGTCAGCTCAAACGAGAGAGGCAAAACTCTTCACCAAGGAGACACGGCAGGCTTCCCTTCACTCTGATAACCCCCCAGCCAAGCCCCCACTACTCTTTGTAACGTTGTGATATAGCTTGATTGATGGGCAACAGCCTCCACTGAAGGGTTCTGGATAGTAAGTAAAATAAACCAGAGACCCTCCACAGAGTTTTCTTTCCAGCACCCTGAGAAAAAAACGAAAAAAAACAAAACAAAAAACAATCCAGGGTGCATCCCGGATCTTTTTTCATGCAGAGATACCAAGAACTCCCAGTCAGCCGAGACGTACCCCCTCCTGCAGGCACACGCAGCATCTCCCGTCGGTTTGATGAGCAAGAACTACCTGGATGTACCTACATGCTAAATGTCGTGACTAGACTGCACACAGTCACTGGTCCTCAACATCGCAAGTCTCACCATTAAAAACACATTGCCCACCGAAAAAAAAAAAAAAAAAAAAAAAAAAAAAAAAAAAAAAAAAAGCAAACAAACAGGTTAAAAAAAAAACAAACAACAACAACAACCAACAGGTCAAGGCAACTGGAGTATTTCGAGAGGAAAGCAAAATTAGAGCCACAGAAACCTCCGTATGGAAAGGGGAAGCGCCTTTTTCACGCCCGCTGCGTGCGGCAGCGCGGCGGGGAAGTTGAGAGAGGGGCGCCGAGGGCAGCCCCGCACCGGCCCTGCCTCGGCTCCCCCCGCACCGGTCTTCTCCGAGAAGGGGGCTCATCCTCCCGGCCGGCAAAGACCCCTAACACCCATCTCACATCCCCAATCCCCCAAAAAACCCTCTCCGGTGGTGCCGACAGCCACCCGAGGGGTGCCCGGCTGCCCGGGTCCCGAGCGCGGTACCTTCTCTCCGGTGAGCACATGCAGCCCCTCCCGGACCTTGGCGAAGGATCCCTCTCCCAGCTTCCTGCCGATCAGGTAGTTGCCGACCCGTTTGGTGTGCTGGAAGTCTCGGAGCCTCTCCCGCGGCGCCGCCGCCGCCGCGCTCAGCCAGGCGGCCAGGAAACTGCCCTCCGCGCCCGCCGCCGCCTTCCGTGTCTCCCCCCCGCCGCCGCCGCTGCCCGCCACAGCCGGCGGCTCGCTCAGGAGCCCGTCGCCCGCCGCCGCCGGCATGCCCGGCCTTGCCGCTGTCCCCGCCGCTGTCGCACCGCTGGTCCCCGGCCCGCGGGGCGGTCACCGGGCGGGCAGGAAAGTTGCTCGGGGGAGAGCGCCGCCGGGCAGGCTGGGGCGGAGGGGCCGGGGGGCGGAGCGGGGATAGCGGGGGGCCGGGGCTGGGGCGAGCCGGCGGTGCGGTGCCCCGGGCTGCCGCCCCTCATTGGATTCGGCACCTCCTCCCCTTACTCCCCGCCCGCCCGTCGCTGCTCTGCCCCGCTCCGGCAGCGGCTTCGGGCGTGAGGCTGCCGCGCCGAGCGGGGAGGAGGGGACCGGGGGAGGGACCGGTGGAGGGAGGGGGAAAGGGCTCATTCAGTTTGAATTTGAGGTAATTTAATCCTCTCGCACGCGGCGGGAGCAGATGCGATCCAAACCCCGGCAGCCTGGGTGTTTTCAAATCAGGCTGGCCCCTCTTCCCGCCCCCCGCCCGGCATCCTAAAGCGGGGGTGGCACCGCATCCCTCTCTGGAACTCAACCAGCGGTTCCGGCTCCCGGGTAGTGCCGTGGCTCTGCTTGTGACTCGGTGTTATTGCTGCCCGGGAATATCTTTTGTGTTCCTTTCCCCCACCTTTCTTCCCGAGCACGCCTCATCCCCGTGTCGCGGAAACGTGCTGCCGCGACGCGATCGTGACCGCCCCGCCCGCCCGCCCGCCCGCTGCTCCGGCGGCGCCGGCGGGCTCTGGTCCCGCTCTCCGCCTCGTTCACCACCCGCTTCTCCATCTTATGCCTCCCGGCCCTCTGCTCTCCTCTGCCGGCGGCATCTTCCTCCTGGTTTGCAGCGCGGGGTGGCTGCCTGAGCCCTCCTTCCCCCATCGCAGTCTGCATCCCCCAAATGCTCCCCAGGGTTTGGTGGACCTAGAGGAAGGAGGTGAATTGGGCACTCGTCCGCCGCAGGCTGCGTTCAGTGAACAATAATTTCCATATTGATCTTCTCCACCCTGTGGCGAGGGAGAAGAAGCGGGTACATTGCCATTTTCACTGCCCAGCCTGCTTCTACCTAAACTGAAGGCTTCATTGGCAAACAGCAGGCGCATGGAGGGGGAGAACAGAGATAGGAGATGAGACAAAGCTGGTAGAGCTACCCTGCTCTGAGTGTCCGGTGGTCAGGGATGCTCTACCCTGCTTTGAGTTTCTGACGGTCGGTGATGAGCAACCCTCACCTCATGCTGTGGACGATTTAATCAAACAGTTAATTCATTGAAATGCCTCAGGGCTTGTAAGAATTTTAACCTAAAATCTATTTTAAATATGGTATCAGCAAGAAAGTAATGGAGGACCTCTATTTAGCTTTAAGCTTCGTCTACGTTTCCAAGTTTTAGTGTTAGTTAACACTTTGGAAAACAGAAATCACGCGCACCCTAGCAGATGCAAGCTATGTCAGCAAAACCTTCTGTAAAGATGCAGTGGTACCAGATAAAAACCGGCTTCGAGCTTTGCTGCAGTCACACTCCCGCCCCATGTGAAGCTGTTGTTCCCACTAGAGGGCTGGCTAGCACAGCTCTCCCCGCTCGCTCGCACGCTGCTACCTCTTCTTAAGCTCTTCTTTCCCTCCTTAAAAATGTCAAGCCAATTTTACACCACACTGCTGACCTGCTTCTGTCTTGACTCCACTTCTGCCTCGTCGGTGGGTGAACCGTGCCCGTCTGATCCATTCCACTGAAAGTAGTCTAAGTAGATTTTGGCTGGCACAGGTGTTGATTAGCCATGTTCTCCTTCCACAGCATCTTTCCTTGACATCACTACTTTGGTAAAACTTCCTAATTAAAGACAGAGTTGTGCCAAATCATGATTTGACAATGCTGATCATGATGGTCAACAATTTGCAGTCTGTCAGTCCAGGCTTCCCAAGCCTGAGTTAATCAGATTGAAACATACTCAGCTCTGGCTTTAGGCAGCTGCCCAGGGAACCTGGAGGCAAGGAGCCCCTGGGCTGCCTGTGCAGGATGAGCCATTGCTGCTGGAGGCACTGAACCCTGCCATCTCCTGGTGACCCCATGGTAGGGGCTAGAGGGTTGGTTTGGGTGCAGCTGGGGTACAAGCCCTCATCCCCACCTTTCCGAGCCCTCTTGGCCCAGACGTGTCATTAGTCATGCCAGTCTCCCTTCACACTTGAGATGTCTTTATCAGAACCCTGTTTCTCTCCTTGCAGCTCAGGAGGGGGAAGAAAGCATCTACTCTGCTCAAAAGAGAAACAGAGGAAATGGAGGGAGTGGGTCCCCATGCTGCATGGAGGTGGTGATGGTAACTGCGGAATGAAGGCTCTTACTGCCAGGGGGAAGTGTACAGGGAAGGAGAACTGGGGAAGCAGACTTGCACCACAGATTTCTGGAGCTCATCTGGCCACCTTCCAGCATCTGACTTTAACTCCCTGGAACTTCTCCTGGGTCCTCCAAAATGTATTCCCTGTAGCTAAACACAGACAGGTTGCATTGCTGAGAACCCTGGGACTGGCTCCGTACCACCACACTCAGTATGTTTTCAGATGAAATTTCAAACAAAACAGAAATCCAGCACTGTCTAAATAGCTAGAAATTGGAGAAGGGAAAGCTCCAAAGCCAATAAAGAATATTTTTTCATTTAAAATATAATCTTATTCCATATTCCAGATACATTTACAAATATTACACAGTCACCTAAAAAAAGAAGTCTGTGCATTCTCTGACCTGCCACTACCCCAGAAAATCACCAAACCATCATGGTTGGGAAAGACCTTTAAGATCACTGTGTCCAACTGACCTATGAGCAGTTTGGACCCCTGTGAGAAGGTGTAAGGAGACAGGACATGACATGTTTTCTGAGCTGATGGCTGCTGTGCTGGAGTTGTGCTTCTGACAGCTGGGGTGCACTTTGGCATGACATGTCCCAAAAAGCAAAACAGGCCCTGCCACTGCTGTCCACAGCAGTGCAATTTTCTGTCAGCATGTTTGTGCTGCTGATGGTTGATGAGGTGATCCAGGCTTTTTAAAAGTGTTAAGAAGTTTAAGCAACTCATCTACTGACCTGGTCATCAGAGAAATATAAGTGGAAGCACACTGTGACGTTGCCTTGCACCACACTGTGCCACTCTGATGTTATGCTCAGATAAATTACCCCTGCTATCAGACCTTCCTCATCCCCCTGAATCCACCAGGACTTATAAATCTGGTGACCACCAAATCTTGACAGTCTAGAAGCGAACTTCATTGGTGTTTGCTAATTCAGAGCTGGAAGTGGGAAGGTGCCAGGAGTATCCCCATCCTTGCAGGGAAGGAGGCTCAATCCTTGCACAGGTCAGGATAGTGGCAAGGTCCTTTCAGCAGTGGGCCTGGGTCTACATCACAGATTGGTCAGCATGACATATGTGAGGCTTGTAACAATGCTATTGTATGGGGGGAAAAAAGAAAGAAAAAGTAGTACAACAGACAGTTACACTGGAAGAATAATAACCACATATTATTTTCCAGTTATGGAGAGGCTATATTCTATATAATTTAAAAATATGACTGTGCTAAGAGGATTTGCAACTGTATTTTCTATACAGCTGTTCTCATAATGGACCAAATACATGCCTCAGACAGACAATGCAAGAATTCCCAAGTGTCTCCTATGCAAAGAACTGGAACAAGGAAATAGGAAACATGGCTGCCCAAGAAAATGCTGGAAGACACGCTTGGATGCAGCTTCTGGCTAATCCTTACATGCAGTGATGGATCACAGCGGAAAGGCGTAGCCCTGTTTCACCAGTGACAGTGTGCTCTTGGGCAGGAAAAGCTGCAAGGCAAAGAATGTGTTAGTGAGCAGCAGGAGACCAGCCCAGAGTTTAAATGGCAATAAGTGCTACGCAGCGAGAGATGCTTAATATGCACGTGCCTGCATCCTATTTTCCCTGGCTAAAGAGCTTGCCTCAGTTCCCCTCTCCCCTCACACACTGGCCTCAGTGTGTGTAAGTATGGGTGCTCCAAAAGGGATGCACATCAGCGTTGCTAAGTCCTTACTGGCATAGAAGAGGTGAGACCATTTGCATCCATCATCTGCTTCCCTGCTGGTGTCGGCTGGGGATGGGGGAACCTCACCCAGTGCAAAACAAACCAGACCCTTCCCTTGCCCAAAGGAGTATGCTTTCAGACAGACAGACAGACAGACAGACAGAGCTATGTGCCTTTGTTTAGGCTCATAGCTCCCACTTGGCTAACAGAAACACGGTTTTGTCCACTGTGATGGTTAAAGGGATGTTAATGATACATTTTCTGTCAAATACCTGAAAATCAACCTCTTTAAAAATAAAACTGGCAAGAAATGGCCATGCAGCAAACATTTGGAGACCTCTGAAAGAACCCAGTGAATTATTTTTTTTTTAATTGACTCAACTTGAGAACTTAATGAGTTGACAGTATCCTTTTAAACAGGCGAGACTGCTGCCTTCTCATGATTTCTATCCTGTCCAGCTGTGCCCATCAGGGTGCAGTCTGGATGGAAGGGAGATCAAAGGCTGCATTCATTTCTGTCCGTGCTTTAATTTAAATTTAACTCCAGTATGCTTTATTTTGAACTGCCATCTTTCTAGGTAATGGCATTTTCTGATTAACTGTTGAAATTACTAATGAATTAAAGGCAGTAGTCTGTCTTCAGGTTGCAAAAGCTGTAATAACAAGCTACTAAAAATAATTTAGAGCTTGGTTTAAGCCCACGAAAGCAAAGAAATTCAGAGTTACCCTGACAATATTGTCCTTTGCTGGCTTCAACACTGTAACATGTTGTAGTGAAACGTATTACTGGCCTGCAAAGAGGGAATTTTGCAGCCCCAAGGAAGACTGTGGCCCCCAGGATCTCAAGTTCTATGGCTTGTTCTATGTGGGCCGACTCCTTCAAGGGGTCAAATGCTACAGCTGAGTTCCCAGGCTACAGAGCCATGTCCAAGGAGCATGTGGCTAGGAACAGAACTGGGAAAATGCTGGTCCAGCAGCAGAACAGGGCAGTGCTAAGGAAATGTCTGTGAGCCTGGGAGACCATCAACAAAATGTTTCACCGTGCTGTGCTGTTGCCTCTTCTGGTGAAGCTGGTGGTGGCAGCTTTCCAAGCATTCCTCACGGATGCACAGGTCTGTAACCTGGGATGCTCCAATTATCCTGGCCTCACCAGTGTACGTGATTCCCATTAATTGCTCTCACTTGCCCTTCCAAAAAGATTCAAGGTCCCCGAGTGAAGGAATGATGAAATCTCAGCTCTTTTCAATGGGATGATGGTAAATGAAGAAGCAGGTAAACTCACAAGTATGCTGCATGACAGCAACGAGTAAATTCTATTCTGGTTAAATTAAAAGTGGGTAAGCTCTGTTTACCTGCCACATCATAAGTTCTTCCAAGGGCAATGACTTCAAACAGGCTGGCTTACTACTGGTATCATTGGTTAAAAAAGAAAAGCAATCCTGATATTGTTTATGCTTTATTTTTTTATTTCTTCTTTTTAAAAAAGAGTTCTTTTTTATTTTTAAAATAACTGAGGGGTTGCAATTTTTTTTCATCTGTCTAGTTTGGTAATATTTGCGTTTCAGATCTTACAGGGATATTATTTTAAGCCAGTTGGGCTTACTGTATTTTTTGAAGTGAGAATGTATTTGTATGTGTGTCTTTAGAGAATGCATAAGACACAGGATTTTTTAGTATTTAAATCCCTGTCTGAGTTCAGAATGTCAAGAACTTAAGTTTACTGACACTTTCACAATAAACCAATGATGTGCCTGGTTTGGCCCCTTTCTCTCCTGCACTGCAACATAGGTAGCAATGAAGACAACTCCTTCAGTGGGGTAATAATATCCGGTATCAGCTGATAATTTTATGACATATGTGCCTACATATAGGTACTTCAGATACCATTTACCTGACAGTGATAGCAGCATTTATGAACATGTGTAGTCTTGTAATCACAGAGAATGAATGTATTTCACCTTTCAACTACTGCAGAAAGAGAGAGAGAACTACAGTTAAGCTTTCATAAGCTTAAAACTTGTATTTGAAAAATACTGAGCAAATTTTATCCTTAAAAATATTCAGAATATATATATATATACGTAAAAATATGTAAGCAAGCCTTAGGACTATTTGATGTCATCGTCTGAGCTTCAAAAGCTCTACTTCTCCTGTGGTCCCACTAATATCTCTTATTTTCTGTCTCTCCTGCAGCTTCTGTAATACAGTTCTCTGCAGCTAGGATAAATATTGAGAGCATGTGATGACTTGGAAGAATCATAAACCAAATTGAATTTAATATCAAAGTAAACAGCAGGGGGGTGTTGTATTGATGCTGTTATACTTTTTCACATTTAATTAATTAAGAAGTCCAATTTTTTAATTTAAATTAAACTGCTGTGAAACCCTCCATGCAGTGTATGGTGCCATAAAAATGAGGAACCTGAATTTAAGTTTCACTTACTTATGAGAGAACATAAGAGTATTGTATAATTATGCCTTTGTCAAATACTTTTATTTTCAAAAGCCTTTAGATATCAGTGATTAATAACATGTAAAAAAACCCCAAACTTTTGCAAATCCCTGAAATCAGTGTATCATGCAGGAAAAGGTGTGATGTATTATGAATGCTGACAAAGCCCCTTCAGTGGAGTTCTTGGGTCTCTTCATGGTGTCACACTGGCACACTGTTATTGCTCTCTAAGAGTGGTTTAAATGCACAATAAGAACAAAGATGAGTGTGTATTTGAAACAAAGCTTTCTATTCGAGCAGGGACTGATCCTAGTCCAAATGATCCTCTAATTGTCATGCCAGACAGTATTCAAGCAAGTAGCCTGCCACAGTGGAAATTCAGAATTAAGATGCCCTTAACCTGCAAGACTGTATCTCCTTACTCTTCTCCTTTTTCTTGGCAATAAATCAGAGAATACTCCAATAGCAGAGTACAGTACAGGACTGGTGGCATTGTTGCTGCAGGGTGAGCACCATCAGCCCATGGCTGCAGTCTGCTTGCACCTACAGTAGTCGCTGTTTATGACAGTCAAAGAAAGTCAGCCATTTTCTAAATATTTCTTGCAAAAAATGTTCCAAACACCTTGCTCACATCTGTGCTAAAATGTAAACAAAGCAGTGATTCAGCCCTGAAGGAAGATTTCTGTGTTTTGGTTAGGCCTGAAAGAAATTGTGATGACTGAATGAATTGTTAGAAAGCAGAGTTTTATGGTGGCAAAAGTACAGAGTACAGTTATCACAAAACTGTGGCAGAGATGTACTTTGTACGTATGGGCAACCACTTAGGGACAAGATCGGAGGTGCTCAGGTCAAACCTTTCACTGTCCCCCTTAGCTTTAGTCCTGCAGCTTCAGGCTTTTCCTCTGCAGACAAAAGCAGCCAGGTGTCTATCCTCATCAGCCAGGAGCATGCAGGGATTAAATCATCCATGTTCCTTCCGGCTCCTCCCCAACAGCCTTTTTCCTTTGTAAGGCCTATAAAGATTGCTGCACACTGGTGTAGAGCAGGAGTGGACACACAGGGCAGCACTGAGTTCCATAGTTATGGTTCAGCTCAGGCTTTAGCTTGAGTTATCATTTTGTTGAGTTATCTTAAGCTTCATTGGAGCTTAAGAGATGGAAAGTAACAACTTTTATCCATGCTGTCAATAATCAGGTTCCTATAGGCTTATAATATACGAGATATGTAGCCTGTTATCTCAGGGAACACTTCACCTTTAAAAAAATATATAAAGAGTGATAGCTCTTCCTGACTGCATAGTGTGGCAAGGAAAAACAATTTAAAAATTCAGCCAGCCATCATTCTTACTGTTGTACACAAATCCCATCATAAAACTGCTCCAAATACAAATCTTGCTAGCATATTTAGTGCTAATTATAACTTGGGAACACTCATACAATTAATCAGATTAAAAAGTCTTGAAATTAATGCACCATTGTACTAAGCAGTGAAAATTTACCTCGGTACTTTGCTAAAAACATTAATGTCCCAAGTGTCTGCCTTTGTATATGGATAAACTTGCTGCATGATTATTGCAAATCCTAGCTGCAAATCATGGTCAACTTGCTACAGTCGTGTCATGTCTGTGTATGTGATTTCTGTAACTATTGAAACCACACCGATATTCAGATTTGGGAAACCCAGTTATGAGGTGCACAAATTTTACAAGTGAATACTTTGGTATACATTCAGGACTTGGCATAGCCCTGAAGAATTTCTGAAGAGTTACTAGCTAAATAATAAATAAATTAATTTTCAAATCATTAATCATAGAACCATAGGATAGTTTGGGTTGGAAGGGACCCTAAAGATCATCTAGTTCCAACCTCCCTGCATGGGCAGGGACACCTCCCACTAGACCAGGTTGCTTGTGATTTTAACTAAATGGGACTTGGAATTTGAAATCTCTAAGAATTCATGATTAGTATAAAAATCTGTATGGGACTATTCTTAAATTTCAAAAAGAGAGGGGTGCACAGCATTCTGCAAACATGAAAATAAGTATGGGACCAATTCCCAGTTTCTTTATTTAGGGGATTCATGTTTAATAGGACAGCTCATGGAAGCAAAAAGGCAAAGATGTGGTTTTGATCTGCAAACACTGAATGGCTGAAGCAGGTGTAGAGGATGAGTGGTGGAAGCAGAAACAACACAATGAAGGATGCACAGGAAGCCAGCAGCCACCCCAAGCAGAGGTGAATGGAGGAATGATTCAGAGCAACACATCCAATTTCAACTAGAAACTGATGATTATGCAGACCCAGAGCTTTTTGTTTGGAGCTTTTTGCTTTGATTATGATGCCTTTGTATCTAGGGTACTTTCTAACAGTTTGTTGGACACCTGATTCCCACCAGGCTTTGTATCTGTGGCAAAATTAATTAATTACCACTCTCCTTTTAGTCCATAGATATTTCAATCAACAGTTACTTCAGCTTGAATGAAGGCTCACAGTTTTTTTTTCCTTTGTATTCTTACAAGAAGGACTATCCGGGCTCAACTCGAGAAAAAAAAAAAAATAAAAAAGAAAAGGGAATGTGTTTCTTTGTTATCTTGAAATTCTTTTAGTGTTAAATAAGGGCTTTCTATCACATGGGCTTCTTCTATTTAATGATTCAGTGTTGGCTTAATCCTGAACATGTAATATGTGCCAGTCTGTTGTCATGGAAGTAGTTGTGATATGCTTTCTTTGCAGGATCAGGAATGGACAGACTATGAGAGATCACTTTATCATTCAAGCATGAAGAACCCACATAGCACAGTTACCAGAACCTGAGGGATTAATTTTTTAAAAATAAATTTATTTATTGTAAAATGCCTGTAAGGTAAAATGATTTTGGTTAATTTTCTTGCAAAAGTCTGGATTCATACACATTTTTTTAAAAGAACAGATTAGTACCAGGCTGGCCACTGTTCTTCTCACACACACTCCAACAGGACGAGTTGACCACGAGCCTCCCAGCCAGACCCTCAGGCAAAAATCTGAGAAAACAGATGGGTCTCCATTGTGCCCTGAAGGTCAATGGACATAGGCTCTGCTAGGCCACTGGGAGAAGTAAATTCCTAAACTGAGGATGTTTCACAAAGAAAGCAGAGCTTACACTCTCCAGATGTTTAAATTCAGGGTGTGTCAAGCAAAAGCTCTCTGCCTGGTCTCAGCTGTCAATATAGAGCTTAGAGGAGGAGAGGAGGAAATTCCTCGGGAAGCCATTGCCCAAGCTACGCTGCTTCCCTGGTTCAAACTGAGTCTCAGATTCACAGCATCAGAATCAACACAGGAACCCATGCCTGCAAACAAACAAGGTAAGCAGGGACTGTGTATTTTATAAGGAATCTTTTTCTTGATAGTGTCGCTCATATACAACATTCTTGTGTAATTATGTTCTGAATTTAAAGTTTCCTGCAGTGAGAAATTTTTTTTGTTGTTGTTTTTTTGCTTTTTTGTTTTCCTTCTCAAAGCCTGGGGACACACTGTGCAAAGCCTTCCTTCCAAAGCTCATTTGCATCCCACCTGTGTTCTAGTCCACAGCTGAATCTCTCTGTGTTGCATGGTTCCCTTTACACAGCTACCCATCGCCCTCAAATCCCAGCTTCTGGCTTAGGTGTCTGAGGCAGCAAGCCACAGCTCCTCCAGAAGCCACCCCCAACTCCCTCACAGGGAACTGGCCAAAACAACCCTATAAGAACAATGCTTGCTGTGTAATCAAGAACGTCTCCCCCATTTATTTTCTGTTTCTCTGCAGATTATTGTTGTGGGGGTTTTTTTCTTGCTTATTCTTTCAGCGTCGGAAGTACAAGCAGCAAGCCCAAGCTCCCTATCATGTTGGTTCAAAGACCACAAAAGAGACAGATCTCTGGAGCTCTGGGGCTAGTGATGGTTTAGACTGCTTGCCCATGTCTCCAACTTCTCTCTCAAAAGAAAAAAAAAAAGATATGCTGCTGAAATAATATTTTCTGCAAGATTCTGTTGCCCTTTCTCTTACTGGTGTCCTCAGTACAGAGGTGGGTTCCTTGACTCCAGCTTCCACTTTGACTGCTGTGATCACTCAGGCTCTGGTCCCAGTGATACCAGGAGAGGATTTGCTCCAAATACTTAGGTATAGAGAGGACAGCAGTTGGCCAATGTTAGCAGAGAAAGTTGTCCAGACTGTTAAAGTGTCTGGCAGGCTCCCAAGCTCAGAAAACAGATGTTTACTTCAACAGTGGCCTGCCTGGCAGCTGTGACTGCAGCCAGTCCAGCAAGACATGGTGCTCAGCAGGTAGAACAGCACATCACTCCCCTGCTGAAACTCTGGCATCTGAATAAAGATTCTGAGATGCCCTAGGCCTGGCACCACCACCAGATGCATCTTTTCAAACCTCTCAACAATGAGCAGTTGGCTCCATCACCAGACAGGGGATGTCCAAACCATCTTTATAATCTGGGGCACCCCTGCTCCAGTCCTCAAATCCTGAAACTCAAATGTACAGAGATAAAACTCTCAAACCTCAAGCAGACCGTGATAATGGTTTTGGAGAGACATTTTTTGGCTCCATCCTTGTCTCCATGTAAAGATCCTGCAGACTAAGCCAAGCCTTCCAATACCTCTGGGAGGGCTGGCTTTTGCACTCCTGTCTGATTCCTCTGCCAGCTCACCTGCAGAGCCAGCCCTCCTTCAGTCCCTCATTCAGTAATGCTAATCCATGCATCTAAAAATCATTACTTACGCCTCCAAAAATCATGAAGCTGGCTTGAAAATAAGTTCTAGCTCTTTTGTCTTTCCCTTCTGGTTTCTGGCTTTTTCAGTCTAGCCCTAAGTATATGGTATCTCTTAAACATTTGTTTACATAGGTAAAAGATGCTCTAAAGAACACACTCATTTAATAAAATCAGACCAGTCCTAGTGTGGAAGTTTTACAAATTAGACCCTAAATATGTATGGAATGACCAAATCTGTTTTGGGTATAGAAAGTGCTATTTACACGTCTTCTGCAGAGAGGTTCCACTCAACACTTCCTTTTAAGCTCTCCAATGGAAAACTGGAAGCCAGTTATTGCTGGGCCCAAATAAAACCTTTACCTTTTTTTACTGGTAGACTTCCCAGAGAAATGGAGGAAAAAAAAATTACAGATATAAAAATCCTCAACCAGTTCTGGATTTGTGTATTTACATCATTACAGCATTACTTAAAGATGTGGTTGAATATGTCAGGATATCAGGCTGATTATTACAAAGCCCAGAAGGTTATTAATTTCTGCACCTGTTTCTATAGCAAACATACTTTCTCCCTTGAATCAGCACTGATTTATCCACCTGCCTGATGAATGTCATGTATCTTGAAAAATCTGGCAAGGAAGGGGAATTGTTCATTAAATCTTTGGCTTTGGTGTCACTTTCAAACCCTACTACTTCCTGTTTGCTCTCCACTTCAATCAGCAAAAGTGATAATGTGACCAAGGCTCTGGGTGGGTATTTCTGCAGATCAAAAATAATATCTTAATCCATTTAAAACATGGTCCACCAGTACAACACAAAGGAGAAACCAGAAGGAATAAAGAAAAAAAGCTGCTAAATGATCAGAATATTCTCCACTCCTGTAACCCCCATCTGCATCTGGTTCTGTTTCCTACAATTCAAGAAGAAAGTTGGCAAACTGAAGAAAATTCAGAAAAGAGCTATAAGAGTGAAGAAAGACCAAAATAATACATTTTACAGTGAAAGAATTTGGTCCTTTTAAGCCTAGCAAAGGGAGGGGGTGATTGCTCATAGCCTGGGTGTCTTAAGTATGAACACAGGCTCACAGACAAAGCTATAATGAGATCCAGTGGCTGGGAGCTGAATCTAGACAAATTCAAGCTATAAAATAAGACACACATTTTTAACAGTGAGGGTAATTAACCACCACAGCAACCCAGCAAGGCATTATGGCAAAGGCTTCCTCTTTGGAATTCTTTAAATCAAAATCAGATGTTTTCCTAAAAGACATTGTATTGCAAACAGGAAGAAGCCTGATGCTGTGTGTCAAACAGGAAGGTGGGTTGGAGCATCGCAGTAGCCCACGTGGCATTACAAACCATAAACTAGAGTTATTCTTTTGTAATGAACCAGGGAGATTCAAGAGAAAGTTTTGCCATCAGAATCAGAAGTTATGTTGTTGGAACGGGGAGAATGGAAAGGTGAAGCAAAGCATCATTTATAGGAAGAGACACTCTTGTATTCAGTCACTGGATACAGCTTGATCAGCTTTCACCAATTTGCTTGGAATTTTTCCAGATATATCCATTCATCTAATAAAATATTTTATCTCCTGACAAAGCTGGCTTCACTTATCATGAAAGATGATTGAAGGACTAGTCACAAGCTTGTCATTAGGAAATGCAAAGGCAGAGAGAAGCAGACTTAGAATCAAGATAAGAAGCTGCAAAAGGTGGAAGAGTGAAGGACAAATGGGACAAAGTTGTGTTTATGTGATGACTCCAGGGATATAGTTAGTGATCAGGCATTTCTGCATAGTCAAAATGCAGAAATTCTTGATTTATTCATTGCAAAGGTGCTGAGCTCCTGAGTGTGCGTGGTATTTAGAACAAATTATTATAGAAGTGACAATTGCTTGATTTCTTCATGTGCCTTTCAATTAGGGTTATCTATCTTATTTATGTAAATTAAGAGATCTAACTTCTGATGATTTGATGTTCTTCTTCTCTTTACTTATATATATTTTGTATGGTTTCAGAAGAGGCCTGGGAAATTAGCTGCTTGTCCTCTCGGCCAAGTAATTGAAATTTCACAAATTCTTAGAAGCAATGACTTCTGTAAAACAAGCCATCAGAGCATGGAAAAGTGTTACCTAAGTGGGCAGCAAATACATAAATTCTTTACAAAATGAAAAATAGGGATGGCTCCACAGAAAATATGACACATTCTATTTTTCTGTGGCAGACTTTTCCAGTACTGGCATTGTATTGTCTGAAATTCCTAAGCCTTCAGAACGGAGAGTACAGTGGCTTAAAATTTCTGCTCTGGTACAAGCAATGAGTGACAAGTTTAATTTTGCAGAAATGTTCAATTGCAAGATTCAGGACACTCACAGATTCTTACTGAACCATGAAGGACCAGAGATGGAGCAGGAAAGTGACTGTGATGAATGTCCAGTCATATTTGTCATCACCAGCTTGCTTCTGATGCCAATAATCATGCAAGACTCTCACATAAATAATAAAGTGTTTTATACTGTGCAAGGCAGTCAAAGTGGGTATGAAAAACCAATCAACTGACAGACAGACAGTGAAGATTATGTAGCAAGAAGATTATAACAAAACACCTTGTTATTAAGTGTACTGCAGCATTATGAATCACCTATAGTTATAAGTACTCCTTTAGTCTGTCCCCTAAAATACAATATAGTATAATAAATAAGACAGGTGAAAAAAGCAGAACTTTATCTTGAAACAAATAGAACAAGTAGTTTTAAGTGGAGCAAAGCTTTAAATATTTTGTAAGACTATTATGCTTTAAGTATATTTAAAGCATTTTATTCTTATAAAATTTTATTTTCAGAAGTAACCTTAGTGATAAAACAGGATGACTTTTATATAGAAGCATTACTACTTGAAAGGGTTAAAAGTATGGATTCTTAATAGCCAAGGGTTTATACAATCAATGAATCAATAGCAACACATATAAATATGTCATCCTGTGACCACCTAAAGAACCTGAAGGTGAATGAAGCCATGGGACATGATGGGATTCACCCACAACTCCTGAAAGAACTGGTGGATGAAGTTGCAAAGCCACTGTCCATCATATTTGAAAAGTCATGGCAGTCTGCTGAAGTTCCTGCTGACAGGAAAAGTGAAAATACAACCATTTTAAGAGCTGGGAAAAAAAAAAAAGACGCAGGGAACTATAGGCCAGTCGGTCTCATCTCTGTGCCGGGCAAGATCATGGAGCAGATCCTCCTGAAGGCTCTGCTAAGGCAAGCAGATAACAAAGGGGTGACTGGTGACAGCCAACACAGCTTCACTAAGGGCAAGTCCTGCCTGACTGATTTGGTGGCCTTTTATGAAGGGGTCACAGCCTTGGTGGACAAAGGCAAAGCAACAGACAGCATCTACCTGGACCTGTGCAAAGCATTCGACACTGTCCCACATGACAATCTGATGGAAGAGGAAATGGTTTAAAACTTCAAGAGGGGAGATTTAGGTTAGACATTAGGAAAAAATTCTTTCCTGTGAGGGTGGTGAGATGCTGGCACAGGTTTCCCAGGGAAGCTGTGGCTGCCCACTCCCTGGCAGTGTTCAAGGCCAGGCTGGATGGGGCTCTGAGCAACCTGGTCTGGTGGGAGGTGTCCCTGCCCATGCAGGGGGGTTGGGAACTGGATGACCTTTAAGGTCCCTTCCAACCCAAACCATTTTATCATTCTATGACCAGATTAAAACCTAGCTTCCCCAAAACACAAAAATGTGTGCAAAAGGCATAATTACATGAACTTAATTTTCTTAGTGTTCTAAATAAAATGCTAGCAAACCTCAGGGTCATTCAAAGTATAACACACATAACTTGACAGTCAATGCCAAGTGTATCTCATTTCCAGTTAGTTGATTTCCAAACACTGTAATATAAAAATACAGAACAATTCTAAGAATCTTTCAGAAATGTCAGAAATAATCACTTCTGAGTTATCCCTTAATCACTATATTTGAGTACAATATCTAAATACAAATCTTATTTAGAACTATGTATTTAACATAAGGTCTCCAACTATATCTGTATGCTTATAATGATATTTTTCCTATAACCCATTATAAACTTACTTATATTTTAAAAAATGTATCTCATATTTGCGAGTGTAGATTAATTACAGGAAAACAGAATAAACTAACGAATATATTGGAAAATATCTTCACAACGTATGGTTCTCATCACACAAAAATCCCCAGGCATGTAAACATTAGGAAAATTAAACACATGCGTACACGTGTGCAAGACAAGGATCACGCTAATGAAGGCACTGTGGCTGCAGCTAACTTCTCACTGGAGACCTTGCAAATACATTAAAATTAAAAGACAGAGTCATCAATTTATTCTGGTTTAACTTTAGGATAAAATGTTTTACATATTATGCTTCTATTTAGATCCCCAGTTACATGGTCAACAGAAAACCATGCACTTATCTCAAATAAATGATTCACATCAGCTAATACATTAAGAATGCAACTTACAGAAACCGCTTAGTTGTACTCCAGAGAACAAATAGCACCTCTAGAAGTACAAAGGGTATTGAGAACAGCCTGAAAAAAGATGGCACAAGGCAGAGCCCACTTGGAAATGCCAGCCAAAATGCTCTGCTCATGGAGATAAGTAGCGGTGCTGGGGAGGCAAGGTACCTGGCCCATGGGGCAACCGGTGGTGCTTATCTCTACAGTGCCAACTTCTGCTTTCCACCAAACCCTTCTGGTTTTGGGGAAAAAAAATAGAACAACCAAAACCAAATTCAAAAACCACAACAAAACACACCAAAACCACAATAGAAAACCAAACAAAAAATCCTTCGGCTATCAAAGAGACTTTTCAGGCCACCAGATATGAAATTGACATTGAAAATCAACAGGAATTAAATGCCTAGGGGCAACTTCTGCCTCCGAAAATCCACCCTGAGGACTGTCCTACCACCAAAAGCATAGCCAGAGTTTAATCCTTATCCAGGAAGGTTTCCTCACATGCCACAAAGCCACACAGATTTCACAAGTGTTTGAATTGCCCATCCACTGTCCCAAAGAATTTTTTACAGCGCAGCCTTCTAAGTTCCAGTTGTATGTTAGGGATTGTCATAAAAATCTTTGTCCATCCTCTTATTTTCTGTCTTTGAGCATTTTTATATTTTCAGCAAGTGAGGACAACCTCATGGCATGTTACATCATGTTTCTGTCAATATTCACTTCTTTCATGCTACCCAATGCCAAAAAACAGTAACTCACTTCAAGCAATATCAGAGGGAAGAGGCAGGCAAAAGGGAGAGGGCTGGCTGCAAATGGTCTCATCACTAACTACTGTGGCCACCAATTCCTGCATATCAATATCATCCAAAGACAGGATTTTTACTTCCCGTTGGGTTTTCTTTTGGTTTTGGCAAATTAGAAATACAGTAATTTCAAATATAAATAATTATCAAAACAGACCCTTCCAAAATAAACATTATATGCGAATCTTCCCCTACCTAAAGACAGAAAACAAGTTGTGTGATGGATACATTATTTCATGGGAGACCTGACTTCTGTTTTGTAGCCACCCTATAGCATCCTTGTGCACACGTTCTGTAAGATGTGGAAGATGGTGCCTCTCAGAAGAGGTCCCAGAGGATTAGCATTTCCGAAGGGAGTAAAAGACTTTAAGCAGTCCACTGCAAAATAAGAGGACGTGAAACACCAATGTACAACAGTTTGCGTTTGACTTTGCTTAATATCTCATGAGGTATCTTTGCAATTAATTGGGTAGAGAAAAACAGCTTTTGAACCTGTTAGCTGAAATTAAGTCCATCAAAATAGCAATATGATGGTAAGGTGAAGTTTTCAGCTAATTGCATATCCTCCTACAGAACATATGTAGGTTATTTTAACTTACACGTACACAAAAATCCTATTGTGTGCACATGAAGTTAGCACTCACTCATGCAGGTGCTTGTCAATCAGGTCTGCAGATTGAAGTCCTGTTTTTTTTCTGCAGAAAAGCAGTAGACTGGTGCCAGCTGTCATTTCTTCCGGAGTGTCACCTAGCACACCTAGGTATCCTGTCACAGTGACTGAGGGTGAAATTCAGCCTATTTGCTGAGACAGCCAGAAGGATCTAGTAAAGGAAGATGGTTTTGTGGTTGCTGAAGCTCCTAAAATAGTTGAAAAGCACTCCTGAAATCCTACTGTGAAGGTACGGTGATCCTTGGCTATTTTGAGGAGGTACTAAAGGCAGCCATCCCAGACCTGAGCAGCAGCACATTAAGCTCTCAAGCACGATGATGCCTGCAGAGTGCTGAAAACTCTGCAGGATGCCCTTCAGCTGTGCTTGTTCTTCACAGGGATGGCAAACTATACTTTCAAAGGCAGTCACAAAGCAGCCATCAGAAGACAGCAGAGATGTAGAAATGCTAAAGCATTTTTCAAAGCCAGAAAAGCACTCAGAAAACTGCATCCCACAGAAGTCCACAGGAGCTAGGTGGACACATAATGTCCAGTGACTGTGCCCAGTGACTGCATATGGTGAGGCAGGACCCAGGGGAGGGAACCTGGTCAAGATGTCCCAGTGACACCCACTTGCTAATACAATCTGCAGCACCATGTACCGTGGGGAAGTGGGGGAGTAGCTGCAGGATTCCTCTATCTCCCTCATGGACTAGTAGAATAATTTTGCTTGGAAAAGACCTTAAGATCATTGAGCCCAACCAAAAACCTAACACTGCCAAGTCCATCACTAGACCAAGAACCTAAGTACCACATCTACATGTCTCTTTAATACCTCCAGGGATGGTGATTCCACCACTCCCCTGGGCAGCCTGTTCCAGTACCTGACAATCCTTTTAATAAAGATTTTTTTCCTAGTATCCATTCTAAACCTCCCCTGGCACAACTTGAGGCCATTTCCTCTTGTTCTATCACCTGTTACTTGGGAGAAGAGTCCAAACCCCTCCCTGGCTAGAGCCTCCTTTCAGGCAGTTGTAGAGAGTGATGAGGTCTCTCCTCAGCCTCCCCTTCTCCAAGCTGAACAACCCCAACTCCCTCAGCTGTTCCTCCTAAGACTTGCTCTCCAAACACTACACCAGCTTCATTGCCATTCTTTGAACATACTCCAGCACTTCAGTGTCCTTCTTGTAGTAAGGGGCCTAAACCTGAACACAATATTTGAGGTGCCACCTCACCAGTGCCAAGTACAGGGGGACAGTCACTGTCCTTCTCCTGCTGGCCAGTCCATTTCTGATACAGGCCAGGATGTTGCTGCCCTTCCCCACTGGGGCACACTGCTGATTCATGTTCAGCTGACTGTCAAACAATACCCTCAGGTCCCTTTCCACCAGGCAACTTTCCAGACACTTTCCCAAGCTTGTAGTGTTGCACATGGTTGCTGTGACCCAAATGCAGGACCTGGAACTTGGCTTTGTGGAATGTCATACGAGTAGAGTAGAGTAGAGTAGAGTAGAGTAGAGTAGAGTAGAGTAGAGTAGAGTAGAGTAGAGTAGAGTAGAATAGAGTAGAAAGAATAGAATAGAATAGAATAGAATAGAATAGAATAGAATAGAATAGAATAGAATAGAATAGAATATAAATTTTCAGGGTTGGAAGGGACTTTTAAGATCACCTAGTTCCAACCACCCTGCCATGGGCAGGGACACCTCCCACTAGATCAGGTTGATCAGAACCCTCTCCAGCCTGGCCTTAAAAACTTCAGGCATGGGGCTTCCACCACCTCTCTGGGCAACCTGTTCCAGTGTCTCACCACCCTCATGGTGAAGAACTTCTTCCAATCCAGATCTACCCTCCTCTAGTTTGAATCCATTCCCCGTAGCCCCATAACTACCTGACATCCTCAAAAAGTCCCTCCCCAGTTTTCTTGTAGCCCCCTTAAGATACTGGAAGGCTACAATGAGGTCTCCTCAGAGCCTTCTCCTCTCCAGACTCAATAACCCCAACTCTCTCAGTCTGTCCTCATAGGAGAGCTGCTCCAGCCCTCTGGCCATCCTCATGGCACTTCTCTGGACACACTTTGGCATTTCCATGTCCCTCCTGTAATAGGGGCTCCAGAACTGGATGCAGTACTCCAGGTGGGGTCTCAGGGGAGCAGAGTAGATGAGAATCACCTCCCTGCTGGCCACACTTCTCTTGATGCAGCCAAGGACAGGGTTGGCTTTCTGGGCTGCAAGTGTACACTGATGGCTCATGCTGAACTTCTCATCCCCCATCACTCCCAAGTCCTTTTCCTCAGGGCTGCTCTCCATCCAGTCACTGCCCAGCCTGTAACAGTGCTTGGGATTGCCCTGACCCAGATGCAGGACCTTGCACTTGGTCTTGTTGAACTTCATGAGGTTGGCATGGGCCCACCTCTCCAGCTTGCCAAGGTCCCCCTGGATGGCATCCCTTC
The DNA here is from genome assembly GCF_036169615.1 of Heliangelus exortis. Lineage (NCBI taxonomy): Eukaryota > Metazoa > Chordata > Aves > Apodiformes > Trochilidae > Heliangelus > Heliangelus exortis. The sequence continues at coordinate 92,423,331 of NC_092422.1, forward strand.
CCTCCTGTGTGTCAGCTGCCCCACGCAGTTTGATGTGAACTTGCTGAGGGTGCACTCAATGCCACCATCCATGTCACCAACAAAGATGTTAAACATCAAAGATGTTAAAAAAAAAACAGTCCCTTTGGCCTTGGCCCATTGACACAGCCTGTTTAGGTCCCTCTGTAGAGGTTTCCTACCCTGAGACAGATCATCACTGCCACCCAACTTGGTGCCATTGCGAACTTACTGAGGGAGCACCTGATCTCTTTGTATAGATCACTGATAAAGATATTGAAGAGACCTGGCCCTAGGACTGAGCGCTGGGGAACACCACATGTGAACACAGTCCCCACTTGTGACTCCTGGCTGGGTGCAGCCCAGCTTGTCCCATGGTTGTGGGGGCATGCAGTGTTTAGCTCTGGACCATCCCATATCTCATGGGAACAGAGAAGTAATTTGTTTTTTTCAGGAATTTTTAATTTCTTGTTAAAAAGAGCAGTGTTTCCTTATGCTGTCCAGTTCCTCTGGAGATTAATTACATATTTGTACTCTCTTGCCTTCTGAAAGCTTGCCGTGGCTCTCTAGTCTGGCAATACTTGGGATTTTGTACTCGCTCTGCTGTTGCTATGCGACCAACCACCAACAGCAATTTGCATCTTTTCCTATTGCAGATGAAGCATTTAGCAGTTGGACTAACAGTTTATGGTCAAAGAAGGCATGCTATTACACATGCATTTAGTAGCAGGTACACTCACACTGCCAAGAGCTGCCTGAAGCCCACGACCCATGCAGCTGAACAGTGCAAAGGAGCAGCAGAAGGCTTACAACTCAGTGCCAAGAACCCCAAGACAGTCAGTCAAGGAACTACTGAGACCTGGTTTCCACACATACAGGCACAAAAAAAAAAAAAAAAAAAAAAAAAAAAAAAAAAAAAAAAAAAAAAAAATTCAGGCATGCAGTCTGAGGAACAACTGTGCCTCATCCCAGTTAGGAATCCTGTTCTGGACCAGCAGTGAGCCAGGACTTACTTAAACCGCAGCCTCCTTGTGGCGGGTTTGGATACAACCTGCTAGCCCATCCCCAGTGCTTCTTGCAGTCCTGCCTCCTTTCACAGCTCATAGTCTTTTATCACTCGTTGCTCAGAGAATCACAAAATCTTCTCGTTGGAAAAGACCTTTAAGATCATCGAGTCTAATAGCCTAACTCTACCGAGTCCAGTGCTACACCATATCCCTAAGGACCACTTCTACTTCTCTAGGGATGGTGATTCAACAGCCACCCTTGGCAGCCTATTCCAGTGTCTGATCTCCCTTTCAGTGAAGAAGTTTCATCTCGTATCCAATCTAGACCTCCTCCGGTGCAACTTGAGACCATTTCCTTTTGTCTTCAGACTCCAGAAGGTCCGGGAGCCCTTTGGATTGTTTAGGGGCTTAGCACTTGCAGGTAGATCTTCAAAGGACTTCAGGCTGGGGTTTGATATGGCTTAATTTGGTCTTGAACCAGAAAAACTACTACCAGAGACAGTGGATGAAGCATCCCTTGCAAGAACCCTTGCAATGTGGAAAATAATCTGGTTGTTAGTGGCCATGGTGCAATATGTGTGTGTGTGCGTATGTATATATACACATACATACAAATAATGATTTTATTTATTTATTTATTACCAAGAGGTAACCAATGAAAACACAAATGAAACAGATTTTCAAGTTGTTCTCACACTTAGGAGTTTTCTGACTGAAAGAGGACTCACAGGCTGGGGAAGTCTAGAGGCACTCTCCACTACAACACTGCTTTGATAGAGCAAAGCAAAAGGTCTGGAAGCAAATTCTGAAACTACATCAGAGATGGTGGTGGGAAGAAGGCTGTGGGCAATGGCAGGTGAAAGAGACAGAAGGTCATGAAGGATCAGTGACTGCAGCTGTTGGTATAATGAACTGACAATGACATCAAACCCCTGGCAGATCCTGATAAAAGAGGGAGGCTGACAATAATAGGGAGGCTGAATCCTAACGCTGTGAGAGTGTCACAGGCATAAATCCAGGGATTTTAGGCAGTACCACCACATGGACAGCAGGCCAGACAAACAGCTCCGGTTTCTGCTCATGTTTAGATGAGCCTTGATCTGCACAAAAATAAAAATAAAAATAATAATAATAATAATAATAATAATAATAATAATAATAAAAAAAAAAGCTGACAGCCTTGGGAAACTGCGTAGATGAATTGCAGCCACTTTATCTCCTTCCCCTTTGACCTCTTAAGTACATGTTCAGAGCTACATCCCCTCAAACCTGGCTACACAGAAAAGCTGTATTGCTTTAACAAGACTAGTTTAGAGCAGTGTCCCTGACATTTGATAAAGTTCCACTGGGATAAAAATGTTCATGCTAAGATGGCTTTATCATGAATGGGTATGGGAAGTTAGTTATGTTGGAGAACAGTACAACTCAGTCTACATGATGGATGTAAAGACCATTATTTGGGAAGGAAGGGTAAGAAGAAGCATAAAGGACATAGGTGACAGAGCTGTTTCAGTGGAAAATAATCTCTAGACCAGGCCTGCATGTGAAGTACAAAGTCTCATCTGGAATAGGAAAATGAGTTAAGAGTTAGAAACTGCTTTTACATTATTCTCCATATTCTCCTTAAAAAGCAACCAAAAAAGCACAAAAAACCCAAACCAAACAACCAAAAAAACCCAACCAAACACAAAAACATGCAGTATTTTTGTGCAACAGTTGCCTTCTGAGACGTATCAGATGCTTATTATTGAAAAAGGAAATAAAGAGTTTCTATGTGAAGTCACAAGTTCCTGGACTTTGTTCTTGAATGTGTGCCCCTCATGTGCTTCAAGATCAAAGCGATCTCTTATCCTGTGATTTATCATTTGCCCAAGATGTTTACTGTCGTTCCACAAACACCGTATCAGCAAAGCTAAATTATATTAGCCTCATTCACTCCTTCTTACTGCGTACATAAGTGCCATCTTCTGGCCACAATAGGGATGGTAAGAGAAGTGGTAATAATAAAAAAACCAAAAAAGCCAACCAACCCACCAAAAAATAAACCCAACCAACCAAACAAACAAACCACCAAAAAACCAACGGTTTTAATTCTAAGGAGTAAAACCTGTGAAGAATTATTTGCTCCAGAGATAGCAGTGGACAAAGAACAAGTATCTACAGATTTCATGTGAAGAAAATTTAATCTGGAAAGTAAAAGCTCTTTCCTGAAGTTCAGAGCAGTCACATTTTCAAACATGTTTCTAATGTTGATAGAGTGGAGAAAAATAGACAAAAAGCTCTGCTTTTAGGTGCATCTTTAATGAGATAATGTAGTTTGTCCCAGGTGGAAGTAGCTGCAGCCAGTGGCTCAGAAAGTCCTTATCCTGTGTTCCCAAGACCAACATGCTGAAACCTGAAAAGCTAAACAGATGCCACACTTGAGGATTGTGCCACCAGGACTTCTCAGTAGCACCAAGGAAAAATGTTCAAATCCCTCTTAGGGCACTTGGTAGAATTTCAGAGAGCCTGACATTTGTCACTCCTGGACTGTGTTGCTGGGCTACTGTAGCAACACAAAACCCTACTGAAAACATGCAGCTGAATCAAGTAACTCTTGACAATCTGTTCATGCATGTCCCATGAAGGATGAGAAGCCTACCTATTGCCACATCTTATGAACTTAGGCCTAAGAATTTTTGTCTCTTGCACAGGAGTTCTTTCTCCTCCCTCAAGTGTAATCTAACTAGAGATTTATACCAGACTATTGGGGGAAAAAAGCTTAAACATTAATTAATTACATATTCATCCTTAGTTTTAAATACTTTGTGGTTATACCCCATAGTAAATCAAGTATCATTGCTTAAACACATAATTTTACTGCACCCCATGACACCTAGCTGCCTTAAAATCCCATCTTCTGAACAGTGACTACATGATGACTACGTAAACATTTTGATGCTGAAAAAAATTAATCTCTCACATCAGTGTGAGGAAGAAACACAAAAAACCAAAACAAACCAAAACAAAAACTCAACTTCCAAAAGCTAGAACGAAGATCATTACAGCACATATCCGCTGTTCTTGGTGGTGAGTCTCACTCATTACGGAGAAGGAAAAAAGGACTGAGCAAGTTTTTTTGAATGCCTGACATAGATAACATAAAATAAGGCACTTTAATACAGGCTCAACAGACTGTGTTACTGTAAACACAGATTATTCGATATACTGCAAACAAATGATACTCAAATAGAAATCACATTAAAATACAGAAAATTTTTGCCTGAGATAATAGGGGAAGAGAAGGAGAGAGGCTAAAAAGAACAATAGGGAACTATTTATTGTTTCTGTGCAAGATGTTTGACACAAGTTCTTTTGAGACCTGAAGTGATCTTAGATGGGTTTTGTGATAATCACAAAGGAAAAAAGCCCCCAGTGCTTCTGACCTAAGGGTGTCGGCAGGAGGTTAAGTACAGAGTAAACAAACCGAGTACAAAGTACAAGGCAGATGACCTGGAGGCCTGCAGTAACTTGTCACTGAAACCTACTGAAACAGCGGAGCATCATCTCAGTGAAATTCAGAAGCACAGAACTCTAGTAAGGACACCAGGGTTTGATCTTATTTAGAACCGATTTTGTAAAACTGGTATCAATGCTGGAAAAAACAGTTCGCAGGATTTCATCACAAGAAACACAGTAACCTGAAAGCTAGCTTCATAAAGACAGCATTTTCTGCTTCTGTTGACTCTGCAATCTGATCTTCTTCTCCTAAATAAACAATCACAAAAAACCCCCAAAAGATCTATTTCCTAAGGAGTTGGACATTTTTTTGCTTCTTGTCACCTCTCTTAAAGAAGGGGTAAGAAATAACTTTCATAGTCAAATTTCATTTAAACCAAAATTTAATATTTTATTTCAAAATACCTAACCAGAAAGAGGACAAAGAACTAGGGCCACAAATTTACCAGGAAGAGTTTTACATTTTGAAAATTTTTATTGCTCTTGGCTTATCCACATGCCTAGAAATTTACTCAAACTCATGATGGCTCCCTTAAGGATTTCAGGGGTTTTTTTTCCCCCCAAGTAAATTATTAACTAAAACAATGTTATTTGTGATTCCTAATTGAAAAACAACCACCAGACAAGCACAAACCAACTTCTCATTGTGTAGGTTTTCTAAAGCACTGGATATATAATTTTAATGTGATGATGTGAACACATCTGTTACAGTTGCTCTTAAAAACCCCACAATGTGCTGGACAGTCTATAACCCATCACATGTAACATGTATTTCTGTACCTGTTTCTAAGCCCCATGTCCTAAATTCCATCTGTTCGTATCATTGCTTAGACCACAGCTAAACACCGAATTTTTCAAAGGAATGAATTAGCCTTTAATTAATGCTCTCAGAAGTCTCTGTGCCTCTGATGGACAGCAGGAACAGCAGTACCACAATATTACTGGAGAGGGAAGTAATTTCTGACATACTTTGATCTTCAGTGTTGCATCTACAATAAAACCTTGTCTAGTCTCAATCTTGTCAGCCTCCACATCAGACCAGAAGAGGGTAGTAAGACAACTGTGGTGGAGCAAAGTGGGAACTCTGTTCTCATGTGCCTACTGGCAATAGCAAGTCTAGATTGCACACAAAACCTCAACAGTGGTTTGTCTTCTACCAAGTTAATATTCTATCCCATCATCTTTCAAGTGCAGAATCTCCATTCAGTTAAGAAGAAGTTGTGAAGTGAGCTCCTTATTATCTTGCTGTATGATCCGAAATCTCTGTAAACAGAGGCCATGTTCAAGATCCACTGGACACAGGGGATTAGTGGGCAGTACTATTTCCATATCCAAGATATTTTGTTAAAGGTAGAGGCTTCCTCTACAATGGTTACACTTTGCATCAGACACAGATAAGCCACACCCTCAGTGATTAGTCAGCAACTGCAGTTTTAAACACTGTCTAATCAGCAGTAGAAAACAAATTAATGATTTATTTAACACTAAATCCAAGTCTACAGTAGTAGAATTATGGTAGAGCATAAAAATCTAAACACTTCTAACAGACAAAACAAAAAATCCCCCTGCTCCAACTTCCCACAGTAAAGAGTTTAAAAGAACCTTCCTGGCCAGAAAGAAGTATTTTACTCCAGGTTCAAATCTTGGAATTGAACCATTAGGAATACATAAGAAAGCCCCACAACTAGAATATCTTAAGTGCAAACATCAGGTCCACACCTCTGCATGAGAAAGGTGCCCCCAGAATCACCTTGTTTTTACCTTGATCACTTAAATTACTCCAACAGTGCCAATGAAGGCAGATGACTTCCAAACCTACCAGCTGTTAAACCTGACACATCTTCCTAGGTTAGAACCCAGAACCTTTAACTATACCTGCACACTTAGGGTGGAATGTAAAATGAAATTGAAAACTAGCTCTGTCCCAAGCTTGTGCACAGTGATTCACTCCACTGAGCGGGCAGGTAAATGCTCCCTGTCCTGTGAAATTTCTGAAAGGCTTTCAAAGCACAGCTCCACTACAGTCTGCTTGTCTGTGATACTTTAGGTTTACAAATAGCAGAGTAATAGATCGACAACAATAAGCACCAGTTTAGTGCAAGGTCTACAAGTTTAATCCTGCCTGAGTACAAACAGCAAGGGAAAGAAACCCTTCCTTCAAGGGCCCATTGATTTCAGGGATCTGATTTTAGAGTGGCCTATATTTGACACCAACATTTAGAGAACAGTAAGTGAACACCTCCTCCCCATGATGTGAGGTAGAGCTACCCAGAGGGCCAGAAACATTGGTAATACTTCTAAATTCAGTAAAAATGTACAGTATTATTTTAATAAAGAATACAAAGCTACAGCAACACATTGAACATTGTAGGAAAACCAATTTTGTTTTCTATAGAACAGAGGATTCTAGGAAATTCTAGTAAAAAACCCCAGTTGCACCAGAAGTTGAATTACATGACTACATTAGAGAGTCACAATGTGCTAGTGATAACTAACTCTTACCGAATGAGTCAGAGAAACACTGAAAGGCAGACACAGATAATCAAAGAACAGGGAATATGACATTTTAATGCATGATCATTGTCAATCATTTTCTTTTTCAATAAAGATACACAATGCTAATAATAATTTAGGAGACTGAGCAAAATTTAGGATTCTTAACATCTTCAAAGACCAAGACTTAATGTTTTTGCAAGAAAAATGACAGACATATCATTATGTAAAAATCTTTAAATGCTTAAGCTAAATCAAATTCAGTTAAACTTCTATTTCGTTGTGTGTAAAGTGACAAGGACTATACTGAACTCAAAACTATTTCAGCTCTCAACAAGCTCAAATAAGACTTGCACATGTATTTCATCAGCTGGTACAAAGACAAAAAGAATTATTACATCAAGTAACCATAATTTGTTCTCAATGGCAATTTCCATGCATTGGTGTGCCCGTTTATTGCCCATCTGTCAGAAACAAAAGTAAACAAGCTGAACAAACTTAGCCCACACACTAACACAAGTTAAAACTGTTAAACAAAAGACATATGGAATGGTACTTAAAAAAATATATTACATGAATGATAAGAATGTTATTAAATGCTCTATGAGCCACGCTGGACTGAATGGTCTTTGAAGCAGGGTCCATCATTTATATTGTACAAAAACACAACATAATGCTGGGCAGCATACACCATATATTTATAGGATGCCTAATGTTATAAAAGCAACCTGCCATGGTTTACCCCCAGCCAGGTTTATTATTTAAAACCTTAACTACCTGCAAATGTAAAATTGACAAAAGCATAATGAAAAGAATATGCTTTTAATTCAGAAACTATATGATTGTCTCCTTTCTCTATAGGCAGACATAACACAATGCAAGGAACAGCAAATTTGACTTCAGAATTACTGAGGATATTATCTTGATGAAGCAGATCTGCTTTGAACAGCAAAACCGTAGCCTAATAAAGCCCAGACTTAAGTCTATAGCTGCAGTAATTAACCTACTTCACCCTTTCCCACCACTAAATCCTAACATTCAGCCCCCAGGGAATCAGAGTTTAATTCTCAATGAACAAAAGTTGCCAAGGATAATTCTACGGATCCTAAGGATTTGTCTATAGTGCAGGTGGAACCAGGACCGTAGCACAGAGCACAGACACAACAACAGCAGATTTTAGCTTGGTAGGGGAACAGAGACAGTGTTTAGCACAGCAAAGTAAGCACTAACACAGCTGGCCCACCAAGCACCAAGGCACTGCACTCACCAGCACTTGAACTGGACAATTCTGAAACACACTGGGGTACACATACAGTATTTCCCCCTTACCCCCCTATAGATCACATAAAATCTAATTACACACAAAGCCTGATTGCAAATTGCTACAAAGCAGATTCTTTAAAAAACAAAATTCATACTAAACCAATGTCTAACACAAAACCAGCAATGAATAAAACTGAAAGTACTTAACACCCAGTTTTTAGGCCAGTCAGCTATAGAAGTCTCGGCCTGTGTAAGGTAAATATATTATTTAACAAACTTAGTAAGTTTTAATAGGGAAAAGAACACCCAAATTAAATTTGAATTTCCAGATTAAATTTGAATTTCCAGAGTCACTGGCAGACCTTTCTGTCCTGAGGAGGTTATGTTTTTCTGTACTCTGTATAGGCTCCTAATGGTGTGTTGAGAGAGCTGCATTTGTATTTGGCATAATGTCAGGTACTCAGAAACTCAGGTACTAGAAACAGACATTACCTTTTTAACACCTAGGTTTCAAACCCTAAAATTGATCATCAGTGCAGGAAACCTACTCTCTCTCTCTCTTTCCCTCCCTCCACAACATAAAAGCTGTCAAATAAATCATCCTTCCTTCTCAGAAAATGTTTTAGCTGATGCAACAACTGGACACAGATAACTTGCATTTTTCAACCTCTCACCATGTATTTCAGTTCTTCACTGCAGTTCTTATTTTTTTGGTGGCAGAATGAGCTACATTTTGTGAATTTTTGGACAGTGACTTGAATGAGAACAGTAATAAAAGCTATGTATTAAGTAATTTACCATGTTGAAACTGGCAAACCACAAAAAGCACAGACCCTGAATCCAGATGGGCAGCATCATTTTGCTCCCTCCACCCCTACTCTTCTCTAGCTTGACAGCTTTCTTTAAAAAAAGAACTAGAAGCACTTGATTTTTATTTCCAGTAAAAAGATCAACCTATAGAAATTAGATATATCTAGAAAAGCTTTCCATTTGCCATTAAAATTCCTCTGAATATCAGCCATATAACTCTATGCAAACCCCTTAAGCATTTAATAACCGAAGTAGAAAGAGTTCCTGTTACTCTGTCAGCTTTCTTTGAATGTCATATTTGGTTTTACAGAGAGCTACCTACTGGACAGACATATACTGGTGACAGGGAGAAGACACTTCTGAAAGTGAACTGCATTTGATTAACAGCTCAAACATCAGGACAGTTTAATGAACGCAAAAGAGAGCCAAATGCACTTTTTGTGAGATTTCTCTAACAATCCGAGCTTCCTTTTTCCAATTTACTGCCCTGCAGATGCACTGGACTAGAATGATCAATTAAAGTACAAATCAAACACTAGAATTTTGAATATATTGCATAGGACTCTGCAAGCCCCAAATCATTGATTAGACACCAACACCAACAAAATACTATAGTACTTGACAGGGTTCTTAACAAACACTAATTAACATCTGTAGCCTGCTCATGCCCTTGAAACTCCATTTTAGAGCACCCATGCAGTTTTCCCATTAAGATCAGCTCCCACTGTGAGCAGGAATGTATTCACTCAGATCTTTACTGCTGAAAACACACTTGACTCCGAGAGCAGCCTTTGAATCTTGCTGCTTAATATTTAAGTGAACAGCTCAGTCTCTTCCACCGTGACGGTACCGGCCACACGCTCGATACGAAGCAGTGGAGCAACGCCGGTTCTTCGCTCGGTTCGGAGCACGTGCTCTGCGACACTAGCGAAAAAAAAAAAAAAAAACACAAAACCCCCTTTTAACTGTACACACGGAACCGGGCGCCGCTTCCACCCCAGCCCCTTCGCAGCCCCTCGGCCTGGACTCGCGCTGCACCCCGTCCCTCAGTGAACCGAACCGGACCGAGCCAGGCCCTACCCTACCAACGCCACAGGTGCTCTGCCCACCCCGCAGAGAAACAGACCGGCGAAACCCCGCCGACAGCAAAGATAAGAAGCCGCTCCCCTTTCCTCCAGCCCCCTTCCCCCCCCCCGCCATTTCCCCTCCCCAGGGGCGGGGCCGGCGCTAACATGGCGGCGCACGGGGAGGTAACCCCCCCCAGTCACGTGGTGCCCCGGCCGCTCCGCGCGCGCTCCCTCACTCCTTCCCCTTCCCCCCCCCCCCCCCCCCTCCTTCCCTTCTCCCTCCTGTGGGTGGCGCGGGGCCGGGAGGCCTGTGCGATCCCAGGGTGCTGTGCGCGGCGTGGGCACCGCCATCCCGCGGGGAGAGACGGTCTGTGCCGGGGCCCTGCCAGCGAGACGCTGCACCGGAGCGGGCGAAGCGAGGGAAAGCAGGGGAGGGGGGGGTGGGGTGGGGAAAAGAGCCCGAGCCCCCCCCGCTGCCGCTAAACGGCCATGTCCGCGCGCAGCCCCTGAGCGGGACCGAGCTGCCCCTCCTCCCCCTTCCCTCCCCCGAGCGGGCGCCCGCCCGCATCAGCCGCCGCCGCCGCCAACATGGAGGCCGTGAACGCCTTCAACCAGGAGGTGGGAGCCGGGGGAAGGGAGTGGGTAGCGGGGAGGGCCGCGGCGGGTCGGGTCGGGGACCGCGGCGACCGCCATCGCTTCCCCCCTTCTCTCCCCCCCCCTCTCCGCCCCAACCCGTGCTCGGCTTCCGCCTCTGGGCCGCGCGGGCCCGGTGTGGCGCCGCCAGAGGCCTTGTGCTGGCGAGGGCCTGGGGAGCACACGGCCTGGCTCGGCCCGGGGCCTCTCGCCGGTTCCGGGGTGGGAGGGTTATAGTGAGGGGCGAACGGGTCTCCTGAGTAAAATGGAGGCGAACGGGGTCAGTCCTGCCGCTGCCGTTGCAACGGCCTGGAGCGTTACCCAAACGACGCCGCAGCCCGAGTTCCTGCACGGGCAGCAGGCGGGGGGGGGAGGTGCTGAGGGGGGATTTTCAGATCCCCTTCTCTGCTCCCTCTTCCCGCCCCCCTCCGAGTTATGTTCTCTCCCAGCTGGAGACCGTCCGAGTTGGGATCCCTGTTACAAGGCGTTTCCACTACGTGCGTGTTGTTCGGGAGGGGGAAGCCGCGTTTCGGGGCGCGAAGCAAGCACTTTTTATTTCCTGGCAGTGGTTTGGCGAGAGACCTGCCATGTGAACAGGCGGCACGTAGGATCGGCTGGATGTTGAACAAGGAGAGGGAAAACTGCGAAGGGGTTTATCTCCGTATAGAAATGACGCCTGAGGGAGGGGGACACACTTAGGGATCGACCCCAACGCTAGGGTGTTAGGTTAGAAATTAGGCCTCCTTTCATGCTACACGGAAGATTCCTGTCTTCTTACGTTTATTTATTTATTTATTCATTCCTTAATCAGCCAATCGGGATTGGAAACAAAATAGACCGTGATTGTGTTTGGTTGGGGTTTTTGGGGTTTTTTTTTGGGTTGGTTTGTTTGTTTGTTTTGAGGTTTTTTGTGTAATGTATAGCAAAGTACTCTGATACATTTATAAAAGTTATACGTGACATAAACCGATTTTTAGAATAGATGACGCTCCCACTTCAGTTTGCTGATTGGAAGTTTGCAGGACCTGTATGGACTATAGAACACACACGTTATCGTTGCAGATAATCCGTTAAAAGTGAAGCTAGAACCTATTCCACGATGCTTAATACGTTTTGAAGGTTAGATAGCTGTGAATGTTTACTGAACAGAAACAGGAAAAATGGCAGACTACTCTCATGTGATGAAGTCAAACTGTGTAAAGTTCACTCTCTGCAACTGCTTCTCAGGCAGATACAAACTGAAAACCTATTCATCCTCAAAAACAATTCTAGAAGTACAAAGGGAAAAATTAGTAGCATATGCCTCTTATCAGCAGTTTTGTTTCTATTTATTTGCATGTTTTGAACCAGGGATATAGAATGGTACAAAACGACCATCTCAAATAAAATAAAGACATGCATGTGGCATTTTCAGTTGTTGTGTAGACAGACAACAAAAATATACTTACCTGCATAAATAAAACCAGAAGTTGTAGTAGCTGATTGCATTGACTTAGTTAATTTCAACATGTTGCTACCTGATAAAACTTGTACAGGCAGTGCTTAGTGTTTTTCAAACAATAAAAACCACTCTTCTGCTGGTGGTGAAAGTATGTGTAATTTTAGAGTGAAAGCAATGTTTCTGGTATTCTGTGACTAATCTCCATTTTAGAAGTAGGAATGGTTTATTTCAGATGTTCTCCTCTAAGATTTAGTAAGAGGATAAAGCTTTTGTTTGATAAAGTCAGATATTGGGTGAAATGCCGTCTGGCTGCTGAAAAATAGTAAACCACTGGATTTCATTTGGACACCACCTATGGGGAAGAAAACTACTACTTAAAATCTGCAGTCATTTGTTCATATGACTATTTTCAGAGGACTACTTATGGGGTAAAGTTACCAGGTTAATAAATTCAGGATTTGTATAACTGTTGTCCTGTTCTTGGGAGGCATGTTTATGATATTTGCTAAGAACATAAAGTCCAGTTCTTAAACTGTTCTCTTAGCTTACAAGTATGTGTTGCCTTGAAGCGTGCAAAACAGTACATGCTAGAATAAAGTGTGACACATCTCAAACTTTTTTGAAGATAGGAAGATGTACAGACAGATACTGTTCCCTTTCTGGGCTTTTGCAGTGAAAGCAGGGAAAGTAAAAGAGCTTTTCTTGAGAAGTCCCAAAGTTATTCACAGAATGGTGAGAACAGTGCAGGCTAGTGAGAGTGTGTGAACTTGTGATTGCCTTTAAGACTGCATTCTTAACAATGCAGAAATGTTGTGAGCACTACAGAGGTACCAGCTGCTGTTCACTGAATAATTATTTTATGGAGAGTGGAATAGCTTCAACAGTGAAAATTGGGGTGTCTACAGAGTACCCTGTAGGTCAAGAGTTCCTGAATTTTCTGGGTGATGGCTGCACAACGCCACTGTTGATACAGAATTGTCCAGTTTTGTGCTGGACTTCCAGTGTGTGTTAGGGGTGATGTGCTTCTGGCTGTACTCTTCTCCTCTGGAGGTGGCAGCCATCAGCTCTTTGCCAGTCTACATGAAGGAGGAGGTACCACATAACTGCTTCAGGTGATACGATCATTTGGGATTTTTTGGGGGTGGGTTTGATGATTCCAATGATTTCTTGAATAGTGGTGGTCCAAGTTCAAATCATGGCTGTGAATTAGACATCCTCTAAGCTATTATGTTGGTATCCTTTTCTCCAACAAAAGAGCTGAGGGAGGAAGAGAAAACCGCTTTAATTTATGCAATTTGAACCATTTTGATTTGGTTGAAGCTGTTCACCCAGTCCGGTAGAAATCTTTAATAGGTTTGGCTGACTCAGGTTCCAGTTGTACTTGGAAGTTCAGTTTCTGCCATTTGGGTCATAGGCTTCTGATGATATATATGATTATGCTGCAGTGAAGTAGCAAGATTTTGTCAGCTAATAGTGATAAATATGCGATCTTAACTGTCTATCTGAACTCTGAGGTGAAACTTAAGTGTAGGGGTTTGAACTAGCATGTTGCACTTGGCAATTGTGGCAAGCTAGGGAAGCACACTTTGAGTCAAGTAGTTTGGCTCTGGCAATGGGTGGTAACTTACACGGGTTGTGTAATTTGATCATGTTTGATTGTGTTGCCCATTGCTTTAGTCCTTTTCTTTGTGCTTATATTTTGAATGTAAATTTACCACTGAACGTGCCTCTTAAAATTATTTTTTCTATGGGATCTAGCACAGTTTTTGTATCGACCAAACACATTTGCTCCTTTATTTTTATTCAGCTGTACCCTAAGCAGGTATTACTGACTGTATAGGAGGGGTTTGACAGTTATGTAGCAGTAGTTTATTTTCCCTGAGGAAATTAATTCCAATTGTATCCTGGAAGAATAAGTTAGAATTCATGTCTGGTTAGGTGTATATGGTGTGTTAAATTAATAGTAGGGTCTAAGTAAATAAGAAGGTAGCTTGATAGCACTTCAAATTTTTTTTACATTTTAAGAAAGCAACATTTTTCTAAAGAAATGCAAAGCACCAACCCACACATCTGCCATGGTCTAAAAAGGTTTTAATCCTCGTTATGTTTTAGTTTAGAGGCTATGTCTTTCCTTTAATCTGAAAAATTTGTGGGATAATTTACTGGTTATATGAGATTTCTTCACAGTCTTGCTGCTAAAAGTAGAATAAAGTCGAATTTGCTGTTTTGTAATGTTATGTTTGCATTGAGTAATGCAGGATATTCACATAATTGTGCTTCTCAGGTTGGTAATAGTTAATCTATACCACTGAAGCAATTTATATTCCACTTAAACATGCCTGGATCATAATCAGGGTGGATATTTTGTGGACTTTTTAAAAATTAGAACTGTGGTTTTCTTTTTCACAATTTATTCACATCCAGTGACCTGGACAGTTGTATTTTTGATCTAGTACAGCTACCTTGTGCTGATGGTAAGACTTCATTTTGCATGTTCTATTACAATCTGTTGCTCCCTGTTCTTCCCTTCCCCAGGTCCTATAAATAGAGGTTAGCAGGATATCCTTCACAGTGGTTCTTCAGCAGTTACTGAGATTCATGAACCCTAGTTAGATTATCTTTTGTTGTACAGCAAAGCAGCAAGGACACAGCTACCAAATTCAGTGGTCTTTTGTGCATTTTGGCACCCTTTGTCTTTTTCAGAAAACGCTAAGAGCTGCTGCATGTTGTAGCTGCCTAAAATTACACCCATATTCCAGTAGGTGCAATAAATTTGTATTTTTGCGTCACTGCTGCTTTCCACGTGTCCTGGGAGTGTGCTTAAGCAGCAGTTCAAATGCTATTTGGATGGGGTACAAGGAGAGATAGGAGAGTGCTACTAGTGTTTGACTGAATTTAGTCCCTTTTTCAAACTGTCAGACCCAGACTGGAATTACTGCAGAAGCAGTCTACAGCTCTTGGCATGGAAGTTGCTTTGTTGTTTTTATGACTGTATCACAGTAATTGAGGGGCCATAATTTCTGTGATCCTGAAAGAGCTGTGTCTGTTGCTTCTGGACTGAACTGTTTCCAGGAGTTTTGAGAACTGCGGCATTCTACTAGAGATTCTTGGTAAGAAAATAAATGAGACGAACAGCTTTTCGGGGGACATGCTTTACTTACTGAACACAGCACTGATCTGACGTGGCAGATAATTTTCAAAAAACAATTGTGTAAAAACCAAAATTCTGTTCTCTGTACTTTTATGGTGTCATTTTCATATGAGTGTCTTTTGTAAAGAGATTTCTCCCCAGAGATTCGGAATTTGTGAATGGTCTTTTTTAGGCCACTCGAAATAGCGTAGTTGATTAAGTACTATTTAGCTTCCTTGCCTGGGGTTCATATCTGGTCAAATTTAAATCTTACTTTAGTTTCTGAGGAATGTAGCCTGACAGCCATGTATTTTATGGTGATCTGCTACCTTCAGCAGTACCTAGTACTTGGAATTCTTCACAGCTGATGGTGAAGAATCTAAAACTTACATTGATCCTCTGAGACATAGTTTAGCTACACAAATTTAGTGTACACATCATTATCTTTCTTCTTTCCTTAGTGGCTTGAGCAAGATTAGGGACCTGAAGAGTGAAGGAAGCAATGAGTTTTATAGGGGAAGGAAAATACATGTGACTAGCCAACACTTTGAGTAGCTCATACTTCTCTCTGTGCTGTTGCTTTTCTGTGGATTTTTCAGATAGAGGGAGGGAGGTTCTAGAAATGTTTTGGGATTCTTAAATTGAAATTGTTTCCCGTACTAGAGCATGTGTAACACAAAAGTCTTGTTTTTTCATTCTACTTCCAACAAGTGAGAATGAAGTGGTGGTGAGAGACTGGCACAGGTTGCCCAGGGAGGTTGTGGGTGCCTCATCCCTGACAGTGTTCAAGGCCAGGCTGGATGGGGTTTTGGGCAACCTGGTCTAGTGGAAGATATCCCTGACTATGCAGGGGGGTTGGAGATAGATGGCCTTTAGGTTCTTTCCAACCCAAACCATTTTATGAAATAGTAAAGTTTTTCTTACGACCTTTGCCTTAATGATTTTGATAAAATATTGTGGCTAAGCCTTTCTACTCTGTTGGTTTTGTTGTGGGTGTTTTTTTGTTTGGGTTTTTTTTTCTGCATTAGTTCTTCCTTGTGTATGAAAAAATCAATGCAGACAGCAGGAGACGATTCTTAAACTCTTGAATTTATAGAAACTGAATAAAGGTAGCTTGAATAGTTGTTGGATTAATTACTTTTGTAAAAATAAAGTTTCACTTCATTTCTTTTTTCCCCCCTGCTTCTCACGACATGATACCACCACATCCTAATGAGTGGGATTCCCTGGGTACTTGGAGCAGTGGGCAGTAGAAATAGAGGCAGAGCTCAACTGCTTTTTTCCTTTAGCCAGTGGTATCAACTTATGGAGAAGGGAGGTAGGGAACAACTAAGAGCTGTTTTCTTTCACTGAACATCCACTTATGGTCAGTAATTCATTTCTAGCAAGTCAAGCTTTAGGTGGCAGAGCACTGCAGGGACAGGCTCCTGTTGTGAGGCAGGTGTTTTTTGTTCATTTATTGGTTTGGGAAATATGTATGAAAGAAGATCCAAGTCAAGAGGATCCAAGAACAAATGCAAGTCTAAAGTACATGGGCATATTATTGATAAGTTTTCCCTCTAACAGTGAAATCTGTAAGGGACTAGTAAGGTAGTTAACTTGTAGATTTACCCATCTTTAAAACATGGTTTTGGCACACATAGCTATGATACTGAAAACTAAATAAAAATGAGCCTTAAGATAGTATTTTGGTTTTCTAAAATCTTATGAAAATTTTAAAAGGCAACAAAGCTTCCATATACTATTCTGAGGAATAGTGATGGGGGGGGTGTGAAGAGAAGGAATACATATCTATGCACACATATTTATATATGCATATACATGTGTGTATGCATGTGTGTGTGCATGTGTATTTATATATTTTAAAATTTGCATCTCGATTTGCATGTTCCAGCAGTTGATCATTCAGAGCTGAAAATATCTGTCTGTGCTGACCTGCTCGCTTTTACTGTGTTTTTGTTGCTGTGGCCCAGAGTGTAACTGTAGTTTCCAGTGCTCTGCTCAGTCCTGTTCTTCTAAAGCTCTTGTTTATTCCTGCCATATTAGCTTTAGTTGCAGCCTCTTGTGTTCTTTATTTAATGACTTGTCCAAGCAACGATATTCTTTGTTGCATCCTTCCTGGCTATTTCAGTGGATTTAGACAGTTTCCCGTTTTCCTGCCCTCTGGCAGTTTTTCTCCATGGATTATTTTTGGTTTTTCCCTCCCTAGTTGCAACATCATTCTTGAAATACCTTTTTAAAACACTTTTATTTTTTTGCTGCCACTTGTTTATTGTCATCCTCTGCCCTGCTATGAGCTCTCCCAGTTTTCTGGTTGTCTCTGATTGCATTCCCCTATTATGAACACTGAAGTGCTGCTTTCACACTGTCATCTTTGTTCTTTTTATATGGGACTGGTTACTTTTTCGGAGGACCAGTTGCTTCTTGGTGCCTGTCTTAATGTTGGGGTTTTTTTATCTTTGATGTAATTTTTAAACTTTCTGATGGTGGGTATTGGATTTTGGGAATTATTTTTTTATGTGTCATTACCTCTTAAATTTTATGGGGTTTTAGTAATAGCAGTAACCTTAATAATCAGGACTCTTTGCACTTATTCTAGAGAAATAAAATTCAAAATTTTATTTATTTTTTTTTTTTACAAAACGAGTCAACTTACAGACATCTCTCC
This sequence comes from Heliangelus exortis, assembly GCF_036169615.1. Classification (NCBI taxonomy): domain Eukaryota; kingdom Metazoa; phylum Chordata; class Aves; order Apodiformes; family Trochilidae; genus Heliangelus; species Heliangelus exortis. Next base: position 92,441,338 of record NC_092422.1, read on the forward strand.
TGTCTTTTATCTGGCAATGTTTAGTTGGCCATACTGTGATTTCTTACAAGCAGGGATGTTAGCTGAAGTATGTCTTACAGCTTGAATGTCTTTAAAAAATAAAACATTCTGGCACTAGAACTTGCTTTTTATGGAAATTAGTAATGAAAAGTCATGGTCTTGACTTGGTCTTGGTGTTGGAAAAGGTATCTGTCTCCCTCTGTCTCTAAGGACAGTTTTTCTGCTTTCATATCCTGGAATAGGAATCAAATTTAGAAAGTAATGACCTTTGTGTCTACTCCTTTTGTATTTTACTGGTGTAAGGCTTTCATTCTGTATTGCTGAAAAGTTATCACTTTACCTGCCTTTAAATATTTGGCTATTTTTTTTCTTCTGCATTGTTATTTTCCCCCAGACACTGGGGAAATCTGTGTAATGTGGTTACTTCAGAACTATCTTGCAATTTCAAATTTATAGAAAAAAAAGATAAATTATAAAATGACATCTTACTTTCCGTTACGTATCAAATGAAGATACTTCTATTCTCTTATGCTTTGTGGCAAACAATTGATTACATTTTTGGCTAGTGTGCAAGGACTCTCTTTTTTTCTTTATTGTGAAGAGCAAAGTTGAATTATGTAATGTAAAACTATTTTCCTATCATTTGTGGAGAATATTTCAATGTAAAAATGATTGTGTGAGTAGGAAATATTGAAGATCTCCAGATTTTTTTTTTTTTTTTGCATTATGCACATCATGACAGTTTGATTCTTCTGCTTTTAGTAAGTCATAGCTGAAATAGCAAATTAGATTTATGGGAAGAGTAGAAAATATTATTTAGTGAAGCAGAGCACCTAACTGATGTAGAAGGAGGAATTAAAAATTAGTACTGGGATGTCCTGGCTTCTCCTTCTGCTTGAAAGATGGGAAGGAAGGTTGGAGAAGAGAGAAAAGTCTTAACAAGCCAAAGTGTGCTTCCAGGTCCAATGACAAGTATAACAGAAGCATGCACAGTATGTCGTAAAAACCTAGTGTAGCATATGGTGTAGTTTTTGCAGCTGATTGTTTTATGATGTGAAAGTACAACAGCAGCTTATGGTGTATATAGAATTCATTGTAAATCCAGACTAGGCAGAGTGGTCTGGAGAGTGGTGAAATATGCGCTGGATTTTGGTGTTTTCTGGTGCGTGCGTGCTTATTGAGTGCCTGACTTATTTAAAAGCAAATTTCCCCAAATTCATCATTTCTTTTCAAATGCTCTACAGGGGGCTAAGTACAAAGAATGTCATACTGCTCAGGTAGTGCTGAGGACCGGAGGAAAACGTATTCCTCTTCCCTCAGCTTTCTGTTGTGAGCCCTTCGTGGATGTTTCATCAGCTCTGACCATTCGGTGTGCAAGTTTGTTTCTCTTGGTCTCCGAAGTGTGTTTTTAGAGTTATGGTTGTCCTGGTTGCCAGGAAAGAAACAATTTTATTTTTAGTAATTTTACTTTTCAGTTAGGTTTCTTTTAAGTAACTGCACTTTCTGAAATTAGCTCTTTTTCAGTCACTGCTTCCAGGATGAATGTTGATGTTTATAGTTACTGCTGGAGAGAATGGTATGCAGAACCAAGCCTGGGTTCTGCTAAACTACTTTTGCTCTGGAAATGAAAGGGAGGTAAAGGGGTCACACCTGTGACCCTCCTGTGGGGAAGAACAGACCAGACAGGTGACCCAGAATTGACCAAATGAAGTATTCCATCTTATGCGTGTTGTACTCTGTATCTGAGTGATCATGAGGGTGAAGGTCTCTCCCTCTATGGGCCCACATCCTGTGAGGTTTCCTGGCTCTTTCTGCCCTTGATTGTTACCTGTGTGTTCCAGAGTTGGTTCCTGACTCCAGTTCCCATCTGCTGCCAACTCCAGGGGTCCAGTCTGGGACTTCCCCAGGGCCTGCCTGTCTTGGTGGTGATGGGACTGTTACCGGGGAAAGCGTGATAGTGATTTTGTATACGCTTGTATATATTTCATTGTTTTTCATTGTTACTGTTTCATTAAAGCACAGTGTAGTTTAGTTTCCAACTCTTAAGTTTCTTGCCCTTATTATTGTTTTTCCTTTCCCTTTCTGGGAAGCGAGAAAAGAGAACACCAGTCACTGGTTAAATTGCTGGCCCAGCCTTAAACCTCTACAGTGGTCAATACTGGACAACAGAGTGGTGTCTTTTCTGAATGCTCAGGTTCAGGACTTCTTGAAAGTGTTATATAATAAATGTCCTCACACATGAGATGCAAGTTACGGCAATGCTTTTTGTGAAAATTAAATTTATGGGATTTTTTTGTTTAGAGTTGCACTTTGAGATTCGAAAAGCTGAACTTCCTACCTGTATCCTACAGGATTTGAATATAGAATATGCTTTCAGAATCCAAACTTAAAGAAAAAAATTAAGTTAAATCTAACACTGCAAGAATCCCTTTCAGTGTTTAATGGTCTTAACAGAAAAGCACTGTTTAACTTCTGATATGATTAAACCCCTTTGAAATAATATGCCTGGACTATGCTTTTTGAAGTCAGATCAGAATTACTTGCTAAGTTGGGTTCACAGAATGCCTGAAATTGTCTTATATAAATGTGTCGCAACTTCTGAAAGCTTTGTCCTTGAGGAAGTAACTTTTCTACTGGGCTACATTAGTATAGATAATAGTGCAAAGGATCCTCCAAAACAGTTGGTGCAGTTAATTTTAATAATAGTAATATGGTATGGTGAAAGCAAACAAAATGGTAAACATCTCTCATTAAAGGCATTTGCAGTACCTGTATACAGAGGGATAATTTGAAAGCCTAGTATTGATTTAATCACCTTGATGGATGAAAGTTATCATACTTTTATGCCTATTATTTTAGGATTATAGGATAATATATAGCTATCTGTAGGGCCATCCTAATATTTCTGTTTGGTAAGCATATATTCAGACTACATTAAGCTGCAGTTATTTCTGGTTAAATTGCTCTTTTGAAACAGCAAGTTCACATGCTGTAAGTTAGCAGTGTTTGTACTTTAAGTTAGCAGATACTAATTTTAAGACTCAAATGGAACTTTGGCAGCAAAAATCTGGTAGATCAGTGGATATAGGTTAGTTCACATGGAAGACAGCTTTGAACATTGCCTGGAAAGATTTGCCTGTTAGTCTTTGTTACAACAACTGGCCAGCATTGTGGTGGTACGTAATGTGGAATGTCAGTAGTCAATCAGTTTTCTGAAATGTTGTCTTTGGTTAACTACTTAAACTTCAGAATACATTTTTAATGTTCGTTTTCTCTGTTTAGCTATTTTCATTGATGGAGATGAAACCTCCTATTTCCCGAGCAAAGATGATTCTCATCACAAAAGCTGCCATTAAAGCTATTAAGGTAAAGTACAAGAAAGCAAACACAAAACTGGAACAGTAGCAGTGTTTTATAATTCCATTTCTAATACATCTCTGAATGTCCCAGTCTTAGCTACATGGATATTTTGTACTAGCCTAGTGTTAATATTGTTATCTAGAAACAAGTGGGCGGTGAATATATCATCTCTTGGTTTTAGACAAGTAGCATAATGCCAGCTTGATTATTTTTGAATCATTGCTTTTTAATGCTACACCCACTAGGGTGCTGGGATTTTCTGTATAAAAATTTTTAAAATATTGCAGGATGCAAGTGCATGGAAGCATATTTTAAAACTTTGCTTAGAAAGTAAATCCAGAAAGCTCTCAATAATGCTTTAGAAGTTGTGTATGTTCTATGTATATACTGGCACGCTTTGGAAAGAAAGCATACCTTGTTTATGTCTGTTTCCTAGTGAAGTCTCTTTCTCTGTGTTTGATTAACTTAGCTTAATAAAATAGATGTTTTTTAGAATGTGACTACAATGTTTTGTTTGTAATCTTTCCTAAATGCTGGTAAGCACAAAGAGTTGAAATACTAATTGAGCCACTGTTGAGTAGATGATTAATTTATGTCTTTATTTTCCAGCTCTACAAGCATGTTGTCCAGATTGTAGAGAAGTTTATCAAAAAGGTAAAAAAAAAATTAAAAATCTACTGCTAAAGATGATACCATGTGCATCCATTACCAGATATAATTAATAAGGCTAGTAAATAACCAGAAAGGCTTCTGTTATTCAGAGACTGTGGGAGGAAATTATGTTTTGTTAGCATTTCCTACATTTTGGTATCTCTTTGTGTGTATAATCTCCCTTAGTTTTCTCTAAGTACGCTAAGAAGGGTAGAAAAAAATGTAAAATTCTGCCCCTCCTTCTCCATCCAGCAGCTAGGGAGTAAACTGGAGGTACTGAACTTCAAACTAATTTTTACTGTCTGTGAAAACATATTTTCAGAAAATACATTTTTCATGCTTGCATAGGCATATAGAACCAGCTAGAATGTAATGCTCACTAAAACCAAACCATTGTGCTGCCTAAAGTAAGCTGCTCTGAGTAAACAGAAAACATACCCTTTTTCATTCATTCAAAGAGAATGACTTCACATTAAATGCTGGAAAATAGGGTTGGTGGAAGTAGTTCAGTGTATTGAGTGTGAGGTGGCTTGATAGCAGAGTTGTGATGTGTTGTGATGGTTACTGCTGCAATCACCTGTTGTTGTGATTGTATGTTGTCAAGCTAAAGGTAGTTTAGAAACAGTAATTGAGAAGATGAAGGCTGCCTCAAGCTATCCAGGTATGTTTTATCTGTCCCAAATATGAAAGCAGTGTTTTTCTCCTTTCTTTTCCATATCTATAAACAAAAGTAAAGCACTAAGAGTTCTACATAAAATTAACTTTTTTTTTCTACCCAATTATACTAAATACAGATTTTGTGTAAGGATATGATGTGAATGCTTGTTACTTTGTTAGTATCACTGTATAATTAAAAGTTATTTTTGTGTTTTCAGTGCAAACCGGAATATAAAGTCCCTGGATTGTATGTTATTGACTCTATTGTTCGTCAGTCTCGTCACCAGTTTGGAACAGACAAAGATGTTTTTGGGCCAAGATTCTCAAAAAATATTACTGCCACATTCCAGTATTTGTATCTCTGTCCATCTGAAGACAAGGTACATCTGTAATTTCCAGAGTGATGTTGTGAATTGGTAGCAGTGCTGCCTTGGTGTTTCCAGTTATATGAAAGCAGATTCCATGCATCTCTTTCTTGATGGTAGTGAATGTTGTTACATGGAATAGGAAAACATACTGAGAAAGATTATCTAAGGTGATAGTTAAATGGAAGTTCTAGTGAAAATATTTCATTTTGCCTAACATCATCTGTTCTCTTTTCCTGTATGAACACATCAGCACTTTGTGTGACTATGCCAGATCTTTTACTCTTGAGACCCCTTCAGGAAAGCTTACTATGAAAGGTGGTGCCTCCCACAAAAAAATTAGAGAAGCTCCAGTGTTGTAAGCAGTAAAGGTTATGCTCCCAAACATTTTCTAAGAAAATCACTGTTAATTTCTTCATGCTTTAAAAATCCCATACTTGAGAATTTAATTGCTGCTTTCTGTTGCCAAGACCTAGGGCCCTGGTTTTCTTAGTTTTACTGTTACTGCTAATAGAACAGAGGCTCAAAAGTATCCTGAACTCATTGTGGTCCTTGTTGCTACCAACAGAAGATGGCTTTTATCCCATGTCAGAACAGTTTGAGAAGACTGTGTTTTATGAGCTGCCAGTTAGTTTCCAGAAAATCAGGTGCTGAGTCTTTTTCTTAATTGTAGTCCTTCAAGAATAAAATGCACTTTTTCTAACTGACTTTTCTTCAAACCTTCTAACTAAGCTTTTGGAAAGCTTTGAGGCTCTAGTTTTTGAATGTGGAGTATTTAGACCTTTAAGCCTTGAATCTGACATTCTAGAGCTTCTAGGTTAATACCTGGGTGAAACAAAGCAGTTGTTTCTTCCTTCTGTCTTTGTGGTTGCCATTTTTGTTGATCTAAATGAATTACATTAGCCATCTCCTTTCTGGAACTACCTGATATCTCACTGCTAAAGTAATTAAAATGCTTTCCACTAGGGGAATAATACTATTTAGAAACATGCTTGCTCTCATGAATTTCCAATTCCTAAACAAAAAAACTGACCTGCAGATACACAGTGCCTGTGGTTGATATCTAAAGAGAGTGATACTACCCTTTTTTTTTTTTTTAACATCCTTTTTGTAAGATTAATATATGACTGAAAACAAGAGCATTTGATTTATTCGTTTTTATGGTCTTCATATTATTTTCAAATCTTCTGAAGGGAAAGAATACTGAAAACAAAAAAAATGCAGCTGTTTTAAAGTTAACTGTTTTTCAAACCAAAAATCTTATTTTGTCATAGCCATTTCAGCTTTTTTCTCTAATTGATCTTATTGTAGAAAACATCTTATGAAATTCTTTCATCATGTAGCTCATAAAAGCATAGGTGGGTTTGCATGACTGGTTCTATATAATGGAGTCACAGTAAGGAATTTTATTGTTGAAACAAGAAGGAAGAGAATAGATTCATTCTTAGCAGCTACAGTAGAAGTAAAAAGTACTTAAATAAATCTGTAAGTCAGATTTCAGATACAAATAAGAAAAGTATGTCAATAAAACATATATTCTGACTTTTACCTGCTTGCACATCCCAAATGAAGGAGCATAACTATTTAGATATTATCGTTTAATACTGGGTTAAAGAAGGAAAAAATTGATTTCCAGCTTGTTCCTTCAAAGCTTCATTGTACTTAATGTTAAAAAAATAAATGAGCTTGAAATAATAGCTGACAAGCAGAGGTTCTAATTTAAGCTTTCTGCAGTATCAGAATGTTTTCCAGTTGCCTTCCTGATCTTTTTAATAATGATAGAAATGGGTTTCCTGGTGCTAACATGGAATTGGTTGGATTAGTAGAAAAAAATTCAAGCAAACCATCTTCTTCCGAACATTAAAGCTTTCTTTCTAGCATTTTATGATCTAATTGCCCTTCTCTTCATTAGGGCTTTCCAGCTCATCTTCATTTTCTCTGTCTTTTTGCATTTTTTGTTTCACCCCTTTATGACCATCTGTGAAAAAATGGTGGGGCTGATGTAACTGCCCTCCATGGTATATCAAAACTGGATTTTGTGACTGGCCAGAACAATTTTAGTAAAATGGAACAAGTTGGTTTTTGTTAAAGTGGATAGTAAACCAAGTTGACAGTTTTTATCTTTGACATATAAAAGGTCTTGCTGGCTTGTGTGGCAATGCAAGGGTTGTTAAATGTTGATGCTGTTGGAGTCCTGTGCTGTTCAAATGCTTCTTCTCAATGTATGGAAGATAAATTTGGAATTTGCGAATTTAGGAAAGCTGTATTTAGCACTGATGCTTGCTTGTGTTTTAACAGAGCAAAATAGTCCGTGTCCTGAACCTTTGGCAGAAAAATGGAGTATTTAAAATTGAAATAATTCAACCTCTTCTGGATATGGCAGCAGGAACTAGTGCCACTGCACCAATGACAGAAAATGCTACTAATAATGAAGGTATGAATGACAGTGTAACTTCTTTTAAAAGGTTGAATAAGAAATAGCTTGTTTGCTTTCAGAGTAAAGCTTCTTCTCCTCATTTCAACAGTAGCATATTAATAAACTTAACTTTCTTGTCACAATTATGTGGAGCAGCTGAACTAACTTTAAATAAATGCTGATACTGTACTTAAGAGATTATCAGAATGTGAACACTTATTTGAAAAATATCTGAAATTAAGTGTTCATGCATACATATGTGCACACTTCATTTACAGAGTACTTCAGTGTCCCCTCTTACAAAAATCTTTTTTTTGTCTGAAATATTTTTCTGTTGTTTCTGAGTTTTTAAATATTGATGTAATTTTTTTGTTAGAATATGGATAACTAAATCATGATTTTACATCTCTAAGAGCTTCATCTTTCTTCAAATTAGCTTACTGTCTGAAAGCAACAGCTGTCAGACACGTTCAGTATGCAGCCCTGAAACATTTAAACTGTTGTTTCAAATCCATATTCTTGAACAGTAAATTTGTGCCTGGCAGTAGGCTTTTACACAGACTTCTGGTTGTATACCACTGACCTAAAGAGAAAAGTAATGACAGTCTGCCCACAGTATTTTCACTGTTCTGTTTTATGCCACATAAAAAGATGATAGTGAGGTTACTGAATTGTGGGCAAGAATGTGCATACCACAGTTCTCTACTTCTCTGGAGGGCATTCATCTTGAGTTTGCACTCTATATTTCAGACTTAGCTTTGGTAATGTCCTTATTTTATTGCACCTGTGTATGTGTGAGCAGAACTGGAGTAAAATGTAGTGCAGTGAACAAGGTGTCATGACAAACAACAAAATAATGATGCACAGTAGCATAAGTGAAAGCATCTCCAGTGGTATTTAGGAGTATTTATGAAAGTGTATACTATTAACATGTTTTATAAACATGGCAGGGCAGGAGGAGGGAATGTCTTCGTGTCTGAACTTGGGTGCAGACTGGTGGCTATATGATTTCATTCTGGTGTGACAAGTGAGTGGCCATAGTTTTCCACCTTTGTCTCATCACTAGGAACTAAATGGTTGGGTGCCTTCTGCATAGATTCTTGTGTATAGAATGACTGTTTTCAGTGAAATTATTCAAGTGCACCAGAGAGGATAAGGTTTGCCCCAAAATGAACATGCTAATCAATAATAATAATAATAAAAAATAATGCATTAAGTGAAATTGAACCTCATAATGCTACGAAGTCTGCTTAGCCAAAAAAGGAGAGAGAGAGAGAGAGAGAGAGAAAGAGAGAGAGAGAGAGAGAGAGTAATGCAAATTTTCTCCCTTGGGCAAGTAAATATCCTCCTGAATATATACAGGAAGTAATTTGGGAGTTAATTTGTATTCAAAAACAATCAGGTATCTTTTTGCAGTATTTTTATGTAGCATCTGACTTGTGGGAAAATATTATTCAGCATGTTTGTCTCTGCTTGCCGGGTGTCAACACTGCTGTTACTCAAACAGCAAATGAATGGCTTTGAAGAAGTTTGTATGGTGTTTGCTTAGTGTCTCAAACAAAAAGAAATATTTCTATCTGTGGCGTTTCTTAACTGTCTCTCATACAGTTTTATAGTAGTCCCTTAAATATATTTGCTATAGAAAAGTTACTTGCTCACAGCATGTAGGAGTTGGTGGTACTTCAGCTCATTTACTTTGTACTGACAAAATGTTTATTAAAAAATGCTTTATAAAGAAAAGAGAAAGGGAAGGCGGCACAAGTCGACAAAACTAGTAGCGTGACTTAAAATGTGATCTCAGATTTAATAAAGCTTAGTGGAAGCAGGAGTTTTTTCCTGGAAGAATTAGTAAAAACTGATTTTTTTGGTAGGAAGATTTATCTATCAGATGGAGGTTTGGCTTGTGCCTATATAAGAGTGCCATGCAAACAAACCTTATCAAAGGAAGAGGTTCTTTTGAAATAGTTAAAAACCCTTTTATTATTATCAGACACTTCAGCAAAAGTTAAGTTTCTGCTAGAAAACAAAAAATGGTAAGAGATACACAGGTGCTCTTAAAATGAACCACGACAAATTTGAAATACTCATCCAAAACAATGAGTCTAGTACTTTGCAAACAGAACTAGTATTTTAGAATCACAGAGTCACAGGATGGTTTAGGTTGAAAGGGTCTTTAAAGTTCTGTCCTCCACTGCCATTGGCAGGGACACCTCCCACCAGACCAGGTTGCTCAGAGCCCTCATCCAGCCTGGCCTTGAACACTGCCAGGGAGGGGGCAGCCACAGCTTCCCTGGGCAACCTGAGCCAGTGTCTCATCACCCTCACGGAGAAGAATTTCTTTCCAATGCCTAATCTCAATCTACCCTCTTTTGAGCTGAAACCATTCTTCTTTCTCCTATCACTATATGCCCTTATCAAAAGTCCCTCCCCAGTTTTCCTGTAGCCCCATCAGGTACTGGAAGGATGCTGTAAGGTCTCCCTGGAGCCTTGTCTCAAGGTTGAAGAACCCCAGCTCTCTCAGCCTGTCTTCACAGGAGACATGCTCAGCCCTCTGGAGCCCCTTAAGCGTGCTGGTAAACACTGTGTAACACTAGCTGAGTAATAGTTTTTAACTTTCTAAAATTGTACAGCAGTGAATGAGCAGTGAATGGACCAAGCAGTTAAAGGCAAAACAAATAGAAAACGCAGTTGGGATAGTTTAGGTAGAACTTTTTCAGTTAAATAGAGTATCATAGATAGACAGCTGTTTTGATGAGGTGTACGCATGTACTGAAGAGTAAGGTGAATGCTTTGGAGTAACGTAGTGCTTTTTCAATTCCTGTGAAACTCGTAGGCTCGCCACCCCCTCCAGCAAAAGTTGCTTCAGAACCTGTTCAAGTTACTGCTAACTCAGTACCCACTGTGCCACAGTTGCCCAGTTCTGATGCCTTTGCAGCTGTAGCCCAGTTGTTTCAGACAACGCAAGGACAACAGGTAACCATTTTATATTTGGTTCCCTTCTGACTTCAGTTTTCATGTTACATGAGGGGAAACAATGGAGGAAGTGTACTAGCTTTGATTTGAAGCCAAACAAAAAGCATCTGTGGAGTCTTCAGTGGAAAACATGTAAAAGCAATCATCAGTGTTTGATCTTTGGTGCCTCTATTCAGTAATTGTGGTTTTTGAGAAAAATTTGGCTATATATTCCTAAAGGATTAGTTCTGAATTGATGCAGATACAAAATTTCAAGAAGAGACAGACTATATCAAGATGTTGACTTTTATTGTTCAGTCCACTTAAATGTTTGCAAGTGTTGAAAGGCCTGAATACTGAAATTTTGGGATCTGCTGAATTTTGCCACTTGAAGTATTGAGAAAGTGACTTTGGCCTTGCTGAAAGTTCTCCATAGTTCATTTGGGTTGTTGGTCATGTTTATCCTATGCTGTAGTCTGGTTTGATGTGACATTTGTATCTTACAACTCTTTTAAAAATATGTGTTTATATATGAATATCTGCTTAATACCATACATGTTCTTGTAGCTTCAGCAGATTCTTCAGACTTTTCAACAGCCTCAAAAACCCCAGTCACCAGTCATAGATAACACTGTGATGGCTCAGGTTCAAGCTATTACTGCTCAGTTGAAAACTACAGCAGCACAACCAACAGAACAAAAAGCTGCTTTCCCAGCCCCTGAGCAAAAAACATCATTTGACAAAGTAAGTCTTCATTTGTTCTTTATGTTTAACTTCCTCAGTTCAGCAGAAGAGTGGTTGATGGCTGCCTCAGTGCCTTCCATTTGTTAGAATAAAAGTGGTACAAATTTTGTTTCTTTCCATTTGAAGATTGCATTACTGGTTTTATAGCTGTTGCTGAATAAAACTGGGTTTGTGCAATTTCTGATTCTGTTTGTCAACTTTTTTTGTTGTTGGTTGGTTGGTTGTTTTTTCCTGATTCTAATCTTGTCTTTAATTGCAGAGCTGTTAGATATGTAGTAAGGCTTCAATAATGGGGATATTTGGCTCCCAGTTGTGTAAGATACTGAAAAAATAGTTGGCTCAATGTAATTTCTTTCAGAAGCTGCTAGATCGGTTTGATTATGATGATGAACCAGAAGCAGTGGAAGATTCAAAGAAAGAAGATTCAGCTCCCTCTCCTTCAGTTTCTCAGCCAGCTTTGTAAGTTTTATATCATAATAAAATTAACAAATCTTTGTTCTAGTTCAGAAAGCTAATTGAAGTTTTAAGTTACTTCAGTGCTTAACTGTTACAGTCCAAAGTTAAAACATTGCAAACAATATCTGATGATTTGGGTTGAAGTTTGGTTTGTTTGTTGGGTTTTGGTTGGGTTGTTTTTTTTTTTTTTGTTGTTTTGTTTGTTTGTTGGTTGGTTTTTTTTCTTGTCTTTGGTGACCTGGGTTGCATTTGGCATGTTGATTGAGGAATGTGTTCTGTGGAGAAAAACTCAGTTTTGGTTTCAGGGTGAGTTCCATGTTTTTGTTGCACAGCTGGGTGTGTTAGGGCGTTGTTAGTCATCAGCTGGTTTGCTTTGCTGCTGCAGAAAAGATGCTGTTTCCAACATTGTGGTAGTTTTGACTATTAAAAAGATTAAAATTGGCTTTGCAGCTTTGTTCTCAAACATTAAATGCCCACACAAACTAACTCAGACTCCTGTTGCCCTTTTGATATGCATTATGATCAAGTCTTAAATTACATGATCACATACTAGTTCTTTCCACAGGACCTCTCTCTCATTCAGTGCACAGGCTGGATGGTGCTCAATACCTGGGTTAGTCACTATTTTTTTTTCCCTGCTTCAGTATGTGGCCCCATGTCTTATTTTCTGTATATGCCTTCCAAACCCTTCTCTCAAAACCAGAATCACTAACTTTGTCATTAGCCTTCTTGCTGTGTTTATGACCTTGAATACGATAATATTCCACAAGTATCAGTTAATTAAAATTTAAGTAAATTGGTAGTATATATCCCTATAATACAGGTGGAAGTCTGGAGTACAGAAGGATGAGGTGCATCAAGCACGATCACAGCTTGTATATGGCCAACCAGACATCATTAGAGTAGACTTTTTTATCCTGTTTAGTTCTGTTTGTAATGCTTCAAAGCTTCCATCCTTATTACCTTCTAGTTTTATTAGATGTCACTGAAGACTTGGATCCCAGTAGTCTCATTTTGGGCACACAAAATCAGTAATACTTTGTAAGAAAAACTTATCTGTCCAGAATTATCCAAGAATTGTATGGCACTTGTGTCTTAAAATACTACAAAATTCCATTTCACATCACCATAAATTTTTTTTATCTTCCTGTTTAGTTTCTTACCCAAACTCCCTCCACAAACTGTAAACAGATCCCATTAACTGCACAGGCCTCATCAGTTCCCTGAGCACTGTCCATTCTGTGTGATGAATCAGGAAGTGAATGACATTACTCCTTCTGCCCTAAATTCCTCCCAAACTGAAATGTTAGGTTTTTTTTTTTTTTTCCGCAAAAAGTATGGCCAGTTTATTTTCCTTGAGGAAAAGGCTTATTTCTTTTGTTCCCAAAAGAGGAACTGGAAAGGAAAAAAGTTAGTCTAAGGCAGGCAACCTTAAAGAAAAATTGTCCTAAACTGAGATCTTTAGCAAGATCTTAAAAGTACAGGGGGAATAGTGGCTTAAACTGTTATGTAGCATTTATTTAAATTTTAAAGGACTATGCTCACAATGGAGAAAAGAAAAGGAATCCATTCTTTTGCCTTTTTTGTTTTCACTTTTTTAGGGAGAAATGGGATCATAATAAAGATAATTTTTTTGTCTAAATTTTTGAAGCAAAAAAGTGTAAATGTATATTGAATTATTTAAAATTAAGACACCTAATCTGTGTATCTACTGACATGTCTCTCCAAACTATTACTGGTTTTAGTGCATTTCCAGGAGAAGGTATACAACAGCAAGTGTTTCCTCAACTCCCAAATATGGATCCTTTCCAACAGCGAATGATGGGAATGCAGCAGGATCCAATGCGTCACCAGGTAACTTCAGCGCTTTCCCTTGTCCCTCTGTTGTGTTACAGTTGAAGGGTTTTTTGGTTTCTTTGTAAGAGAAGTAAGGATGTGGTGTTCCTAATAGTGGAGAGTGACTATGGCTTAGTCCTCTAAATTTCTCAAGAAACGTATTTTTGTTCTCTGTTCTACTAAATCTTTGAAGAACAAGATTTTTATTTTATGCAATTAAACGCTTGACCTACTTCATCTTTCTTGGGCTTCTGGTCTTTTATTGTGACTTTGGAGCAAAGATAGAATTTTACTTTAGTAAATGGGGAAAGATAAAGTAATATATTAATTTTTATCCTAAGTGGAAGTTTTTGTATTTTTTCTGCTCCCAAGGTTCCACTTCCTCCTAATGGGCAAATGTCAAGTTTTGGTCTCCTGCCTACCCCACAGTTCCCACCCATGGCTCAGCCAGTGATTCCACCAACAGCACCTGTGCAGCAAACTTTTCAGTCGCCTTTTCCAGTACAAAGTGAATCACACATGCAAAAACCACATCAGCAGGTGAGGACTCCTTGCAATAAACCTAATGTAAGTGGTCTGATACCTGTCCTTCTTGGATGTGTATCATTTGAAGACAGGAAGTTTCATGATGGGTTGTTAGTTTTGAAGTTTGTGGAATCAGTGCATTCTGAGAGATTGCTTGTTTGGATGTTCCCTTTCAGGGTCTCATCATGAAGACTATTGAAATTTTAGGCAGGAACATAGTATGATCTGGAGTGGGAAGCTGTGGAGTACTTGGGGTAGGAAGGAAGAGCTGTGTTGACCTTACTGGGGCTTTTTTAAGCAGGTTCTTGTGTTTTGTGTTATGTTGAATACGTACTTCTTCCTTTTTCAAATTGATTGTACTGTAATTTACTTATATGTATGACTTAAAGTAGTCTCCTGTAATGTCTTGGAGAAAGGCTTACTAGAAGACCTTATTTAGCCTGTGATTTTGGTCATGGATGTAAGTCCACTGACTGACTTTAAGGAATATAGTCATGTTCTGTGGAGATACGTGCATTACTGAATTTGACTGAACTGTGGAAAAACAGTAACAGGCAGATTGAAAATGAGAATTTAGTGTAAATTATTTTTGCTATGATTTTGCTGTGGTTGTATTAATTTAGTACCGTATTTTTAATACTCCGTATTAGTAACTACAAAGTAGTGTTGAAGCTTCTGAGGAGAGTCACATTAAATTTTAATTTCATATATGGGAAGATTCAGTATCATTTTAGTGCTGTTAAATAATCTAGTCTAGGCATAAAATGAAATCAAATGCTTGTGCTACTCACCTATAACACTGATAAATTTAACATTTTAGGATATGGAAGTGGAACAGCCGCCTGTTCAGGAGGGAAAACGACATGTTTCTGACAACAGAAAGTCGAGATCTAGGTCTGCATCAAGGTAAACTAGTGGAAGTTCAGACAGTGAGGATACATGTTAAATCAAGTAATGGATTTTAACACAAGGAATTTAAGTGTGGTATGTCTGAAGACTTGAAAACGCTTTACTAGCTCTGTTGTGCTGATGTACAACTAATGTACTGAGGAGAGTTACACTGATTATCTCGAGATATTCAGAGAATCTTGTTTTGTGCTGCCAGTTCTACTATGGGGATGGTAGCTTCTACCTGAGATGACAGTAAATAGCTGAGAGGTGAGCAGATTCCATGAACTATTGTTGGAGATCTTTTTCAGTGCCTTAGGACATCCTGTTATCACACATATTTTGAATTGGCTTCTTGGGTGTCCTGGTCAGCCCAATGCCTTTGAGGTGGTTTCTTGCAAGTACCCATCTCTGCTGTACAGGTTGCATTCTGTGACCAAATGCCAAAACATGGATTAATGTGAAGAATCAATTTCCATTTCATTTAAGGATTAATTGCAGGAAAGTACTGTCTGTGTATTTTTCTCCATATGGAAAACACTAGTGAAATTTATTGGTAAAATCAAAATTGTCAGGGGCTTTAGTTGAATTCCCCTTCTGGAACAGAGAAAAAAAAACACTCTTTCAATGTCTTACCTCTGAGGGGAGTTGTATAAAAATGCAGCTAAATGTTGTATGTGCTTCACTGCTGTAGCAATGAGAAACAGATTAGTGACTTCTAAGACTTGTGAACCTCTGTAGGTCATCTACCTTCTGAAGAAAATTGACTACCTGTACAGTTTTGTCTTATGTGGAAGAGAGTAACTTCAGTGCTCAACAATTCTGGGAAAATTTTAGGGAAGCACAATATGATAGTTTAATTTTATCTGTGCTCTAAAGAAATTTTCTTATGAATCAATTTGTGATCCAGTGTGCTATGGGCTCACTGTCAGAGGCAGTATTTCAAATGCTGACCTAGCAGATCTGGCTCCAGTATTAAAGTAAAGCTATCTTCTTACCAGGAGTCTTCTCTTTTGCCAAGTTTTGTATAATCTCTTTGAAGGTTTACTCTTTCTTCCAGACCTTGAGTAGTTTAGAACTTCAGCATCATGTAAAACACAGTTTCACTGGCAGAATATATTTTTAATCTCTTTTTTTAGCCATTCTTGTGTAAAAGCAATAAATATTTTCCTGAGTTAAGTAGATGCCATTTTTTTCTACATTAATGTTTCGATGATCAGCTTCAGTACAAAATTATTAGAAGATAAGAAATTGAAGAATAATCAGCTGTCCTGTGTCATTAATAAGCTACTGCAGTAGTTCTAGGTCTAATGTCAGGTGAAGAAACTTTGATTTATTTTATACTTTTTTACTGAATGAAAAAGTGCCTGATTATTTAAATAGATATCTGAAGTAGTCATGTAGCTGTCAGTGCCTGGGTCAGAAGGATGGAGCATAAATGGTTGCTGGTTTAAACCAGGTCACCTAAAAGGAGACGTTCAAGATCTGGCTCCCGCTCCCGGAGGTCACGTCATCGCCGCTCTCGATCTCGGTCCAGGGACAGACGCCGGCACTCTCCTAAGTCTCGGTCACAGGAGAGGCGGGAACGGGAGAGGGAGAGAGAACGAAGGTCAAAAGGCCTTCCTCAGATCAAATCAGAAACTGTTAGTGGTAAGTTCTCTTTGTTGCTGATGCAACAAATTCTTGCAGTATCGTTTTTTCAGATGCTCGACATCCTTCCTGGTTTATATATGGATTGTTTTTGTCTGTGCCCAGTGTTTTCTTTAATGAATTTTAGAGTTCTGTGGAAGTGAAGGTACTCCAGTAAATACTATGCATATGTAAAATGTAATGCTAACAAGGCAAATGGGTATTTTAGAAAAACTGTAAGAAATAAACTTCTGTTATCAGAGGTTTTTTTTACCTTCAGTATATGATATCTGCTCAGGTTATCCCAGCTGTTAATCTGATGTGTGTTTGTTTTTTTTTAAATCATTATTCCTTTATTAATCCTTGGGTTTAATGCTATTTGATATGTGTTCAGACTCATCCAAACAAAATTAAAGTGTGCTGTGACTTGTTTTCTGAACTGCTGCAAAGCTGATAAGAATTAAATTAATTGCGCTGCCCCTGTACTGCCTTTACTCATAATAGACAATTTGGCATTTTTTAACAGCTCTCTAATTTTAGTGTTTTCTTAGTATTTCCAAGCTGGAAATATTTGGGCCGCAAAATGAGGGAGGGGGAAAAAAAGCTGAAACAGAATATTTTTCTTTTCCTTCATTTGAGATATAAGGTAAAGCACATTGCGCAACAATAACTTAAGCACTTAATTATGATTTTTCTAATGATTCCATGTTATGTGTGTCTGAAACTTGGAGGGGAGCTTTGACCTGGAAAACACACAAGCTAATATTCAGATTTCTGAAATAATCCTGGCTTTGCCTATGCTTGTAGTCAAAATGTAGTATTGTCTTCTGAATATTTCTGGAGAGTGTGAACACTTTGCTGGAGTCATTAAATAAAAGAAGAACATTCTTTTTTATATAAAAGGGACAAAAACTCAGAGTTTTAACCAGCAAAAACCTTGAGAATAACATACAATTAGTCTAAAAGGGCTACTGAGACTTAGTAGCTGTTCATTAAAAGCTTTGTGACAGTGAGGAATACCTGCTTTTGCCAGCATCTCTCCTTGTCACATGCTTTTCTGGGGTTTGTGGTTTTTCATCACTTAGTGGGGAAAATACAGGTGGCTGTGATAGTCTTCGGCCAGTGTGGTACTTTGAACTCATCTGCTGTTTAATTTCTTTGGATAGAATGAAATGAGATAAGCATGTTGCTTACTCTTTTCCTGAAAGAAAAATGTTGTGTCAAAAATTCTTTCTTTAAACTGTAGAAAGAAATGGCATTGAATAGGTCACTAAAGAGGTTAAAAGTCTGAATGGTCATTGTAGTTCGATTATCACCACATTTTGGAGGAAAATCATGCTAGTAGAGGGTGTATCATCATAAATAATCTGATTGCCATCTTGCCAGTAAGCAACATCCACAGTTTGAGATGGCCTGTAGCTTGGATTTCATATTAAGCAGAGTGAATTACCTTGTTGTGAAATACCCACTGTATGTGTTGGGATATGTCATGTGGTATTAGCAGCAAAACGTGGTTTTCCTTTCTGTGATGATTTGTAGAGCTTAGAAGAGCTCAGGATCATAAGAATCTGCAGGTCACTTCAGTATTAGTTACCTGGAGAGCTTCGTAGTGAGTTGTACTGTGACAGTGATTCTGGTGTAATTGCTGATGTTAGCTGGTTAATGCAGCTAGAGGTAAACCAGAAAAAGAGGATTCTGTCAAACACTCCCAAAGATTACTTTGTATTTTAATATTAGCTAGCTTTTAAATGTGAATAGCTGACTATTTTAAATCACTATTTTGATGTTTTGTCTTGTGATTTGTATTTCCAAATGCTCTTACAATCTGTGTTAATTCTTTGATTGTAGTTTGTAGTACTACGCTTTGGGTAGGACAACTGGACAAAAGGACTACTCAACAGGATGTTGGAAGTCTTTTGGAGGAGTTTGGCCCAATTGAATCAATAAATGTAAGTATGAATGGTGCAGTGTGCTACTTTGATACGCCTTGGTTACAAAAAGCTTTTCAGGCTGTTTTAAGACAGCTTTGGTGTTGATGCATTCAAAAGAGTCAAGACCTCTCATTATCTATATGGTTGTATTTTCTAACATGAAGAATCAATTCATTCAGCAACCTTATAGAAAAAAAGAAGGCAGCTGCTTTGGCTTCTTGCAACTTAGTAAATGCTCTTAGGATTAAGAGAGAAATTTACCCATTTTCATAAAAATTGTGTTTTTTCTGGAGAGAATTGAATGCAAGGGCTGTTGAGTAGATGGGTACCAAATACATACTTTGTTACCACGTTCCTTGTCTACTCCATTTTGTTTGATTAGAGATGTGGACTCTGAGGTGGGGGTTTTGTTTCTTTTGCTTGTTTCTCTTCTGTCATTTCAGTCAAAAACATCAACAACTATTGTCATGTTTTGCTGTATTTAAGAATATTTTTTTATATATAAATAGTAGCTGTTTTGGTAGATAAAAAATTTAAACACGCAAAGAAAAAGTGACTCTTCATTTTCTTGCTATTCCCAAATTTTGTAAATGAACGTAGAAGTTTTTCTGCAAATATATTACAAATAATAAAAGTTAATACAAAAGTGCAGATAAAATTGAATGTGAAAGTACAGCTGTTAGCTTGTGGAACATGAAATGAAGTGAGCTATTGAGTGTTGTCTTTCTTCTAACCTAATACCTAATTGCATGATCATAGCATTTATATTACAGTACTATTCAAGTTTCAAAGGTTTGAAAATACAAGTCATCCATATACTCAGAACAGAGTTTAAAATTTTCCCCATATGTTGCTTTTAATTTACTAGAAATTTTTATTTCCAGAAGATACTGTGTATCTTACCCTCTTGAGCTTACATTCTTTCATACTTCCAAAGTCCTTTTTAAACACCTTCTGATGTTCCATCTTACTGTAATTGAATGGTTGCATGTTGTTCAATACTTTGTTAATGTGCTAGCAAAACCATTTTTTTTCCTTGAAATACAAACAGATGATACCACCTAGAGGATGTGCCTATATTGTAATGGTTCACAGGCAAGATGCGTACCGTGCCCTACAAAAACTGAGCCGAGGAAACTTCAAAGTCAATCAGAAATCTATAAAGGTACTTGTTGGGAAATGCTGAGCTGTTCTAAAGTTATTGTAATTATCCTTTGTCTTCTGTTTTAGACTTTAGACTTCTGTATATTTTCATTGAGGTATTATGTGACAGACTTTTATATAGATGCATTTTCTTCCTGTTCTGTGATGTGACTCATGGAACTCATACCAGTTTCCTTGAAGGATTGCTGATAATTGCCTATTTAACCAACAAAAATGCTGTCCTTTTAGTCATTACAGTGGACTCTGTTTTTCTTGTTACTAGTTATTTGTCTTATAACTGAGTTTAATTACATATGATGATCATACAAAGAGTACTAAAAAATAAGGAAGAATGCTTTGATTAGTGTCGTTCTTCCTTTTGTAGAACACCATGTTTAGAGTGTGACACTTTCCTCTCAAGGGCAATAGAATTAGTCTTAGTGAGTGAGTAATATTTGAAGAAACTGCCTTTATGCGTTTTTACAAATTGCCTGCAGGAGTCAAACCAAGAAATAAGAACTAAGTTTGCTTTAAAAACCTCTTATTTTAGAGTTTTGTAACCTGTTTTTCCTGCTCCTTCAATTAGAGGTGTTTTTTTTGCTTTTTTAGCCTCAAATGGAAATGCTGTTTTGCAAAAACTAAATATTAAATCCATTAAAATGGAAACTTTTAGTGACCATGTGTCTTTTTCCCCTAGATTGCATGGGCTTTGAATAAAGGAATAAAGCCAGATTACAAACAGTATTGGGATGTAGAATTAGGTGTTACTTACATACCGTGGGACAAAGTGAAACCTGAAGATCTTGAAAGTTTCTGTGAAGGAGGAATGTTGGACAACGAAACTCTTTGTCCAGGTAAAGAATTATTGCTCCATTTTAAAATTCTTTTTAAAAAGTGCTCTTTGTGCTAATGCAGTGCAGTTAGTGTGGCTGATTTTCCTGACTATGAAGTGCATATAAAATCCTCAAAAAATGCAGAAACTGCAGCATATGTAAACCATAGATGGGGGAAAGATGGGAGGCTGTTAATGATAATCCCTCATCAGGAGGTGTGCTGCTGTGTTACAAGAGGCTGGGCTAAACAAGCATGTGTCTACCAGATGACCTTTCAACCATGCTGGTGTTTAACCTTGTTGATAATGCATGATGCAAGTGTGTTGTGCTTGTTAGCTCCAGAGCCAGCCTGGGTGTCATCATCCTATGCCATCCTCCTGTCCCCCACTTCCCAGTTTGTACAAGGCACCCTTAGCAAAGGAGCCTGCCTGTGGAGTAATGGTGTAGCAACTGAGCTGATGGCAACTGGGTAATTTCTAAAAATGTGCCTATAGTTTTCATGCTTGTGATGTTTTCAGTTCCTTTAGCAAGTCTTGTATTTATAGTGGCCTAAAGAGAATTCTTGTTGTTTTGTATGTAAGCAGTGAATATTGCAGGCTTCTGTGGTTGCACTAAGAAAATGACACTTCTTACAGTCAGCAGCTTCAAGTCAATTACAAGCTTCAAATCAATATAGAGCTGCTAGTGTGCTGGTTCTTGTGATTTTAAAAGTAATGTTAAATTACTGCAATGAATATAATAATCCTGCTTGAAGACCTTTGAATTGGTACTCTTGACTACTGTGTTGGTTCTAACCATTGTAAGGTGTGCTGTCTAATTACTGAAAAATTACTTCAGGCTTTTGTCACTCTGTCCAGTTTGCCCATGCTAGGTGCAGGTTAATCTAAATAGTAGCATTTCTTCATGATAAATGCAGGAAAATAAGTTGAATGTGTACTTAAAGTTCAACGAATGATAAACATAACCTCAGTTTGCTCCAGTTTTCACAGTGCTTTTCTCTTACCCATAATGTCTGTCCACATCCTGTTTTTCTGTTTAGCTGTCTTTTCCCACGAAGTTCTGACACTGAGGAGAGCTATGTGTCTTAAGTAAAATTAGTTTAAAAGCTGTATTTGGTGTTTCACTTGTTTTGCTGCAATTCTTTATTCTTGTATTCTCCTTTTTCTTTGTTCAAGACTTGAAAATGTTGATTATTCAGAAATGACTTCTCAAATTAGTGAAAAAGCTGCTGCCTTCTTTCTGTAGAGCAATGAAATGAATCTGTTGAAAGCTTGTCCGTAGGCAGCCTTACTGTTTTTGTTACTAATAATGTGTTTCGGAGTCCTGGGCATGTAGAAATGCTGTCAGGGCAAAGAATTGTTAAATGACCAGTGAAATTAATAAATTTACTTGCTATGTTTCAGTGACTTGCTGTGCTGTATTTGGAGTAATTTGGAGTTTTTATTGTCAGAAATACATTTACTGCTTCTTAGCTCAGTGCTTCTAATTATCTGAATGTTTTCACTTATGTACTTTGTTTGTATTACAAAACATGGTAATTTTACTTGATTAGTTACTTGACTAATTAGTTACTTTGTGTGCTTCTGCTGAACTGATCCACCTATGTTTGGATTTGTTGTTTTTTTGTACAGAGTGGAAGGGAATTCCCAAGAAATCTGAAAATGAAGTAGCTCAAAATGGAGGTGCAGAAGCTACACATAATGAGCCAGTTTCACCTATACCTAAAGCTTTACCTGTTCCAATTCCCGTTCCCATGCCCACCCCTATAACAGTACCTCCTCCACAGGTGAGAGTTGCTTCCCATTTGTTTTGGTTATCTAAACAAAAACTTATTTTAAATAATTATCTAGTATGGTAATATGTAAGTTAAAGTGAGGGAAGAAATACGGTGAATGGTAACTAGTTGATTTTGTGTGTGTGATTGTCATGTTGTCCCTGGTTTAAAATGCTCTTGTTAGCAGATTGGCTGTGCTGTCCATTTATGAAAATAGCTTTCCTGTATCATAAATCCATTATCTGGGAGTGTTCATGTGAAAGACCAATACAGTCTCTTAGAAGAACATTCTTTTTCTGCGAAGTCACAGTGGCAATGGAAGACTTGAAAAAACCTCAATCCATTAGGCTGTGTGTCCAGCAGGAGCAGAGCATCTGGTCTGATTTCCCTGAAAAGTGATGTAGCTTGCATGTACTTGGGAACTGAGTCAGTGGGAATGATAAAGTACTGTGGGACTGTACTTAAAATATCTATTCTCACAGTCCTGGGTAAATTATTGCTGGACGTTTTTTTATCAATGGATTTAATTGCATCCTTCCAGTTTTATGATTGCATTTGTTTGTTTTCCTAATTAATTTTCCTCACTATTGGCTTAAGCTACAGACCTTTTAAAATATGCACATTGCTTTCATGTTCCTTCATATTGTGTATACTGAATAAGCCTTTGGGAATTTATTATAAAAATTTTCATTCTTTTCCTTTATAATGGTGCTTTTATCAAAGCTGTGTTTTCTGTTCATTCACTAAAACAACACTGAATTTTTTCCATTAGTTTAAGTAGCATGTAATAAGAATTACTCTCTTCAGTGTTTTATAATCTGTATGTCTTTTAGATTTAGTTATTGACAGATGCATTACTACTTTCATAGTAATAGTTTATTTCTTGTCAGTGTTAAAACAGGAGTACGTCTTCTCCCAAATGGGAGAAAGTGTGAATTAAAGGCTTGTTAAATCTTGAGAAAATGTGATTTATGAACTACAGTATGGCAGACACTCCGAAAAGATCAATTCTTTGAGGGTGTATATAGTTTAGCCAATTATGATTCAAGTACATTTTGTGCTGTTCTGACACACAAGTCCCAAATTGCTGTATTATTAGTACATGAGCAATGAAGCCAGTTTTCTAATTTCAGAGAGCTTTACTAGCCATTAACTGTGTTAAATAGTAGTTCTTTAATTCCATGCTGAAAAAGAAAGTGTAAAAAAAAAAAAAAACAAAACAACTTCATAATATGTTGGGTGTGCCGGTTGCTTGTCTCGGCCTCATCAGCTTAATTTTTTCACTGTGGCCAAAGAAACTTGTGTTTTCACAAATTCATGCCATCATGAGAGTCTTTGTTTTCATGATGAACTTTTTAATGCTGTCTCATACTTGACAGCATTGTTTTCTCTGGACATAAAATTACAATAGTTTAATAATTTGTAAATAGTTCGTAATATTTATAAAGTAAATTTGTTGTGGCTTCCCCATCCCTGAAAATGTTCAAGGCCAGGTTGGATGGGGCCTTGAGCACCCTGATCTGGTGGGAGGTGTCCCTGCCTGTGCAGTGGGGTTGAAACTAGATGATCCTAAAGGTCCCTTCCAACCCCTGGTGATTCTGTGATGCTATGAAATTCAGCTGTAATGATGTTAGTAGTAAAAATAACATGTTTTGTAGTATGCAAATGTGACTTAAAGCTAATTATAATCCATTTCTTTTGTTTAGTTAACTTGTAAAGCACCATTGCATTTTATATAGCTGATGTGTGTTTGTCTTCTGATACAAGTAGAACTTCCTTCATTTGTATTTGGCTTCAGTGTTGTAACCTGTAAGAGGTGTGGAGGTTACAAGTGCTGGATAGCTCTGAATGAGCACCACCAGTACAGTGATACCAGGTTGCTCGGTGCATCCATCTGGGTGCTCCCTGTTAGGCCCTGCTGACCCTCTGGTTGGAGAAGCAGGCTTGGTGGTAGGTCAGAACAGGCTTCATGCACTGTCTTGCAGTGATGAAGCATAGCTCTGCCTGACACATAACCCCAAACAGTTTTGACTGCATGATTCTCACAAAATCTGTTCTCTATTTACACTTCTTGACCTTCCTTTTGGTTGTGTTTTTTCTTCTGCCCTTTCTCCACTTCAGTCTCCTTCCAACAAAACAACTCCCCCCCCAGTTATTTTTTTGCTGTTTTCCATTTTGCTGCATCCCTACTTGCTATTTCTGATCTAATTACCTAAGTACTGTCCTTGAATATTGTCCTGTCACAGCCCTGACAGTCACATGCTTAAAGGTAGGATGGGAAAGAGCTGGCTTTCTGTGCTATCCCCTGCATGGGCTGGATGGAGCCCTGCTCTGCTAGACATTACCTGTGAGCAGGTAACTAACTACAGGATGACTTCCTGTTATTGCCATTATCACCTTGATCTTTGAGTGCAACCTTCAGTAGCACCCATGGTGTCTTCTCAGCCCCAGGGTTCCAGCTTGTTTGCAGGACAGGTGGAATGCTTCTGTTGTGTTGTGCTACTGGAGTGAGACCTTTTCTTGCCTATATATTCAGATCTCTGAGCTGCTGGTGAATCTGGTCCCACTCCTGTCTGTCTGAGTAATCCACCTCAGTGGTCTGCCCTAAGTCTATTTCTTGGTAGTTGAGAGTCAGTTTTGGTTAATAGCACTTGAGATACCACTTATGTTGCATGTTCATTAACAAAGTTTTGGGCAGTTGGTGTTCCATTCTTCTGGCAAAACTTGATGTTACCCTACCAAAACTGCCATTCTTTTACCATGGCTCAGACCTTGCCAGGATTATACATTGAAGTCCAGGGAATTTGCTGTGGCCACCCTTTCCATAAGTTTCCCAATCCAACCCAAAGTTCGTTTTCTTAATTTAATGGGTTTTCAGCCAGAAACCAGAGTCCAAGTGGAGTGTGTACCTCCCAGATTTCCTGTTTTCTCAATCCCACATGCTGCTTCTCCTTGTAACTACATTTGGGAGTTAGGCATTGGTGCATTACTCATCCCATACACTTCCTATTGAAACTGGAAAACTTTTTCTTTGCAGTCTCCATGCTGGTAGCACACTCCAGGTGTGCTTAAATAGATATTTACTTGTCTCGGAACACTGCAGGTAGACTGTGCTCCTTTAGTTCACAGGGTCAGTGACTCTGCTTCAGGTCTTAATCTGAAAGGTGTGCAGTAAGAAACAGTTACACCTGGACACAGGCTAAACCCCAAGAACTGTTCACTGACATGCACCTGGAAGTCCATGTTACAATTATTGAGAGGTCAGTTATTACAGTTACCAATGGTGCTAGTAAAATACCTTTTTCCCAGTGTTTGTCTCTTCATTAGTAAAAATTAATAAAATTGTCTCCCTATTAGCATTATTGTTACTTTATTTTACCCAGTTCATCAGCTATTATTCTGAAACTGTTCACTAGTGCTCTGTGTTTGGTATCTGTAAATATTATTAGCCATTGGTTTAATCTCTTTAACAGAGAAACTTTTATACTTCTGATTGTATTTTAAATTTGATGTTGAGACATTGGTGCAGATTCTTACTGTCTTCCTTTTTTCTTCCTGCTTAAAGGAAAGGTTTTAATGTGTTACAGTGATGTGTTAGAGGGTTAACTTTGAAAAAAATACGTACAATTATGCTTGGATATTTAGGTATGAATATCTTCTAATATGTATCTAAATCATCTTTCTTCAGTGTTTCTTGTTTTCTGGTTCCATCACAATATTTTACTATTAATTTTATCTTCTCAAGCCATTGTGTACACATGCTTCATCCAGTTTTCTCAGCTTTTAGCTACTTAAGAACTGATAGTACTTAGCAAGCTTCCCATCTTTTGAAACCTTTTTGTCTTCTTGGTACGTCTCCTCGATTCCTTCTGCTAAGGACACAATCTGTACACAACCACAGGCTTCTCTGAACATGACTGTCATCAACAGTCATGTTGTTATGCTCAGGAATGATTTGTAAGTTGTTCTTTGAAGGAGTGCTTCATAAAACTAGCAGAAAGACCTACCGAGACTGTTAGGTTGCTGTGGTTTTGCAGCTTGTTCTCTAAAGCTTTAATTGTGATTAATGGAAACAGCTCTAGGGTAAATCAAAGTTAATGTTTGTCTGCATAGTCTTGGCTGTAAATGGTATCCTAGGTACAGTTGGTGTGTACTGTTGGCTTTGCAAGGTCCTAGTCCCCAGAAAGTCAGCAGTGCTCCTTTCTGCTTCTCTCTGAAATCTGGCTGTTATTCACACAGCACCCATCCCCTTCACCACCTGCAGAATGCAGCCATCCCTTATGGTGCCATCTGGAACTTCTGCCAGCTTCTCACTTTATCTGTCACATCTGGCAATTTCTTGTGCTACGTCCAGTGGTTTCTCACATCTTGCCCAGTTAAACTTCAGAACAGGGCCTAATCAGCAGGCTGCTGTATATAATTGATTTTAGAGTTCTAATAATACAAGTTGTAATGTGCCTCTGCTCACTAAACCAGCCATTGGTAAAGAACTTGGAACAGAAGTTTGAAGTGGTATCATGTGTTTGGCAGCTTGAGCATCTTCTTTTACGTTTAATGAGAATATTTTGTTTAATGCCGCTTCTTTAGTTTCTGAGACTAAAACATTAAAGGCTGTTCCTTTACTATAGAAATAAAGCATTTTATGAAGGGTCTTGGTGTAGTAGCTCTGAAATTTTGATGGTCATGGAGTGATCAAGTTATGATCATTTGAGTACACAGCTCTCCTTTGATTTAATAAATCAATTTTAAATGCGGAGCATATTTTGATAATACTTATTTCCCACATATTTAATGTTTTTATAGCAAGCTTATGAGTGTATAGACCAGTTTAATTTAAACTGGTTTCTGTTCAAAGCCTGATATAACTTAGAATAAAAAAAAAAAAATTAACGAATAAGGAAACAATAGTCACTCTAAAACAATATAGAATCTGAGGTAAAAGGAAAGAAAAAATACTAGGTTTTTAATTGCTCCAAAGTTTTGTACATTATAGTGCTTCATGCTGGGTGGTAAAAGTAATTCCAGCTACTGTGTAAAGGGTATATTTAGATAAGTTACCAGCATGCATGAACATCACTTTATTGCAGAAATACTTTTTGTCTTTAAGAAACAAAGGCAAACAAGATCCATGTTCATGTTTTAAGTTGTAGGAGCTCCTTGTCTGCTAACTAGATCATTACAGAAGTCACCTTGTTGCAGAGTAATGTAGGGTAGCTTAAATTTTTGTGTTTTGATGGAAAACAGTGGACAGCAGTCCACAGATGAACGACATATAATCCATTCCATCTTGAGGTAACACATTTTTTCCCTTTTTCCTTAGGTTCCACCACATCCCTCAGGTCCTCCTGTGGTTGGTGCGCTCCAACCACCTGCTTTCACAGCACCTTTAGGAATCCCACCTCCTGGATTTGCTCCTGGAGTGCCACCACCACCACCACCTCCATTTTTACGACCTGGTTTCAACCCAATGCATTTACCCCCAGGTATATTTACGTAATTTTAGGAATTGCAAGTCCTTTTTTTAACCATATAGTGAATAAAAGCATCTGCCATATAAACTGCACAGGTATGTTTTGGCAAAGTGGTACTCAGTGTCAATATATACCTTTTTACAGGATTTCTTCCTCCTGGACCACCACCACCTATAACTCCTCCAGTATCTGTTCCTCACACTCCAGCAGTAAACATCCCAAATTGTAAGTGTACAAATGTTAGGCAGGTGGCAGTTGAAGGACAGTAGCAGAAAAGCAGAAAAGCTGACAATTTTTTTTAATATGTCAATGCATTGTCTCTTAGCTACAGCAACTGGTGTGAATGAAGACACTACAAAAGATTCTTCTGTAGGAAATCCCATCCCAACAGTGGTTTCTGGATCCAGAGGGAATGCTGAAACTACTGATAGTTCCAAAATGTATGGGACTGTTCCACCTCCTGTAGCACCTACTAATGTACCTGCTCCTGTCACCCAAGCAATTCCACTTCTTGGTAAGTTAATTTTTGTGTATATGCTTCAGTTTTATTATTCTCTGAATTTAAAATACAATTTTGATTTTGGTCCTGACGTGCAGAGTGTGAGAAAGTAAAGCTAAATTTTCTAAACTCATTTGAGATTTCTGGCCTTCTGTTGGCTTTTAAAACATTTTTAGAGATTTTGAACAGATGGTGCACTCATTTTCTATTATTGAAGATGTTTTGTGAAGAAACAAAAAACCCGTAACGTTTAAGTTACAAAATCAAGACAGAACAAAATGCTGTCTACCTCTAACAAATTGAGGTCTATACCATATATAAAATTAACTTATAACAAAACATCTGTATGACTTATGAAGTGTTTATACACAACTATTACATGTATAGATTTAACTTGCAGAGAAACAGTATTTTCTTCTTGTACTTTGTATCTGTTAAAATACAGTATACATTTTATGTACGAAGTAAATAATTTTAATAAAATGAAAAGAAAAAAAAAAGGCAGCCCTGTAGTATTACAGCTTTTGAAACCTTTTTAACAATATGTTACCTTATTTAAACATTACAAAATGGTATTTAGACTAGCAAAACCAAGCTCACTTTGGATACTTTATGTAAATTCTTTTTCATTATATGCTATTAACTTGGTCAGAATTTTAAAGGCAGTGCATACTGTTTAATATTACAGAAGACTGCTGAATTTTAGGATGGCCTTTTATGGGTTAATCTCAAGAATATACTTGAGTCTTGTTTCCTACAGATTTTAATAAAATTATTACATTTATGGGATTTCAGGCCTCTGAATGAGAGCATAACAAGGGAATGAATAAAGCTAATTTTGTTTCAGTGTTTCTCTGCCCAGAACTTGACAGTGTACACTAAAAATACTCACTCAAAGATTTGTTTCTCTGACAACTAACTGCTCTATGGGATTTGATGGCTAAATTTTCCAGCCATGATTATTGGATCCTTCATGCTGAAAATTTGAAATAAGACCCTTTTATAAGACATTTTTCAAAAACTAAAGAACTGCTTCTCTCTGAAAACCAGTCTGCTTTTAAAAATCTATTGGAGAAGATATGCAAATCCAATAGTTAATGTTGTAGAGTATCTTTGACACTTGGCAGAGAGAAAGAGCTTAAAAAATGCTGCAGTGACACCTCAAACTGAGAGAATTTGGCAGTGATAGGGATTATCAGACTGTATTTTTTAGGACATTCACATCTCAGTGGTTAAGTTACACTTCTTGTAATTGTAATACAGTATTATCAGATTTTTTAAAGTTTCATGATACTACATCTTGTATGACATAAAGTGAACTTTTTATTCCAAGCCTTTGGAATGTACTAAGTTACTCAGCAATTTCCTGTACACATAAAGAAAAAAGGTTTTACAAAATTAGATTGAAGTAAATCGTATACCCTCATTAATTACTTGAACAGTAGCTGTTTTTATTCTTAGAAGTTCAAGGAAGCTGAATTTGATGGAATCTAAAATCAAGAACTTCCCTTTGGTTTTTGTCTTTATTAACTTGTTTACTGAATAGTTGAGGGAGATGAAATTGTTCATGTGGCCAGTGTGCTTTGTCTCAATGTTAAGGCCTATCAACAAGGGAATGGAAGAGCTTTTATGTCAGCTTAGAAAGAGTAGTGCTGAAGTAGTGACTTAGAGATCTGTGTGTTTACTTAAGTAGTAGCATTTTATGTTGATGAGTGTCTTATTTCAAGAAGTTGTTTCTTCTAATCAAGGAGTTATGTGCATCCCTCTAGCCTGACATTTTGGAGTTAAGGGGGACGGCTCACAATCTGTTATAAGAAAGGAGAACATGAGAAGAAACATAATCATAATACTTACATGATTACATTATAACTTTTACATGATTAAAGATAAAATATTAATATCAGTTGTCTTTGCTTCTAAAATTTCCCTAAGTTAACACAAATGGAACTGTCTTCTTAAAAAATCACTTTGATTCACTTATCAGTTGAGCTTAGCTCTGCATGTGAGAGTCCAGATCTGGTCTCTCCTTAGGCTAGAAGAAAAACATGAAAGAAATTGTTTTCCACCACTCCTGCTGATCTAGATAGCAAAGAAGTGTCCTTTGAAGTCTTCCCCTCCCTGTCCTCTGAGTTCAAGAGCTGGCTGGGATGCATTCTCATTCCTTCCTTTTCATTCTGTGTGTCACTAGGGAAATCAAAGCATGGGAAATGCCAGGTTTTCACCATGTGTGTGGGCATGAGATGCAATCTACATATGTATCCTGGTCCTGGAGCCTAGAAGGACTTGCAGTCTTGACAATGAAATGTAGGCTTAGTATCTGACCTACGGTCTTGTACAGGTCAGAGGCAAATGGACTGGACAAAAGAAATGAGTAGGTACAGCAGCATCCTCAGATAGCCATGGGAAAGTGCAGACATGGGAAATGGAATGCTTCAGACTAAAGGACCTCAACATTTATATGGTTTAGCAATTTGAATTAGGTGGCTGTTTGTGTGACTGGTTTCTCACAAAGTCCTCAAACTGCTTGTTAAAACATTCCCATGATGTGGTTCTCCAAGCTGAGATGAGAAGGTGGAAGAAAGAGTTGTTTGACAGCATCATGAAGTATGTCATGAGGAATCTGCTTGGGGATATAGGTATGAAGGGGCTTGAGTAATATAACATGAAGAATGAAGAAATATTCTTCGGATATTTGGGCAGGAAACTTGCTTCAGCAGGCTGAATTCAAGGAGTGAAGATGGCTTTTGAAGAGACTGCCATAGAAATCTAAACATAACCTTTCCTGAGAACGCCTTATATAATCTGTACAAACACAGAGGAGCTCTTTTCTGATTTTTGTAATTTAAAAGTTAAGCTTACCTTTCTATCTGTTCATTTTTTATATGGAAGCTATGTTACAAAGTATTTCTAAATTTATTACTGTAAGATTTCTTATGCTTTCTTAGTAATGTAAGTTCCATTCTGTTTCATCTCCACTAATACCATTCGTTCCTCCAGTGTAATTCTTTCATCACTTCCAACAGAGACATATTTGTGCTTCAGAGGAGTGAGTCCTCGTGGACATTGTGTCTGAATTTTTTTGTGCTTATTTCTAAAAACCACCATCAGGTTGTTTTGATTTAGTTGTATCCTTGATCGTGTTTGCTGCTGTTATAGCTCTTGTTCTTAATTTGAACAAGATTATCCAGACTGTAACTGGTTTTGTGAGTGTATGCTCATATGTAATTCTTTTTAATGATCTGCAAAGCAGATAGTTTTAGCCTCCTTTTACGTGTACATATTGCAGAAAGTGACAGGCTTTTAAATCATTTTGATTTGCCAACTTGTTCTTAGTGTTGAGCAAATGCTGTAATTTGGACCAGTAATAAACTGCTGTTGCAGATGCTCTGTTTCAAATACTCAGATTCTGTGATCTCTTATCTTGATTAAATACACTATATTGCAGTTTGTAGGTTCTGGTCTAGTGCTCTTTTTACCAAAATTCCTACGATGATAATTACATATTATCAAAGATTATGCTGTAGTTCTCATCAAACTTGGTATTCATTTCCTGTTTATGCATGTGGAATTACTTTCTTTTTTTTTCCTCCCTTGCTGGTTTGTTCTTAAGTAACTACATGGTCTTTTTGTAATTGGCATTAAATTCTTAAAGACTACAAAATTCTCTGCATCAGAGTACGACTATATTATGAAGTCCTTCACAGGAGGGGTGAGCTTTTTATTAATACAGTGATCAACTTAATAAATTTCCAAATTTCTTGTGGTAGCCCATTTTAAAAGCATAACAAACACTGTGTTTGCTTATTATATATGTGACTGTTGCTGTCATGTTACTAAGGAATGAGAGCTCAGAGGTAAGGGAACGCGAACTCTCAAGCACCATTCATGGAATTCAGATTTGCCTTCATGATTCCCTTGACCTGGATCAATTCAGTGGGTTTTTAGGGCACAAATTTTAGGAATCTTAATACCAGTAACCAGCATTGTACAGATAATGTAGTTTGACTCTTACCTCCTTGTTCAAGCATCTTCTGTGCATAGCATCAAGCTCCTGCTGGCTTCAGTGATGGACATTGACTACCCTGAAAAGTGCTGGTATTTATGGCAGGTTGTTTAAGCAGTGAATTGATATTTAGGCTCTCAAGTTTAGGCTTCTGTCGTTACAGTCTTGGCCTGATTTAAAGGATTCTGTATCCAGCTCCAGAAAAAGACAAAAGACTTAAAGCGTTGTCCTTCTGTCAGTAGTTTCCTGGTAGTATTTAATGTTCTAGTTTTAAAATGCAACATTTCCTGCTGGAGATTGAAAGGAGATTTAATGTGACTTGCTAAATGTTGAAGAACATCAGCATCACACTCAAAGTGTAAAACTTTAGCCTCTTCTGCTGGAATCCTAAGCTTTTGACTTCATGTTCTCCTACCTGTTTCCATCAGATTTGCAAAGGAGTTGTATTTGAAGCAGGATTGCTGTGTCACATTCAGAAAGCACCATTCCTTCAC
This sequence comes from Heliangelus exortis, assembly GCF_036169615.1. NCBI lineage: Eukaryota > Metazoa > Chordata > Aves > Apodiformes > Trochilidae > Heliangelus > Heliangelus exortis. Next base: position 92,473,965 of record NC_092422.1, read on the forward strand.
TTGCTTTCTCGTAACAGTAAAGCAGCTAAGTAATTTAACAGATCATAAGAGACACTTGCAATCACTTAGTAGAAAGAAGTTTTAAAAAAATAACCAAATGCTACACTTCTGTTATGTGAGCATTTGTAACTCTAGCAATTATTACAAGGGAACATGGGATTTGTCCAGGCAGAAGAGAAGATAATCAGAAGTGAAGTGACGGTGACACTGAAATGATGTTACAGTGACACAGAAATCTAGCTTTTCACCTAATTTATCAAAACAGTGAGGATTACTCCTGTGACCTCTCTGGACAGAAGACACTTCTTCAGGACAACTGTAGCATTTTGGGCTCTGTCGTGCTAGTAAAGTGAAATTACAAAACTGCTGACACTGATTGTCCTTGCACCTCTGAAGCAACACTTGTGGTTGGTGACGGTGGGTTTTCCTAGTACACTTGCATCCACATTCTTTGTACCAAACACTAAGTTCTGAGGACCTTTCAATGTGCATCACACATGAAAGTTATTTTAAAAATAAAAGTTCCAAAAACAAACTGTATTTGCACACTTGACTAGAATTAATACATTAGTTGTTAACATCTGAGGATTGTTGTTGTTAACATCTGAGATTGAGCCACATTATGCAGAATAAGCAGCTGGTGAAAGGGATGGTTATTTTATACCCATAAGCAAGATGGCAAGGTTAGTTGCCACAAAAAAGCTTGCAGTTATAAGCAAATGAATAAAATACAGGCTGGGGCAGATAAATTCCGTCGCTCATTGGCACAGGTACGAGAAGGTCATGAGATCACTTTATTGCTTCTCTAGGAGCCCTGGTATGTCATCAAGCTCGACAAACTATTTAAATTTTACACAGGGGGTCTTTCCCTGTGTAAGACAAGTAAGGGCTTTAAATTTTTTGAGATATTGCACATGCAATCTGGAGCACAAATTTCACTGAGCGTTTTCAGTAAACTTGGATGTATTTTGGAGTAAATTTTCAATTAGTGCCTGGTTTGTCAGCCCAGTAAAAAAACCTCTTAATAGCATTTCCTACAGGGTAATTCAGCCTGCCTGAAAATGTGAGTGGGCTGATTTAAGTGTGTTCACCTACCCTGCTGATGTAGTTGAGATTGGAAAAGAATGGTTTCAGATACCATTATGCTGCTTCTGTGCTGCATTTTGTGAAGAAATGAGGCTGAGAATTTAAATTACTCTTACTTGTTGAATTTTAAAATCTTTTCACACATGCCTTATGTTCATGCTGTCATAACCCACATCCACTCTTTGCTATGAAGCAGCAGCATATGCTTATTCTCCTCAGCTCATTAGAGCTCAGTTATTCCTTTTTGCCTTGCTTGTAATCTTCTGTGGAAGAATTTAGTCATCAGCAAAAATAACCTACAACTTCAGAATTCAGTAAAGAAACATCCATGGAAGACCTCATCAGCCATATGCCTGTCTTGTCAGACCTGTAGTGCTAAGTAATGAGAGGAGTTTAAATTAGGTGACTTACAGCCCTAGTTATGAACATGAGGAGGGCTGTACCTTTGGAAATTAAAAAGGAGAAGGGAAAACAAAAGCAAACACAAAAAAAAGAAAAGAAAAAGGAAAAGCCAGCATAAAAATTTGCTGTTGCTGCTGGACCATTTCTTTCAAAGATTGTTTGTTGCCTGTCAAGCCGTGTCTTAAAATTGACTGCTTGGAGGGGAAGGTAAGGTGATACCATGGACTGGAAGAATATTCACTTCCTTGTTACCTGAGTTCCCTGATGAGCAACGTCCAGTTTCCTTGTAATATGAATATAAATAGCACTCAGGTGAAAAGGTCCTGTTAGAGATGTTCTTAAGCATAAGAAGCGTTACGGTGAAAGTTCAGTTCTGTAGTTGGGGGTTGAAATACTGAATGTATCAGAAGGAGGAAGAGGGAAGGTATAACAGCTGGATGGAAGGTTACCTGGGATGCCTGCTCCACTGTGCTCATTAAGTTGAAATCAAAGTGCAGTTTTCACTGATGATATTGCCAAGTATTTAATTCTACTGTTCATTTGCAAAGATACTTCACTTTCTGGTTTTACCCAGGGCAGGAGTTAGAAAATTTTCTGTAACCTGCACTCTTAAATTTCCATTTAATTAAACAGGTAGAAATAAAACATTACTTATAGTCCTAAAGGAGCACAAGATGGATTAGGAGAGATTTTTACTGCTTCTGCTGGTAAAAGTTGATCTTTTAAATTTCAGTGCAAACATACTGTCATATATGGGACTTGTTTTTTGCTAATAACTGCTAATGAGCAGAAGGAGTTAATAAATCCCATATTAAAGCTACAGGGAACATGGGACAATAATGTTGGGAGTTAAAATGAGGTCCACAAGATAAAATTGGCACATGCTTCTTGGCATGAAGTCCTCGTCTGGAGCTCGGTTATCTGTGGTTCAGTTCATCTTGTGTTGATGTCAGCAGGCTTTGGGCTGAGCTTTCTCAAATGGTATGTTTGCAGAGTTGTTTTTCTGTTCTAAAGACCTTGCTAAAACAGTAGTCCATGATTAATAATTGCAAGTAGTTGGTGTTGGGTATGTGCTATAAAGGATGGGAAATTGTATTTAAAAAATAAAATTCAGAAATCACTTGTTGCATTCCCTTCCCATTTACATTGCAAGGTTTATTTTATTAAAATTAAACTTGGATTAATCCCTTTTCTTTGGAACAGCAAATTGAATTCCCTGTAATTCCCTGCTCCTGCTCCAGCCAGGCTGGGATCTTTCCTCTCCCTTCACAGCATACTGTGCCTTTTACCTGCTGAAAGTGGTGTTTATGACCCAGTTCAAATCACAAGCACTGTAGCTGGATATGATTTCACTGATGTTTATAATAGAGGAGAAAGGTTTTAAAGCTAACTAAAGGAGGTGAGGTGTCTTTATGCAGGAAGCCTGGAAAGCATGATCTATTGGGAAGGTGTTTTGTCCCCAACCAGATCAGGAAGAGCTCTGACCCTGCATACTGGCAATGGCTTCTTCACAAAAGGAAGCCTTTGGGATAAGTTATTTACTGCCATTTGAATATTATGCCTAGCACAACAGAAGCTTCTCTTAAAGACAGTGATCTCTCTATATACAGTAAGTAAGCCAGTGCACACTGCAGGCTGCTCTCCCTCTGTCACAATTTCAGTGTCACTTGTTTCACGAGACAGTTTCAGAACATTTTTTTAAATGCTGAAGTGCTGTATTGTCCCTTCTTGCCAGCCTCTGATTTGACTTTGTCCCTGTGTGTTTGTTTGTTTCAGGCACTCAAGGAGTTGCGCCACCCCCTCCAGCCCCGGTGGTTGGGTTGCAGACTCCCTCCACTGGCCTTTTAGGAGCCCGGCCTGGTTTGATACCACTCCAGCGACCACCAGGAATGCCACCCCCTCCTCTGCAGAGGTTTCCCTTGATGCCACCCCGACACATGCCTCCCCACATGATGCACAGAGGGCCCCCGCCGGGGCCAGGGGGCTTTGGGATGCCACCCCCCCACGGAATGAAAACCCCTTACCCGCCGCCGGGTCACTTTGTGAGACCTGGGGGGATGCCGGGAAGCGGGGGGCCAGGCGGACCCGAGGATAACAGAGATGGGAGGCAGTTTAGGAACGACAGGCAGACGTACACGTCTAACAGAGACCAGGAAAGATACGGAAGGAGATCTTTCAGCAATCGGGTAGAAAACGATCGCGACCGCTACGGGAACCGCAACGATGACCGAGATCACGAGCGACCCGGTAGTCGCGACAGGCGAGAGTGGGGGAGAAGGAGCCCCGAGCGCGATAGGCACAGAGACTTGGAGGACAGAAACAGGCGGTCCAGTGGCCATCGAGACAGAGAGAGGGATTCCAGAGACAGGGAGTCCCGCAGAGACAAGGAAGAAAATCGAGGAAAGGAGAAACCAGAGATGACAGACAGGGCAGATGGCGACAAAAACCACGACTCCCACAGCGGCAAAACGAAAGACGCAGACATTGTTTCAGAACTCGCTGCGGGAGAGTCTGAACCTGCAGGTGCAAAGCCTGCTGAAGAGTTAACATCCGAGGCTACCTCATCTGTGGAACAAGCGGAAAAGGAGATGGGCTCAGTGGCAGAGGCTCCTCGCTAAAGACTGGAAGTCCTTGAGAGATGACAGTGACATTTGTTGGAGTGTAGAGCTTTAGAGTTGTACAGTCTGCTGTATCATATTTGCTTCTGCTTATATCACAGCCCCTCGATAGTTGGTGGGGAATTGTAAGCAATTTGATTGCTTCCCTCCTATTTAAAATAGCCACAACATAACATGAGATACTGAAGATATGATTAAAATATTACCCATTTTTGCTGTAACTTTTTTAAAGTTTTGACTTTAAAAAGTTTACAAATCAGAAGTAGAAGTGCTTTCTATTTTTTTTTTTTAATTTAAGAAAAGGTAACGGTGAAAGCTCCTCAAAACAATAGGGATGTGTTTTTAATAAACTCTATTTTCGTAACAAACTTTAACGTGTGCTATTCTTCCTACACTGCACTGAAGTGGAAAAGGAGTGTTCAACATCTTAAAGTTTGAACTGTTAATGCTGTATTGGAGTCTAAATTAGACTGTTTTGTTTATATTTGTTAAAAGAAATACATCTGTTTGTGTAGCTGTTCACAGAAACAATTTTTTATTTGTAATAGTCATTTTGATTTTTAGATTGCTGGATTTTAATGATCTACTTGACCATACTAGGTAAAAGTTAGTGGTTTAAAAATGTTAATTGAAGAGTTAACTGTTTAGTGTTTGCAATGAAATCCATTATTTTTATTTCCACCCCCACCTCCAACTGGTTCTGTAGTAAATGTTGCCCTAACGAGCCTTTTTTGAAAAAACTGGACACCTTCAGACATCCTTAGTCTGCTCTGCTTGTGATGTTATGAAATTACTGTGTATGGTGGGCAAGGAAGCACACCAGGTCAGCATCTTTTGTACTTGTTATTCATTGATGCTTTTTGGAAAGTGGGGTGAAAGAGAAATCAAAGACACCAAAACACAATATAAAATGCTAACCTATTTTTTTTAAACAGGGCTGGGAAAAGGAAGGGAGGCGGGAGGGTGTGCAAGGATTCTAAAATGCTGCCTCTTCATTCACTCAAGTCTGGGCTGCTACTGTTCTGTGTTAACAATGTCTACCTCCTGTAATCCTGCAAGAGGTAGGTGTTAAAATTTTTACCCACCTAAGTCTTGTAGCCTGATGGACAGAGTGCATTTTCATGTATTTGTGTAAGTTTTACCATCTTCCCTCCATACCACTTAAGTAATTATTATTATGAGGGCAAATACTTGCTCCTGGGGGTTGGCCCTTCAGGTGCAAACAGTTCAGAGACAGCTGCGTTGGACTGAAGCAGAGTCAGAACCCCAGCAGTTCTGCCCTCAAACACACTCACTCGCTCCTCAGTGGCACGAGTGGCACCAGGCTGCCACATCTGGGTGGCAGCAGGCCTTCGGCTGGAGCTTGTTTAACTCTAGAAGTGTAGTGGAAAAATTGTATGAATCCTGTGCATATTTAATTTTTTTTTTTTTTCTCCTTGATGTAGGTGTGTTCTACTTTTAAAGTTGGGTTTTTTTCCCCCCTAAGTGGAGGGCAGCTGCTTTCTTACACCAGTACTTTTTTCATAGCTGCTTTGCGGCAGAGGGAATTTTTCTGGGGGAGGGAGGAGGGGTGGGAAAGAAAATGTGGAGTTATGGATGGGGGAGAGGACATATATTTTTATGTTCTTGCAATAGCAGAATAAAGAGAGAAAAACACTGTTTACATACTTGTAGTGAACTCAGCTTCCATATGTTAAAACCTGTGTCCTTAATGTTTGTTTCATGCTGGGCCAGCGGAACGATCTTTTTTCATGCAAAGCCAGACATTGATGTCTTACACTTAGACTTGCCTTAGTAAAAACTGCCATAATTCTGTAAGAAGGTAGGATTATATATTTTTTTTTCAATGAATATACTTTATTAGAGGATTTGAAAACAAGGACAGAAGGCTTCTCTGCTAATGCAAATGCCACACCTCACATTCTCTCCATTTCCCTTTTTAGGCGATTGGAAACAAAACTTAGAACATCCTTTACGGAATAGTTTCTTACTGCCTTTTGAAGCAGTAATTGTGTAATAAACCAACTGGCAATGCAAGATCATTAAAGCATCATCAGTGTAACTATTCTACTCTTCCCCAGCTACCAAATTTCTACCTGCAAAATAAGACAAGCCTGAAATTTGTACGTATATATTAATTAGCAAGTATCTGTTCCTGAGACACTACGGCATCAGCAATTTCTACCTTGGTCATTCCATGCCTGTGAGTTCCAACCAGCTGCTGGCACATAAATCACATATTACTTATATATTGTTCAGTACAATGTGAACAACTCTGCTGGTGTGCCATCAGCCACTGAACCCAACAAGAGCAACCAGACTGGAAAGTCAGCATTTGCATACACCAGGCCTTCCAAGCTCCCAGGGTCAGCCCTGAGAGCAGCTGGGGCAAACAGTAGAACTGCCAGAGTTCCTGTTCCACCTATAGTTTACCAAGCTTGGTATTTTCCCCCCTTGGGAAACATGGAGCCGATGAGAGTCCTCAAAACTTTCAAAATGCAAAGATGTGATGGTGGCATTTGTGGGCATTCAAGTGTTCTGCATCCTCTGAAGCTAAGGGGTAAGCAGAAAGGGGCATACACTCATTCTGCTGCAGCAGAGCACAGACTTACCCCTGGGAGGAGGTACAGGTGGGTAAAGACTGCACAGAATTGTTTGCCACCTGCAGTCAATGTGAGTCGACAGTGTTACTACAGTATTTCTGCCATACTACCAAAAGCCATTCTATTTGTAACATGCAACACTGGAGTCCAGGTGTCTGAAACAAACTACTTCCATGAATACCTTTTATGTACAATATTAAGGAATGTTAATACAAGTCTTCATTAAAATTAATAATTTTGTCTATTAAAAGACTTGGAAATCTGTGTTTAAGAGACACATACAAGAGAATAACAAAAGCTGGCACATGTATACAGCAACTGCACTGCTGAAGAATTTTATGAAATTAAATGTACAACTTCTAACTGCGTATCTTTTTTAAGGAAAGACCTATCCCACTCTAGACACTCCTGCAAAGAAAGGAGCTGTCTTCATCAATCCATCCAGACTATCACTGCACACCAGCCCAGAGCAATCCAACCAACCCAGCCAGACCAGGCACAAGGCCACATGTTGGAGCCAGACCCTTCCAGGTGCTTGGGACTTCCCTACCACATCCACACACACGCACACACACGCACACACACGCACACACTGCAATCACATGCAAGTGTCACAGCTGTTGCACACCATTACATTTTACAGCAAAAAGGGATTTCTGCTCATCAGCCATTGACCTTAGGCATATAAAACCACCGGCATGGAGTGCCAGGTTACCATGGCAAAATGTGAATTATGTCACAGGTAAATAAATGCATGACAACATAAGCAACAAGGAACATGCTGCTTGATCCTGGGTCTTCCTTTTTCCAGGGGCACTGGCTGGAAGCAACTTGCTGGATGCTGTTGGTGTCTCACTAATTACCTGCTGGCTTGAGGAAGTCCAGGCCCCCTTTTCCATGCTAGCAAGTCAGCAGAAGGGGGTTTGGGAGGATGATGGGATTTATTTTTTTTATAGACAGCAAGACAAAGGTGTATTTGCCCAGCAAGTTTATTACACAAGTTTGAAACCTACAAGTGCTGCAACTCTGCCAGGAGGAAGCCCCAGTACATACAGTGCCCACCACTCTTTGCCAAGTAGTCTTGCTAGAGCTCGTAAGGCTAATCCTCCAAATCTACACCATAACAGAAGTTTCAGTGTTTGGGGTGTGATGGCTATGACATCTTCCATTACAGTAAACTGGAGTTCCTGATAGTGAAGTTATACTCAATGGTTTCAGTAAATGCTTTAGCAGAAGACTACAGAGACATTCCATCAGGGTCACTTTAATTGCAATATACATAATACAAAATTAAGTCAGTCTTCACTGGTTTAACTGATACTCAGAATGTAGAGTAGTAATGAGATTAAGTGATAAACCTTTTGCTTGCAGAAAGGGCAAGTACACTCATCTTAAGCATTTCAGGTACAATACTTAGCTCTTTGCTATTCCAATTACACCACAAGCTAAACGAGGTCCAGCATTTCCAGTTAATTTGCTCTCATTATCTCCCCCTCTACCCAGGTCATCACGTTTCTCATGGACCTAAAAGAGAATTGAAGATACCTTAATTCATGTTATTGCATAACTAATCAATATTTTTCACTACTCATGAATAGCAGCCCTGACAAGCAGAGTTGCCATTTTCCAGCAGCATGTTACACAACAGAGAGAGCCTATTGTAATTCTCTAGTGCTCAAGGCCAAAGTAAAATTCATGTGAAGAACTTAAGATTAGACTTGTCTGATAAAGATGAGCTGCCTTCAGCCAAATTTGTTTGTGCTTAAGTCACAAAAAAACCTTGCTTCAAAGACTTGTAGCAAGCTCAGACTTGATGTTCAAGTTCACCCATTACAACACAAGACTGACTGACCCGTGGTGCAGTGCCTTGGCTGCACTATCTGAAGTGCTATATCCTCGCTCCTTGGTCACCAGCCCAAGCCTGGAGTGCAGTGATTTCAGTACTCACTGGAGCCCCAAGGGGAACAAAACTGACAGGGCTCATCTGTGGCCAAGTCTACTCAGCCTCTTCTTTCCTCCTTCCTGGGGAGACCACAGTACAATTTACACCAACAACAGACCAGACTTATCAGACATTGTATCAACAATGTCCCTTGCCATGCCCTTCTGTGACAGCATTTGTGCCAGACCGGCAGTTCCTTCTTCAAATCTGGTTGCTTTAGTCACAGCTGGAAGAGGCAAAGTTTAATGGAAAGGAACATCTTCAGAAGGAAGGAAAAACGTAAGATCTCATGGCAGCAAGGTGCCATACCAATAACAAAACTTCCTAGCAAGGCTTCAAAAATCTCCCCCACTGGGTGATCTCCCACCCTGCAATCTCACACTACAAGTTCTGTAACACACACCAAGGCTGAGTCTCCAGCATCAGAAAGTCTCTACCTGCTGGTAAAAGATTGCTCAAGAGCTCCTTAAAGCATCCAAGTAGGCCCCAAGACACTTACCACCATGGTACGCCCAATGACATTGTGTGGTCCGCTGAGAGAAATGACTGAATCTTCTATGCCCACTTCTGCCACTCCTCCTTTAGCAGTCACATTGCCAAGGTCTCCCACGTGCCTAACACAAAGGTGCAAGGAAACTCAGAAAACTTGGTTGAACTGAAAGATCTTTTAAGTGATGGCCTGGACAATACAATACAGTAGCAGTTACTACACTCCAGTACTCCACCACCTTACCTTAAACAGTATTTAAGTCCCTCACCCATTGGCTCTTCTAATTGCTTTAGCTGGTGATAATTAAAATGCAGTCTCTCACATTAGGTGAAAACCTTTCCTGCACATACAAAGTTTGGTGTAAACACTGCTATTCTTAAGAGCTTTTAATGTCTAATACAAATTAGCTACTCCACAAGCAGCTGCAGACTCTAGGTTTAAATAGGATTAATAAAAGCAGTTTAAGAGAGAGGTCAAAAGGGAGATGCATCAAGTGCCAGTTAAGTTCTAATGACTACCACAGCTGACTACTGCATCAGCCTACCACACCACACCTTTTAGCAGAGCTACATCTCTTTTAGGACTTCCCTTAAGATAGAAGCCTGATGTTCAGTTTTCCCTGACCTTCTGGACACTCAAGCATATCGTTTTCTATCCATCTGCTACACACAAACCATTCACTCAAAAGAAAAGCTGCAAAGCTCTTCTTTCCAGATTCAGAACCTCAAATACAAACTCATTTCTAAAACTCTCCATGCACGCAGGGTGACCAGCTCAGCTCACTGAATGCTGGCAACCAGCTTCTTAGCAGAGTGCCAATTTTATATTTTTAACCAAGTCCTAAAAAAATAGGTCAAGGGCAGTTTTCTCTTTAGGAATTGATTCAAGCTTCCAAGTAGCTTCAGTCAAATTGTTTCTACCCTACCCTGATAAGAGCATGATCTAGTTCTTACACCCTCCTAAGGGATCCCACAGTCTACAGCTGCCTGAGTAGTCAGGTGACAATACAAGTACAATCTGACAAAATACAACCAGCAGAAGCCACCATGTTCATGCCACTTTGACCTTTAGCACTGGAGCAGTTGGCTGCCTGCGAGCACACCATTTCACACTGCTCTGTCACCCAGACTGCTGGCTAGCAGCCAGCTTCCATGCTCTGGCATGCAACTCATCACTCAGGTGGGAATTTAGCAGTCACAGAAGGTGGACTTACAGACATGTATTGAGCACTTGAAGGCTAATCCCAAAGCCAAGTTGGTCCCAGTGCTTGGGCAGACCTTACTTCTGCCAGACCAGTCTGTTACACTTGCTCCTAAGCTCCACTCACCACCACACACATCTTCAGCTCTTGTACAGCCCCTTCTTGGCCTCCAAACCCAGCCAGCATCCTAACTAGTTGCTCAAGCATCAAGTCTCAAGCATGCAAGGCTTCCATGAGTGTAATTTGACTATGAAAACTGCTTCAAGGGGAAGAAAGAGGTCTCGGGTCCTACTGAAGTACAGAAATAACCAGCATAAGCATCAGACCCTGCAGAGACACAGCCCCTTAAGGGCCACATACTGCAGGTAGTACAGTACCCAAGCTAAGAGGCTAAGAACAGCCTCACACACCCAATTAAAAACCACCATGCTTTGTCAGCTTTGTATTAATCTTGCAGTCTCCTCTGAAGCCTCAGTACCTTCCATTGATGATCATCATCTGCCACATGACAAACCAGCTCAGGAGCTGACAGTTCTGGTCTCCTGTTGGTAAAAGCTGGCCCCAGAACACAAGCAAATCACCACAAACTGGTGAAGTAACACAGGAATCACCCACATCCTGAGAAACCTTCAGAGTAAAAGCCTTTATTTCTTCCTCTCCCCAGATTATGATAAAGCCAATATTATGTCCCAAAGACTACAATTTACCCATACTCTTGGGCTCAAGGTGTCTTAATGAATCACCAGTTATCAGAGCTGATCCTAGAAGTCCTGCAGGAACTACCAGCTTTTTTCTGGTACTGAAGGTCATGAAATGGCGTTCTAAGCACAAAGGAACACTTAGATGGCTGCTGCATGGAGTAGCTACTCAGTCAGAGACCAGGCATGTTAAACTCACCTTTCTGCATCAGTTGGTCCACCATGCTGCTTGCCCTCAGGATTGAAGTGAGGACCTGCACTGACACATCCTGAAATGGAACACAGCCACCAAAAGTAGATTATTTTTTTTGAAGTAGCCAGTTTAAATCTGTTGCTTGCACGCTACACCAATGTACACCTCCAACAGCCATAGCAAATCAAGTTACTAATGATGAAACAGCTACTCTGTCCTACTAATCCTCAGGAGATAAGTAACCTACTATAGACTTCCAAGTTCACTAAAGTAAGTTACTCATTCTAGAACACTGTGGGCTCAGCTGAAAGCTTTCTTATTTCTTAACACTAGGTAACTACGTATTTAGGTTAGTGCTTGATATGGTAGATCTTGAATACCAGCCTAAACATGCTCAAGAGTATTAAATGGGGAAGCAATTCCTTAGGAAATGTCATAATTTCTTAACACAGATTTGCAGTCATGTTACCCAAGCACATTTACACTAGTTGCTGCTGCAACACATAAAAAAGCTCTTTAAAGCTCTGCAATCCCAGTACAGCTGTAAAACAAAAGCTGGGACAGATATCTTACCATTTGTGTTGTCACCAAATTCGTGGACATGAAAGCCATGCTCTCCATCAGCCAAGCCACTGATTTTTCCACTGATTTTCACTGGTCCATTACCCTTTAATGGAAAAAATTCATTATCACCAAAATTACTACAACATTAAATGGCCTTGTATCACATGAAGCTTCCTTGTCAAAAGAAAGCACAAAAGACTGCACTACAAGTTCAGCTACCAAGACATGAACTATTACCTTCCTCTAACTCATTCTGTATGACAACACAATTATTTCACGGGATGCCCGAATTTATTTAGCCACTTCACTATGTATCAAAAAGAAAGGCAAATGCCTTTTATCAGCTCACTGGCTTTTAAGAACGGTCACTACTTCCGTCTGGAGGTTTACCTAAACCTAAAGTAACTCCTCCGTTACAAACAGAGTAATAATACCTTTACGCGGGTATTATAATAATATTATATATTACTATATGTTATATATTGTCTTCTGTTTATCTGAAAGTTTATCTGCTAAGTTAAGGGCTCGGGCCGTTTGGCATTACCGTTCCCTTCAGCCCTACTCTGGGAGCAGGGAACACCCAGAGCAGCCCCACGCAGGGCGGAAGGCACCCGCGGGCCGCCGGTCCGGCAGCGCTCCCGGCGCTGCGCCACACGGTGTCCAGGGCGCCTCCTTGAGCCCAGCGGGCCCAGCCCCGCGGCAGCTGCCCGCCGCCTGACCCAGGGGCACGCCAGGGTGCGAAAGCCACCGCCCCGGTCCCTCCCACCTCCACCGGTGGCTGGGACACGGCCCTCAGGGCAACCCCGCACCGCGCAGCCCCCGCGGCCTCCGGGTAGGAGGACGAGGGGAAGGGCGAACCTCACCGCCCAGCCCTCCAGATGACTCAGCACCGCGGCCAGACGAGCCCCCGCCGGGAGAGGAGCGGAGGGAGAGGGGTGAACCCCCGCCCAAGCCCTTGCCTGCTGCTGGAAGTGGATGACGCCCTGCACGGGGCCGTCCCCCTTCATCACACACACGGCCTTCAGCGTCGCCATGTTCCCGCGGCAGCCGGAGAGCGGCGGGCTCAGCGCAGACCCCAGCAAGCGGCGCCCGAGGACTGCCGCCCCGCCCTGCCCGCCGCCTTTATATAGCCCGGCCCGCCAGCGCCGCGGCCAATGGCGCTGCGCTCGCGGGCCTCTCCTCGCGCAGCCGGTGCGCCGCCTTCGGCCAATCGCAGGGGCCGGGTCGCGGCAGCGCGCGGGTGAGTGCCAATCAGCGGCGCGCGTCTCCGAGCCAATGGGCGGGCGAGGCCGTTGTGTAACGGCGGCGGCAGGGGAGGAATGGTCAGGGTGGCGTCTGCTGCCGTGAGGGCGGAGGGGCCGGGGGGAAGCGGGGTTTCCTCGGATGGTGGCGGAATGGTGCCCGGGCGAGCTAGGCAGCGGGGGACAAGGGGTCAAACCGTGCGCATTGTCCCGCTCCGAGTGTTATCTCGAGAGCCTGAAGGTTGCTGCTGCTGCGTTGCGCGTCGTGGTGGCACCTGGGCCCCTGAGGGCCCCCCCCCGTGTGCGTGAAGCAGTCTCACTTGAAAGCTTCCATCAGGCTTCAGTTTTTCGGTGTTCTAATGCTACGGTTTCATTCAGACATCAAAAAAAAAAAAGCCTATTTTCTATAAACGTGCCCCAAAATAGCCAATATTTTGCAGCATAAGTGTTATTTTTCTTTGTTGAAAACATTTTTCTTCTAGTACTTCGGGATCTTTTTCCCTCCCCTGGAGGCTGTTTCCCAGTGTTCCTCTGAGGTGTGCCGCATCCTGAAGTCTGGTCTGAAATCGGAATGCAGTTTTGAAGTTGCCTCGGAAGAGTTTTGCATTTCAAAATAGTTGCCCTGCCCAGGATACTTGTTGTAGAGCAACCATCAGAGTTAACAATCTAAAGTTGGTGCTGCTCGGCTGCTGGCCTTTATTGAGGGATGTGTAGGGCAGATATGACAAAACAGGTTCTCTCCATGCTATTAACATTGCCAAACTTAAGATTCCAAGGGAATGTTAACACCAGACTTGGTGAGCATACAGGTCTGCAGTTTTGTTCAAAGATCTGCAGCTTTGAGTATTTTAAGAACGAAAGGTTGCATGTAATTATTTCCTTTGGCAGCCCCACATTTTGTGTTTTTTCTGCTGCGTTATTGAGGGAGAAGTTAAATAAGAAGCACAGGATGATTTTACAGTACGTGGGAACTTAGGTAATCTGTGTATGTCCAAGGTATAAATGACTTAAAGCCCAGGTGGTTTTAAGTCACCTGGTTGAGGATACCATATAGTCAGGGAAGGATGTACAAGGTCAGTTTCACACATCAGCCGTGACACTTGGGACACGGCTCAGATAACATGAGTCAAAAAAACAGGGAGTTGTTTGGGTAAGTGGTGTATTTCTCTTCTTGAAAAAGAAATAGTAGGGGAAAAATCATGGAGAGTATTTGTCTAAGAGGCAGGTACATATTTGTATTTTATTCCCAGGAAAAAGCTGAGAAAGCAGGAGAGCTCTGCAGCTGCCTATCTAGGAGGCATCTTGGCACTGTGAATTGAACTCCCTTGAGTTTCACTTCTGATGTGCCTGGAGAGAAATATTTCTGTAAGTTACTTGTGAGCAAACAGGTCTATCCACATGGCACAGCCTGCAGCACGACGAATGGTTGCTAAGTGAAGAGGAAAAATTTCAGTGCCCTCAAGGTGAATCTTGTTTGATTTAAAAATGTTTATAAACTTAGAGAGATTGTAGTGTCTGATTTTATTTTCAGTCATCTTTGGCTCCCATATCACTATCTTAATTTGTCTGCCCTTTTGCAAAGAGGGACATCTTGGGTGTGGTGCTATAGTGCTTTCTTTTATTTTAAGGCCTCTCTCCAAAGTCTGCTGATGTTTTTACCAGATATATTTATTCCTTCCTTCCTGGAGGTAAAATTTCAAGGTCTGCCCTTTTTCATGCCTCTACATGAATGCAGGACAAACAGATGGATAAGAGCCAGAAGTGTCAGGCCTTTTAATGCATCAAGTTTAATAATATGAAGTAATGATTCCAGAGATTTATTGCATTAGACATCAATGTCAGGTTACCTGTGAAGATACCCTGAATTGCCAGATGCCTGAGGTAGACAACTAAGAGACAGCGTGGTGAAGATAGCAGCAATAGGAGGTTAAAAGAGATAGGAATTTCAAGGACTAGTATGCAAGAGTTTGGCACATGGAAAAAGAGCTCAGTAATCTTATATAGGGTCATGACCTCATCCTTTGGAGTGTTTTCTATCACTCTTTCACAAGTACAATAGACATGCACAACTATTAGTTTACAGGTGTACTATTTCACTCAAGTCTTACATGAGAAGCTAGGGAAAGGTTTTTCTTAGTTTTTTTCCACATACTTCCTTTTAGCTCATTTAGTTTGTTAAATCTCACCAGTAGGGAAGAGTTTTAGTGAAAAATCCACGCTGAAGCAGCTGAACAGCATGTTATTTTGTTGTTTGGAGTAACAGAGTCTAAGCAGAGAGGAAAGAAGGAAAAGTAAAAATTGTCATTACAAAATTTGACAGTAGCAACTTCAGTAAATCAGAGGATCTGGCAGACATGCAGAAGAGTAGCATCTCTTGCAACTCTGGCACTTCTTTGACATCTGCCTTTGACCCATACCCCTGGTTCTGCTATCCTAGCTTGGAAGAAGCTTAGAGCTTGGGCCTGGCTGCATCTTGACAGGTGAGCTGGTGATAAAGGGGGTGGCTCTGGAGCCCAGAGGAAGCAAACACGGGAGGAACAGGCATAGGGCTGGGTGAACATACAGAAAAACTCTGCAACTCTGCTGAAGTGAAGGGAGCAATTCCAGTTTACCTCTTCTGAGGATCTGGTTCCTTCATTCAGTGCTGAATCTATTAAACATGGAACATGGCTTCAGCTCACCAGGGCCCTGTTAACTGGACACTGTGGAAACAGGACTGCTACTTTTCTTTTCAAGGCCTTTATGGGACCTGTTTTGGAAGGCAGGTTCCTGCAATGCACTCAGTATTTTCAGTGCTGACTGGCTCATGGCAGTGCTCACTAAGAAATCTTGAAAGGTTTGTTCCTGTTGCCTTCATTTTGAATGTAATTACTATCTTTGTTGACTCCTACAGAAGCACGATAAGATCAAATAATGAACTGCTTTAAGCTTCTTTAAATGACATGGGTGGTTTCAGGAAACATTTTCCAGCCAAATAGTACAACCAGCACTTAACCTGCACCTTCCAGTGTCGTACACAGTTCTCTTTGGCTTTTAAAACAAATGCAGTGAGGAAGTCTGTCTTCAGTCTTCTGTGTAGACAGAAGCAAAATATGCAAAATTAACAAAAAATCCCAAACCTGTAAAAATGTAGAAAAAAAAAGTCAAGAAAAAAGTCCGCACAGATCTGATCAAGATTTTACATGGATTAAAAAATTAGAGGGAATTTTGAGGGTTGGGGTTCCCATGGCAACAATACATCTGTGCAAATATACAGTATTTCCTACTTGTGAAGTCTCTGCTGGAAAAACATGGTGTGAAAATAACATTAGTGGTAAATATCACTCCAGATCACCTAAGCTTGTGTGCATAGGTGCTCAGTCATCAAAGGCACTATATACTAATCTGCATTAATGTAATTTTTAATGTTTATTGTCTTAAGAAAAATAAATAGAAGCAGCATAAATTTAGAATAAAATGGTCCTTTGTAAGGGCCTGTTATGTGCTTGGATGTGTGTCTCGGGAGGTCACACCTCTGGCTCATCCCAGCATTCAGGAAAGCAGACAAGTGGCTCTTCTCCTCTAGTAGCTGAGAATCTCAGCAGGGCTGGATCAGAGCAGTCCCTTCTACTCCTGGGGCAGATCTTTGGCTATCCCTAACACATTTTTCCAGCTCAGTAGCTGAGTTATTCCTGCTACATGAAGGTGATTAGTAGTGGCTTACTGGTGCTCTAATGGATGGGATGCATGGTCTTGTCATCTAGGTCTTCCCTGTGGAAATGTGGAAGTTACACTTCCAATGTTATTGTGACCTCGTGCTGTGGCACCATAAAAAACTTGCTGCATTTGTGAGTCACCTAATGTGCAGAGAATATGTGTGTTTGTTCAGGCTTGTTCAGTAAGCAGAGTGCTGTACTGCATGTAGATTATTATTCTGTGTTAAGAATGGTCTAGATGAGGCTAGTGGGTCGAGTTTTTTTTTTTTCCTGCTCTCTGGATGCTGGAATTCCCTACTGTCTAATGCTTGCTTTGTCACTGGGCTCAGCTGTCTACTGATCTGTGTCTCACACCACCTGTGATACTCCAGGCTATCTCCTCTGGCCTCCAGCTGATACAGAAGGGCTCCTGGAGGTGTCATTCCCTACCTGCCAGCCCCTGTGCATCTCTGAAGGCTCTCTGCAGGATCTCAGAGCACGAGGTACGTACTAGCTGAGGAACCACATTGAGCCCCGTGCCTCTGTGCTGCTCTGGCCAAGACATCCTGTCATTAAAGTCTTCTCATTTGATTACATGTGAGTAATGACAGTTCCCCACTCTAGGGGATGCTAGAAGAAGTAATTAACTGAGTTTATATTTATATATAATTTTGAAGATGAAAAGCACTGTGGAAATTCACTAGAAACTTTGTGATGATGGCTCCCTAGTGGAAAGCCTGCCATTCTAATTAAGGGGTGGTGGAGTGGTGCTGGTAACCAAAGTAATTAATAGAATTAACATAGTGTCATCTGGAAAGTCTTTGCCCGAAACACACAAGATTAAAAATACCATTCACTTTTAACAGTTGAACTGAGCTAATCTTACTGCTGCAAATTGCTCACCTTCCATTGCTTGACAAGCTGAGTCATCTTGAAACATGAGACTCAAAGAAAAAGTTGTGTAAATATTGAAGACCTTTGTACCCAGCATGGGTACTTGCAGCTGCAAGTTACTACAGCCCTTCTAGGGCACTGGTGCTAATCAAGGTCTGCCCACTGATTGGTTTTTTGTTGGTTTTGTTTTGGTTTTTTTTGTTGTTGTTTGTTGAGGTGGTTTTTTTTTTTTTTTTGTTGTTGTTGTTGTTGTTGGTTTTCTTTTCTTCTTGTTAACATTCACCAAGGGCTGGACTTTCAAGTATTGGTCATGTTATTTCAGTGTTCTGCAGGAACTGGTGTTAGGTGCCTGTATGGGCAGGAGCAGTCACTGGAGAGGGTGCTCTTGGCATTGCCCACTGCCAGGGGGATTTCAGACCAGGTCCCTAACAGTACTCTAGAATGCTTACAATTTTTAAATTATATTATTAAGACTATATACTATTAAGACTAATAAATTATATTATTAAGACTAATTGTTTGCCTCTGTCTCCCTGGAACGGTAGAAGTCGCTTATGAGAGAAACTGCAGACCCTCAGTTCTGCTCAAAAAGCTTTGTGAAGTCTGGCTGGAAAAAATGCCATGAGAAAGTGAGGAGCTCTTGCCAAGGAAAGCTGATCCTGCAGCACCTTGCTCAGGGCCAGTGAGCCAGAGCTTCCACATGGCCATCAGCCATCAGGAGAGCTGCCCCATTGAAACAGCCTGACAGTCTGAAACTGGGAATATGAAACAACTCACAGTGACTGGCAGGACTGTCATAAACAATATAGGCAATACAGGATGGATACAAACATGAAATCCTGTGGATTTTCTGAGTGTTTGCAGAAAAAATAATTTGTTGACATCTTTATGGGAGCTGATGATATAATACAAAGTGACAACTGCAATCAAACTGGATTGTGGGAAAACAGCTTAAGTTTAAAATGGCTTTTAAATTATTACCTAGATTTTTTCATTGAATTGTTTTTTTACTGGTCTGGAATAGTTTATAAAAAATTCAAAATAAAGTTTTGGTTAAGGTAATAAAAAACATAATCTGAATCCTTATTCTTCTGCATGTGCCTATTTTAAACTAATGTTGCTTCATCAGCCTCACTGCATGCATGCCCCACCTCCAAGCAGTTTATTTGTCCACTCGGATGACAGACAGAGAGGCACAACTATAACCAGCAGCCAGAAAACATCTGTCCCAGGGTACACACCCCACTGAGGCAATGGACACCTCTCTTCCAGCCGTGTCAGACCCCTGCAGTCCCCATCCCCTGCCACTTGTAGGTGAGTGGGGCAAGTCCTGGGATTGTGTGCTGCAGCCGGATTCACTGGAACCAAAATCAGGCCCACAGGGTCTGGGTTTCTGCTCCCCCAGGAGCACAAGGCTGTTGGCACGACCGATATAAGGCAGACCGAAGTCCTGCGAGACCTTCACCCTCTTTCTGGCAAACAGGCATCTCTTGAGGCTGTGCCAGCAGAGCTCCCTGGCATGGTGCCAGGCTCCTGGTGAGCCCTGTGCTGGCTCAGGAGCAGTGGTGCTGGAGGTGCTGGAGCTCTGGCATCTCAGCTCGCACTTATCGGGCGTTGGCACTGTCGGGAAGAAAACGGATGCACGGGTGTTTGAAGGTACTCAGTGGTGTCTGGCAAGTTTGCTTATGTGGGGGAACATAATCCAGACTACAGAGCAAAGCAGACTAGAGTTTGCTGGTAGTTAACATCTTTTGTATGAAAAAGTGAAAATATTACCTTTGAGGCTGGCTGGTAAAGAGAGAATGTTGTCCAGAATATTCATCTAACACAAATGTTTGTTTTGGTTTGGTTTGGTTTTAATTAGGATTGTCAAAATGTTTATGCATTCAGGAATGTTATTTTGTCCATTAGAAGGCTCCAGGCCCCTAAATAAGCACGTTTGTGTGAGTGTATAAATATATATTAGGAAAATAAATTTAAAATATCAACTAGGATAAAAATCAATAAAAAAAACCAAAACAAAACTGTACCTTTTCGTACATTATGTGTTATATATAATGACCTACAAAGGATTTAATTTACAGCACAGAAAAATAAAAGCTTATTCTCAGATTTTTACCTAGGTTTTTATTTGTAAAAGTTCTTGTCATTCTAACTAAATTCTTACTGGCACTTGATATATAAGTTGCTTTGCAAATCTCAACCCACATAAGTATATGCCAGACGTAACTTCCCATGCAGTTTCATATGGATATACTTTTCAGCACTCCCTGGTGCAAACTGTGTTGCACTCTCTACTTAGTATTTACCATATTTACATTTTAGTAGTACAGCAGGTGTCAGTACATTAAATAATGAGGTGGTTTGTACTTTTTTTTTTTTTTTTTTTACTTAAAAGTCAGCTGTGTTGTGTAGCCTGGAGATACAATTGTTTGATTCAGTGGAAAAGCACTGTGAAAATGGTATTTATGCAATTAGAAAATACCTAAATGATACAACAGGGTCAGCTATCACATTTTGGTAGCAGAAAATCAAGACTTGCAAACAGAATACATCCAGGCAGGTCTCCAGAATAACAAAGATGCGTTTTTATTTGGATTTCTGAACACGTGATTTCTTCTCCTTGGACGCTGGGTGGTTGGGGAGTGGCTGAGTTCTTTCATGAGCAAGAAACAGAACTCAGCTTGGGTTTGTACAGTTGTCAGTGAAAAGAGGCTTCTGGGTGCTATTTTAACGCATGCAATTAATAAGTGGGAATGCAGCTGTGAAATGCATTAGCTAGGTATTGTAATATAATTTCCAAAGTACCACGTAATTAATATTTATGTGGCTACTTTTCATCTGCAAGGAAACTTTTTCATAGGTCAGCAGGTATCTCCAGCCCTGCCAAAAGGACAAAGTGCACCACAGGAGAAGGCCTGCAGACTTTGCACCCAGCGTGTGCAGAGGGAACCATCATCCCTCTGGATTTGTGTGATCTGGAATGCCTTTGCAAAATATGGCCAGAACAGATTTGCAAGTTCCCAGTCAGGACTCAGGCACTATGACTCTTGCTTTTGGTGGTCCACATTCGCTTGTGTGAAGAGACTTTTGAAAGGCTGTCTGTAGCCAGGATCAAGCTTTGTTGCTGCTCTGGAACAGGCTCCGGCGTCCACAGAAATCTGTGTCTGCATTGAGCCTTGTCCAGCACTGTCAGCACTCTCCCCAGCTCGCTGGCGCCGGGGGCTCTGAGAGGCCATGTGGGCCTGGTGGGACAGTCCCTGCACCTTTCCAGAGATGGAGTAATACAAACTTGCAAACGGCCCCTGGCAGGCAGCCCAGCTTGTCACATGTCTGTGAGGCTCCTGTGCTGTGCCCCTCTGCTTGCAGCCCTGGAGGAAGAGGAGGTTATGGCACCCAGCGGCTGGAGAGCAGCACCACTCCGACTTCAAGTGTAGTTTATTCCCTAATCAGTTCCTGTTGCTACGATCCAGGCTAATTTATTACTCTTAATAGCAGGGATTTTCTAAGCATGACCACACTGGCATAATGTGGTTAAGGAGTGACACTGCATGTGGTTACACTGCCAAGTCCAAGGGACAATAGCAGCCTTTGCCCAGGGCAGACTGAAGAACCTGCTCAGCATGAGTTGATGCAATTCGGCCTCCGCATCTCTCCAGACAACAAATCACCATCTTGAGTCTTCCTTGCAGCCTCAGTTGGCACCGTGCTGGTGAAAAACTGGACTTCCCTAAAGTAATTCTCATTCCTGTTCTACGGTAAGTCCTGGCTGCCACTGGTGAGTGCTGGCTGCAGCACTGGGACCTGGGCATGCACTGGCGGTGCACCTTGTAGGAACATGTTACCCTGCAGATGTGTAACAGTCAACAGGAGACCATTTGCTTCAGGCTGTGGAAGGCCACTTGCATGGCACTAGCTCTGGATGTGCAGTTTTCATGGTATCTGGGCCCCTTCATTTCAGGCACGGGCAGCCTTGCATTCTGGCACATGCCAGACTTACAGCAGATAAGAGCCAGTAAGGGCTTCGAAGCGACTGCCATCAGGAGATGTGCAAAGCCTTCTGCTGCCTCATTTCCCCTGCTGTTGGCTTTTTGTGTTGGCTATTGTTTCCATCTCAGCAATAGCTGCACTCCAGCTCTGTGTCTGTGAGGACAGGCAGATCAGGCTGGGACTCCTCCCTTCTGTGGGGCACTAAAAAGAAACAAACAGGAGAACTCGCCATACTGGACCATCTTTCTGCATTCTTTGCTCCCTCTGAAAGCAGGGGATTGTGTCCCCTAGGGCTCTGCTAGGAGCTTGCTGCAAGTCCCCCACCACAAATGCTTGAGCAGATGCAGAAACACATCCAGAGTGGGTTTGGTGATCCTGCAGCTCTGCCTGCTCTGTCTTTGCCAGTGTGTGAGAGGAGGAGGCCAGAGCAGGATGACAGATGACTGTGCTTCGTGGTGGCAGTTAGCTAACAGGGTTTTTGAAGGATATAGAAATAAGGGCCTGGCTAATATCACAGGTACAAATATGCTGCAGCTACAGCTTTCTTCTTGCCTCCTGCTAGCTGGCTGAGAGTTCACATTGCACCTGTTTTATAAGGGCTACCTGAACTACATAGGGGCAACAGAGTGTGACTCTGTAACGCACTGTCACAGAAACAAATAAAGTCAGTTTTGCTCTGTACCCCAAATTCACTCCAACACATTTCTCCCATGGCTCTTTGTTGGAGGTACTCACTATACAAGGGCAAGGGACAGCTTATTGCATCCCCATCAGGCACATGAAAAGAGATCAGATATAATCTCAGCAGCATGGACAACAACATTTATGGAGATTGCCTCGCAGAGTCTAAACTCTAGACGATGCTTTCTAAAGGGAAAGATGTGCTTAAAACCAAGCTAGATACAACGTATGTGAGGTTTTTTTTTTTTTTTTTTTTTTTTTTTTTTTTTTTTTTTCCTGCATAAGGCTGGTAGGACCAAAGGGGAAAAAAAAATGCTGTGTGGATGACTTTAAACAGCATGGAGGGGGAAGCGGTCAGTGTTTGTTCCAGTCAATTCGGGGTTTGTTATCGATGGCAAGTGTGTTAATGTGTGCCAGCCACTGGATGGCGTCAGTCGTCCAGGTTTCATTTAACATATTCACACTTTCCACAGTACTCTTACTCTTTATTTGTTAAAGTACTAGAAAATTTGTAGTAGCCACAAACAGAAGTAAGATAACCATGCTCACTGGTTATTCTATACATACAAAAAACTTCCCCTGCCCTCTTTCATGTATATATTACCAATTTTATCCTTCTTCAGGAAACCCAGGGTTGTGAGAAGAAATTCCCACTGCACCTTATAAACAAGCAGACAAACCACCAGCTCTCCTGAAGTGGCCACTGATCTTCTGCAGCCCATCACATCCCGTTTCTGAGCACTTGTTTTTTAGCAGTTTTTGGCTCAGGCAGACCCCACCAGCACTGTGCACGTTGCTGGTGCCAGTCCCTGGGACACCAGCTCTTCAGAGAAAGTCCTGTGTGGGGAACCCCTGCATCTATCTGCCAGGCATTCACATCTAAGAACTGTGAGAAACTGAAGCCCATCTGAGCCAGGCAAGGTTTTAGAAGTCATGGTTAACTCCCAGTTAGTGCAGAGATCAGTCTGTTTCAATTAAAAAAAGACCTAAAAGGAACATTTCAAGAAGATGGTCCTTACTCTGTTAAACAGGAACTGCTGTGGTAGCTCCTTATTGCCCTCCTCCCAGTACATCCCTTTGCCAAACTCACGTGCTTCATGTCTAATCCTGTTTTGTACAGATTCCAGGCTCAGACCATCCGGCAAAAGCAGGACTTGGATAAGACATAACTGTCTCATGGATATGCTTTGATACCATTAAGATTTGTGGGTGAGGGGTCTGAGGAAGCAAAAAGAAGAAATTCTGTATGCTTGTCAACTCAACAAAAATAAACTTGTCATCTTTAAATTAGGTTTGTAATTTGGAAACCTTGGTGAATCTTTGGCTACGTGACGATATAAACTATGTAAAAAAAAAACCTCCTTCCTTATCCCACAGTACCTGGCGAAGATAGCTGATAGTTTTCTGCAAGGGAGAATCTGCCTCACAGAGGTTGGAAACTAGTCTGAAAAGAGACCAGGAAGCTTTCATGTTCTTACAAATGATTGTTCTAATTCCTCTGGGGACACAGAGAAGATCTTTATATGACATCTTACACCAGACTGTAATAAAAACAAGGGGCATAAGGACTTGCTTGCAGGGGGTAAATCCATCCATTGCAGAACATTGAACTGGTCTGTAATGTTCACGTGGTCTGTCTGGGGAAAAAAAGCTTTCAAAGTGAATGGCACAGAGATACTCTGTGAGTTTTTCTAATATGCCAGCGGCTTCATTAAAATGGCAGAATGTGATTTCTTACCCTTTGGCAACATGTAGGACCTCATCAGGACAGAGAGAAGTAGAGAACATAGCAGCCCCCATGTAACAGAACCCCCCTTGCATGGATGAAATGGGAATATCAATTTAGGCAATACCTGCCTCCTCCAACATACCATTTCCCAATTACACAGGCCACTGAACAATCCACCCCACTTAAAAAATGAGACCAAAATGCCAGGGACCGAGACGAGCTAATCCCATAATGAGATTTAGTAATGAAAGGGCTCAGGGGCAGTGCTGGTGACCACTTAACACTTCAGGGCCTGAATTCCAAGAGGAGCCTCCAAGGTTTTTGCCTTCCCTTTACCCCCTGCTCAGCCAAACCCTGCGATTGCAATGCTTTTATGATTGGTCATATGTGCTGTGCTTGGCACAGAGCCACTTCCATCACAGACACAGGCCGTAGTTTGTGTAGGAGAAAAACAAACACCCATCAGGGACAAGCAGTTTGCTGGAATCAGAGGGCAGAGTGACTTACCATCTGCATTAGCCTGACGGGGTTGAGTTATGGTAGGATAGCGAGACTGCTTGTGTAAACAGAAATAATGGAACTAATGAGAATAAATCAATAGGCACAAGTGTTCAGCAACACCTTCTGGTCCCCTCTGAGGTGGGATCTAACATCTACCACAGCAGGTGAGGGCAGGATGTATGGGTATGCTCTCAGCCCATATGCTTCTCGATTCCTGAGCTGTCCAGGACTGCATTGACAAATTGCCTACATCAAGGCATCTTGGAGCTCTAGGGTCCAGACAGAAAACTCAAAAAATCTAGAATTCCCCAAAGTCAAGGGGTGTTTAAAACTGTCCCATCTTGGCATCATCCTGGAGGATGCACCTCTGGAGAAGCTAACTTGGTTTATGGTTTCACCTGCTTTTTGCCTTTTCCCCCAAGTCTTAACAGCACATAGTCTGGCTTGTAAGAGTCCTTGCAGGGTAGCACTTTTGTCCATAGCTCCTTAAGAAGACAGAAGGTATGTCCACAGTTGGGATTAAGTTCAAGAACTGGATTCCTGATTAGCTGCACTGAGTAATTATTAGGTCAGTGTTTTAGATCATTTCAATCAACCTCTCCAAGGCAAATTTGCTAACAGAGCAGGCTTGCCTGTAGCCGTGCGCAGGGAATGTGCTGTTTAGCTGCTAGGTTAGGAATTCTTGCTTTTCTTCCGTCCAGCAGTGCAAGCATAGCCCAAAATGACAGTGGTAACTTTGGGACCTTCCTCCCTTCCAGAGCTGGAGCCACCCATTCGGTGGTTGTGGTGGGCTCTCCTGCCACTGAAACATGACACAAGTCAAAGCCTCCGCCCCAGAGTCAAAGCAGCAGTCCTGTTCCAAGCCCCTATAAATCATAAACTCTTCTCCTGCCAGCATATGTTGGAAGCTGAGTTAGCACTAGAGAACCACCCCACTTTTCCACAGTGGCCTAGAGTCACCAGTTTAGGTGAGATACCTATACAAGAAGATGTCTTTTATACCATCTCATCCTTCACCTTCCCGTGCATCCTCACCAGGTCACATCCTCACCAGGTCACATCCCTTTCAAGACCATGTCCTTCCAAAGGGACTGTACTTGCAAATGCCTGGGCCAACTGCTCCAAGCATGAGGTATCTGATCTGCCTAACTACTTGTTAAGCTGTGTCTTAAGTTGGAGGTGAACCCACGTTCTCAGTTGACAGAATCATAGAAATCATAGAAAGTTAGGGGTTGGAAGGGACCTCAAAGATCATCAAGTCCAACCCCCCTGCCAGAGCAGGGTCACCTACAGGAGGTCACACAGAAATGTGTCCAGGTGGGGTTTGAATGTCTCCAGGGAAGGAGACTCCACAGCTTCCCTGGGCAGCCTGTGCCAGTGCTCTGGCACACTCACGGTGAAATAATTCTTCTTTATATTTATATGGAACCACCTATGCTCCAGTTTATAACCATTGCCCTTTGTCCTGTTGTTAGTCACCCCTGAGAAAAGCTTCACTCTGTCCTCCTGGCACTCACCTTTTACATATTTATAAACATTGATGAGGTCACCCCTTATTCTTCTCCAAGTTGAAGAGACCCATGAAGTGCTGAGTTGTGTGAAGAGCCATAATAAAAAAGGTAATAGTAATAATAATAATAATAACAATAACAATAATAATAATAATACAATGACAGTAACAACAACAACACAACAACAATAATAACAATAACAATAACAATAACAATGTGATCTATGGCCCTCACTGAGGACTGTGTGAAACTTCTGAGGTGTAGAAGTCCTACACAACTCTTCAAAAAAGTTCAATGATAGGATGATAAGATGACCTTTGCTGACCCTCTACCACATGTCAAATCTCACACAGTGCCAGTTGTGGGACCAGCAATCTTTCAGAGTCACCTGAATCAAGTACTCCTCGAGTTTTCCCTGTGACTACAGTCACTGTAGGAGAAATAACTTAATTAGAGGAGAAGTAGAGGTGGGGAGAAGGAAAATAGGCAGAGAGGTTATGAGGTACTTCAGTAATGGAGTACACACGAATGAGAGGTGCCGGAGGAGTTGTTTTTCCCTGCTGCTCCCACCAGATGATGCTACAGAGCAAGCCATCAGAAGCACTGAAGGCTACCTCTGTAGGACCTCACATACTTAAAAGCTGAGTAATACCATTTCGAGACAAAATGACTCCTTAAAATCCATCCTTATGACGCAGACAGGTATTTCTTGGACATCATCGCTGCAGAACGTCAGTGCCTCACCTGAATTACTCATCCGAGCTCTTCCCTAGTCCTCCCCCATCACCAGCTGCAGAACTTGCCCTTGCACATCCCCAGCCAGAAAAGCAGTCAGGAAGCAGCACGTACATGGGGCACCAGACGGGTGTCCACACCACTCAGGGCACTGCTGCCCTTGAAGAAATAGCGTGGTGGAACCGGGCAAGCACTGGAATGAGTTCCTACTAACAGCCTGCAGAGAAACATGTCCCACATGGGCCATTTTGTATGAAGCAGATGCTCAGAGGAATACACAAAACACCTTAAAAAAGTGAATATGGAATTAACATACCTACTGGCTATAAAGACATCTCAGTTGTTAAGAAAATACTAACTTTTAAGATATATTATAGATGCTCCCCATACTAACACCTCACTATTCCACAAGAATTATTACCTACCTCTCCTGTCACCTCTCCCTTGTGAGCACTTCACATGACCTGGCTAAATATGTTCTCAAATTGTCCAGCTGATTAACACAATTAAACTAAACACAGAACAAGTAATCTCAGTTTATTCTTAAAATGAAAAGTTTTGCTTCTGTTTCAGGAGGGAGGGTGACCTTGTGTATCAAAAGCTGTTGTTTCTCCACAGTATAGATGGATCTTGTGGGGAAAAAACCAACAACAACCAACCAAACAAACAAACCACCTGGCACCAAACCAAACTGCCTGTCCCTGAAGAAAACTGAGCTGTGGTCTTAGGCTGTGCTTTTCTCAATGGTAACATCACCTTGAGTGTCTTCTGGCTCCTCTCCTCTTTCCCTGCTCAGTCCTACCTTCACCACCTCCTTTTGCTGCACCAATACTGCTGTTCATGCCACTACTTGCTGTACACCTTATATTATAGCTAAACCAGCTATCTGCCAATGGAAAGTTCTCCTTGCCTTTTTGCTGTTGACAGCATCCACCTGTCCATCCTTCCAGCCTGCTCAGGGAGCTAGACCTAGAGAAAGTTGAGATCTTGGGTTTGGAGGGTTCATTTTTGGGTGACCTCGCTTGCGAGTTGCAGGATCAGGTACTGCAAGACAAGCAGTGAGGGAGGAGGACCAACACTGCCTCTGTCATTTGCTGTCTAGAGTGGCTTAGATGTAGTATCAAGCTGCATCCTAAGAGATGGAGTGAGATTGATTAACCAATTAATATTGTCAGGTCCTCTTGCATTTAGCTTTCAAAATTTTTGTTATTTCTGTCCTCTTAAAATGCATCCTTGATGTTCCAGGTGATCCCTGTGAGATTGTGACTCACTTCCTCAGCACATGAGTTTCAGATGTTTTATTTCATACCTCTGTGTTAGTTTGTTTGCAGCTGGAAGAGTAGAAGAGGACAACACTGCCACAAAGTCCGACATTCCTATTCTGCCCTCTTCCAGCCTTCATGGATTCCTTATGGTTCCTTTCACAAAGGCAAAAGCCAGAACAAAGCCTGCTGGGATTTCAGGGAGGTGGTTGCGAGGGCAAATGCTCCCTTTGGGATTTAGTGAAGGACAGTAAATGATTTTCTGTCTGTGACCTACATTGGGGCCAAGGCCAAGTTTCCAGCAGTAAAAGGCTAATGCAATAAAACAGATTTTGCTTAGGTTTACATGTGTGGGTTAAACTAATCCAACAAGAGATAAATATTTTCAATTATGGTCCTTCCCCCCCACCACCACCCCTCTCCTACAGGCTTTCCAGAGATGCATTCTTTATCCATAAATTAGCAATGACATTGAAACAAACCCTTTAATACCACAAACAAACAACAAAATGGGGGTTGGAAGCAAGGGCTATTGTCTTCCCCATACAGGTCCTTATGACATGAGCAATCATAGCCCCGGGAAAGCTCAGGCTTTGCCATTATCCTAAGTACTTTGTGATTTTACATAGCACTTCACTTGCAACTGGCAGTGCACACAGACAACAGCATTTTTCAAAAGAGAGGCTAAGGTGAACAATAATTCATCAAATGCATCTCCTCTTTTACAAAATCCTAGATGTGTGAGGATGTGATTTTACTATTAGCCTTGTTGCAGCTTGAAAATCATTCTGAAAAATACTGTCTGAAAAAAAAGCCACAAAAACCCAACAAAACAAAACCAAACAAACAAACAAAAAAACCCCACACAAACAAATCAGTTCCCTGCTTTTTATATTTTTATATTATTATAATGTTATTAGAATTTTTGAAGCATGCAATGGCCTGGAAGATCTTCTTCAAGGGGCATTCATGGAAGCAGACCATCCTTGCTAAAAGGGATACTAAGCAAGGATAGCTCCTTCTTATGTATGGAGTTCAGGGTCTTGGAACCAGCCTGACTTACTTTGATTTAAAAGCCAGAAAGATCCTCCATTATTACATCGTTACTTTCGTTTCCAAAAAAAAGAGAAGGCAACAGCTTCTGGGCTGTGGTGAGCATATTTTTCAAGCTATGGCAAAACTGCCATAAAAATAAGTAGAAGTTATGAAG
This sequence comes from Heliangelus exortis, assembly GCF_036169615.1. NCBI lineage: Eukaryota > Metazoa > Chordata > Aves > Apodiformes > Trochilidae > Heliangelus > Heliangelus exortis. Next base: position 92,503,190 of record NC_092422.1, read on the forward strand.
TTTGCCAATACAGAATAAGTCCTAATTCAATCCAATTTTGATAGCATGGTTAGGACTTCAGTGGTAAGCAATCCTGATGCTAGCTATGTGCAGGACATAAAATGTCAGCTTACATGCATGTAACAGCACATCCTTCAAAGGAGAGGCTGGTAACACACTGTAACTATTTTTCAGAGAACAGTTTCTCTGAATTTTAAACCCCTTTTTCAATTTTTCAACTTGAAATGTCCTCTGCCATTCCTGTCTCTCAGGTACATGATTGCACTGCTCAGGAATAAGAGCATTCTTTTGTGCAGAGGAAAAATATCAAAACATGCATTACAAAGAGAAAAATACTTTATTTTCAGATAATTAATTTTACAAATGGACAAAGAAATTCTGGAGTGGAAACAGAACTTTGTTTTTGAGCTTTCCTCACTCATACATATTCTTCAATAAGCAAATTCTATTTCGTGTTTTCAATCACAGAATTACCATGCTTGCTATAAGTTATACTCTGTTCATTGTGAATTGCCAAGTTGATTTTTTTTCTGATCGAGCTACTTCTTTCTGCCTCTGTCAAAAACAACTATGTTTTTCACAGTTCATAAATTCAGATAGAATCCTCACAGGAAGATGCTTTACTTCTGCTGCATTACCTGAAAACAAAGTTTGCTGATGTTGGGCAAATAGTGTTCAGCAAAGGGAGTTTTCTGCTCAGTCCTGCTTTCTCCTTCCTTCTAAAAAATTTTTTTTGAGGAAATGGAACTTTTTATGCACTCAATCATCGCAAGCCAAAAATAACAACTCTTAAATTAGCACTGAGTAGGTGCAGGGGAACAAATAGCACACAGGTTTGCCGTAACAGTCTGGATATATAAATGAAGAGATAGGACTTGACATGCAGAATAACTAGAACTGTCAGATGACTAATGGATTTCACTTGTTATATGCTGAAGACCTGGAGAAGTACCTGATGAAGTGGGATTACTTAAAAATATGCATACATTAGCTTCCATAAAGCCCCAGCTGCACAGCCAGGTCTGCCTGGACGCAGCCGCCTGCCCACATGTGCCGGACCGAGGGAGCAGCGTCCGGCGTGTGCAGGGCTATCTAAGGGAAGGGGGGGGGCATTTCTCCTGTGCTGCTGTTTGATGTGCACCACAGGCTTCTCTACCACAGATAAAAACAGTCCCTGGAGGGGGTTCAGCCTCTGAGCCCCTTTTTTCCTTGCTGCTGCTCACGTGAGTATCTGTAGAGTGAAGCGATGAAGTGGATGCTTGGAGTTGGTTTGGTGCAGGGCTGATCCCCTCCTCCCTCAGACAGGAGGGAATAGAAATGTTCCCCGATTGGGTCTGATGGTAGATGTCACCTGTAAGTCAATCCCTCTGGCACTTTCAGTTTCCACATGTTCTGGGACAGCTGCTGAAAATCACACTAGCAGGAGATGGGTCTACAGGATCCCAGAGATCCCTTCCAAATTTACTTTCCTGTAATTTACAGTCCCACTGATGCCACTGATGCTCCATGGAATAAAGATCTTCTGCACCATATGGCCTTCTCCATCCCTCCTTAAAATACATCAACTCTTCTCTCTGCTTTTCTCTATTCCCTCCAGCTCTTTTCAGTGAAACTTCTCTATATTGCTTTGCTTACCACGTGGGGTGGTAGCAGCTTCGTAGTCGCATTTGTAACTCATAGGCAGTTTAGCAAGCTCAGCTTAATTCTGGCTTTTCTTTGCAGAATTGGAAGCACTTGGTTCCTTGTCCTTGCTCTGCAAGGATGGCTCATCATCCAAGTAGTCTGCTGCTGGATGGGATTGACCAAACCTAGGCGGTGATACAGCCTTCCTCAACCATTTGGGCAAAGCAGTCATGTTGCATGGAGGATCTGCTGCTGCCTTTGGTAACTTCACCTTGATCAAGATTGGAATGATGTTCTCTGCCCCTGCCCCCACCCCCCCCTTTTTTTTTTTTTTTTTTTTTTTTAACCATGCCTCTTCCCTATCACTACAAGTTTTCCAAAACAGCAAATAATATTTGGGTTACAACTATAATTAAATATACAACAAATATCCAGGCTCTCAGGCCCTAAAGATTCACAAGTTGTTGTGTCTCAAGTGTGCCCAGACGTTGGCTGAGAAGCCAAGCATAGTTTACTAACCAAGGGGAGCAGATTTTCCCTGGGGTTTTTGGAGCTGCCTGCAACATGAATGGAGTTGCTCCTAGACTGCAGGATATACAGAAATAAATCAGTGCCATGTCAGACACACCTGCCTGGTGAGACAGCAGATCAACCAAACTAGCTGGCTCATGATGACAAAAGAGCATTTCCTGGTCCCCCTTGGCTGAGCCAGTGACTCACACCTGCTCAGCACCCAGGTTGCACTTATGGCCAAAGGCAGAGGGTGCAAATGAGGCACACATTGGGCATAAAGAGTCCAAAGTGGAGCAGATGCATATAACTGAAGGAGTAGAGGGAGGCCAGGGTACATAGGATTTGGCCCAAAAGTCACAGAATGCTGATGTTGAAAGGAAGCTCTAGAGGGCATCTGCTCCATCCTCTTGCTCAAGTAGGGCCAGCTGTTAGTTCAGAGAGCTTTTTAGCATCCTCAAGATGTTCCACAGTCTCTCTCAGCAACCCGTGCCAGTGGCCAGTCACTCTCAAAGACAAAGTGTTTCCTGATGTTCAGAGGAAACCTCCTGTGTTTCTGTTGGTGCCTATTGCCTCTGGTCCTGTCATTGGGCACCACTGAAAAGAACCTGTCTTCTGTCTTCTTTGCACCCTCCCTTCAAGGGCACTAGGCATTGATGAGATCCCCTGAGCCTTCTCCAGGCTGAACAGTCCCAGATCTCTCAGCTTGTCCTCACAGGACATGTGCTGCAGTCCCTTCATCATCTTCATCACTTTTTGCTGGAGTGTCTGCCATTCTCTTGTACTGAGGAGTCCAGAACTGGACACAGTGCTCCAGGTGTGGCCTCACCAGTGTTGAATAAGGGTGAAGGATCACCTCTCTTGACCTGCTGGCAATGCTCTGCATAATGCAGCCCAGGGTAGTTTTTGCTGCTTTTGTGCAAGTGTATGAGGTTCTTTTCTGCCAAGCTGCTTTTCAGCTGGATGACCCCCAGAATAAACTGATGCACAGGATTGTTCTTCCTCAGGTGCAAGAGTTAGTGCTTCCCCCTGCTGAACTTCACACAGTTTTTGTCAGCCACTTTCTCCAGCCTGTCCAGGTCATTCTGAATGGCAGCTCATCTCCCTATTTGTGTCACTCTTCACAGCTCTGTGTCACCTGCTAACTTGATGAGGGTACATGATGCCACATCATCCAGATCATTATTGAAGATGCTGAACAGAACTGGACTCAGTATTGATCCCTGGGATTATTGACCTCCAACCAGGCTTCGTACTGCTGATCACTACCCCTGTCCCATGTCCCAAAACACTGCATCTACATATCCTTTAACTACTCTCAGAGAGGGTGACTCAACCACTTCTCTGGGCAGCCTGTTCCAATGCTTGATAACACTTGCAGTGAAGAAATTTTTCCTAATATCCCATCTAAACCTTCCGTGGTGCAATTTGAAGTAATTTCTTCTTTGGTTGCTAGTTACTTGGGAGAAGAGACCAACCCCCACCTTGCTAGAGCCTCCTTTCAGGTAGCTGTAGAGGGCCATAAGGTCTCTCCTGAACTTCGACTTCTCCAGAATAAAACACCCCAGTTCCTTCAGACACTTTCCATGTGAATTTTGGGATCTAGACCCTCCACCAGCTTTGTTGCCCTTCTCTGGACTCACTCCAGCACCTCAGTGTCCTTCTTGTATGGGGGGAGTCCAAAACTGAACACAGTACTCGAGGTGCAGCCTCACCAGTGCTGAGTTCAAGGGGGCAATCACTGGCCTGTTCCTGCTGGCCACACAATTGAATGGCTAAGGTGGCCAAGGGCCAGAGCTGTCCTCCTGGGATGGGGCATTGTAGGAGGTGCAGCAGTCCCATATGGGGCTAGGATGGCTCAAGGAGATTTTGATGTGCAGCTCGCAGTCTGATGAGAGACATTTGCCAATAAGCTTTATAAACTGATAGATATCTTGAAGATCTGGTATTGAGTTATGCTACTGATTGTGGGCTACAAAATAAATGGCACACCTGGGGTAGCTGTCACTCACTTGGGCTTGTACGATTATTCTGAGTGGCCACTTGTCTAGCTGAACTTTTCTAATCTGGGGCTGTAGCACACTATCAAATTTTTATAAGACCTCCTGGATGAACAGTGGGGAATTTTACCTAAAAATCAATGTCAGGAAAGGACCTGCATTTAATCTTGCTGATTAAATACTTTGACTAAAGTGCTTGGCACGGTATTGCCATTTAAAACCTGCCATTAATTAATCAATGGATTGATGAAGAAAACCAATGTTTTATATTTGGATTTGATTTATAAGCAACATAGTGATTAGCAAGAGCTGAGATTCTTAATCCTTTGAATTTTTAAAGGATTTTGTTTTTAAAGGTAGAAAAAATACACAGTATTTAAAAACAAATATTCTGTACTTGATAAAAAATATGTGTACAGATTCAATACACATCCAAGCATTTAGATTAACAACTATGATTAATTTGGATTTCCCCACCTTAACTTTCAAAGTTAACGGGGAGGTGGTTCCACCTTTTTGTGTTTAAAAATCAACTTGTGTAGTTTGGCAGGTTTTGTAAAACACTTTCAGTTAAGACACAGTTCATGTTTATTTATTAATGCATTTTAAAATGTACTTAGCCAGATTTGAGCTGAGTCATTACTTTAAAAAAAAACACACACAAAAACAAACAATGCTTTGGCAGCTGGGGCAATGCTTGTGACAAGGTGCTCTTTGGCGTCCTCATATCCCCTCAGATTTTGTGTGCGTGACACAAAGTGAAAGCAATGAAATTCCCTCAAAATCTTCAGCTGCAGAAACAGCGAAGGAGTGGGTGGGCAAGGGGGAAAGCTATTGCACTCTGCATCTCTGAGCCATGCATGTGGCTATTGGACTTGGGTGTTTCTGGGAAACGCCAGAGAAGGAAGGGGAAAGTGAAACAGAACAGCAGCGAGGGAAGCAAGGGTGGGTAAGGCCCAGAAGAAAGATTTGGTGCCACCAATGGGCACTGGTTCCTTGTATGTGGTGGTGAAAGGGAAGGAGGGAGAGACTAGTAAAGCTCAGCACTGCTCCAGGGAACTCTGAGAGGGTTGGAAACCATAAAAAGGTGCCTGACTCCCTCGAAGTCCAATCAGGCACCGTACTCTCGTGGCTCCTGACACCCTCAAAGTACAACCAAGTTGTGAGGCAGAGAGGAACTGTCCCCCTCAAAGCTCCTGACCCCCTCGTTGGTGTCAGGAACCTCCTTCCCTGAAGGGGACAGTGCAGCCAGAGAGGCGTCAGGAGCCATGAGGGGAACTACTCCTCAAAGAGTCACAGAATCATCTGGGTTGGAAAGGACCTCTGAGATCATCAAGTCCAACCCTTGATCCACTGCCACTGTGGTTACCAGACCATGGCACTGAGTGCCACATTCAGTCTCTTCTTAAAAACCTCCAGGGACAGAGAATCCACCACCTCCCTGGGCAGCCCGTTCCAATGCCTGATCACCCTCTCTGTGAAGAATTTTTTCCTATATATCCAACCTAAACCTCCCCTGGCAGAGCTTAAGTCCATGCCCTCTTGTCTTACTGATGGCTGCCTGGGAGAAGAGACCGACCCCCTCCCTCCCCCCGGCTACCCCCTCCTTTCAGGGAGTTGTAGAGAGTGATGAGGTCTCCCCTGAGCCTCCTCTTCTCCAGGCTGAACACCCCCAGCTCCCTCAGCCCTTCCTCACGGGACTTGTGCTGGACCCCCTCACAGCCTCCTTGCTCTTCTCTGGATCTGCTCCAGCACCTTAATAACGTTCACCTCAATAATTTTCTTCCTCACCGCCTCACAAATCGGTTTGACTTCGGAGTCGAACTCCCCCCACAGCCCGTAGCCAATCCCACTCGCTTCTCCTTACACTCCCGCCTCCACCGCCCGGAAAGGCCGGGCTCTCCCGAGCGGCGAGCGGGCCCGCACTCCCCCAATCGTCCGCTTTTGTTGCGGGCTCCGCGGTGCGTAGGGGTATGAGGGGAAAGGGGGAGTTGGTCCCGGGAGCGGGGTTGGTCCCCGCGGGGAGCGGCCCTTCCCCTCCCCTCCCCTCCCGCCTGGGAGCCGCGTGGGCCATTGTCACACAACATTCCAACTCCGAACGCCCCGCTGTTCGCCGCCGCAGCCTCCCATTGGCTCGCATGCCCCGGATTGACTCGCCGCCCAGCTAATGGGCCACGGTTTCCAAGGCGGCCGCCGGCGCCGCCCCTCGCAGCGGCGGCAGTAACAATATGGCAGCGGCGCCTATTGGTGGCTGCGCGCTCTGAGCGGCGGCCGCGGGCGCCCGGCGGCGGTGGCGGGCGGCAGCTCCCTGGGCGGGCGGCGGCGGCGGTGGCAGCAGCAGAAGCAGCGGCGGCGGCAGCGGCAGCGGCGGCGGCGGCGGCGATGGTGATGATAATGGTGATGGTGATCTCCCGGTGCTGAGCCCAGCCGCGGCAGGTGAGTGTGCGGCGGATCGCACCCCCGTCCCCTACTCACGGTAACCCTCTCATGCTCTTGCGCCCTGGCGGAGCGCCCCGCGCCGGGGTTGTTGCGCGGCACCGCGGCCCGGCTCGCAGCCCCTCCGCCGCCGCCGTCCGCACCGTGGGGCCCGGGCAGGGTGTGTGTGGGGGGGCTGCGGTCGCGGTTCCCTGCTACCGCCGGGTGGGCGCCCGGCCCGCCGGGCCCCGCTTTTGTTCGCGGTGCGGGCGGCCGGCAGCCAGCGCCGCTCCCCTCGGCGGCTCGGGGGTCGGCCCCGCCGTGATACCCGTGTCTTCGCCGGGGTCTAGCCCCGCCGCTGCGCCGATCCGGAGCCGATCCTGCGGCATCCAGTTTTCGGGAGAGCCGGTCCTGCGCCTCGCATGTCTCCGCTGCCCCTCAGGGGGGCTACGCTGGGACTGTCGCCTTCCCTTCTCGGCTTCCCCCCGGAGACCCCCAGCAGCCGGTGCTGGACAGAAGCGGCCGCCGGGTCCCTTGCCCGCCGGGTGATGCTGCTGCCACGGGGGAGCCATGCCGGCCAGGGTGCGGGGACGCAGCCGGGGTGTCCCTTAGGGAACGTGGAATGAAGGAGCGTGTGACAGGTACGGGGAGTGTGTTTTGGCCTGAGGTCACTGCGGGCAGGGCACAGCCAGCCCGCGCTGCCCTTGCTGGAGTTAGGGACGGTCCGGGAAGCTCTGGCACGAACGCGATCTTCAATAGAGTTGCAGGAACGGGTGCGGAATTCCAGCGCGCAGCTCAGTACCTACCACGTTTGAAGGGGAAGCGCTGGGAGAAATCGCCTGTCCATTCCTCGTCGGCCCTTCAGTCATGCTTCCTCTTCCCTGCGGTAGTCAGAGGACTCTGGACTAGTGAAAACTGGCTGGAGCTAGGAAATAGGTAGTACTCGTGACTTGTTAATCATTCGGCTATGTATCAAATTCTGATTTAAAAATGTATTGGAATAAATTAGGGGAGGCTGAAATCTACGGAGTGATTGCCTGGGTGCCTAATGTGTGATTAGAGCATCTTTTCCCCTTCCTGTATTATTAAAACACTTCTGTGAATTTCAATGACACTTCAGTTCTGTGATATAAATTATTGAACAAGGGCAAATGAGACCTCCTTCACCTTAGCTCTCAGGGCCCAATCCTGCAGGAAGCAACTTCCTTCCCACCCCTCCTGGATCGGCAGCTGTTAGAGCCCCTCTGCTGAGTCCTGTCCCTGTGCAACCTCTGTCTGCCTTCGCCTGGGCAAAAGCTGCCTTGTTCGGGCAGAGTATTGCTTATTGGATTGCCTGTAAAGGTTGTCCTTGCTGCTCCCTGATGAGCCTGCATGGATGGGACGGTCCTGTGGGATTTTGAAGGTGTGAGTGACCTTGGAAAGTGCTGTGGTTTCGTCTCTCAGCTTCTGCCCTAATAGCCCTCGTATGCCACGCGCTCTCTGATGGGGGAACCGATGCGTGTGCAGGTCCTGGGATGTGCCTTAAAATCTGATCTTCACCATCACCCCCCAGTAGATACTGTGTGTATTTGGTAGTGGCAACAAACATACTATGCTAGCACCTCTGCTCTACTTGAGGTAAAAAATGATTTAGGAGTGGGTGGGGAATGGGTTTCTTCCCTTTGGGGCCCTGGAATGGTGGAGGTGGAAGAGGAATGTGATGTACCCGTGGGGACTTGGCTCACCTCTGCTTTGGTTACAGGCAGCTTAGTCCTGCTCCCACTTAGCCTGCCGGAACACTTGCTGCCCCAGAATCATGTTTACCATGGAAGAAAAAGCCATTTCCCTCTAAAACAGTAGAATGAGTTGGAAATTAAATTTCTTTAAGGGGATTTTCCCAGCAAGAGTTTTATTTGTTGCCTTTTTGTTATCATTATTCTTGAGTTAATGATTAAGTTACACTTTCCAGTATAGGAGAGATGATACTCTGTAGTCCTTAAACAAATGCTTTTCATCTTTGATGATAACTCTCTTTAGGATCTGGCCCTCCACAGTCTCATGCAGTGCTCACTGATTTGCCTAAGGGTAACAAGATATACTGCTGTTTCAAATGTCCTTTTTGGCTTCTCTGATTGCTCTTGACTGAAGTAGAATTCAGTGCATCCTGCACGATGTCTATCCAGTGATTGATCTGGTCTGGCTTTCCAAGCCAGAGAAAAACCAGTGATTTTTTTTTTGTTATTATTTATTTATTTTTTTCTGTCAGAGGTGATTATGCTGTGTAGTCATTCACTGGCCAGGAACATTGGAAAAACCTTGTGAGGCATCGTTTCAAAGGATCACTGTGAGTAACAGGCCAGAAGGGGAACACATTTGTCTGCTAGTAGAGCTTTCTGTTTCTTAGATGAAGTTCCTGGGCTGTAGTGAGGAACATGGTATAAATAGCAATGTTAGGTTGTAGCTGCTGAATTCAAAGTTATGGTTTCCACAGCAACCAGCACTCGGGCTGTCGTTTATGTAGGTAATATTCCCCCCCCTTCTTTTTTTTTTTTAAACAAGAAATGAAAAAGTATCTGGCATCTGGTGTAGCGCTTCACCAGATCCTCTTCTGCAAACACTCTACACTTGTTCTTTCTGCCCTTCTTTTGATCATCCCCCTCCACTTCTCCCCATGGCCATCACCTTGCTTCGCTCACAGCTCCAGCTTTCCTGCTGACTTCTCCTGGAGCAGCAGCTGAGGGCCTTGTATACCAGATTCCACACTGTCCACTGTGTCATTTGTCTTCTAAGTTGTCCATCTTTTCCTGTCCATCTTTCCCAGGCACCATGCAAACGAGGGAAGAAATAGCCCTGCTTTGAATCCCTAGCATTCCTATCTCTCCCTTATCTGGAGGGTCACTGTCTCAATGGTAGGTCCACATGCTCTCCTGGCTCTTGGTCAGTCATTTCTCTTGAGGTTTCTGAAGGAAATGCAGAAGGAGAACTGTTCCCTTTGTGGTGGGCTGCGGGATGTGTCCTCCCTATATGAAGATCAGGATGCAATGCTTGTTTTTAAAAATGTTTGTCACATGAGTGTGCAGTGTTGCTAAAGTGTTTTTTCCTTTATAGCCAGAGGGTTGATGTATCTACATGGTTGTGTCCAAGTTACAGTTTCCAGAGCAACTGGAGCTTTGTATCGTGGAAGATGGTTCACTAAAGCACAAAACATCACATCACATTTTCCTTAAATTCTGTAATTTTAGCTACCATTACAAATGCATCCCTGCTTATCTGAGAACATATTTAAAAATCTTAAATAGCCAAACAGATCTTCTTCAGGCCTGTACCTCTGTGATGAGAACAGGAATGGGGTATTTCAGCCTCCAAAGTAATTATCCTTAGAGTTACAGCAGCATAAATCGTTTTAGTTAAAAGAAAAGAAAAAAAAAATGAAATGGAGGTGCCATCTCATCTGTATCTCTAATTAGAACTAATGACAAAAGTGCAATCTGGCAAAACTGAGTAAAAAGGCTGATGTCGGCTAAAAGCAAACATCAAATGAATTATTCCTATGGCTGAAGAATTGATTTTAAGAAGGAAGGAGACTCAGGATCCTCTGTACATGGGAGCAGTTGAGCATGCTGTGGTGCTGGAAGCTGGTTAGATTTAAATTTTTTTTAATTTCTTCTCTTTCCTTTCCCATTTGGATGCTGCTTCTTGTGAAGACTGGGTCCTTCATGCAGTGTTTCATAGATATTTTTCCTCTCATGCCAAGTAATGCCAAGAACCTTTGGCATCAAAAGAGGTCATTTTCACATTATAACTCAATTTGAGCCAATGTTATTTTCAAAAAAGTTGATGTATCTGCATTGTAGGTTTTCTCCTTGCTCTGAAGAATTTTGTCAATAATAGGCATGTCATTCCCTTACAAATTACCCTACTGGAAACTCAGATTGGTTTGAGCACTGATGCTATAAAATGGTTTCTAGGTTATCTGGGGAATATCAGCCAGGAGGCTTTAGGTGTTGGCTTGTGTAAAAGGAATCACAAAGAGAGTGTCTTAGGCGTCTTCCTTTTTATTTGTCTTACTAACCTTCCAGGTCAATATGTTTCTTTTTATATATTTTATATATATATATACTTATGTAATGTTCCATTGATGTTACCTGTTATAATAGCATTGTCAGCAGCCTTTGGTTTTTGCTTAATAAAATGGAGGAATAATTCTTCTCTTACAAGATGGTTTTAAAATGAAACTTAAACCCAAACCTTGTGATCATTGGTGTACTGCCCAGATTATAGAAACGAAATGATTGAAACAGCTGCTGGCAATAACTTGAAATGATCTGAAATACCTTCAGCATCTCACTGGATCTCTTTGAGCAAAGGTAGGGATTTTGTTTTCTTTGTAGTCAGCCCAACCTTTGTGATATGACACAGACCAAGAAAGGATTTTAGCTTGTTCAGATAGGAGCAGGCTGTTGCTCAGTAGCCATAACCCACCTCTGTGGCAGGTGATGTTGCATGCTGGGTGGTGAGGCAGAGAAAGCTGGTAACAGGGTGGGAGAAGAGCCAGATTCCTTGCTGGAATAAGACCCTCCTGTTGGTTTCTCTGCATGCTCAGAAGGTGCCACTGTGTGCCCTGCTATCAACTTAATTGGCTAACTCTAAGTGAAGGTATCAAAGCTGGTGTTCAACATTGCAGAAATGCGTGTGTCTTGGCAGCAAGGCACTTTGTTTTACTCTTAGCCAGTGCACAGTATAAATACACCTCTTTCTTGACCTTCTTCATCAATTTCAGTGGATAAAGCCAAGTCTTCTGAAAGACCAGGCATTTGAGAGTTGGAGCAAGATAACTAATCCATTTACATCAAAGCATACGAATTTTAAGAAATCATTCATTTGAAAGAGCAGGCAGTAAGGATGGTGTGAAGGTCTCGTACTCCTAACCAAGTGTCCTGGTGTGTCACTTCAGTCCTTCAGTCCTGTGGACATACAGCTGTAGTGCCAGACCAGCTGCTTTGATGTAACCATTGCTGGGGGAGCAATGTAACAAGGCTGCAGTGGGCTGGATTGTTGCTCCCACTCTTCCACTTGAGAGGTCTCACTTGGAGCTTGGGTAGACCCTTGGCTTTGAAAATGGAGGTAGAGGAGAAGGTTAAAATCAAAGCAGAAAGGCAAAAGGTTATTTTCTGCATGTAAGTGATGAGGAAAGATGGTCTGGGCTAGAGCACTGGATGTCATACTTCCATAGAGAACAGTGGTTCACTAAGCACTACGTTTTTGGTTTTGGGGAAAAAAAAAACATTAAAAAATTTTTGCTCTTTCAAACTTGGTAAAATACCACCTTTTGACTGGGTCTTTGTGCTAGTTGTAAACAATAATTTTGCTTTATGGTCGGGTAATGTATTTTATGGTAGCAGCAAAGCTCTGTATTTTGAGTTTTGCAGCCCAGGCTGAAAAAACCGAATACTTGGAACACCCTTGGTCACAGTTGCTTTTTGCATGAGGGAATTCTCTACTGCTTCACATTATTCAGCATGTCTTTATGTCTAATTGTTATTTCCTCTTCATATGCTCTGTTCCTAAGATGAGTACAGTCTTCTTCCTCATAGATAAATAATTTAAACACCTGAACTGATTAAATGCATGCATCTGAGCTCAGAAGGATCACAACTTTTTTTTGTATTGTTATTATTCAAAGACTGACTTTTCTGAAGAAGATTCAAAGCAACTCAAAATAGCTTCATCACCAAAACATCAGCCATAACTTGGAAAATAATGTTATCATGTCGTGGATTCTGGCAGTGTACATTTGCCCTCCCATTATTGAACATCTCATTGAACAATCGAGGATTTATTGACAACTCATTTATTTTGCCTAATTGTGTGACTTACTGGGGGGCAGGATCCTCCTTCCCTGTGCAGAATGATGGCGAAGACATTGATGCAAAGTGGGTTTGTCCTGTGCAGTAACTTGATTGCATTGTTGGAGGGTGCTTCATGATGTCAAAGTTGACTGAAGAAGGTCTGCAGCCTCCAAGGTTGTATTTGACTGTGCCTCTTGCCTGGCATGGCCTGGGAAGATGCCAGGAGCCAAATGTGGTGCCTCTGTGAAGTGGAGGGGCTCACAGAGAGTGGGTGGCTGCTCCAGAAGGTTGGGGCTCCGCTTGGAAGTGCCAGGAGCAGCTTCTTAGAGGTGGCAACACTCAGTGGTGGTGTGAAGAGAACTGTCAGAGAGATTCAGGAGCTGTCAAGTTCCATCTCTGCCACTTGCAGAGGTTGCTTTTCCCGCTGATATGGGGTCATCTGAGGGCTCACACAAAGCCCTTGTGCTAGTGAGGGCAGATGTGCCTCTTGCTGGGGAGTGTGGATTGCCTGCAGCAGTTCTTCCCTATCTGGAAAAAATCCTTTCTGCTAATTTTCTTTTAAAAATGTATTTTCAAAGAGGAACAACTCTCCTGTGTTTTTTCATGTAAAGCAGTACGTGTTCCATAGCTGCCTCTGGAGGACTGCAGCCCAAACCAACTACCTAAGGAGAGAGGTCTTTTTCCCTAACATGAGAGCCATCTCATCCTGCATTGTGGTCAGTCAGTGCTCTGCTGTTTCATCTCAGACTGGCTGACAATAGCACTCAGACGACTGGAGTTTCTTCTCCCTTTGTTGTAAAAAATACTCCTAGGAACTACCTTTATAGAGCAACTCTATATCTCTAGGCTAAAGTTAAACCACAGCTGGAAAACATCTCTCATCTCTCATTCAAAACATCTCATATAGAGAGATTTAAAACTCATGCCAGAAAGCTGTGGCCTAATTCTTTGCCCATGATTTCCTGCTGTACCAGTGCTTCTCTACAGTCCAGAGAATGGATTGAGAACAGCTGTGAGGAGAAAGACTTGCGGTTGATGAGAAGCTCAACATGAGCCAGCAATGTGCACTTGCAGCCCAGAAAGCCAGCCTGGGCTGCATCAAAAGAAGTGTGGCCATCAGCTTGAGGGAGGTGATTCTCCCCCTCTACTCCGCTCTTGTGAGACCTCACACAGAATACTGAGTCCAGTTCTGGAGCCCTCAACTCAGGAAGGACACGGAGCTGTTGGAACCAGTCCAGAGGAAAGCCATGAAGATGATGAGAGGGCTGATGCACCTCTCCTGTGAAGACAGGCTGAGAGAGTTGGGGTTGTTCAGCCTGGAGAAGAGAAGGCTTTGGGGAGATCTTTAAGAAGCCTTCCAGTACCTGAAGGGGTCTATGGGAAAGCTGTGGAGGGACTTTTTACAAGGGCATATAGTGAGAGGACAAGGGGTGATGGGTTCAAACTGAAAAAGGGGAGATTTAGATTGGGTACTAGAGAGAAATTCTTTACTGTGGGGCCGGTGAGACACTGGCACAGGTTGCCCAGGGAGATCATGGTTGCCCCGGCAGTGTTTTAGGCCAGGGTGGGTGGGGCTTTGTGCAACCTGGCCCTGGCCATGGCAGAGGGGTTGGAATTAGGTGATCTTTGAGGTCTCTTTCAAACCAAACCATTCTGTGATTCTGCTTTGATTCCCTTTATCTTGTCTGTCTTATTTGCAGAGGAAAGTGTAGAGAAAACTAGTGATATTGCTAGTTCGTAATTTGATCCTACCCTCCCTATTTTATTTTATTGTTTTTATGGTACAGTAACTGAAACATCATCACATTAGCCCTCCACCTGGCTTCCCACTCTCCCTGATAGGCAATGCTCACCAGGTTTTCAGCAAGCCAGCATAATTCCTGCTTGGATCCAGTTACTGCTTGTCTCTTGAGCCCATCCATTGTCATGGCATCAGTGTTTTGTGCTTTTTGCTGTTTCAAATTATCTCTTGCCCTTGTCCATCATAGTTACATTTGCTTCTCTAAAGCAAATTCTATGCCTGCCTGTATCTCTTTGCATGGTTTGGGTGTGGGTTTCCTCATTAACCCCAGGTTGGGCCCAGGTAGGCCTCCTGGCTGCTTCCCATCTGTCAAAACCTCTTGCCATCCTGATCTCAAAGCTGGTGCTGCTCTCTCCTTTTTGCCATCTCATCCCTCTCCAGACACACTTTGATCTCCTGGGCTATGGAAGCCCCTGAGCTTTGCAAGCTTACTGTCCTTCTGCCAGTCATTTCTTCTTGATGAATGTCCTTGTGAATGGGCCAGACTTTCTTTGCCCTGTCCCACCACTCTCCTCAGTGCTGGTGCTTTCCCTGTGACTTACTGCCCTTAGTCACTAGTGAAGCCTGAGGCAAAAAGCATCTCCCTCCACGTCCCAGCCAGCTCTCCTGCAGGTTTCTGTTTGGTTGCTCCTCGACTCAGTTTGCTTACTGCAAGTGTGTCATAAAACTTTTGAGTACTGCTTCCTAACCACTTAGTGAGTTTCTGCAGAGTTTTGGTGCTGTCTGCCTGCTGTCTGCTATGCCGTCTGCATAACTTGCAGGAGGCTTGTTCCTTCATTGTGAATCTTCCCTGGAGCTAGGGTTGATGCCTGTGCAACACGATTGCAGAGACACTTTAAAACTTTTATTCACTGTGTGACCACATTAAAAAAATGCAGAGAAGGCTGACCCTCTTTTTTCCCCACTTACTATCATGTTCTTCTATCATCCTGCTTTTGCGAGATTGCAGTGGGTTTTGATCTAGAGAGTTTGATATCTGCTGTGCTGGGAGACAAGAGCTGTAATGGTGATGAAGCAGCATGACAGCCAGTAATACTTAACTTGTTCCAACTTGGGAGCAAAAAAAGGTTAAGCATCTTCCCTGAAGAGGCTTGGCTTCCCCACAGTATTAGCCAAGACCAAGTCAGAGAGGAAAAATGCAACATGATGCAGAAAGTGTAGAAACTGGATGATGTGAGAAACATTTTGAGTTGAAGTGGTTGTATCCACACCTTGTTTCTAGTTCTGCTTAAGTCACTTCTTGGCTGCTCAGGCACCACAGAAGCAAAAGAGCCACAAAAAGGATCCTTGGTACTGTTGCTTCTGGTGTCTGAGCTACCTCCTTCCAAATGAACTGAGTTTTTCCGCCTGGCACTGTCTTATGTTGTTCATCTCATGCATCTGTAGGAACTGGGACAGGTAAGACACAACCTAGCCAGGCTGATTTTAGAGGCAGGGAGAAAACCCAGGGGCAGTTGAGGCTAGGGAGATGTTATGTTTATTATTTAGCCCCTGGGAAAGCCTCCCCATAGTTAGTCTGGTACTGCCTCTCACTTGACCCCAGAGTGAGGGGTGCAGGATGCTCTAGGGACACACTGGTTGACTGGGGCCATGCCAGTCCAAATTACTTAGCATTTTGGAAAGCCATTTCAGCAGGATTATCTCCATAAAACTAGCCAAGAAGAATGTCTGCACTAAGTGGCTTTTTTTTTTTTTTTTTTTTTTTTTTCACCTGTTTATCTTGTTTTGCTTGTAGACATTAATAGAACTGTGAAAAAAATCTTTCAAGACCTATTAATGGAGGGGTCATGTTGAAGTATAGTTTGGTTATAAGGAGTGCAGGAAGAGAAAACTTGAATACTCAATATGTGATGGTGAGAAAACCTCTTGCACTCTTACACTAGAGGAGGGCAAATGTAGCCTCAGTTTACTCTGTATGGCATGTGTTAAAAATGTACGTGTTGTGTTTAAGAAAAATTAAATGTAAATCCTGCTACATTTGCTTGTTGCTAGTAAAATACATTTCCTCACTTGGTCATCATTGCCTCCTGGGAAAGTTGCACCAGTTGTATTAACTTAATGGCAGATCTGCTAATGAAGTCAGTGGGTTTGGGATTTCGACACATGGCTCAGAAAATTTTGTTTATTCTGTTGCTATAGGCTGTGGGGTTGTAAAAAATGTGATTGCTTCATGCTGTCAGTTTGCAAAAGGGTACTTGTGAGGAAGGAAACATGAGCTGACAGAATAACCTGCCAAAATAATTAAGTGTGTAGCTAAATGAATATAAAAAGACCAGACAAGTAAATTGGTTTTGTACAAATAGCTTTTTTTCCTCCTTTCTGTTTTATTTTTCTTTTGAGGCTTGCTGAAGTATGAAGATCCCTCTGTGAAAATAAGGTGAGCAATTAGTATTAATTGATTTGGTTTTTAATATTGGTTGAAATGAATTTGCTGAAGATTAGTGTTGAAATGTATGCAATTTCAGGAGAAATTGATTGCATTTCATCTCTTCCATGTGTAGCTTTCCCTTAAACTGCTAATGAAAGTTCAATAACTAATGAACAGAATGTTTCATTAAATGTGCACTCAGCTCAGAATAGTTAACAAGTGTCTTTCTGGGATCCTTTTCTCTCTCCAGCCCCCCTCCTTCGCTGGGTATACACTGAATGGATATAGTAAGACTTGTGTCCATTTCTGTATTCCTCTTTGGAGAGTCTTTTGCATGGAAAGGCTGGGGGGGTTTTGTGTGTTTTGCCATTGGTAGCAATTACTGCTGCTTGCAGTTGTAGCTTCCAGTTGAGAACAAAGCTGTTTTGTGTGCCTCGCCAGTAATAGCTGTTGACAGTTGATAATGTTGGAGACCTCTCATTGTGGCTGGAATCTGAATTATACCAACTGCTACTGAACCAAAATTACAGGCTTTTCATTTTAGCTTCAGGGCTCCCCATCCTGCAACGTTTTCTTTCCTCCACCGAAAAAATAAGTCAGTGTTAGAGGTTTTCCCTAAACCTACCAAGCCAGACACAGAAACGAAGTTCACAAAGACTGCCTAAATTTCTATTCTTTCCTGCTCTCAGACTTCCCTGGTAACACCTAGTTAATACATCCCTTGGGGCCATTGAACTCTGCAATATATGTTAGGTGGAAATATTGAGTAAGGGGGGGAAATTGCTGGGGGGCTCTGTGTATCCAGTTACTGATGCAGCTCATGGACCACAAACCACTTAAAAAACCCAGCCTGAGCAGCTGGAAGCAGAGGGTGAGTGCTGTGGCAGGCAGGGAGGGACCCATGGTGAGACCTCTGGCATGGGGGAGCTCTTGGTGCATACACCAGTGATGGTGAGTTGCTGCTACAGATGAGGCCTTGGCTGGCCATCTTTCTTGCTAGTAGCTTTGAGTGGGTGAGGTAATTGGTGTTGCCTGGGCATTTTCCAATTTATTTTCGTGATAAAATTTTCATTAGTAGGATGGTATGAAAATTAATGTGTCATTAACAAATGTCCGGGAATGCTGTTTGCTCAGAAGTGATTAGGAGATTTAGTAATGGATTAGTTGTAATTATTCTGTTGGAATCCTCCTAATGTGTGTAGACACAAGGCATGTGTCTTCTCTGAAAGGGCTGTTTCTGGGACTTCCTCATGTGGGAATGTGAGAGGAATGTGTGTGTTGTGTTACTTTGGAGAATTATTTGTTGGCAATTCATGTTTTCATCCTTGCTTTGCAAGATAAAACTGCTTAGCTTTCGACTTTGAATCAATATGAATTTTTTACTTCTGCATGTGGAAATTCTTGGCAAAATACAGTTTCAGAGAAGTGTTCTTTTTGCATCACAGGAAGGCTTAAAACTCTTGTGAGAATGAAAAAACAGTCTTCCTTTGGTCATTTGTCAGTGTCTAGAGGTACCTGCTGGGACATGAGTTGAAAGTAGGCTCAAACTGGATGAGTGAGGTGAGTTTTTGTGCAGCCTTGTCTTCCCATGGGGTCTTGCGAATACACACATCAAATTATATTTTTTTTCTTGAATGAAAGATGTCTTTGCAAGACTACTAAATAGTGCCAGACCTTTCTGGTTTAGGGATGTGTATAAAACATGGGCAGGTGCTACTGATGCTTCTCCTGAGTGCTCTCCCAGCTTTCAGCACTGTGTTATTTGGGGGTTTCATAGGCCAGCAGCAGCCTCTTTGTATTGAACAGCTTTTTCCAGAGAGGCCAAGCATTGTGTTACTTTGCCCTTCCTGTGACTGGCAGTGGCTGTGAGACCTCTGGGTGGTGTGAGCCTCAAAGATAAACCTGACTTGCCTAGGTGGACCATTAGTCAGGTGCTGCTATCCATCTGCAGTGCAACCACAACCTAAGAATGGGGAAAAAAAGCCTATCTTTTGGACATGAGTGGTGGTTTACTTCACTAGTACCTCGGGCTTTTATGTTTCAGCTGATTGTGTGAGCAGGGATATTTGGGTTAAACAGGTGGGTAGCAGCTTGTGGTGGTGTTTACATAAATCCCTTACATTGCATCATTGTGGATGCTCTGGTGTAAGGGATTTCATGTCCTTGGAAGTGTATTCCAGGGCACCAGAGATCTTGTCCTCCAATTCAGATGTACCCAAATGCTGATACTCCTCTCTCAGTTGGTTTCTGACAATCTGCACCATTTTTTTTTTTATGGTGACTGCATGCGTTTCTCTCTGGATAATATGAACATGAAATCTGGCAATGTCATCCTCATATACATCATCAGTGTTTGGTTATGTAGGGGGCGTGTGATGGGTCAAGGAAAGTCTTGGATGGTATTGAACTATGGTATGGGTGGTTTGGTTTTGTGAGGGGTTGTTTTTTTTTTAGTGCCTCAGATCAGGGATGCATTAATTTCAATGTTGAAGACTGGGGCATAGCAGTAGTGGGCCAGTCACAGCTTTCTTGAAGACAGTCACTGGAGCATGTGACCGTGGAGCTACTTAGTGGTTCACTAATTATATTACTCATTTCAGCTTGTTTGGGCCATCTGTGGTTAGCAGGCTGCTAGCCCCATGGCACAGCTTAAGCTCGGATGGCTGTAGGCTGGCTGGGCTCTCCCATAGCAATGCTCAGAGGAAGAGATGGGCTTCAGCTGTCTGCCCAGCCCCTACAAAGAGACACCTTTCTACAGGGATGTGGTGTGGGACAAGACTCCAAGTTTATAGGAAGAAGCCAGGTATGAAAAAAAGTAGCAAAATAATTATGAAGTGTTAAAGACTTCAGAAAAAGATTGGTGATTTACTGAGGAAACTCATCATCTTTTCTGTATTTGTTTGTCTACTGGCAGACAGTCACTCTGTCTTGTATGCAAGCGTGCCCTTGCCAGCAGTGGAAAGGTGCAGGGACTGAAGGACAGGGAACAAAATCCTGCAAAGAAACATGGGAAAGCTTACCCTTTGGTAAAAATGACCCCGAGCAAGGGCAATTAGCTGCAGCTGAGGTGTGTGTGTGGTAGGTGACTTTCTTGGAAATTGTGGATATATACTATGTTAAGATCTTCTGAAATGACAAAAACATCTTTTGCTGTACCTTGGTTTCCATCTGTTATAAATTAGGAAACACAGTTTGTCTATAACAAAGCAGACCTTGTTAAAATAAAAGCTGGAAGTATGTGCACCCTTGAATTAAACCAAGAAGAAAAACATACCCATTTGGTGTTTGGATGCAGCTGTGAAGCCAAATGCTTGACTAAGCTGAGGGATCCCACACGACATCCTTGTCCTTGCCTTTTTTTCCCCTATGTGGGGTGGGATCTGCCCTGTAATCTTTCACCTGTGGTCTTGGTGAGGGAATGAAAGAGGCTCGGGGACAGTGAGGAGGCATCTGAAGGATGTGATTAATCCAGGGGGAGCAGAAAAAGTGCTTGTCGTTTTGGCTGACAGAGAGTAGGTCCTCCTCAGTTATTTTTGTTTGATTTATTTTTTTTTAACTTCAGAGTGCCAGAAAACTCTCCCCCTTCCTTACCCTTCCTGGAAAATTAAAAAACAGCCTTCAGAAGGAAACCCCCGGGGAATGACAAACAAGCTATCTGCATTTTTGTGGTGGGAAGAGGTCTCCTTCCCTTAGCCTCTGCTCCATGTAGCCCTTACCTATTGCCCACCTGAGCTTCAATGGTCTCTGGTTTTATAGACATTTTTAAAGAGAACTAAACTGCTGGCCAAGTGCCACAAAGCTTCCTTGGGCAGGTGGATGCGACTGTGGCTGCTCCTGGTGGGGTCCCAAAAAGCTGGAGTTTCTCCTGTCTTCCCTGGTTTTTGCACAGGTCTGTGTAGGAGAGGTGTATCAGGACAAGCACAAACTGCTGCTGAAAGGACAGTCTCCCATGGGTGCTCTTTCTCCTGCTGGACATGTGAAACACCAGCTAAGTGAGCTTATGCATTTGCTTGCTTGCAGTCTTTCTTACTTTCTTTGGCTGTTTCTGGCCCTGGCCCCTAGAGTTTGCTTTCTGGATCTTACCTTATGTTTCTGTGGAGCTCAGACATGAAATATGAGGTTTCTGGGATAATATCTTTGCCTAAGACTGTTCCATTCAGATAGAGGAGTCTTACAAGCATAATGACTTTTGTCAGCACTTTACCTGTTGCCTCCTTTTGTCCTGCAGTGGGAGCAGGAGAGGCAGGAGCAAAGACGACTGAACCATGTTCCTAAAAGCAGACTTTCAGCTTGGTACAGCTTCTGAAGCAAATCTATAATTCTTCTGTGGAGTAGCCAAACTGTTTTGAAATATGGGAAGAGAGGAAGAGAAATTTTGCTTCAGGTTTCTCTTTGTGCTGGAGGTGTGGGAGGACATCCTTGGGCCCGGTGTTTGCTCCATCCTGGAGGGGAGGTTGTCCATGGAACTCTGTACTGGAAGCAGGAAGGACCATTTTTGTAGACTGATTTGAGCTGTTGGTACACTTAAGGGTCAGCAGCAGTCGTGAAAGCACAGTTTTGCTGCCTGTAGAGAGAGCCCACAGGATCCACACCAGCTGAAATCCTGAAATCTGTGGAGGAGGTGAGGGCACCCTAATGGGAATCATCATGTGGCAAAATTGAGAATGGCAACATATGAAATGCCTGGGGAGATTTGCCTGCTGCAGATGCTTGAGGTCTCTGGAGTCAATGAGCAACTGAGTTTTAGTCTGCTGGGAGGTAATTTATTCCTTCATTTGATGGACAGGAGAGGGAAGATCTCATGCACGGTTCCTCTTGGCAAGTGTAAGAGGGAGCGAGCAGCAGCATAACATGAGAATCTTCGGCTGGGGATCCTGCTCAGTGACCTGCATAGCCCAAGGGCCATGCTCTGTGACAGCCAGCAAAAGCAGCAGCCCTGGGGTGAGTTCCTGAAGGTTTGGTTTGATGGTGGGGAACTGCAGCCAGGAGTGTGAAGTACCCCTGTAACACCAGGTGGGGTAACAGCGCTGGCCTGGGTGGGATCATCAGCTGTCTGGGAGGGGAAAGGTTGCTGGAGGAAATGTACAGACCTGCTCTTGGTTGACATGTGCTGACCTTGCCAACTGGGCAGATAAAAAGGACTGACAGCAAACCGGGGCTGCTGGTGCAGGCAGAGCTGGGTGAGGGGATGAAGGTCAGAGGGACGAGTGGTTTCTGAGCTACGCAGCCTGCGGGTCAAGAGCAGGCTTGTGTATGTCAGCAGAACCCAACACATCTTCAGGGGCTTTCACTCGTGACCAATAGTAGTAAACATTGCTCTCTTAGATCTGCACACATCCTTACTGACAGAAGGAATGTGCAGGTTTCTTGCCTCATGCCTCCTTTGCTCCAGCACACCCTGTGTGTACACACAGAGGGGGACCTGTTTATTCAGTTTTTCTATGGACCACTGAAAATCTTTAGGTGTTGGGGTTGGGAAGCCTTTGACTGGTTTTCAGTTCCTTTCCTGAATGGGAAAGGGTGATTTGAAGAGGTGTTTCAGCATGCAGATACTAATGTGGGTAGTTTAGCAGTGTTGTTGCTGGGTGGGGATCTTTTGAAGATATTATTATGTGACCTGTTTGTACACAGACCTGGTTTCCTCTGCAAGTATATCTACTGAAGCTGCTGAGAGCATGCACTGTGTTAGAACAGGGGAAATAATTATGGAAACAATGAGGATTCATCATGTCTGTGATAGACAGAAGTCTCCCTTTAGGGATGGTGGCTATTATTAAAGGGCTGTAGACCTTCTCTCAAGCTGAAGGTGGAAATTGCCATATTTTTTTGTACTTTTGAGGGAAGCAATAAGAGTTGTCAAACATTTTGATAGTTACCTGAGAGTGTTGTCCTGCCTTAAAATCTGCATATGGCTTTTCCAGCACCAGTGTGCTCATTAACTGATGTGCTAAGCTAAGCATCTCCCTTCATGTCACTAAATTATTTTCTTGGTCTTGGCTGTCAATTGAACTTCAGCGGTGAAATTGCTTCCTTTAGAGAGCTGTGCCAAAAATTGCTTGGAGCTGAATCTGCAGTAAGAGAGGGCTGGGTGTAGTCTGTAGAAGTTAGTGAGAGAAGAATGATACCTTTGTACATTTATGGCAAAATTATGAGAAACAGCTGGAGAAGAGTAAGATTGGTGAGGCTGAACTGTGTGAAGGAAATCATCCAGCACCAGCAGCTCATACTATGGGCATATGTGTGTTTCTGAGATGAGGAGAAAATTTGTGCTGACTTTTTTTAATTCTAGGCCTGCTTTGGACTTTGTGAAGAGGAATAGTTTAATCACCATTACCTTTGTTTTAGCTTTAAGTGTATTGTTACCCAGGCTTTCAGGTGTTGAGATGATGTTTGTTCCTAAAGTGATTATGAAAATACATAAGCTCTCAGAGAGGCAAAAATTTGGAAGAGTCTTCACCTGGCTTGGGCTGGCAACTCGGGATTTCTCCTCATTGTGGACAGAAAAACCAAGTTTTTCCAAGGTGATGACTAAATCTCAAGTTTTGCAGAAAATAAGACCCTTTTTTTTTTTTTTCATGTCTAGTATGCCTGTGCACCTAATCTTTGTTTTTTGTTGTCTAGGTATTTATTGAAGTGCAGTCTTAACCCGAATAATATTAAAGTGGGTGTATTTCAATATGTTTCTATATGCCAGCTTCCTGTTTCCCCTCTTCTTTCTTCTTCCTCTTCCATTTGCCATGGTCATGGACTTGCCAACATTAGAGTGGTGCATGTGTGAAGCTACAGAAGACTTCCCCTCATCCAGGAGCTCTGGAGTCCTAAATCCTTCTCCACTCACCCATGTTGCATGCCGTATTTGGTGAGGCCTGTTGTCTTTTTTCCACTTGTGCATGGTAGTCATAATCATCTCTCTGACAACTGTGGCTACACAAAAATGTTTATGCCATCAAAGGTGATGATGCAAATGTACCATCTTTGCTCATCAGGTCCTTCTTTCCTTTCCTTGAGTACTTTAAAGCCTCCTTGAGTTAGTGGGAGGAGTGTACGAAACATCTTTCTGGGAGGTGTCTGAACCTGTTTGTACTTCAGGGGCAGGTACTGTTTAGTATTTCTTTTATCCCCATGAAAGACGAGCTTTTCTTCTTTTGTTTGCAGAATGCTTTAGGCTTTCCCTTTGCTTGGTGGTGTCACAAGCCACACAAAATAGGAATATGCCAGAAAAGCAGGAATGGAGAGGCAACTGTTTGTGGGTGTTGTTGTTTTCTTCTTCCTTGCAGTTGACTGTGGCAAATAAATGTATCTCTTGATCTGTAGCAGTATCCAGCCACTAAATGCTTGGCTGATGAATTTTACCAGTGTGAAATTTGAAGATAACATGTTGAGAAACATCGTTTGCTCCTCACCCTCCCATCCTGTGGGTTAAAGGGTGGGGTGTGCCCAAAAGTGTCCCCAGAGCATGGCTGCAGCACCATGCAGCACCATGGGCTTTGGCAAGGCTGTGAGGTACCACAACTTGATGCTTGCCAGTAGTACTGGCTGACGCTGTAAGAAAAAGCACCAATATGTTCAGCACAGGTTTTGTTGGGGGTGTTTTGTCTTTCTGCTTTAAGTCACTACTATGCCATTTCCAGTCTTGTCTTTGCAGGAGGTGCACTCTTTCCTCTGCATTGTACCCCCTCTGCTAATATTTTTGCCCAAATTCTTGGTGCGTGTTCCCTTTCTTCCCAAATCTTAGATACCTGTTGAAAAAAATTGGTACTGTTTCTTCTCACTAATGAAGTGCTGGCAGGAACAGCTGTTTTTTATTCCTTAAAGGTGATTATTTTTCTGAAGGAATTAAGTCACCAGTTCTGATCACTCTCCCAGATCAACTGGAGTGTATTCCTCTCATGTACTATTGCATATTTCAAGACAAGGATGATGATTGTTTCTGGTTTTACTTGGTGGCATATCGAGATGGAAGATTTTGCTGAGTCCATAGACTTGACTACTTCAGTGGGACATTGTTCCTAGCTCATACAAGTTCAAAAGTGAGGTCATGTTGTGTGGCACCATAAAACAAGTCCTGGCTTCATGTAGGTGGGTAGGACAGTTGATATCGATGGAGTTCCTCCAGCTTTGCCAACAAAACCTGATCTAATCTTAAATCTTGTCTTTCAAGTTAGATAGAGCTGTGTCACTCATCAGTAGATGCTTTCTTTAAAATTGCTTCTGTAATACTTGGTGAAGATAATTTTCTCCCCTCTAAGCTTTTGAAGCGATTGAATCAATTCATCTTTTGTTAACCTGTGCCAAATGTTTTCTGTATTTGAAATACTGTTTCTACTATCTGAGATTAAAATATTGAATTTCCCACTCTCATTTAGCTTAAAGACGTTCTACATTTCAGGAGCTGAAATTGTGCAGCATTGCCAGAGGATACTGAAGTATCTGTAGCCTTTGTTGCAGAGGTAGCATTCAAAAGCAAAACTGAGTCATTTTGTGTAACTTCTTGTTACAGAATAAGATAAAACTTGTAGAAATCCTCAAGAGAATATAAGCATTGATACCTATCCATCCATCTCTATAACTAGAGCTGCAATGATATCAAAATGATTGTCAGACCCTAGGTTTCTCCCTTTGGAGTCTCAAAAGATTTGTTCTTATGTTTGAGCCTGTTTTAATATCCCTGTCTCGTTACCAGAGTCCTTCTGCCACTTTGGGCTCTCTTTGTACTTGGGTTGTAATATGTGCTTGCACTCCAGATGCCTAAAGTAAACCTGCAGCCACTTTTTTTCAAGTAGCCTCTCTAGTTGTTTTTTTGGAGGAGAATATAACTTGGCATAATCTCAGTATTTATTTGTGTTAAAGTGGTGTGAGGCTTGTGACCCGAAGGCCCAGTGTGCTGAAGCATTTCACAGAAAATATCCCCAGTCTTACATAGAAAATAGTGATAAATAAAATAAATTAAAGTCTAACCACAAGGTTTTGAGGATCATGAGATGCTGCTGCCCCATTGTTCAGTTTCACTACTTGTGGTACTAGGTGATGACCCCAATGGGCTGCAAGATCACTGTATTATACAATATAATGAGAATAAGGGAGTCAGCTCCTTACACTGAGTACTTTTGTTGTCTGCCATGGCAAGCGAAACTTCTAGTGATACCTGGAATGTGTCTGCTGCTCCAGGCATCACAGCCAGCCCCAGAAAAGAGACTAAATGCAGCCTCTTGTGGTGCCTGATGTGGGTTTGCATGGCCCCACAGCTGGCTGCCGAGGGGGTTTGGTGCAGATTGGAGTCCGTATACCCTGCGGTCTCAGGGAGGCCTTTTCTACAGAAGGAAATGTTGTGGGTTTTTTGTTTTTTGGGTTTTTTTTTGGTTTTTTTCTCTGCTGTCTTTTGAAAATGCAGCTGGTGGTCCCTTCAGTTCTGAAAAGCCAGGCTTAGAGGCAACTGAGCTGTCTTGAAATACCTAATTAAGTATGAATTTAAGCTTGTCTGTGTGAGAAACTAGACAGCCTAGCTGTAATAGGATTGTTCTGGCTCATTTTAATTGTGCCGATTTAACTTGTGTGTAAGTTGGGCTTTAACACAGGATAGCATTTGGGGGCAGACATCTCTCTGAAGCCTGCAGTCAAACCAACTTGTTGTGACTGTTTGAACCTCTCTGATGCCCTGTTGCTTTGAGACCTGCCAGCAGGTATGGGTGATCCAGGTAGCAGAGAACATTTCTGATCCTTATTCTTACTAGTCCTTGCAGCTTGTGCTGTGCATCTGAACGTCTTTGTACTGCAGATGACCCATGTTAGGGGTAATGATAATAGTCTTTTATAAATATTTTAAGTCAGGAGTTACTCATGCATACAGTATTCAATTTTACTTATTTATTTTATACAGTGTTATGAGCAGAAGAGTTGAACACTCGGAAGGTCAGGGGAAATGCTGCCTGAAAACTACTTGTGTTCATTCATCACCATGATCTTAAGTAAATGCTATGCAATTGTGTAGTGAGTTTATTTTTTTTCTTCCTAGGGCCTTTTTTCAGGATGTTTCTTTTTAGTAAAGAATTAATAGTTTGTTATTTTTTTTTAAAACATCCCTTATGTAACTTCCAAATAATATTTTAAGCAGCAGTTTGGTTTTGTTTTTTCTTTTTGTTGATGGAAGTAGTTTCTGCAGAAATAGCAACACATATCTTTTGGTTGTTGCTGCTCTTTTTTGCATCTCCCTTGTGGCTTTATGGAGTTGCTATTGCTTGCCCTTCCTTGTATCTGGGAATTCCCTGTAGAGATTTAGATGCTGAGGGAATTTAGTCTGTGCTTCATGTCAAATCTCTGGGCTAGAGAGAAGGTTGTCCTTGTAACTATTAAATTCCTGTGCTATGAGCAAGGAGATCAGTACTAACTCCTCAGTCTTAAAGCAAGAAGAGCTTGTGTGAGCATCTCACTGACAGAAGCAGCATTTGGCTTTTTCCCTGGGGAAGAAGATTGGCTCTGTGGCTGCTGGGACTACTGCCTGATGGAGGGCTCCAAAAATCTCCTTCTGCAGCTTAAACAGGGCTGCTATTGGTATTTTCCCCTTTGGGTTTTAGATCAAGTTTTTGATATAGCAGTGTCACAAACTGGGGAGAAAAAAATAAATATGTAAAATCCCCCAAACATTATCTCTGAACACTTCACTGCAAGAGTATTTGACTTTAATGGCTTGTTTTACTCCTTGGCTTCTGAGCTCCTTTCAGATCAGATGTGTTGCTGAAACTGGTTTACAATATTTATAGAGTTTTGCCACTGAATTTGCTGTGCATGAGAGAGAAGCACTTTCTTTTTTTTTCCACTGTGAATGAATTGCTGTCAGGCTGGTTCTCCTTTTTATGGAAGAAGGCTTGCTTCAGAAGGCTAAAAGTATAAGTTCTCTATCTGATATCTGACTTGAATGGGTAGCCCTACTAAAAAATTAATGGAATGGGACAGCCTGGATGATGATTTCTCTTCTGATGTTAAAAAGTTGTATATTCTCCTTTTCTTTTTAATTGCTTGGTGAGCTTCCTTCTTAACTATCCATATATCTATCTCATTTTGCTTTTTTTCCTTTGCATACAATTCCCTTGGATCCTGGTGCTCATAGTTGGATTACCAACTTAGTCTGCCAGCACTGTAGTTGCTTTTAGAGATCCAACTGGGCCAGCTACTGGCGTGTTCAGTATGGCTCTGTATGTTTGATGTTGTGCTGAAAACCTCAGGCAGTTTGGGATGCTTCAACGATATAGAAATGGAGCTGAAATTGTTTTTTATACTGGGAGACAGTTTTCTGCACTGGAAGTAACAGTGATTTCCAGGTTTTTTTTTTTTTTTCTGATGTGTTGGCGTGATCTTTGTCTGCCCAGTGCCACATTATGAGCAGCGGTGTTGACCTTGTTGCCAGTCCCCATGGGAGCAGGAACAGGCAGTGGATCCACACTGGGCATCCAAAAACCATCCAGGGCAGCCCCATGTGCCTCAGTGCCATGGGCTGGACCAGCCACAGTGTTGCTGCCGTGGGTCTTCTGGCAAGGAGGGTGTGAGGCAGCACAACCATGAGGAGCAGTGGGCAGTGTGGTTCCTCGTGGGTGCTGCTGGAGAGAGGTGGTACTCAGCCCAGGATGAGGAGAAGGGGCAGCATCTCTGCCTTTATGAGGTTACCCAGTTTTTACTGTTCATGTGCTCTCAGATTTTTTTCCTGGAAGCAATAAGAACGAGGCAGAGGCAGATTTTACTCTGCAACAGTGTTTTGTGTCACTTTGCAATAGCATTTATTTCCCATGGGCAAAACCAAATGGTAAATACCTTTGAGATTGCAAAAAAAACATTAATTACTATAGAATGTTCTTCCCTTTGGCTTAACACTTGCCTTTTTAAAAGCCTAGGTATGGTGTTTTCCATAGCTTGGCTTTGTCAGAGTCAAAAGTCAGAGTTAAATAATTAAAACAAAGATGTTTTCCAGCTAGGTGTTTTCCCTTAAATAAATAGGGAAACTCTCTGTAGCTGGGTAAAAATAAGTAGTGTCTTTGTTGAATTTCTTTTTCTTCTTTGAAGCTTTTTTTAATATAATATACTAACTGGCAATTTCCAATATTCTCTGTAATTGTTTTGTGGCCATTATCTGCTCTAGTTTGGACAGGTTCATTAGGAAGAACAGCACTTGGTTCCCAGCTGAAGAGTGGCATTTACGATGTGCTCTTAGTTTGGTGAGGGTGGTTTGCAGAAAGTGTTTTGCTGCTTCAGGTCCTGTCACTACAAAAGTGTTGCTGAAGAGGAAATTGCTTTTTTCCTGCCTATGGTGCTTGAGCAGTTTGTGCATTTGCTGCTTGGAAATGGTGGAGTGCCTTGGGTTTTGGCTGAGTTGGAAGGCAGGCAGCTCTAGAGCCAACCCCTTCCTTCTGGAGGACCTGAGCCCAAAGCTTGGGGCAGGTATTAGGATGGCAGCACCATTCCTGTGTTCCGACTGGACAGGGAGCACAGTGGGAGCCCATGTGGTTGGGATTACCTAGTATTAAATTAAACAACAAACTTGCAAACAAAATCTGGGTGTTCTGTCTGTCTCTCACTACTTGCACATCTCAGAGGCTTATGCTGTGCTGTGGTGCCTCTGAGGACTGTACAGCATCTCCATGTGTGGCTGGGCTTGTTAGTTGTCCCTGTAGGTTTGCACACTGGGAACAGGAGGTGAGGATGTGTTCTGCAGGAGTGGGGCCTGATTTAAACCAGGCTTTACAAAACAGTAAAAAAAAGCTGTGTTGGCAAGGGAGCCTGGAAACATCTCCTTTCTTCCCTGCAGCCTCCTGGGAGTGGGCAGGCACACCAGGCAGGCAGATACCCCAGCAAGCAGGCTGGTTTGGTGTCCCTGGCTGAGGAAGAGGCTAAGGAAGGAGCTAAGGCAGTCCCCTCAAGAGGACAGCTTGGAAGACATGCCCTTGCCCCCCCTGCTTCTAGTAAAGGGGGGGCTGAGGAGATCTGCATGTGTGGCTACTGGACAGTGGCAGCATTTGCCTAAGGTGGCTCTCTGGAGATAGGAGCTGGGGTCTGTGTTTGCAATATGGGCACCTGGCTGTAACTCTTGGGGTCTTCAAGAGGAGTGATGTCTACAAATAAGTAGACAAATAGTAGAGCTGCCTATGGAGAGGGGCTTTTCACTTTCCTCAGTGTTGCAGTGACATTTAAATGTCACATTTAAAAGTGTACCTTTTGAGCTACACCTCAGCAGTTCACTTTTTACACTTAACTGTTTATTTCATAGCATCTTGATGCTGGCATCAATTTGAGCTGCCTCTCACACAAGATTATGCAATCCATTCCAGCTGAAAACCAAGAGCTTCACTCAGATCCACTGTGGTGACCAAGCTCCGTGGAGCCATGTTGTGTTGGAGATACAGAGATAAAAGCTCCTTTGGGTATGGCACTGAAGCACCAACTGCAGCCCTGCTGAGATGCAGGCATCTACTGAACTCTTCTGCTTGTGGTGTGCAAATACAGACCATGCATAAATATGTAAAGCCAAGCACACTCCTTGACCTCTGCAGGACCTAAACCATCAGATGCGGTGTGGAATAGCCAATAGATGTGTTGTAAGAGAGAAACTGGGTTTTCAAAAATTAATATTCCACAACAGTTGCATTTCTTTTGGTGCTCAATTATATACCTCTGCCTCTGTGACTGAAGGCATATTGGAAGCACTGGCTTCCAAACTGTGTTTATGGAGCAGCTACCCATCAGGAATTGACCTGGGGTCCTACAGAGCTAAAGGCATGAGTTACAGCAGCCTGCAAGATGTGGATCCCTAATTGAGGTTTTGCACACTTGGTGCATCAGGGGCAGAAGGAAACTTACCAGTTGGTTGCATTCACAAAGGCAGCGGATTCACGGAGATGGGCTGGAGGGATAGAGACCAGACGGAGCAGTTCTTCTTGTTCCTGCTATCCATGTTCTTGATCTTTTCATAGCCTGCTTTTTCAGCAACAGACATGCCCGTGCTGTTACTTGGCCTGGTGGTTTTTGTCTTGCCAAGCAAAGAACTGATCCTGGAAGGCTCCTGTAGGGTACTGAGAGAATCCTCCTCCTGTTCCCTCTGTGAGGAAGAGTTGTGCACACTGTTAGCATAGGCATCAAGCACAGGCATCAACTCAGCCACTGCTGACTCCAGTGAGACATGAGAATGTGAGAGGAGGGGATGAGGGGGAATCTATCCCTAGAACTTTCCCTGTAGGTTGTGCATTGTTAATCATTATTTTTGGCTGTGCAGAACTGGAGAAGTCATGTATATTGACCTTTTCTTCTTTGCTTAATTTCAACATGGCTTTTACCCTTTCTGCAATCTGGTTGTGCCTGGCTGAGTATGCTAATGTCTTGGGATATGTCTGTTTCTTGGTTTCTTTGAGTAATGATATACAAATAATTTTTTTATCATCATCTCAGCCTAAATATCCCTTGGCAACTGGGCAAACCAGTAGCTGAATATAAGGTGAAAACATCCTTTTAGTCTCATTATGTATTCTTATACTAACTGCATTGGTGGGCTGTTGAGGATGGATGGAAGTTGCCTTTGAAATTGTCATCATCCCTGTCACCAATTCAGATGCTGCTTTGCCATTGAAACAAGTGAAAAAACTTCCCAGAATCTTTCCCTTCTGGGTTAATGAGAAAATATTTGTGGCTGTGGTCTGCATTACTGTATTTACAGCTGGGCTCTGCACTAAATCCAAGGCTGAACTTAATGGTGATGTTGACCTGGAGCTTACTCATCCCATCTCCCTCCTTGACTCTCAGCCCCTCAAGTGAATTATACCTTGTGTTCAGTGTAGGGCCATCTGTTTGTATGTTCTCTTTTGCTGCAGCCTGATTTGAATGGAAAGGTGAGTCTAAATACATATGATGAGTGGCTCTTGTGCTTCAGATGGCTTGTTCTCCAGCAGAGGAGCCAAGCAATAAAGAAAATGTAAGGTTTTCAGCTTTCCTACAAACATGCTCCTAACGCAAGAATCTAGGGGATTACTGGGGGCAGAGTTGAAGGGTTCTTGAGTTTTGGGATTAATTTGGCACCTCAGACATGAAAGTCTGTTGTGATTGGGCCTGAGTGGCTTTTGAAAGATGCTGAAGTTTGTATTGTGATGTAAAGGTACTGCTGGATAGCCCCCACCACCATCATGTCCTCCTGGTTCATGCAAAGGAGTGAGCTGATACTGCTGTCTAGGTTTTTGCATGCTATCTCCTTTTATATTGTAAATTACAATTTCCACATTTACAGATCTTAATTGTGAATAAAATAATTAATATGAATTTTAGAGATGAAAGGTGATGGATTAATATCTGTCTGGAAATGTGAGGCCGCTTTACTAGAA
Organism: Heliangelus exortis; assembly: GCF_036169615.1. Classification (NCBI taxonomy): domain Eukaryota; kingdom Metazoa; phylum Chordata; class Aves; order Apodiformes; family Trochilidae; genus Heliangelus; species Heliangelus exortis. The sequence goes on from NC_092422.1 coordinate 92,535,085, forward strand.
GGGATCCAGCTCAGGAGTGACTGTGCCTGCTTTGCCCTCTTCTGCCCCATTTGCATCCCTGTGCAGACAGATGAGAGGAGAAGGAGGACTTCCATCCCCTGGTGTCCTCAGAATGCTGGCATGAGGGAAGGGACAAGGAAAATGTGAGTGGTGAGGTGTTCAGGGAGCCATTTGGCTTGAAACCACTCTTGGTAGGGTTGATTTTTGCCAAGGCTTTGCTTCTACCTGAACACCCTGAGTTGTGTGGGTGCAGGACCATCCAGGGCTGCAGGCAGTAGGATCTGGCACGCAGGATGCAGATGGAAGGAGGAGTTGTCATCTCTGGCAACAGCGTGGGCTGTGACCAGCCTGGGACACCTGGAGTAACATGGATCTCTGTCTCAGCTGCACTGTGGAAATGGTCTTGTGCACCCCTCTTAGTTTTCCACTCGCTCTTGTGCTCCTGTCTGCTTTCTGTGCTGCACCAAGCCCTCTAGCAGACTCAGTTGCCTGGTGCTTGCTCACGTTAAGTAGCTTGAAGCTTCTCTTGATCGTTGGTTTTAATAGCTTTGACAAAGGAGGAATTTGGCTCCAAATGCTTATTGTCTTACTGTATGCATGGCTGAATTTGCTTCCTGTCCAATGGAGCAGAGAGAGCACCATGCAGGTCAGGTCTTGTTGTCTCTTTGTGCTTCCCTTCCCCCTCTCCTCCTGCTTCTTTCTTTTAGGGACCATGGAGGTTCCTGAAACACTTAGACTTGGTCCTCAGGTCTCCATAGTGGCAAAACTTCCAGTGATCCCAGCAGTCATCTCTGCCTTTGGTGTGAGGCTAGTTGCTTGATGCCTATGGGCATCAATCATTTAACAACTGCAATGTTTATCAGGTGCTACTCAGATAGCACTCTTCCTCCAGAATTTTTTTTTTTTGTATTTTGCAGTTCTTTACAATCCCCCTTTTTTTTTTTTTCAGTGGCCAGTGGGCCTGAAATTACTTCTGCTGTCTCCTGGCTCCTGAGCAGCAGTGCTTGTTTGATGCCTGTGTGCACACACAGATTGCACTGTCCTTCTGCTCTCCCTGCCTGATAATTTTTATAATTGGGGACAGGCAGGGTACAGAACTGAGTCCAGGTTTTGTACTCCAGGCACTTCTAGGACTGAAAGGTTGTTTTTTTGTTTTTGTTTTTTTTTTATTTCCCTAGAAGCTTTGCTTGCAAAAGTGAGCAGCAAGCAGTCCAGCTCCTAGCAGTTTTATTTGGCAAAGTTTCCTACTTGGGGTCATCTCTAGCTCTTCCTCAGCAGAACTGATGGAAACATGATTGTTTAATCCCAGCAGCCTTCCCAAAGTCACTGGTTGTGTGTTTCTGGCTCATCACCTTCCTGTGTGACGTGGGTATTTATTTCCAGTTAGCAGTCCCACTGGGTGATGCCTCAGCTTGGATGCAGGTTGGGTGTTGTGCAAGGTCTGTCTGTCTGGAGGGCAGATTGCCATCAAAAGCTTCAGTATTTTTTCATGAAATACTACTTAACTTCTAGGGATCAGCTGGCGGTGATGCTATCACGTTGCTGGGAGTGACAGGCAGGGCAGTGACAAGGATTTATTATGCTTCATAGCTCTTCTTAGTGCACTCTTCAAGTGCTAAACAGCTTGCTTAGACCCCAAGAGCAGCAGTGGAGGCAAGCAGGGCTTGGGTTTTTAGTTATTCATAGCAAACTATCAAAATATAGTCTAAACAGAAGCAGTGGAATTCTCATGGGGCCCCCTGGTTTTGTATGACTTCTTCATGCTTAATAATTTCTTTTTAAGGTAATAATTTCATAGCATTTCTTCCACAAGAATAAAAAATAGAGGTTAAGTGAAACAAAGGCCAGGTGTCTGTGGAGAGTGTAGGTGAATATGATGGTATAGGTTGATGTACTGCACATCCCTGCCTGTAGGCCTCAGGTGGTGCTCAGGGGGGTGAAAAGGCACCTATGGGGAAGATGTGGTCAAGTTGTAGGACTTTCCCATTGGTCTCCCCACTGCCCTGGCCCACCCAGCAGAAAGGGGGAGGGGGATGCTGGTCCAGGGAAAGACTCAGTGATGAGGAGCCCCATTTCTGTCCCCGTGCCCTGTAGTGTGTCTGGCCAGAACCCTACTGTGTGATGTCTGATGTCTCAATTGGATGGGTTATCTGCTCAGGGTCTTACCCTGTTTTACTCTGTTGACCTCTTGATTCTCATGTCTGTCTGCTTTTTTTTCAATGTGTTGTCTCTGGCAATCATCTGGTTGCCCAAATCTTTCTCTCCTGCTTTGTAAAATATAGCTTATATTGTTCTTTGATCTATCTCTGATGCTCCATTGGTGTTGTAGTCCAGACTACTTCTGGTGAGGTTAAAAAACAAAACAATTTTAAAGTTTTCTTCAATTTTTAAAGGAAAAAAAAATAATCATGTTTGCATTAATGGAGATACATGGTCTCTTTTGAAAACAAGAAAATGACACTGTTCATCTACTTGAGTATCTGCTCAATATGGCATATAGGCACAGCTTCTCTTACTGAATTACTCAGCTGCTTTGTGAACCTGATCATAAAGGTTACAATAGTTACACTAGTAACTATAGTTATTACTATAACCTACAAAAGTAGCTTGTATTAAAAAAAACAAACAACAAAACACAACAAAACCAAAAAGGGCAGAAAAAGCACAACATTAGAGCTTTCCTGTCTGCATGTAACTCCCAAATCCTGAATTTTTTCTAGTTCCTTCTTGACTAGTAATGTGGTAGTTCAGCCTTCCTCCTATTTAAATCTGTAGCATTTTTTGCCACTGGTTCCTATAGGACAAAAGTAAAGTTTCTGTAATGAATAGTGACATGCCATAGTGGTTGTTAATGAGATTTAGTCTGGAGAAGAGGAGGCTCAGGGGAGACCTCATCACTCTCTACAACTCCCTGAAAGGAGGGGGTAGCCAGGGGGGGTTGGTCTCTTCTCCCAGGCAGCCATCAGTGAGACAAGAGGGCATGGACTTTAGCTCTGCCAGGGGAGGTTTAGGTTGCATATTAGTAAAAAATCTTTACAGAGAAGCTGATCAGGCATTGGAATGGGCTGCCCAGGGAGGTTTTTAAAAAGAGACTGAATGTGGCACTCAATGCCATGGTCTGGTAGCCACGGCAGTAGTGCATTAAGGATTGGACTTGATGATCTCAGAGGTCCTTTCCAACCTGGCTGATTCTGTGAGATCACCATCTCATAACAAATACTGGGTAAAATACCAAGATGAGAGCGTTGTTTTTCTCTGAGATGATGTAACATGGTGTTGCTCATCTTCTTCAGGGTGCTTTTTCTAAAAATAAAAATAAGGATTAAAAAAAGGGGGGGGAGACAGAGACAGGGCAATACTCAGAGTCTTCCCTGTGTCATCTGTGTCCCACCATCCCAGCTAGTCTGCCAGAAGGATTAAAATCCCCGAGTGTGGAGGCCCTTCCCTGAATGTCTTGAGGAGCGCAGCAGCCTTGTGGGCATGAGCTACAGCCTTGCCTGCTTGTTGGAGGGAGCAGCAGAAATAATTTGGCTGCTGGATGTGACTCTCTGCAGGCCCAGGGCTGGGTGCTGGCAAGGTGTGTGTGCCTGTGTGCCTGCTGAAAGGAGGAAATGTGTAGGGAAGGCTTTGGGGCAAAGCAGGCAGAGAAACATGGGCTAGATTATTTCTACCCTCTACTTGGTTAATTCTGTCTTATTATTTCCAGTCATTGGTCTATAGAAAGTCCCTGTACTCCTGGTTGGGAAAGTAATTGTATTCCCATCATCTTTCAAAGAATAACATGGATTTTCCTAATAAAACCCCACGTGTGCTTCTGAAGCTGTTATTGTTTAGCATTGTCCTTCGGGTCCGTGCATGCCCTGGTCTGGATGATGTCTCTGGTCACCTGTGGATTCCGTGAGCTGTGGGTGTTTGGGCTTCTACCCCTGCAGGGCTGTAGGAGGCTACAGCAGGGTGTCTGCTCTCAGCCATGCCAGGTTGCAGCCATCACACCTCCCAGATGCAGGTGCAGCTCCCTGGCAGGGTGTTCGTGGAGGTCTGGCTCCACATCTCTGTCTTCATCTGCTGGCAGTTTGCACAGGACTTCATTCAGAAAAAGAAGGCAATTAATAGTACTGGTCAGGAGGTGTGTGAGTATTGTCCTGGCTGCAGTAAGGTTTCTTTAAGGGGTTTTCATACATAGCAAACGTTACAGACTATTATTATGCTTTTAATAGAGACGTGAATTGGTCTCACTGGGTTCTTATGCTTTCACCTCTACCTCAGATCTCTTTGCAATAGTTTCAGCGCTCACTTTATAGACCTTTGGTCATTTCTAAACTAGCTTTAAAAATTATCTGGAGCAAAACCGGGTCACTTAGCAACTGGTTCCTGCCAAGGGCTGCCAGAGAATGGGTCAGTGATTAACAATTATGTACAATCAAGGTTAAAAATGCAGGGCAGTCTGCAGCATCGCTGCTCTGACGGCTGGAATATTTCAGCATTATGACTCTGGGATTTATAGTGGCAGTAAGGAAATTTATATCAGTTGTAGTTCTGACCTCATGAACATGGTGATTCAAGACTTTGGTGTTATGAAATTGGACCGAAGCCTCTTTTCTTTAGCAGTGTATTACAAAAAAGCATTAAAGATCCATTGGATGAGTAACATGGGCATGATCTATGTTTTACATATATTTTTTCCCCAAGGCTCTGGGACTTCCCCTTGCCATATGACTTCCCAAACAAACAGAAATAGATCTGCATGGGAGAGTGTTTAGCTGTGGAGCAGAAATGCAGAGGGAAGGTGGGTTTCTGGTTTTGGTCACTTGCCTGAATGTTGCTGCACTTACCCTCAAAGTAGGAAAACAACAAATACCACAGGAACTCGATGAATATATATTTCTGAGCCTTATTTTGGCAATGTGATAATTTTCCTAAGTCCTTGGTGGTGTTTTGGTTTCTGGATGAAGAGATTCTTGGCAGCTTTTTCTCTCTTCACAGAGCAGGAAAGAAGGTGGCTCGGTTGTGATTTCCCCTATAAACATCCCAGTACTTATAATTTCTGTAGGAACATCCAGTGAAAATATCAATCATTAAAACAGCACTCTATCTCTTTGATTTTTTTTATAACTCTGGCAGTGAAATCAAGGTTGTTTTGCCAAGTCATCTACTTTCATTGTCTAATCAATTTCAAAAGGCTCTTGCCTATTTGCCTCTTTGTTTAATTAACCCTTCTTTTCAGCCTTATCCCACCCCTGTCTTCATCCCAATCTTGAGAAGTAAGGATCAGCTGACAGTGCTACTTCAGCAGTCACGGGAAGTGCTGAATTCCGGGAGCCCTGACTGGAGGTGATTTATCTTCCTAAGGACTAATCTTCCATCACTGTTGGAAGCTGACCATGTCACGGGCAAGTGGGCAACTCTTTTCTTTCACTCCTTTTTTGCTTCTTCCACTGCATAGGCTTATTCCTTGCCAATTTAAGAAAATACATATTTATTTTTAAAAGATCCCTTTCAGGCTGATATTAGTCATCACCTTACTCACCTGCTGCTGCTGGTCAAGGAGAATAATCATCTTTAATGCCCCTTTCCACAAGACTGGGAAGATTTCCTTCCTTGATTTTGATCCTTAAACCTACATTACCATCGTTGGGTCCTTATGGCTTCTGTCTGCTAAACCTGGGAATGAGTGGTAAAAGCCATACTTCAGACCTTGCAGATGCTTTTAGGTGTCATTAGGGATCATTAGTACTCAGAGCAGTGCCACGCACCAGAGGCTGCTAGTGTGGGAAAGGAGATCCATGACCTGTTGTTAGACCTGTAGGATAACTTTAGGCCAGTAGAAATCAGTTATTGGGAATGGATTTGGGCAAGGATTCCTCATTGGTATACTGAGGCGGTGTGAAGGGGCAGGATGGGGACTGAAGAAGGCAAAGCTGAGCAGGTTTGGGGTTCTGCCCATTCTCATACTGCAGCTTTGATTTGGAGCATCTTTTTAATCCCATAGCTCTTGCAGTCGCTCTGATGGCCCCTTACTGTGGAAGGACTATTCCCAAACTTGATAGTTTGGACTACATTTATATAAACTGAATTAATATCCAGTTTGGAGGTATTTCCTGGCCACTTCCACAGGCCAAAGATCTTTCCTTCCTTCCTAGCTTTTTGATTAGTGTCTTGATTTCTGCTTTTCCAAGCTTTTCTTTCTTGCTTTCAGTGATACATCATAGTCTAATAAGACTTTATATCTTCAGTAGTACAGGCCCAGATGAGCCTTTCTTCCCTTGCACTGAAGGGCCTGGGAGCATCAGGGCTGGAGGGGAGCAAGAGTGTTTCCTGAGGCTCACCAAAGAAGAGAGACTGGCTGAACAACAAGTTATGTGTCTCCTCTTTATTTACTTGAGGAGCATTTCTCCAGCTTGCGAAGTTCAAAAGATTATTCTGTGTGCTGGTTCCTGATACCAAACAAGCAGGAAATATTGGTGGTTATGTTAATATTGCTGCTGGCTCTCATGGCATTCGCCTTTGAAGAATAAAACTGGTTTTAATGTGCTTGGCATGAGACCTTGGATTTGAAATGAATGCTGTCAGCCATATTAAAAAGATTATAAATTACACTGAAAAATGCATGTTCGTTACTAGCAGCATCACTAGGCTTATGCCACAAATAGAGTACAAGTAGAGTAATTTAAAATGCAGGTGCTTGCCCCTGCTGGTTCCTGCTGTTTGCATGTGTTGTCTTGTGGCTGATTTTTGCTGGTGGTGAAGCCAACTGCCTTTGTGGTGGCTCCAGCTCATGTGGGACACTGGCACAGGTGGTGACAAGACTTGCAATGTTACCCCACATGGCTTTTCATCAGGCCCAGGTCTGTTGGTCCCTGTTCCCTGCCATGCCAAGGGAGGAGGCTGTGGGGCTTCTCCAAGCATCCTCAGCATGTGGTTCCCCCGTTGGTATCACCACATCTGATCTGGCTTTGCAGTGGCAGTGGTAAAAGCCTAAAAGCCCTTCCCACCTCCAGGCAGAGGGCTGTGCTGGGTCTACTGGCTGCTCACTCCCCTGAAGTCCTGCGTTTTTGGGATATTTTTCCCATTGCTGGTTGCTTCATGTGCTCATTAAAAGCAGTGGGAATTCATGAGTAAAGGAGATAACAGAGCTTACTCTTGCGTTACATTTTCTAGTAGATTTGTAGATGAAAACCAACTTGACATTTCTGTATTTGAGATTTATAAGCTAATAATCCCTTCGGTTGCATAGCATGGACTGACACAGCATGGAGTTATTTACATACAGGGAACATTAAACAGCCACCTCTTCAAACCATATGTGAACATAAAATCCAACAACTGCTGCTGAGTAATAGGTATGTGTGAGAGATGAGAATAAAAATATAGCAGAAACAAAGATAATGAAAAAGTATTATTGCAAGAAGTAGCTGTGACAGCAGCATATTATATTCCTATACTGAAGTGAAAATGTGACCCTGAAAATCTGAATGCCCTTGCTCTTGAATGAACACCAAGAACACACAATGCATGCAGGTGGTTTGCTTTGCATTTCTCACTGGTTGCAGAGAGCTACTGGGGGCTCTGTGGTGCCTTACCCCTTCACCATAAGGAGCTAGAGGGTAGCATGCTGCGTCTGAAACTGCTTCAGACTTGCTGTCCTTGCTCCTTTAGGATAGTTGTGAGCTCCTCTGAAACCTGAAACCTCTTTTTAATTTTACCATCAGCTAGCTTTTGGGGCTGAGTTGGTTGCTCAGTGTACTGACCTCCCAGCCAGTGTCATGCCTTGCCTGGCAACTTTGAGATGCAGTGCCAGGTAGCTGGCTCCTGAAATGGCTGTGGTCCTGTGGGGATTAGGATTAATTTGTCCAGGTGCTGAGGCACATTCCTGCGAGCTGTGATGCTGCCTGTAGTGCTGGCATGGGCATCTGTAGTTACTTCAGCTGTAGTTACTGTGGATACTTGACAGCTCCTGTGGCTATTGCCAGGATGCTGCAATGTAGGGACATTTGCTTTGGATGTTGCAGTTTTGAGACTGGCAAAAGGATTAGGGGCTGTTAATAGCTTTTCTTTCCCCTTTTGGGAGAAAAATGCATGGGGGACCATCCTCTTTAAAGAAATTACTACTCTCTCTGTATTGTATTAAGTAAATATATGTAGAGGCTTTTCCTAAAACACTATGTTTTCATGTCTTCCATTGGTTGCTTGGTTTCTTGAAATATGCTGCCTACTCTCCTGTCCTTTTCCATTTCTAATACTAATTATGAACAGCAACTAATTCCCTAATAAAGGGTAGGCATCCCCAAATGAGTGCAACTGCATTCTGCAGAAGATTCTTGGTATGCAGGTTAGATAGAGAGCTGTTGTGACAAATCTATTCCCTCCTGATAAGTGCACAGCTAAATCACCTCCTTGCTGGAGTCTGCTGTGATTCTGGCTATGATGAGCCTAAGAAGTGTAACTTTTGTTGGTTTTTAGGATAAAAGGCACAACTAGTGTCAGTGGTAAGGGAGGTAAGACAGTGTTTGTATCACAGAAATAAAACACTGTTTCCCACTATTAAAACATTGTTACTACAGCATTTTAACAAAATATTGTCCTGCGCATCTCTCTTATCTTTTAACCCTCTGCATTCCTACTGTGAAGGGAGATAATTAAAAAATGTTGATACTGGTGGGCTCATGACCTTCTTTTGTTCTTAACTTTCCACTATTTTAAAGTATGAACTTAGAAACCTCAACTGTATTTTAATTTAGTTTGTCGAAGTATAATTACCACAGATGAAGTAGGAAACTAATTTAAACACAGCAAGTGTAGTGGAGAATCCAATTTTCAGAAATCAGTGGAAATATAATTGGAGTCATTAAGTGCTGACTTCGGTAATTAAGAGTTGGTTTTTGACGTTTCAGGCTTGCCTTGCTAATTGTCTGTGTGGAGGGCAGATCAACATTTTGCTCACTGCAAAATTGGTCACTCTCAAGACCTGGGTAGCCGATGACTTGTACACTGGGTACAAGCAGCTTGGGTGAACCTGCAGTGTTTAAGATTTGCTTGTGAGGGTGCTGGGTTGCTTGTCCCCCCCTTCCTGCTGCTGGCTGCAGTGGGGGTGTGTGTGGGAGCCTGTTTCAGGGCCACCCAGGGGCTGTACCCCATGATGGGGATCCCCACTGGGTGGAGAAATTCCTCTGTGTCTGGGCAGGCAAAGGTTTCAGCTGCTCCCTGTCTGGTCTCAGCCGTGGAGGGCAATTTGCCTGCCCCTGTCTCCTCTTTGGTCCAGGAGAGTCACTGGGTGGTCCTGTGCAGGAGCTGGGCTGGCACAGGAATGTCCCATCTCAAAACAGGGTCCTGGCCTCTTTCAGCCAAGTTTTGGTAGCATGGCAGACAGCTACCAGGAGCCAATATATCACTGATAGATGGTGCTGTGCAGTGTGATGTCATACAATACACAGCATAAGCAGATCCCTTCTGCTGATATTAAGAAGTACTTTTCTGAGATGGAGATGGATGCTGGCTCCTTAACCTATCATGGCTTCAAATTTGGATCTTGGATTACAGGTCTGATAAAATAACTGGGTCTCTGCAGACTTAAAGTGCTGTTAAGTTATTCATAAAAGGGATCGGTGGTAGGAGGAGCGCATCCTCGTCACTTTTTGTTGGCAAACTTATCTCTAAGAAGTCAGGATGTTAGGCATTTTTAACTCCTGCAGTTCAACCAAAATGCTCAGCATACTTTTGTTATGATAATGAAGAAACTATAAAAAAAAACCCCTCTGACATGCTGATAGTTATCATCATATAAAATAAGCCTTATGTTTACTTTCCTATTAAAAATGGTAATTTCCCAGAGCGATGGCATTTATAAGGCTTCTTTTTTCCTTTAATTTTGTTGTTTTCCAAAACCCCAGATAATACCCCTGTTTGGGCCTCCAGCATGGAAGCTGATGTGATCGTTTTTGTGCTTCTGAGCTTTCACACCCACAAACCCATCAGCAGACGAGATCTCTTGCTCTGTGTTTGAGTTTGCAATTATCTTATGGCGCATCAGAAACCGGCACTTAAAACATGTTTTTTAAAACTTTGGCCATGCTTATTTCTTAAGTGTGTGAGGAACACTGGCAATTTAAACATTTGTTTTAATTGCAAATCTCTTTTTTTTGCAATTGTAGTGTTTTTTTCGTGGTACCTTGCAAAACTGTATTCCCCTTTTCTTCCCAGGGAATCTGCCCATTCAGAGTGGAATGGGCAGCTTCTTGTGTATTTGTTCAGGTTTGTGCTAGATCTGAGACATCCTTTGAAAAGCACAGGATACCTTTTGGAGTTGAGCAGCTGGACATGGTTATCCTGAAGGAAATTTCAAGGGACCAGCCTTTGCTACCCAGCCATGTTCAGAAGAAATAACCTTGGTATCCCTCTTTTGTACCTTTGCTGTGATGCGGTCTTCTGGATAATGCACTGGGAATACCTGGCAGTGGCTAAAGGTGGTAGGACAAATGTCAAAAAATCTCTTTAAATAGCTAGAACAAGTTAGAGCAATCATGCCAAGTTTTACTGACCAGGCTGACTAAAAAAGACTGTCTCTTTGCTGTCTGTTCTTCTCTACAGGCAGCAAGCAGCTCTTGTGTTTGATCATGGGGGGTTTCCAGGCTGAGGTACAAGGTGGGCATCTCTAAGTTGTTGTTTTCCTCTCCCATGCACTGGGCACCCAGCTAAGCTTCTTCTTGTAACTGCAGATTGAGGGGGTGATGAGGATATGCCTTGCTTTAGGCATAATTTCTTCCCTGTTACTTTTCCCTTCCCCATTTCCTTTTGTTTTATTTCTTTAGACAGCCTCTGTTGCTGCCTAATTGGATTACTAGGTCACTTACTGACTGACTGTGGGCTGTACAGGATTGGGATGGGTCCCTAAGGCTTAGCAGTTTGGGGGACTGATGTAGGCTGGCAGACTGCTAAGCTGCTACAGTCCCACGGGGCCTTGGTGGAAAAATGGCATTTCCTGATGAACCCTACAGTGGCTGCGTGAAGGGAGGGATCCATTCCTTCATTTCACCTGGATTTCTGGCTTTAAGGAGGAAAAAAAATGGAATTTTCTGTGTTTTAAAGTGTAGCCTCCAAGTAGGACTGCCCATCTTCTGGGAAAACCATCTAAATGTGAAATCTTGAATGCAGTTCAGATGCTTGCATATTAGAGATGAACCGCTCTTACTTAAAAAGCGTGCTCTGTATCTTAAACAAAATACCTCCCTGCAGTTTCCATGGTAAGCTCTCCTTCATAATTGAACAACAGTCATAAATGGTTACATAAAACACAAGCAAAACACCTCACTGTAGCTGCAGGCTGCACTTGTCAGCTCTGTGTTTGCTCTTCATGCAGGGCAGTGTGCGGGTACCTGACGGCGAGGCTTGGCACGGGGCACCGGCGTTTGGTGCATCAGCCCTACACCTCTGATGGACAGAGCCCTGCTCTTCTGAGGCTTCTCGTGTTTGTCCCAGCTTCTCTGCGACTCATCTCCAGACCCTTCTGCTAAGGAGAAGTCAGCTGGAGCAACCATGAAGGCTAAAATCTCTTAATGGGACTACGTAGAGAAAAACTCAACCCCTCTGCTTTCAGGGTGTCTCTATGCAGATAATACTGTCAGAGTCTTCTCTTTCTGGAGCTTCCATATTCACCTAGAAGAGCTGTTTTTCATCTCCTTGACCTTTGAAAAATAAGAGATCTTGCCAAGGTGAGTAAAAATGATGTGTGAGACCATGTTTTAAAAACTTCATTCTTTTTTGCTTTTTATTTGTTTCCTTTCTTCAGTGACTGGGGTGTTTTCAAGAAAGAAAAATAAAGCTTTGCTACTTCTGGGACAAGGACTTCTGTGCTGTTCTACCTCTTAAGTTTTTACAGTTTAAGACCATCTCATGTTGTCATCCACCCTTCCTGCCCCCATTTCTGTCCCTCATTAATTATGCAGATTTGAGCCTTGATTGTTTAAAATTTGTCACAGGAACCCAGTAACTGTTAAAAAAAACAACTTTGGAAAAACCCAGGTGTGAAGTAGACCTCAGGGTTTTGATGCCTGAAGTTTGGCAGTGCTGTATTCCAACCTGTGGAGCTCCTTGCAGGGAGGGGGTTTCTCCTCTGAGGCAAGAGGATTCTATTCAGACATTGGAATGGGCTGCCCCGGGAAGTGGTGGATTCTCCGTCCCTGGAGATCTTTAAAAAGAGACTGGATGTGGCACTCAGTGCCATGGTCTGGTAACTGCAGCGGGAGTGGATCAAGGGTTGGACTTGATGATATCTGAGGTCCATTCCAACCCAGCCAATGCTATGATTCTATGATTCAGCTCTTGCACCCAGCATGTGCATCTCCAGCCTCTGCTGAGGGCTGTTCTGCCTGCACCCTGCTCTCTTGCCTGCTGCAGGTCCCTGTCAGTGCCAGTTCTGGAAATGTGCCATTGGGTTTCCCAGCCAGAAGCAGCGTTCCCAGGGGATGGGGCAGAACCACCGGGCTCAGCATGGCACTCAATCAGCCACGTGTGCAGTGCCTTTGGGTCTGCTCCCCTGACCCTGCCTGTCACTGCATGGCATGCTGGTCCCCAGGATCTCTGCCTGTGGGTTGTGTGGTGGTGGGAGTGGGTGCTGCCTTCTGGTTTGATTGCTGCCAGCAGCCGTGCACGTGCGGGCGGGTGATGCCGAAGTGCGCGATGTGTCCGTGTGCCTTTTGTCATGGCCAGGGAGTGTGGCCAGGGGCCTTATGTCACCTTGGAAAGACCGCATGCCACAGATGACTTGTGGATGTTGTTTTGTTTCTTTCCCCATCCCTGTAGCACCGCTGATTTACAGGCAGTGGCTGCTCCTCCAGCTCTGCACTCTCAGCACTTCCCAGTTCTGCACATATGGTGTGTGAAATTACCCAGTGCTCGGCAGTGCCAGCCAGCAGTGGAGTGGCAGACTGAACTCTTAATTTCCCCCACTCCACCAGAGGGAGGGGGCTTGAGTTTTTGTTCTTTTGTTCTTTTTTTCATCTGAGTTCTTATCTCAAAGCACACTGGAAATAAGCCTGCCGCCTGCATGCGGCGGGGAGAGGAAGGGATGCAGTGGAGGTGACAAGAAACCTGTTGTCTTGCTTCCTGTTGTCTTGCTTTGCCTCCAGCCAAGAAGGAAGATGTGGTGGAGTCTTCTACTTCCCACTTTGGCATCAGGTCCAACTTGCTCCCGTGCTGATGGGTCAGACTCAGGCATCTTGGTGGGAAGCCTGCAACACTGATGTCTTTGTGCAGTGTACCCCGTGCTGGTGCCATGGGTGAACTTGCTGTGTGATTGAGCATTTGGGATTTTCTCATGGCTGTCACTGTCCCCCATGGCCGTTCAGATGCATGTGCTTGGGCCTGCTCCTGCACTCTGGTAAGGCAAAGGTGGCTCTTGATGGTATCCACTTGGCAGCTGGTCCCTACATGTGGCACCAGAGGCAGGGTGGGGCAGGGGGTGCAAAGCAAGAACTTTTGCAGCCTTGGAGTCACTGTGTAGCTTTCCCCCCTCCTTTTTGGATGGGAAGAAGAGGAAGGTTGGGAAAGAGGATGGGTGGTGTTGCCTCTATCCATCCTGTGGCCACTGTGGTCCCTCCACAGCTCTTCATGCTCCTGGGACACCAGCCCTGCCAGCTTCTCCAGTCTCTCTGGAGAACACTGCTGTGTCAGCTCCCTGTGAATTTTATGTGCATTCCATAAGTGTGGAGGTTGTATGATGAAAGCTGAAGTCCTGATGAAAAGGCACCGGCCTTGGAAATGTCTGAGAGGGTCTGCTTTCTCCTCCTCCCATCCCATCCTTTTCTGATTTTGCCTTGGGTTTTGACTAACTGCAAAGCTGCTAATGTAAAATGAAGGCATGGAAATTTCAGCATGTAGCAATTAATCAACCAAACTCCCTAATACTTTCCAATTGTAAAATGTCAGTGCTAACAGATGCATGGTCTTGCAGCTGATCAGGCCAGGAGCTGACAGTGGGTTATGTTTGGTTGGTTACCATGTCTTGGGAAGCTTTAGTGCACCTTTGCCCAAGTAGAGCACCCCAATTAGTTTAACAGAATGTTTCCAGTTATTAATTACACACATTTTTTCTAATTTGCTCCCTTCCCCTCCTGCATGTAAGTAAAGCTAAAATAGAAAAATTATTACATTGTCATGGAACAGTCAGTGCAAGTTTCTGGGCTTTGGCTGGGTCCCTGCAGCTGGTGAGAGCTGGTCAATAAAGTCCTGTTTGATTTCAGTAGGCGTAGGATTATTTTAGCTGTGGGGCATACACACAGATCTTCTTGTGAATGGTTTGGTAAAAAAAAAAGAAAAACCTGAAGAATTTTCCCTTTAACAATGTCTCATTGCACAGAAGCAGGATTTCTTGCCCTCTGGCATCCCCGAGTCAGAGGCCTCTGAGGAGCAGAGGTCAAGATTTAGGGAGGGAGGGGGTTCAGGCTGCACCCTGCTGATGTGACTTGTCGAGTGCAATCTGTACAAAGCAGTGCTGTTCATGTCTGTTGGATGTAGCTGGCTGGTGCATTTTGATTAAAACGTTGCAGGGAGGGGAAAAGAAGGAAAAAAGAGCATTTTCTACCAGATTTTTAGAAGACACTTAAGGGAGTACACTTGGATGAATGAGGGCAAAGGCGAATTGCAAAAAGCACTTACTAAACTTGTCTGGGGATTTCAGCCCTGTAGTTTGTAGCATGAAAGCTGGGCTTTTCTTGAAGAAATGGCAATAAAAGCCAACAAGCCTTAAACCCCAGATTAATTTAGAAACTCTGCAGTTGGGGGAGGAGGGAGTTGAAACAAGTGCAGTGACTTAGACTGACCTTTCCATCAGCTCCACCATTCCTCTAAAAACACATGCAGCATCGCAGCTGTGGTCAAACTGTGAGGTTCCCTGGGTGGCACAGGGTGGGCTGTACCCCAGACACTGTAGCACTACCTTGCTTCCTAAATAGCACTTGGACTCCACAGCTGGTGTGAGCTGAGGCTGTCAGTCAGTCTGCCTGATTGGTGTGGTAGGGTGCTGCTTAAATGGCTCCAGAATCTTTCTTGAAAGGATCAAGCAAGGCACAGAGGTTATTTTGCAAGATGTAGCAGCTCTTTTGTGTAACTTAGAGAAGCTGGCTTGCAGTTATATGCACTGTTTGACGCAGCTTGGTGGCTATTATGAAGGATGTAATTATCCTGATGACCCAAAGTAACAAAAGAAACAGGCCTGTTCATGTCAAGCTGTGATGGTGAGTGTGGTTACTTCCCTCTTTCATTCTCCTCCCTCTTCTCCAACATAAAGCTACGAAGTGAAAGATGATACCAGAATTCCTCTTTCCCAGGCTGCTCTATACAATTGTTTCTGTGATCTTTGTTTATATACATCTAAGGCAGATTAAAGACTGTCAGAAGATTGGGTGAGCCTGTGTGTGTATTTCACAGAAAACATTTCAGACCTCCTGGTACCTTCCATCCTCCTTCCCTAATCTTACATTTGTGCAGCTGTGCATTTTGTGTCCCCCCCAAGTTCCCTGCTGCTCTAGGAAAATCTGAATCACTTGTACAATCTAGAAGAGATTCCCTCCCAGTATTTATTAACCCATATTCCCTTCAGTGGGAAGCAAGGGAAGCCAATTTATCTTTCTGCAGTGCCCTTTAGGGGGAGATGAGGACCTTAATGCAGGTAAATGCTTGCACTCATGCCCAAGGTGAGCCCTTTCCACAAATACCCTGCCAGCCTGCCTGCAAGGACAATGACAGTGACTGAAGGAGCAGCAGAGGCTTGGGGAGGTAGAGTGGGACTGCCCAGAAAGAAACGATTTTGCAGGAAATAAAAGCTGTGTCTCCTTGTTCCCTGTCTGATCTTTGCCAATAGGATGGGCCTCCTGACTGCGATGGATTTCACTTGGACTAGAAAATATCTTTCCCTTTAGTCTTCCCTAAGGGAGGTGCTCATATGACCAAACTCTCTCCTGAAGTTGTTTGTAAGAAGCTGCACATTGTGATACGTGTATACATTCAGCTATAGATATCACATGTGTAGGCATCTGTCATTTATATTATGTATAATGGCATTTTGTCAGATGAGGGAGTTACTAGGTTACTTTGTGCAAGTGTTTTTACCTGTGCAGAATGGGAATATTTGCTAACAAATTTGTTGAAGTCTTTTTACTGCTTTTCGGTTGATTTTCCAGTTGGTGACTGATTCAGTTGAAACTTGCTTTGGGAGCGTGTCAGAGAAATCCTGTTTTGAAGAGCTGTTTGGTTTCTTAGGAGCCACGTGCACATGTGTTTTTCTCTTTATGATCTTTGGTTTCAATGGCATTTAAGCCCCATTTTTCAAACTGAGATTATTTAGAAGCATTAGCCTCCTTAACAGGGCCTAAAGTGAGCAACATCATTCCTTAAATTGCTGCATTTGTGTACCCATGTGCTCAGTATGCTCCTTAAAGAGCCTGAGTAGCATCAGAAACTTGGGAATACCTTACTCGTATGCTTTGCCTCCAAGTGGTGCAGGCAACTCAGCTGGAGCTCACACAGCAGAACACATATGGAGGATTGCCAGGTTTTTCTGACTGGCTAGAGAAATCCTGCTTGTCACAGGATTGGCATCTTTGGAAAAGACCTCTAAGGTCATTGTGTCCAACCATCAACATTCCCCCCCCCCCCAGTAAAATAAAATTAAAAATATCTATGTATCACCATGCCCATTACACTATGTCCTGTAAAATATCCTATTTAAACAGGTCACTGGGAGGCAGCTGAAAGAGCTCAAAACCTTGTGTTTGGTGCTCTGGTTGGTAACAGTTTCAAGGCAGCTGCAGTTTGAGCTCTGAATGGTTCTGCTAGGTCCTTATCTTTAGTTGCCTAAATACTCCATCAGGTGGGAGCTGAACGTGAGCCAACAGTGTGCCCAGGTAGCCAAGAAGGCCAATGGCATCCTGGCCTGTATCAGGAACAGCGTGGCCAGCAGGTCCAGGGAAGGGATTCTGCCCCTGTACTCAGCGCTGGTGAGGCAACACCTCGAGTCCTGTGTCCAGTTCTGGGCCCCTCAGTTCAGGAAGGAGATTGAGGTCCTCGAACAGGTCCAAAGGAGGGCAACCAGGCTGGTGAAAGGACTTGAGCACAGATCCTATGAGGAGAGGCTGAGGGAGCTGGGGCTGTTCAGCCTGGAGAAGAGGAGGCTCAGAGGAGACCTCATCACTCTCTACAACTCCCTGAAAGGAGGGTGTAGCCAGGGGGGGGTTGGTCTCTTTTCCCAGGCAACTCTCAGCAAGACAAGAGGGCATGGACTTAAGCTCTGCCAGGGGAGGTTTAGGTTGGACATTAGAAAGAATTTCTTTACAGAGAGGGTGATCAAGCATTGGAATGGGCTGCCCCGTGAAGTAGTGGATTCTCCGTCCCTGGAGATATTGAAAAAGAGACTGGATGTGGCACTCAGTGCCATGGTCTGGTAACTGCAGCGGTAGTGGATCAAGGGTTGGACTTGATGATCTCTGAGGTCCCTTCCAACCCAGCCAATTCTATGATGATTCTATGATTTCCTGAGCAGAGGAGCAAAATGAGGGCTTCTGCTCAGCTCTGAGTAGTCTTGAAGCTCTGCATGTTCAGTAGAAACAGGGAAGTCTTGCTGCCTGGGTTGGTGTGTTGGCCTTTTCCTTCGAATCCCATGTCTGCACCTTCTGCCAGGACTGTGCCAACCTATGGGCAGGGATGTCCCTTGCAGGGGTCCCAGTGTCACGTGTATGTACATGAGGAATCTGCAGCCCAAAGGTAAATGAGTCAAATGGGCCTTCATCTGAACACTCCTCTTTTGTAAAGGCAGGGGCTGGGGTGCACTGTGCTGGCGAGGAGAACGAACTCGTGTCTCATACCTCCTGGTTTGTGGTTATTCCAGCAAAGAGAGTTTAAACCCCATCTGTGAAACGTGGCAAGGACTGCAGCAGAGGTGTCTGTCCCACTGAATGCCCTTTGGTCACCTGTGGCAGAGGTTTTGGCTTCAGTCTTGGTGGTCATTCTGCTCTTGGCATCACTTCTCTGGGTGACAGCAGTAATCTTTATGTCTGATGGCTTAATGAATGGAGGAAAAGAGCACAATAATTCAGTTTTCATGCCAGGTTGTGTTGGCAGTACACTCTGTTACCAGTGAGGTGGATATGTTTAACTTCAACTAAGTCTTGGTAGGCACTTTTCTTTTGACTGTGAGGCCTAAGTGTTATTATTTTTTAAGCTTCTCCTCAACAATGTGAAGTCTGATTATTCTCTGCTCTCTGTTGTAAGGGAGATATTTTAATTGCAGAAGCTTTGTTCTGACATGCAGAGTGCTCAGCTACCAAGAAGAATATGGTGATTTCCTAAACTTGATCTGTATGCTTTCTTACCATCTATCTCAGGTGAGTTCAGTGCAAAGCTAACCAGAAGATATGCCAGTAAGTTATAAATTATACAACCTTTTTTGGTTTGTGTCATCCAAAGCTGGTGGTTTTGAGCATTAGCACACAGATTTCCATTCTTCACTCTTGATGGAGAAAATGGAAAACAGTTTATAGCCCCCCTCCCTGCTCTCTTTGTCCTTTCCTTACCACCTTTTCCCTGTCAATGTGAAGGAGCTTTCTTGAGCTGAAAGCTTAGAATTTGCATAGAAAACCTGTCATGCTCTTCTACGAAATATGAAAGACTATCCAGGTGTGTAATGGGTTTATGTGAGCTGAGGCTCCAGTAGTTCTGACAATGAGAAGATATCCATGCACAGAGCTCCTAGAAAACTGATCCATCAGTTATTTGTGGGTTTTTGAGCAACAGGAATGATTTTCTAATTTTGCAGGAGACTTAGTGTGCATTTGAGGTCTAACTGTCTGCCTCATTTACTTGCTTGTGTAAAAGACAAAAAATATTGATGTGAGAGAGTTGTACAAATAAATGGTTATGATTCAGCAGTGGTATGCCTTGCATAAGGTGCTGTTTAGACATAGTTAATCCTGCCGTGGGGGCAGCAGGATGCTTTGTACATCCTTTTGAAATATTTTCAAGCCTGTGATCTAGGCTCTGTTGGCTCAGAAAACCCAGGCGTGTTTCACGTAGGAGTTCAGCTGAGTCTTTATGGAAGCTCTCCCCAGGATTCTGCATAGCATGGTATTTCATTTCGTTTCTCACGTTACCCCAGTTAGTCATCTCTCATCTTAATTTTTCCTACTCTCCTGACTTGCAAACCAGATTCTGCTTGGTGGATGGTGTGTTGTCATTACAAGAATTTTCCCTAGCAACCAGATAGATATCCAGAAATAGCTTATCCCATCATTGTAGAGCATCTCTGAACCTCAGGATGTTGTACTCCAGCCTCTGTGAGCAGTTAAAGGCTGGCATTTGTTTTCTAATGGTCGGACAAAAATAAACTGTGCCACGAGTGGATGTTGCAGGGTAGTGCTATCTGAGACACGAGAGAAATTCCTGCAATGTTTACATGCTGAAGAAAAATGTCTTTGAAGCCAAACTATTTCTTTTGTGTATCCATGTGTGTGATTTTGTTTACAGCTTGTTATCTGAACAGTCATCTGCTCACTGAGCACCTGATCTTGAAAGACATGTAGTGCCTGGGTTGCCTGTGCCAGGTTTGAAGTTACCATCCTAAGTGGCTGCTCTTGGACCTTTCGCCCTGGTACCTGGAGCAGCTTGGCAGCATTCTTCCTAGGCTGAGAAGTGGGATGTCCAATTAACTAGATTTTTCTCTTCTGGGAACATGTTTCTGCTGCTATTTGTTTTTTGTGCTAGTCCACATGGGAAATTTTTAAAGATACTTACAGAGTGTTGCCATTTTATTTTCTCTATCTCTTCAGTATAAGAAAATACCAGTATTTGGGATATCATTGTGTTTTTGTAGTGCTGCCAGAAACATGAGAATTTACAGAGATGTGCTCAGCTGCTGATCATCTTCTGCTGTGGCAGTGCTTTTTGCAATTATTATCTTTTCATTGCTTTTGGAGGACATTCTGCAGTCTGGTGTGTTGTTATATTCCTCTTTCCTGATTATCTGCTTCAGATATCCTCCAAATCCTTTCCTCTAGCTATCTCCTCTTTTGCTATATTTAAAACTCTCCCTTATAGCTCATAATTTTAAACCATTCATTCCCTAGCTGTTTTTCCTCTTAATCTTAACACAAGCAGAAAACGAGGAATTTTAAATAACTTGACATCACCTCTGTGTTTTATGCATAACTTTTAATTTCAGTTGGATTGAAAATTTAAATGCTCTCCTATAAAACTCAAAGAATTAAGAAATGTTTTCATTATGCTTGGGTGTAGAACTGGATTTGAATCAGAGAGGGAGTAAAGAAGCTGGGCTTAAATGATGAGCAGTATCTTGGCAGTGATTGAGGGGCTTGGCTGGAAGATGGGAGCCTGGGTCAGGTTCATGCTCTTCTTCCCAGACCATATGTGATCCTGCCAGGTGAATGGCCACAGGATAGATAGTTCTTCTGAGGTTTCTCCTTTGAAAAGAAACTTTCATCCCTCAACTGAATTTTTTTTTTCATGTTAAAAAAAAAATAAAAATTTGTAGCTCTTGCTTTGTGGTATTGGTTTTGATAGTCACCTTTGTCTGATGGTGGCTTGTTTGCCTGGAGGGGTGCAGCACATGGAACCTGCAGGTTCAATCTTTGTGGCTCAGTCAATTGCACACTAAGTCTCCTGAAAAATGTGATTTTGATGGTAGAACCCATTACAACATGTGTTTCAGACTGGGGGAGGGGAAAAGCAATAATGCAAAAAAAAAAAAAGAAAAAAAAAAAAAAGCAGCAAAAAACACTGCTGAAAAGCTTAGTGAGAGGCATGTTCTGCAGTCACAGAGTGTATTTAGAAATTTCCCTCTGTACTGTCTCTGGTGAACAACCATGTTTTGGAGGGATGATTTCTCTTGCCTGGACTTGCTTGTGTGCTAAGGGAAATAACTCACAAAGTAACTTGGCTGTTTAAACAGCTTAGTCCTCATCTTGAATGAGAAGAGCAAGTGCTTTCAATGAAAAAAATAAAATAGAGGCAAGATGTGCTAGATACTAGCTTCTATTTAGTGTTATATGAACCAGTATTTTAGTAAATCTGTTTCTGATCACATTTGTGTGGGGGTTTTTTTATGGTAGACTTTGCTGAATAATCAGCTGGTTTTCTGGACATTTTGCTGAGAGGCTTCTTTGGCTTTATCTGATAAAAACTGTGAACATGAACTTCATGGTGCAAAAGGATGTCAGTGAGAAATGACATTCAGGGCTTGAAGCAAAGCCAAGTGACTTCCAGTAGGAATTTCTTAAAGTTGTGTTGGTGGGCTCCGGGTTGTGTCCAAGACAGATTAATTTGTTTCATGTTTATCATTGCAAATAGCTTTTAGAGTATACTAAGACTGATGAGTTTATGCTCATTTCTTTCTTCAGTGTGATAGGTCTGGGTCATAAGAGTGTCTGCCATTAGGAAATGAGAAAAGGAGACAAATGGGTAGTACCCAAGGGCTTTGCTTCTGATTTGATCAAGCTGTACCATGCAAGCTTTTCTTATGCCTGTCTGCAAAACTGAAATGTTCCTTTAATACCATATT